>NW_027361896.1:6352951-7034768 GCF_039654945.1 Dendrobates tinctorius
AAATTCAAAACATTCATTATTCAATAGAGCCCAATAGCAAAAATCAGGTTTTGAATGAAGAATCACATTTCTTGGTAGAATCATGCAGGATTGAAATTTTTGATGTTTTTTTACTCCTCTCAACAGCCCAAACAAGTTTCTAAAAGGATGAGTTTGCAACTACTTTACTTTTGGAGAAAATTCAAAACATTCATTATTCAATAGGGCCCAAACTATCAAAAACCAGCGGTTTCAATGAACACACATTTCTTGGTAGAATCATGCAGGACTAGAAATTTTTGATGTTTTTCTACTCCTCTCATGAGCCCAAACAAGTCTCTAAAAGCATGAGTTTGCAACTACTTTACTTTTGGAGAAAATTCAAAACATTCATTATTCAATAGAGCCCAATAGCAAAAATCAGGTTTTGAATGAAGAATCACATTACTTGGTAGAATCATGCAGGATTGAAATTTTTGATGGTTTTTTACTCCTCTCAACAGCCCAAACAAGTTTCTAAAAGGATGAGTTTGCAACTACTTTACTTTTGGAGAAAATTCAAAACATTCATTATTCAATAGGGCCCAAACTATCAAAAACCAGCGGTTTGAATGAACACACATTTCTTGGTAGAATCATGCAGGACTGAAATTTTTGATGTTTTTCTACTCCTCTCATGAGCCCAAACAAGTCTCTAAAAGCATGAGTTTGCAACTACTTTACTTTTGGAGAAAATTCAAAACATTCATTACTCAAAAGAGCCCAATAGCAAAAACCAGCGTTTTGAATGAAGAATCACATTTCTTGGTAGAATCATGCAGGATTGAAATTTTTGATGGTTTTTTACTCCTCTCAACAGCCCAAACAAGTTTCTAAAAGGATGAGTTTGCAACTACTTTACTTTTGGAGAAAATTCAAAACATTCATTATTCAATAGGGCCCAAACTATCAAAAACCAGCGGTTTCAATGAACACACATTTCTTGGTAGAATCATGCAGGACTGAAATTTTTGATGTTTTTCTACTCCTCTCATGAGCCCAAACAAGTCTCTAAAAGCATGAGTTTGCAACTACTTTACTTTTGGAGAAAATTCAAAACATTCATTATTCAATAGAGCCCAATAGCAAAAATCAGGTTTTGAATGAAGAATCACATTTCTTGGTAAAATCATGCAGGATTGAAATTTTTGATGGTTTTTTACTCCTCTCAACAGCCCAAACAAGTTTCTAAAAGGATGAGTTTGCAACTACTTTACTTTTGGAGAAAATTCAAAACATTCATTATTCAATAGGGCCCAAACTATCAAAAACCAGCGGTTTCAATGAACACACATTTCTTGGTAGAATCATGCAGGACTGAAATTTTTGATGTTTTTCTACTCCTCTCATGAGCCCAAACAAGTCTCTAAAAGCATGAGTTTGCAACTACTTTACTTTTGGAGAAAATTCAAAACATTCATTACTCAAAAGAGCCCAATAGCAAAAACCAGCGTTTTGAATGAAGAATCACATTTCTTGGTAGAATCATGCAGGATTGAAATTTTTGATGGTTTTTTACTCCTCTCAACAGCCCAAACAAGTTTCTAAAAGGATGAGTTTGCAACTACTTTACTTTTGGAGAAATTTCAAAACATTCATTATTCAATAGGGCCCAAACTATCAAAAACCAGCGGTTTCAATGAACACACATTTCTTGGTAGAATCATGCAGGACTGAAATTTTTGATGTTTTTCTACTCCTCTCATGAGCCCAAACAAGTCTCTAAAAGCATGAGTTTGCAACTACTTTACTTTTGGAGAAAATTCAAAACATTCATTATTCAATAGAGACCAATAGCAAAAATCAGGTTTTGAATGAAGAATCACATTTCTTGGTAGAATCATGCAGGATTGAAATTTTTGATGTTTTTTTACTCCTCTCAACAGCCCAAACAAGTTTCTAAAAGGATGAGTTTGCAACTACTTTACTTTTGGAGAAAATTCAAAACATTCATTATTCAATAGGGCCCAAACTATCAAAAACCAGCGGTTTCAATGAACACACATTTCTTGGTAGAATCATGCAGGACTGAAATTTTTGATGTTTTTCTACTCCTCTCATGAGCCCAAACAAGTCTCTAAAAGCATGAGTTTGCAACTACTTTACTATTGGAGAAAATTCAAAACATTCATTATTCAATAGAGCCCAATAGCAAAAATCAGGTTTTGAATGAAGAATCACATTTCTTGGTAAAATCATGCAGGATTGAAATTTTTGATGGTTTTTTACTCCTCTCAACAGCCCAAACAAGTTTCTAAAAGGATGAGTTTGCAACTACTTTACTTTTGGAGAAAATTCAAAATATTCATTATTCAATAGGGCCCAAACTATCAAAAACCAGCGGTTTCAATGAACACACATTTCTTGGTAGAATCATGCAGGACTGAAATTTTTGATGTTTTTCTACTCCTCTCATGAGCCCAAACAAGTCTCTAAAAGCATGAGTTTGCAACTACTTTACTTTTGGAGAAAATTCAAAACATTCACTATTCAATAGAGCCCAATAGCAAAAATCAGGTTTTGAATGAAGAATCACATTTCTTGGTAAAATCATGCAGGATTGAAATTTTTGATGGTTTTTTACTCCTCTCAACAGCCCAAACAAGTTTCTAAAAGGATGAGTTTGCAACTACTTTACTTTTGGAGAAAATTCAAAACATTCATTATTCAATAGGGCCCAAACTATCAAAAACCAGCGGTTTCAATGAACACATTTCTTGGTAGAATCATGCAGGACTGAAATTTTTGATGTTTTTCTACTCCTCTCATGAGCCCAAACAAGTCTCTAAAAGCATGAGTTTGCAACTACTTTACTTTTGGAGAAAATTCAAAACATTCATTACTCAAAAGAGCCCAATAGCAAAAACCAGCGTTTTGAATGAAGAATCACATTTCTTGGTAGAATCATGCAGGATTGAAATTTTTGATGGTTTTTTACTCCTCTCAACAGCCCAAACAAGTTTCTAAAAGGATGAGTTTGCAACTACTTTACTTTTGGAGAAAATTCAAAACATTCATTATTCAATAGGGCCCAAACTATCAAAAACCAGCAGTTTCAATGAACACACATTTCTTGGTAGAATCATGCAGGACTGAAATTTTTGATGTTTTTCTACTCCTCTCATGAGCCCAAACAAGTCTCTAAAAGCATGAGTTTGCAACTACTTTACTTTTGGAGAAAATTCAAAACATTCATTATTCAATAGAGCCCAATAGCAAAAATCAGGTTTTGAATGAAGAATCACATTTCTTGGTAGAATCATGCAGGATTGAAATTTTTGATGTTTTTTTACTCCTCTCAACAGCCCAAACAAGTTTCTAAAAGGATGAGTTTGCAACTACTTTACTTTTGGAGAAAATTCAAAACATTCATTATTCAATAGGGCCCAAACTATCAAAAACCAGCGGTTTCAATGAACACACATTTCTTGGTAGAATCATGCAGGACTGAAATTTTTGATGTTTTTCTACTCCTCTCATGAGCCCAAACAAGTCTCTAAAAGCATGAGTTTGCAACTACTTTACTTTTGGAGAAAATTCAAAACATTCATTATTCAATAGAGCCTAATAGCAAAAATCAGGTTTTGAATGAAGAATCACATTTCTTGGTAAAATCATGCAGGATTGAAATTTTTGATGGTTTTTTACTCCTCTCAACAGCCCAAACAAGTTTCTAAAAGGATGAGTTTGCAACTACTTTACTTTTGGAGAAAATTCAAAACATTCATTATTCAATAGGGCCCAAACTATCAAAAACCAGCGGTTTCAATGAACACACATTTCTTGGTAGAATCATGCAGGACTGAAATTTTTGATGTTTTTCTACTCCTCTCATGAGCCCAAACAAGTCTCTAAAAGCATGAGTTTGCAACTACTTTACTTTTGGAGAAAATTCAAAACATTCATTATTCAATAGAGCCCAATAGCAAAAATCAGGTTTTGAATGAAGAATCACATTTCTTGGTAGAATCATGCAGGATTGAAATTTTTGATGGTTTTTTACTCCTCTCAACATCCCAAACAAGTTTCTAAAAGGATGAGTTTGCAACTACTTTACTTTTGGAGAAAATTCAAAACATTCATTATTCAATAGGGCCCAAACTATCAAAAACCAGCGGTTTGAATGAACACACATTTCTTGGTAGAATCATGCAGGACTGAAATTTTTGATGTTTTTCTACTCCTCTCATGAGCCCAAACAAGTCTCTAAAAGCATGAGTTTGCAACTACTTTACTTTTGGAGAAAATTCAAAACATTCATTACTCAAAAGAGCCCAATAGCAAAAACCAGCGTTTTGAATGAAGAATCACATTTCTTGGTAGAATCATGCAGGATTGAAATTTTTTATGGTTTTTTACTCCTCTCAACAGCCCAAACAAGTTTCTAAAAGGATGAGTTTGCAACTACTTTACTTTTGGAGAAAATTCAAAACATTCATTATTCAATAGGGCCCAAACTATCAAAAACCAGCGGTTTCAATGAACACACATTTCTTGGTAGAATCATGCAGGACTGAAATTTTTGATGTTTTTCTACTCCTCTCATGAGCCCAAACAAGTCTCTAAAAGCATGAGTTTGCAACTACTTTACTTTTGGAGAAAATTCAAAACATTCATTATTCAATAGAGCCCAATAGCAAAAATCAGGTTTTGAATGAAGAATCACATTTCTTGGTAAAATCATGCAGGATTGAAATTTTTGATGGTTTTTTACTCCTCTCAACAGCCCAAACAAGTTTCTAAAAGGATGAGTTTGCAACTACTTTACTTTTGGAGAAAATTCAAAACATTCATTATTCAATAGGGCCCAAACTATCAAAAACCAGCGGTTTGAATGAACACACATTTCTTGGTAGAATCATGCAGGACTGAAATTTTTGATGTTTTTCTACTCCTCTCATGAGCCCAAACAAGTCTCTAAAAGCATGAGTTTGCAACTACTTTACTTTTGGAGAAAATTCAAAACATTCACTACTCAAAAGAGCCCAATAGCAAAAACCAGCGTTTTGAATGAAGAATCACATTTCTTGGTAGAATCATGCAGGATTGAAATTTTTGATGGTTTTTTACTCCTCTCAACATCCCAAACAAGTTTCTAAAAGGATGAGTTTGCAACTACTTTACTTTTGGAGAAAATTCAAAACATTCATTATTCAATAGGGCCCAAACTATCAAAAACCAACGGTTTCAATGAACACACATTTCTTGGTAGAATCATGCAGGACTGAAATTTTTGATGTTTTTCTACTCCTCTCATGAACCCAAACAAGTCTCTAAAAGCATGAGTTTGCAACTACTTTACTTTTGGAGAAAATTCAAAACATTCATTATTCAATAGAGCCCAATAGCAAAAATCAGGTTTTGAATGAAGAATCACATTTCTTGGTAAAATCATGCAGGATTGAAATTTTTGATGTTTTTTTACTCCTCTCAACAGCCCAAACAAGTTTCTAAAAGGATGAGTTTGCAACTACTTTACTTTTGGAGAAAATTCAAAATATTCATTATTCAATAGGGCCCAAACTATCAAAAACCAGCGGTTTCAATGAACACACATTTCTTGGTAGAATCATGCAGGACTGAAATTTTTGATGTTTTTCTACTCCTCTCATGAGCCCAAACAAGTCTCTAAAAGCATGAGTTTGCAACTACTTTACTTTTGGAGAAAATTCAAAACATTCACTATTCAATAGCGCCCAATAGCAAAAATCAGGTTTTGAATGAAGAATCACATTTCTTGGTAAAATCATGCAGGATTGAAATTTTTGATGGTTTTTTACTCCTCTCAACAGCCCAAACAAGCTTCTAAAAGGATGAGTTTGCAACTACTTTACTTTTGGAGAAAATTCAAAACATTCATTATTCAATAGGGCCCAAACTATCAAAAACCAGCGGTTTCAATGAACACATTTCTTGGTAGAATCATGCAGGACTGAAATTTTTGATGTTTTTCTACTCCTCTCATGAGCCCAAACAAGTCTCTAAAAGCATGAGTTTGCAACTACTTTACTTTTGGAGAAAATTCAAAACATTCATTACTCAAAAGAGCCCAATAGCAAAAACCAGCGTTTTGAATGAAGAATCACATTTCTTGGTAGAATCATGCAGGATTGAAATTTTTGATGGTTTTTTACTCCTCTCAACAGCCCAAACAAGTTTCTAAAAGGATGAGTTTGCAACTACTTTACTTTTGGAGAAAATTCAAAACATTCATTATTCAATAGGGCCCAAACTATCAAAAACCAGCGGTTTCAATGAACACACATTTCTTGGTAGAATCATGCAGGACTGAAATTTTTGATGTATTTCTACTCCTCTCATGAGCCCAAACAAGTCTCTAAAAGCATGAGTTTGCAACTACTTTACTTTTGGAGAAAATTCAAAACATTTATTATTCAATAGATCCCAATAGCAAAAATCAGGTTTTGAATGAAGAATCACATTTCTTGGTAGAATCATGCAGGATTGAAATTTTTGATGGTTTTTTACTCCTCTCAACAGCCCAAACAAGTTTCTAAAAGGATGAGTTTGCAACTACTTTACTTTTGGAGAAAATTCAAAACATTCATTATTCAATACGTCCCAAAATATCAAAAACCAGCGGTTTGAATGAACACACATTTCTTGGTAGAATCGTGCAGGACTGAAATTTTTGATGTTTTTCTACTCCTCTCATGAGCCCAAACAAGTCTCTAAAAGGATGAGTTTGCAACTACTTTACTTTTGGAGAAAATTCAAAACATTCATTATTCAATAGCGCCCAATAGCAAAAACCAGCGTTTTGAATGAAGAATCACATTTCTTGGTAGAATCATGCAGGATTGAAATTTTTGATGGTTTTTTACTCCTCTCAACAGCCCAAACAAGTTTCTAAAAGGATGAGTTTGCAACTACTTTACTTTTGGAGAAAATTCAAAACATTCATTATTCAATAGGGCCCAAACTATCAAAAACCAGCGGTTTCAATGAACACATTTCTTGGTAGAATCATGCAGGACTGAAATTTTTGATGTTTTTCTACTCCTCTCATGAGCCCAAACAAGTCTCTAAAAGCATGAGTTTGCAACTACTTTACTTTTGGAGAAAATTCAAAACATTCATTATTCAATAGAGCCCAATAGCAAAAATCAGGTTTTGAATGAAGAATCACATTTCTTGGTAGAATCATGCAGGATTGAAATTTTTGATGGTTTTTTACTCCTCTCAACAGCCCAAACAAGTTTCTAAAAGGATGAGTTTGCAACTACTTTACTTTTGGAGAAAATTCAAAACATTCATTATTCAATAGGGCCCAAACTATCAAAAACCAGCGGTTTCAATGAACACACATTTCTTGGTAGAATCATGCAGGACTGAAATTTTTGATGTTTTTCTACTCCTCTCATGAGCCCAAACAAGTCTCTAAAAGCATGAGTTTGCAACTACTTTACTTTTGGAGAAAATTCAAAACATTTATTATTCAATAGAGCCCAATAGCAAAAATCAGGTTTTGAATGAAGAATCACATTTCTTGGTAGAATCATGCAGGATTGAAATTTTTGATGGTTTTTTACTCCTCTCAACAGCCCAAACAAGTTTCTAAAAGGATGAGTTTGCAACTACTTTACTTTTGGAGAAAATTCAAAACATTCATTATTCAATACGTCCCAAAATATCAAAAACCAGCGGTTTGAATGAACACACATTTCTTGGTAGAATCGTGCAGGACTGAAATTTTTGATGTTTTTCTACTCCTCTCATGAGCCCAAACAAGTCTCTAAAAGGATGAGTTTGCAACTACTTTACTTTTGGAGAAAATTCAAAACATTCATTATTCAATAGCGCCCAATAGCAAAAACCAGCGTTTTGAATGAAGAATCACATTTCTTGGTAGAATCATGCAGGATTGAAATTTTTGATGGTTTTTTACTCCTCTCAACAGCCCAAACAAGTTTCTAAAAGGATGAGTTTGCAACTACTTTACTTTTGGAGAAAATTCAAAACATTCATTATTCAATAGGGCCCAAACTATCAAAAACCAGCGGTTTCAATGAACACATTTCTTGGTAGAATCATGCAGGACTGAAATTTTTGATGTTTTTCTACTCCTCTCATGAGCCCAAACAAGTCTCTAAAAGCATGAGTTTGCAACTACTTTACTTTTGGAGAAAATTCAAAACATTCATTATTCAATAGAGCCCAATAGCAAAAATCAGGTTTTGAATGAAGAATCACATTTCTTGGTAGAATCATGCAGGATTGAAATTTTTGATGGTTTTTTACTCCTCTCAACAGCCCAAACAAGTTTCTAAAAGGATGAGTTTGCAACTACTTTACTTTTGGAGAAAATTCAAAACATTCATTATTCAATAGGGCCCAAACTATCAAAAACCAGCGGTTTCAATGAACACACATTTCTTGGTAGAATCATGCAGGACTGAAATTTTTGATGTTTTTCTACTCCTCTCATGAGCCCAAACAAGTCTCTAAAAGCATGAGTTTGCAACTACTTTACTTTTGGAGAAAATTCAAAACATTCATTATTCAATAGAGCCCAATAGCAAAAATCAGGTTTTGAATGAAGAATCACATTTCTTGGTAGAATCATGCAGGATTGAAATTTTTGATGTTTTTTTACTCCTCTCAACAGCCCAAACAAGTTTCTAAAAGGATGAGTTTGCAACTACTTTACTTTTGGAGAAAATTCAAAACATTCATTATTCAATAGGGCCCAAACTATCAAAAACCAGCGGTTTCAATGAACACACATTTCTTGGTAGAATCATGCAGGATTGAAATTTTTGATGGTTTTTTACTCCTCTCAACAGCCCAAACAAGTTTCTAAAAGGATGAGTTTGCAACTACTTTACTTTTGGAGAAAATTCAAAACATTCATTATTCAATAGGGCCCAAACTATCAAAAACCAGCGGTTTCAATGAACACACATTTCTTGGTAGAATCATGCAGGACTGAAATTTTTGATGTTTTTCTACTCCTCTCATGAGCCCAAACAAGTCTCTAAAAGCATGAGTTTGCAACTACTTTACTTTTGGAGAAAATTCAAAACATTCATTATTCAATAGAGCCCAATAGCAAAAATCAGGTTTTGAATGAAGAATCACATTTCTTGGTAGAATCATGCAGGATTGAAATTTTTGATGTTTTTTTACTCCTCTCAACAGCCCAAACAAGTTTCTAAAAGGATGAGTTTGCAACTACTTTACTTTTGGAGAAAATTCAAAACATTCATTATTCAATACGTCCCAAAATATCAAAAACCAGCGGTTTGAATGAACACACATTTCTTGGTAGAATCGTGCAGGACTGAAATTTTTGATGTTTTTCTACTCCTCTCATGAGCCCAAACAAGTCTCTAAAAGCATGAGTTTGCAACTACTTTACTTTTGGAGAAAATTCAAAACATTCATTATTCAATAGAGCCCAATAGCAAAAATCAGGTTTTGAATGAAGAATCACATTTCTTGGTAGAATCATGCAGGATTGAAATTTTTGATGGTTTTTTACTCCTCTCAACAGCCCAAACAAGTTTCTAAAAGGATGAGTTTGCAACTACTATACTTTTGGAGAAAATTCAAAACATTCATTATTCAATAGGGCCCAAACTATCAAAAACCAGCGGTTTCAATGAACACATTTCTTGGTAGAATCATGCAGGACTGAAATTTTTGATGTTTTTCTACGCCTCTCATGAGCCCAAACAAGTCTCTAAAAGCATGAGTTTGCAACTACTTTACTTTTGGAGAAAATTCAAAACATTCATTATTCAATAGAGCCCAATAGCAAAAATCAGGTTTTGAATGAAGAATCACATTTCTTGGTAGAATCATGCAGGATTGAAATTTTTGATGTTTTTTTACTCCTCTCAACAGCCCAAACAAGTTTCTAAAAGGATGAGTTTGCAACTACTTTACTTTTGGAGAAAATTCAAAACATTCATTATTCAATAGGGCCCAAACTATCAAAAACCAGCGGTTTGAATGAACACACATTTCTTGGTAGAATCGTGCAGGACTGAAATTTTTGATGTTTTTCTACTCCTCTCATGAGCCCAAACAAGTCTCTAAAAGCATGAGTTTGCAACTACTTTACTTTTGGAGAAAATTCAAAACATTCATTATTCAATAGAGCCCAATAGCAAAAATCAGGTTTTGAATGAAGAATCACATTTCTTGGTAGAATCATGCAGGATTGAAATTTTTGATGGTTTTTTACTCCTCTCAACAGCCCAAACAAGTTTCTAAAAGGATGAGTTTGCAACTACTATACTTTTGGAGAAAATTCAAAACATTCATTATTCAATAGGGCCCAAACTATCAAAAACCAGCGGTTTCAATGAACACATTTCTTGGTAGAATCATGCAGGACTGAAATTTTTGATGTTTTTCTACGCCTCTCATGAGCCCAAACAAGTCTCTAAAAGCATGAGTTTGCAACTACTTTACTTTTGGAGAAAATTCAAAACATTCATTATTCAATAGAGCCCAATAGCAAAAATCAGGTTTTGAATGAAGAATCACATTTCTTGGTAGAATCATGCAGGATTGAAATTTTTGATGTTTTTTTACTCCTCTCAACAGCCCAAACAAGTTTCTAAAAGGATGAGTTTGCAACTACTTTACTTTTGGAGAAAATTCAAAACATTCATTATTCAATAGAGCCCAATAGCAAAAATCAGGTTTTGAATGAAGAATCACATTTCTTGGTAGAATCATGCAGGATTGAAATTTTTGATGGTTTTTTACTCCTCTCAACAGCCCAAACAAGTTTCTAAAAGGATGAGTTTGCAACTACTTTACTTTTGGAGAAAATTCAAAACATTCATTATTCAATAGGGCCCAAACTATCAAAAACCAGCGGTTTGAATGAACACACATTTCTTGGTAGAATCATGCAGGACTGAAATTTTTGATGTTTTTCTACTCCTCTCATGAGCCCAAACAAGTCTCTAAAAGCATGAGTTTGCAACTACTTTACTTTTGGAGAAAATTCAAAACATTCATTACTCAAAAGAGCCCAATAGCAAAAACCAGCGTTTTGAATGAAGAATCACATTTCTTGGTAGAATCATGCAGGATTGAAATTTTTGATGGTTTTTTACTCCTCTCAACAGCCCAAACCAGTTTCTAAAAGGATGAGTTTGCAACTACTTTACTTTTGGAGAAAATTCAAAACATTCATTATTCAATAGGGCCCAAACTATCAAAAACCAGCGGTTTGAATGAACACACATTTCTTGGTAGAATCATGCAGGACTGAAATTTTTGATGTTTTTCTACTCCTCTCATGAGCCCAAACAAGTCTCTAAAAGCATGAGTTTGCAACTACTTTACTTTTGGAGAAAATTCAAAACATTCATTATTCAATAGAGCCCAATAGCAAAAATCAGGTTTTGAATGAAGAATCACATTTCTTGGTAAAATCATGCAGGATTGAAATTTTTGATGGTTTTTTACTCCTCTCAACAGCCCAAACAAGTTTCTAAAAGGATGAGTTTGCAACTACTTTACTTTTGGAGAAAATTCAAAACATTCATTATTCAATAGGGCCCAAACTATCAAAAACCAGCGGTTTCAATGAACACATTTCTTGGTAGAATCATGCAGGACTGAAATTTTTGATGTTTTTCTGCTCCTCTCATGAGCCCAAACAAGTCTCTAAAAGCATGAGTTTGCAACTACTTTACTTTTGGAGAAAATTCAAAACATTCATTACACAAAAGAGCCCAATAGCAAAAACCAGCGTTTTGAATGAAGAATCACATTTCTTGGTAGAATCATGCAGGATTGAAATTTTTGATGGTTTTTTACTCCTCTCAACAGCCCAAACAAGTTTCTAAAAGGATGAGTTTGCAACTACTTTACTTTTGGAGAAAATTCAAAACATTCATTATTCAATAGGGCCCAAACTATCAAAAACCAGCGGTTTCAATGAACACACATTTCTTGGTAGAATCATGCAGGACTGAAATTTTTGATGTTTTTCTACTCCTCTCATGAGCCCAAACAAGTCTCTAAAAGCATGAGTTTGCAACTACTTTACTTTTGGAGAAAATTCAAAACATTCATTATTCAATAGAGCCCAATAGCAAAAATCAGGTTTTGAATGAAGAATCACATTTCTTGGTAAAATCATGCAGGATTGAAATTTTTGATGTTTTTTTACTCCTCTCAACAGCCCAAACAAGTTTCTAAAAGGATGAGTTTGCAACTACTTTACTTTTGGAGAAAATTCAAAACATTCATTATTCAATAGGGCCCAAACTATCAAAAACCAGCGGTTTCAATGAACACACATTTCTTGGTAGAATCATGCAGGACTGAAATTTTTGATGTTTTTCTACTCCTCTCATGAGCCCAAACAAGTCTCTAAAAGCATGAGTTTGCAACTACTTTACTTTTGGAGAAAATTCAAAACATTCATTATTCAATAGAGCCCAATAGCAAAAATCAGGTTTTGAATGAAGAATCACATTTCTTGGTAGAATCATGCAGGATTGAAATTTTTGATGGTTTTTTACTCCTCTCAACAGCCGAAACAAGTTTCTAAAAGGATGAGTTTGCAACTACTTTACTTTTGGAGAAAATTCAAAACATTCATTATTCAATAGGGCCCAAACTATCAAAAACCAGCGGTTTGAATGAACACACATTTCTTGGTAGAATCATGCAGGACTGAAATTTTTGATGTTTTTCTACTCCTCTCATGAGCCCAAACAAGTCTCTAAAAGCATGAGTTTGCAACTACTTTACTTTTGGAGAAAATTCAAAACATTCATTACTCAAAAGAGCCCAATAGCAAAAACCAGCGTTTTGAATGAAGAATCACATTTCTTGGTAGAATCATGCAGGATTGAAATTTTTGATGGTTTTTTACTCCTCTCAACAGCCCAAACCAGTTTCTAAAAGGATGAGTTTGCAACTACTTTACTTTTGGAGAAAATTCAAAACATTCATTATTCAATAGGGCCCAAACTATCAAAAACCAGCGGTTTCAATGAACACACATTTCTTGGTAGAATCATGCAGGACTGAAATTTTTGATGTTTTTCTACTCCTCTCATGAGCCCAAACAAGTCTCTAAAAGCATGAGTTTGCAACTACTTTACTTTTGGAGAAAATTCAAAACATTCATTATTCAATAGAGCCCAATAGCAAAAATCAGGTTTTGAATGAAGAATCACATTTCTTGGTAAAATCATGCAGGATTGAAATTTTTGATGGTTTTTTACTCCTCTCAACAGCCCAAACAAGTTTCTAAAAGGATGAGTTTGCAACTACTTTACTTTTGGAGAAAATTCAAAACATTCATTATTCAATAGGGCCCAAACTATCAAAAACCAGCGGTTTGAATGAACACACATTTCTTGGTAGAATCATGCAGGACTGAAATTTTTGATGTTTTTCTACTCCTCTCATGAGCCCAAACAAGTCTCTAAAAGCATGAGTTTGCAACTACTTTACTTTTGGAGAAAATTCAAAACATTCATTACTCAAAAGAGCCCAATAGCAAAAACCAGCGTTTTGAATGAAGAATCACATTTCTTGGTAGAATCATGCAGGATTGAAATTTTTGATGGTTTTTTACTCCTCTCAACAGCCCAAACAAGTTTCTAAAAGGATGAGTTTGCAACTACTTTACTTTTGGAGAAAATTCAAAACATTCATTATTCAATAGGGCCCAAACTATCAAAAACCAGCGGTTTCAATGAACACACATTTCTTGGTAGAATCATGCAGGACTGAAATTTTTGATGTTTTTCTACTCCTCTCATGAGCCCAAACAAGTATCTAAAAGCATGAGTTTGCAACTACTTTACTTTTGGAGAAAATTCAAAACATTCATTATTCAATAGAGACCAATAGCAAAAATCAGGTTTTGAATGAAGAATCACATTTCTTGGTAGAATCATGCAGGATTGAAATTTTTGATGTTTTTTTACTCCTCTCAACAGCCCAAACAAGCTTCTAAAAGGATGAGTTTGCAACTACTTTACTTTTGGAGAAAATTCAAAACATTCATTATTCAATAGGGCCCAAACTATCAAAAACCAGCGGTTTCAATGAACACACATTTCTTGGTAGAATCATGCAGGACTGAAATTTTTGATGTTTTTCTACTCCTCTCATGAGCCCAAACAAGTATCTAAAAGCATGAGTTTGCAACTACTTTACTTTTGGAGAAAATTCAAAACATTCATTATTCAATAGAGACCAATAGCAAAAATCAGGTTTTGAATGAAGAATCACATTTCTTGGTAGAATCATGCAGGATTGAAATTTTTGATGTTTTTTTACTCCTCTCAACAGCCCAAACAAGCTTCTAAAAGGATGAGTTTGCAACTACTTTACTTTTGGAGAAAATTCAAAACATTCATTATTCAATAGAGCCCAATAGCAAAAATCAGGTTTTGAATGAAGAATCACATTTCTTGGTAAAATCATGCAGGATTGAAATTTTTGATGGTTTTTTACTCCTCTCAACAGCCCAAACAAGTTTCTAAAAGGATGAGTTTGCAACTACTTTACTTTTGGAGAAAATTCAAAACATTCATTATTCAATAGGGCCCAAACTATCAAAAACCAGCGGTTTCAATGAACACATTTCTTGGTAGAATCATGCAGGACTGAAATTTTTGATGTTTTTCTACTCCTCTCATGAGCCCAAACAAGTCTCTAAAAGCATGAGTTTGCAACTACTTTACTTTTGGAGAAAATTCAAAACATTCATTATTCAATAGGGCCCAAACTATCAAAAACCAGCGGTTTCAATGAACACACATTTCTTGGTAGAATCATGCAGGACTGAAATTTTTGATGTTTTTCTACTCCTCTCATGAGCCCAAACAAGTATCTAAAAGCATGAGTTTGCAACTACTTTACTTTTGGAGAAAATTCAAAACATTCATTATTCAATAGAGACCAATAGCAAAAATCAGGTTTTGAATGAAGAATCACATTTCTTGGTAGAATCATGCAGGATTGAAATTTTTGATGTTTTTTTACTCCTCTCAACAGCCCAAACAAGCTTCTAAAAGGATGAGTTTGCAACTACTTTACTTTTGGAGAAAATTCAAAACATTCATTATTCAATAGAGCCCAATAGCAAAAATCAGGTTTTGAATGAAGAATCACATTTCTTGGTAAAATCATGCAGGATTGAAATTTTTGATGGTTTTTTACTCCTCTCAACAGCCCAAACAAGTTTCTAAAAGGATGAGTTTGCAACTACTTTACTTTTGGAGAAAATTCAAAACATTCATTATTCAATAGGGCCCAAACTATCAAAAACCAGCGGTTTCAATGAACACATTTCTTGGTAGAATCATGCAGGACTGAAATTTTTGATGTTTTTCTACTCCTCTCATGAGCCCAAACAAGTCTCTAAAAGCATGAGTTTGCAACTACTTTACTTTTGGAGAAAATTCAAAACATTCATTACTCAAAAGAGCCCAATAGCAAAAACCAGCGTTTTGAATGAAGAATCACATTTCTTGGTAGAATCATGCAGGATTGAAATTTTTGATGGTTTTTTACTCCTCTCAACAGCCCAAACAAGTTTCTAAAAGGATGAGTTTGCAACTACTTTACTTTTGGAGAAAATTCAAAACATTCATTATTCAATAGGGCCCAAACTATCAAAAACCAGCGGTTTCAATGAACACACATTTCTTGGTAGAATCATGCAGGACTGAAATTTTTGATGTTTTTCTACTCCTCTCATGAGCCCAAACAAGTCTCTAAAAGCATGAGTTTGCAACTACTTTACTTTTGGAGAAAATTCAAAACATTCATTATTCAATAGAGCCCAATAGCAAAAATCAGGTTTTGAATGAAGAATCACATTTCTTGGTAGAATCATGCAGGATTGAAATTTTTGATGTTTTTTTACTCCTCTCAACAGCCCAAACAAGTTTCTAAAAGGATGAGTTTGCAACCACTTTACTTTTGGAGAAAATTCAAAACATTCATTATTCAATAGGGCCCAAACTATCAAAAACCAGCGGTTTCAATGAACACACATTTCTTGGTAGAATCATGCAGGACTGAAATTTTTGATGTTTTTCTACTCCTCTCATGAGCCCAAACAAGTCTCTAAAAGCATGAGTTTGCAACTACTTTACTTTTGGAGAAAATTCAAAACATTCATTATTCAATAGAGCCCAATAGCAAAAATCAGGTTTTGAATGAAGAATCACATTTCTTGGTAAAATCATGCAGGATTGAAATTTTTGATGGTTTTTTACTCCTCTCAACAGCCCAAACAAGTTTCTAAAAGGATGAGTTTGCAACTACTTTACTTTTGGAGAAAATTCAAAACATTCATTATTCAATAGGGCCCAAACTATCAAAAACCAGCGGTTTCAATGAACACACATTTCTTGGTAGAATCATGCAGGACTGAAATTTTTGATGTTTTTCTACTCCTCTCATGAGCCCAAACAAGTCTCTAAAAGCATGAGTTTGCAACTACTTTACTTTTGGAGAAAATTCAAAACATTCATTATTCAATAGAGCCCAATAGCAAAAATCAGGTTTTGAATGAAGAATCACATTTCTTGGTAGAATCATGCAGGATTGAAATTTTTGATGGTTTTTTACTCCTCTCAACAGCCCAAACAAGTTTCTAAAAGGATGAGTTTGCAACTACTTTACTTTTGGAGAAAATTCAAAACATTCATTATTCAATAGGGCCCAAACTATCAAAAACCAGCGGTTTGAATGAACACACATTTCTTGGTAGAATCATGCAGGACTGAAATTTTTGATGTTTTTCTACTCCTCTCATGAGCCCAAACAAGTCTCTAAAAGCATGAGTTTGCAACTACTTTACTTTTGGAGAAAATTCAAAACATTCATTACTCAAAAGAGCCCAATAGCAAAAACCAGCGTTTTGAATGAAGAATCACATTTCTTGGTAGAATCATGCAGGATTGAAATTTTTGATGGTTTTTTACTCCTCTCAACAGCCCAAACAAGTTTCTAAAAGGATGAGTTTGCAACTACTTTACTTTTGGAGAAAATTCAAAACATTCATTATTCAATAGGGCCCAAACTATCAAAAACCAGCGGTTTCAATGAACACACATTTCTTGGTAGAATCATGCAGGACTGAAATTTTTGATGTTTTTCTACTCCTCTCATGAGCCCAAACAAGTCTCTAAAAGCATGAGTTTGCAACTACTTTACTTTTGGAGAAAATTCAAAACATTCATTATTCAATAGAGCCCAATAGCAAAAATCAGGTTTTGAATGAAGAATCACATTTCTTGGTAAAATCATGCAGGATTGAAATTTTTGATGTTTTTTTACTCCTCTCAACAGCCCAAACAAGTTTCTAAAAGGATGAGTTTGCAACTACTTTACTTTTGGAGAAAATTCAAAACATTCATTATTCAATAGGGCCCAAACTATCAAAAACCAGCGGTTTGAATGAACACACATTTCTTGGTAGAATCATGCAGGACTGAAATTTTTGATGTTTTTCTACTCCTCTCATGAGCCCAAACAAGTCTCTAAAAGCATGAGTTTGCAACTACTTTACTTTTGGAGAAAATTCAAAACATTCACTACTCAAAAGAGCCCAATAGCAAAAACCAGCGTTTTGAATGAAGAAACACATTTCTTGATAGAATCATGCAGGATTGAAATTTTTGATGGTTTTTTACTCCTCTCAACAGCCCAAACAAGTTTCTAAAAGGATGAGTTTGCAACTACTTTACTTTTGGAGAAAATTCAAAACATTCATTATTCAATAGGGCCCAAACTATCAAAAACCAACGGTTTCAATGAACACACATTTCTTGGTAGAATCATGCAGGACTGAAATTTTTGATGTTTTTCTACTCCTCTCATGAACCCAAACAAGTCTCTAAAAGCATGAGTTTGCAACTACTTTACTTTTGGAGAAAATTCAAAACATTCATTATTCAATAGAGCCCAATAGCAAAAATCAGGTTTTGAATGAAGAATCACATTTCTTGGTAAAATCATGCAGGATTGAAATTTTTGATGTTTTTTTACTCCTCTCAACAGCCCAAACAAGTTTCTAAAAGGATGAGTTTGCAACTACTTTACTTTTGGAGAAAATTCAAAATGTTCATTATTCAATAGGGCCCAAACTATCAAAAACCAGCGGTTTCAATGAACACACATTTCTTGGTAGAATCATGCAGGACTGAAATTTTTGATGTTTTTCTACTCCTCTCATGAGCCCAAACAAGTCTCTAAAAGCATGAGTTTGCAACTACTTTACTTTTGGAGAAAATTCAAAACATTCACTATTCAATAGCGCCCAATAGCAAAAATCAGGTTTTGAATGAAGAATCACATTTCTTGGTAAAATCATGCAGGATTGAAATTTTTGATGGTTTTTTACTCCTCTCAACAGCCCAAACAAGCTTCTAAAAGGATGAGTTTGCAACTACTTTACTTTTGGAGAAAATTCAAAACATTCATTATTCAATAGGGCCCAAACTATCAAAAACCAGCGGTTTCAATGAACACATTTCTTGGTAGAATCATGCAGGACTGAAATTTTTGATGTTTTTCTACTCCTCTCATGAGCCCAAACAAGTCTCTAAAAGCATGAGTTTGCAACTACTTTACTTTTGGAGAAAATTCAAAACATTCATTACTCAAAAGAGCCCAATAGCAAAAACCAGCGTTTTGAATGAAGAATCACATTTCTTGGTAGAATCATGCAGGATTGAAATTTTTGATGGTTTTTTACTCCTCTCAACAGCCCAAACAAGTTTCTAAAAGGATGAGTTTGCAACTACTTTACTTTTGGAGAAAATTCAAAACATTCATTATTCAATAGGGCCCAAACTATCAAAAACCAGCGGTTTCAATGAACACACATTTCTTGGTAGAATCATGCAGGACTGAAATTTTTGATGTTTTTCTACTCCTCTCATGAGCCCAAACAAGTCTCTAAAAGCATGAGTTTGCAACTACTTTACTTTTGGAGAAAATTCAAAACATTCATTATTCAATAGAGCCCAATAGCAAAAATCAGGTTTTGAATGAAGAATCACATTTCTTGGTAGAATCATGCAGGATTGAAATTTTTGATGTTTTTTTACTCCTCTCAACAGCCCAAACAAGTTTCTAAAAGGATGAGTTTGCAACTACTTTACTTTTGGAGAAAATTCAAAACATTCATTATTCAATAGGGCCCAAACTATCAAAAACCAGCGGTTTCAATGAACACACATTTCTTGGTAGAATCATGCAGGACTGAAATTTTTGATGTTTTTCTACTCCTCTCATGAGCCCAAACAAGTCACTAAAAGCATGAGTTTGCAACTACTTTACTTTTGGAGAAAATTCAAAACATTCATTATTCAATAGAGCCCAATAGCAAAAATCAGGTTTTGAATGAAGAATCACATTTCTTGGTAAAATCATGCAGGATTGAAATTTTTGATGGTTTTTTACTCCTCTCAACAGCCCAAACAAGTTTCTAAAAGGATGAGTTTGCAACTACTTTACTTTTGGAGAAAATTCAAAACATTCATTATTCAATAGGGCCCAAACTATCAAAAACCAGCGGTTTCAATGAACACACATTTCTTGGTAGAATCATGCAGGACTGAAATTTTTGATGTTTTTCTACTCCTCTCATGAGCCCAAACAAGTCTCTAAAAGCATGAGTTTGCAACTACTTTACTTTTGGAGAAAATTCAAAACATTCATTATTCAATAGAGCCCAATAGCAAAAATCAGGTTTTGAATGAAGAATCACATTTCTTGGTAACATCATGCAGGATTGAAATTTTTGATGGTTTTTTACTCCTCTCAACAGCCCAAACAAGTTTCTAAAAGGATGAGTTTGCAACTACTTTACTTTTGGAGAAAATTCAAAACATTCATTATTCAATAGGGCCCAAACTATCAGAAACCAGCGGTTTGAATGAACACACATTTCTTGGTAGAATCATGCAGGACTGAAATTTTTGATGTTTTTCTACTCCTCTCATGAGCCCAAACAAGTCTCTAAAAGCATGAGTTTGCAACTACTTTACTTTTGGAGAAAATTCAAAACATTCATTACTCAAAAGAGCCCAATAGCAAAAACCAGCGTTTTGAATGAAGAATCACATTTCTTGGTAGAATCATGCAGGATTGAAATTTTTGATGGTTTTTTACTCCTCTCAACAGCCCAAACAAGTTTCTAAAAGGATGAGTTTGCAACTACTTTACTTTTGGAGAAAATTCAAAACATTCATTATTCAATAGGGCCCAAACTATGAAAAACCAGCGGTTTCAATGAACACACATTTCTTGGTAGAATCATGCAGGACTGAAATTTTTGACGTTTTTCTACTCCTCTCATGAGCCCAAACAAGTCTCTAAAAGCATGAGTTTGCAACTACTTTACTTTTGGAGAAAATTCAAAACATTCATTATTCAATAGAGCCCAATAGCAAAAATCAGGTTTTGAATGAAGAATCACATTTCTTGGTAGAATCATGCAGGATTGAAATTTTTGATGGTTTTTTACTCCTCTCAACAGCCCAAACAAGTTTCTAAAAGGATGAGTTTGCAACTACTTTACTTTTGGAGAAAATTCAAAACATTCATTATTCAATACGTCCCAAAATATCAAAAACCAGCGGTTTGAATGAACACACATTTCTTGGTAGAATCGTGCAGGACTGAAATTTTTGATGTTTTTCTACTCCTCTCATGAGCCCAAACAAGTCTCTAAAAGGATGAGTTTGCAACTACTTTACTTTTGGAGAAAATTCAAAACATTCATTATTCAATAGAGCCCAATAGCAAAAACCAGCGTTTTGAATGAAGAATCACATTTCTTGGTAGAATCATGCAGGATTGAAATTTTTGATGGTTTTTTACTCCTCTCAACAGCCCAAACAAGTTTCTAAAAGGATGAGTTTGCAACTACTTTACTTTTGGAGAAAATTCAAAACATTCATTATTCAATAGGGCCCAAACTATCAAAAACCAGCGGTTTCAATGAACACATTTCTTGGTAGAATCATGCAGGACTGAAATTTTTGATGTTTTTCTACTCCTCTCATGAGCCCAAACAAGTCTCTAAAAGCATGAGTTTGCAACTACTTTACTTTTGGAGAAAATTCAAAACATTCATTATTCAATAGAGCCCAATAGCAAAAATCAGGTTTTGAATGAAGAATCACATTTCTTGGTAGAATCATGCAGGATTGAAATTTTTGATGGTTTTTTACTCCTCTCAACAGCCCAAACAAGTTTCTAAAAGGATGAGTTTGCAACTACTTTACTTTTGGAGAAAATTCAAAACATTCATTATTCAATAGGGCCCAAACTATCAAAAACCAGCGGTTTCAATGAACACACATTTCTTGGTAGAATCATGCAGGACTGAAATTTTTGATGTTTTTCTACTCCTCTCATGAGCCCAAACAAGTCTCTAAAAGCATGAGTTTGCAACTACTTCACTTTTGGAGAAAATTCAAAACATTCATTATTCAATAGAGCCCAATAGCAAAAATCAGGTTTTGAATGAAGAATCACATTTCTTGGTAGAATCATGCAGGATTGAAATTTTTGATGTTTTTTTACTCCTCTCAACAGCCCAAACAAGTTTCTAAAAGGATGAGTTTGCAACTACTTTACTTTTGGAGAAAATTCAAAACATTCATTATTCAATAGGGCCCAAACTATCAAAAACCAGCGGTTTCAATGAACACACATTTCTTGGTAGAATCATGCAGGATTGAAATTTTTGATGGTTTTTTACTCCTCTCAACAGCCCAAACAAGTTTCTAAAAGGATGAGTTTGCAACTACTTTACTTTTGGAGAAAATTCAAAACATTCATTATTCAATAGGGCCCAAACTATCAAAAACCAGCGGTTTCAATGAACACACATTTCTTGGTAGAATCATGCAGGACTGAAATTTTTGATGTTTTTCTACTCCTCTCATGAGCCCAAACAAGTCTCTAAAAGCATGAGTTTGCAACTACTTTACTTTTGGAGAAAATTCAAAACATTCATTATTCAATAGAGCCCAATAGCAAAAATCAGGTTTTGAATGAAGAATCACATTTCTTGGTAGAATCATGCAGGATTGAAATTTTTGATGGTTTTTTACTCCTCTCAACAGCCCAAACAAGTTTCTAAAAGGATGAGTTTGCAACTACTTTACTTTTGGAGAAAATTCAAAACATTCATTATTCAATACGTCCCAAAATATCAAAAACCAGCGGTTTGAATGAACACACATTTCTTGGTAGAATCGTGCAGGACTGAAATTTTTGATGTTTTTCTACTCCTCTCATGAGCCCAAACAAGTCTCTAAAAGGATGAGTTTGCAACTACTTTACTTTTGGAGAAAATTCAAAACATTCATTATTCAATAGAGCCCAATAGCAAAAACCAGCGTTTTGAATGAAGAATCACATTTCTTGGTAGAATCATGCAGGATTGAAATTTTTGATGGTTTTTTACTCCTCTCAACAGCCCAAACAAGTTTCTAAAAGGATGAGTTTGCAACTACTTTACTTTTGGAGAAAATTCAAAACATTCATTATTCAATAGGGCCCAAACTATCAAAAACCAGCGGTTTCAATGAACACATTTCTTGGTAGAATCATGCAGGACTGAAATTTTTGATGTTTTTCTACTCCTCTCATGAGCCCAAACAAGTCTCTAAAAGCATGAGTTTGCAACTACTTTACTTTTGGAGAAAATTCAAAACATTCATTATTCAATAGAGCCCAATAGCAAAAATCAGGTTTTGAATGAAGAATCACATTTCTTGGTAGAATCATGCAGGATTGAAATTTTTGATGGTTTTTTACTCCTCTCAACAGCCCAAACAAGTTTCTAAAAGGATGAGTTTGCAACTACTTTACTTTTGGAGAAAATTCAAAACATTCATTATTCAATAGGGCCCAAACTATCAAAAACCAGCGGTTTCAATGAACACACATTTCTTGGTAGAATCATGCAGGACTGAAATTTTTGATGTTTTTCTACTCCTCTCATGAGCCCAAACAAGTCTCTAAAAGCATGAGTTTGCAACTACTTTACTTTTGGAGAAAATTCAAAACATTCATTATTCAATAGAGCCCAATAGCAAAAACCAGCGTTTTGAATGAAGAATCACATTTCTTGGTAGAATCATGCAGGATTGAAATTTTTGATGGTTTTTTACTCCTCTCAACAGCCCAAACAAGTTTCTAAAAGGATGAGTTTGCAACTACTTTACTTTTGGAGAAAATTCAAAACATTCATTATTCAATAGGGCCCAAACTATCAAAAACCAGCGGTTTCAATGAACACACATTTCTTGGTAGAATCATGCAGGACTGAAATTTTTGATGTTTTTCTACTCCTCTCATGAGCCCAAACAAGTCTCTAAAAGCATGAGTTTGCAACTACTTTACTTTTGGAGAAAATTCAAAACATTCATTATTCAATAGAGCCCAATAGCAAAAATCAGGTTTTGAATGAAGAATCACATTTCTTGGTAGAATCATGCAGGATTGAAATTTTTGATGGTTTTTTACTCCTCTCAACAGCCCAAACAAGTTTCTAAAAGGATGAGTTTGCAACTACTTTACTTTTGGAGAAAATTCAAAACATTCATTATTCAATAGGGCCCAAACTATCAAAAACCAGCGGTTTCAATGAACACACATTTCTTGGTAGAATCATGCAGGACTGAAATTTTTGATGTTTTTCTACTCCTCTCATGAGCCCAAACAAGTCTCTAAAAGCATGAGTTTGCAACTACTTTACTTTTGGAGAAAATTCAAAACATTCATTATTCAATAGAGCCCAATAGCAAAAATCAGGTTTTGAATGAAGAATCACATTTCTTGGTAAAATCATGCAGGATTGAAATTTTTGATGGTTTTTTACTCCTCTCAACAGCCCAAACAAGTTTCTAAAAGGATGAGTTTGCAACTACTTTACTTTTGGAGAAAATTCAAAACATTCATTATTCAATAGGGCCCAAACTATCAAAAACCAGCGGTTTCAATGAACACACATTTCTTGGTAGAATCATGCAGGACTGAAATTTTTGATGTTTTTCTACTCCTCTCATGAGCCCAAACAAGTCTCTAAAAGCATGAGTTTGCAACTACTTTACTTTTGGAGAAAATTCAAAACATTCACTATTCAATAGAGCCCAATAGCAAAAATCAGGTTTTGAATGAAGAATCACATTTATTGGTAAAATCATGCAGGATTGAAATTTTTGATGGTTTTTTACTCCTCTCAACAGCCCAAACAAGTTTCTAAAAGGATGAGTTTGCAACTACTTTACTTTTGGAGAAAATTCAAAACATTCATTATTCAATAGGGCCCAAACTATCAAAAACCAGCGGTTTCAATGAACACACATTTCTTGGTAGAATCATGCAGGACTGAAATTTTTGATGTTTTTCTACTCCTCTCATGAGCCCAAACAAGTCTCTAAAAGCATGAGTTTGCAACTACTTTACTTTTGGAGAAAATTCAAAACATTCATTATTCAATAGAGCCCAATAGCAAAAACCAGCGTTTTGAATGAAGAATCACATTTCTTGGTAGAATCATGCAGGATTGAAATTTTTGATGGTTTTTTACTCCTCTCAACAGCCCAAACAAGTTTCTAAAAGGATGAGTTTGCAACTACTTTACTTTTGGAGAAAATTCAAAACATTCATTATTCAATAGGGCCCAAACTATCAAAAACCAGCGGTTTCAATGAACACACATTTCTTGGTAGAATCATGCAGGACTGAAATTTTTGATGTTTTTCTACTCCTCTCATGAGCCCAAACAAGTCTCTAAAAGCATGAGTTTGCAACTACTTTACTTTTGGAGAAAATTCAAAACATTCATTATTCAATAGAGCCCAATAGCAAAAATCAGGTTTTGAATGAAGAATCACATTTCTTGGTAGAATCATGCAGGATTGAAATTTTTGATGGTTTTTTTACTCCTCTCAACAGCCCAAACAAGTTTCTAAAAGGATGAGTTTGCAACTACTTTACTTTTGGAGAAAATTCAAAACATTCATTATTCAATAGGGCCCAAACTATCAAAAACCAGCGGTTTGAATGAACACACATTTCTTGGTAGAATCGTGCAGGACTGAAATTTTTGATGTTTTTCTACTCCTCTCATGAGCCCAAACAAGTCTCTAAAAGGATGAGTTTGCAACTACTTTACTTTTGGAGAAAATTCAAAACATTCATTATTCAATAGAGCCCAATAGCAAAAACCAGCGTTTTGAATGAAGAATCACATTTCTTGGTAGAATCATGCAGGATTGAAATTTTTGATGGTTTTTTACTCCTCTCAACAGCCCAAACAAGTTTCTAAAAGGATGAGTTTGCAACTACTTTACTTTTGGAGAAAATTCAAAACATTCATTATTCAATAGGGCCCAAACTATCAAAAACCAGCGGTTTCAATGAACACACATTTCTTGGTAGAATCATGCAGGACTGAAATTTTTGATGTTTTTCTACTCCTCTCATGAGCCCAAACAAGTCTCTAAAAGCATGAGTTTGCAACTACTTTACTTTTGGAGAAAATTCAAAACATTCATTATTCAATAGAGCCCTATAGCAAAAATCAGGTTTTGAATGAAGAATCACATTTCTTGGTAGAATCATGCAGGATTGAAATTTTTGATGGTTTTTTACTCCTCTCAACAGCCCAAACAAGTTTCTAAAAGGATGAGTTTGCAACTACTTTACTTTTGGAGAAAATTCAAAACATTCATTATTCAATAGGGCCCAAACTATCAAAAACCAGTATTTTGAATGAACACACATTTCTTGGTAGAATCATGCAGGACTGAAATTTTTGATGTTTTTCTACTCCTCTCATGAGCCCAAACAAGTCTCTAAAAGCATGAGTTTGCAACTACTTTACTTTTGGAGAAAATTCAAAACATTCATTACTCAAAAGAGCCCAATAGCAAAAACCAGCGTTTTGAATGAAGAATCACATTTCTTGGTAGAATCATGCAGGATTGAAATTTTTGATGGTTTTTTACTCCTCTCAACAGCCCAAACAAGTTTCTAAAAGGATGAGTTTGCAACTACTTTACTTTTGGAGAAAATTCAAAACATTCATTATTCAATAGGGCCCAAACTATCAAAAACCAGCGGTTTCAATGAACACACATTTCTTGGTAGAATCATGCAGGACTGAAATTTTTGATGTTTTTCTACTCCTCTCATGAGCCCAAACAAGTCTCTAAAAGCATGAGTTTGCAACTACTTTACTTTTGGAGAAAATTCAAAACATTCATTATTCAATAGAGCCCAATAGCAAAAATCAGGTTTTGAATGAAGAATCACATTTCTTGGTAAAATCATGCAGGATTGAAATTTTTGATGGTTTTTTACTCCTCTCAACAGCCCAAACAAGTTTCTAAAAGGATGAGTTTGCAACTACTTTACTTTTGGAGAAAATTCAAAACATTAATTATTCAATAGGGCCCAAACTATCAAAAACCAGCGGTTTGAATGAACACACATTTCTTGGTAGAATCATGCAGGACTGAAATTTTTGATGTTTTTCTACTCCTCTCATGAGCCCAAACAAGTCTCTAAAAGCATAAGTTTGCAACTACTTTACTTTTGGAGAAAATTCAAAACATTCATTACTCAAAAGAGCCCAATAGCAAAAACCAGCGTTTTGAATGAAGAATCACATTTCTTGGTAGAATCATGCAGGATTGAAATTTTTGATGGTTTTTTACTCCTCTCAACAGCCCAAACAAGTTTCTAAAAGGATGAGTTTGCAACTACTTTACTTTTGGAGAAAATTCAAAACATTCATTATTCAATAGGGCCCAAACTATCAAAAACCAGCGGTTTCAATGAACACACATTTCTTGGTAGAATCATGCAGGACTGAAATTTTTGATGTTTTTCTACTCCTCTCATGAGCCCAAACAAGTCTCTAAAAGCATGAGTTTGCAACTACTTTACTTTTGGAGAAAATTCAAAACATTCATTATTCAATAGAGCCCAATAGCAAAAATCAGGTTTTGAATGAAGAATCACATTTCTTGGTAAAATCATGCAGGATTGAAATTTTTGATGTTTTTTTACTCCTCTCAACAGCCCAAACAAGTTTCTAAAAGGATGAGTTTGCAACTACTTTACTTTTGGAGAAAATTCAAAACATTCATTATTCAATAGGGCCCAAACTATCAAAAACCAGCGGTTTGAATGAACACACATTTCTTGGTAGAATCATGCAGGACTGAAATTTTTGATGTTTTTCTACTCCTCTCATGAGCCCAAACAAGTCTCTAAAAGCATGAGTTTGCAACTACTTTACTTTTGGAGAAAATTCAAAACATTCACTACTCAAAAGAGCCCAATAGCAAAAACCAGCGTTTTGAATGAAGAAACACATTTCTTGATAGAATCATGCAGGATTGAAATTTTTGATGGTTTTTTACTCCTCTCAACAGCCCAAACAAGTTTCTAAAAGGATGAGTTTGCAACTACTTTACTTTTGGAGAAAATTCAAAACATTCATTATTCAATAGGGCCCAAACTATCAAAAACCAACGGTTTCAATGAACACACATTTCTTGGTAGAATCATGCAGGACTGAAATTTTTGATGTTTTTCTACTCCTCTCATGAACCCAAACAAGTCTCTAAAAGCATGAGTTTGCAACTACTTTACTTTTGGAGAAAATTCAAAACATTCATTATTCAATAGAGCCCAATAGCAAAAATCAGGTTTTGAATGAAGAATCACATTTCTTGGTAAAATCATGCAGGATTGAAATTTTTGATGTTTTTTTACTCCTCTCAACAGCCCAAACAAGTTTCTAAAAGGATGAGTTTGCAACTACTTTACTTTTGGAGAAAATTCAAAATGTTCATTATTCAATAGGGCCCAAACTATCAAAAACCAGCGGTTTCAATGAACACACATTTCTTGGTAGAATCATGCAGGACTGAAATTTTTGATGTTTTTCTGCTCCTCTCATGAGCCCAAACAAGTCTCTAAAAGCATGAGTTTGCAACTACTTTACTTTTGGAGAAAATTCAAAACATTCACTATTCAATAGCGCCCAATAGCAAAAATCAGGTTTTGAATGAAGAATCACATTTCTTGGTAAAATCATGCAGGATTGAAATTTTTGATGGTTTTTTACTCCTCTCAACAGCCCAAACAAGCTTCTAAAAGGATGAGTTTGCAACTACTTTACTTTTGGAGAAAATTCAAAACATTCATTATTCAATAGGGCCCAAAATATCAAAAACCAGCGGTTTCAATGAACACATTTCTTGGTAGAATCATGCAGGACTGAAATTTTTGATGTTTTTCTACTCCTCTCATGAGCCCAAACAAGTCTCTAAAAGCATGAGTTTGCAACTACTTTACTTTTGGAGAAAATTCAAAACATTCATTACTCAAAAGAGCCCAATAGCAAAAACCAGCGTTTTGAATGAAGAATCACATTTCTTGGTAGAATCATGCAGGATTGAAATTTTTGATGGTTTTTTACTCCTCTCAACAGCCCAAACAAGTTTCTAAAAGGATGAGTTTGCAACTACTTTACTTTTGGAGAAAATTCAAAACATTCATTATTCAATAGGGCCCAAACTATCAAAAACCAGCGGTTTCAATGAACACACATTTCTTGGTAGAATCATGCAGGACTGAAATTTTTGATGTTTTTCTACTCCTCTCATGAGCCCAAACAAGTCTCTAAAAGCATGAGTTTGCAACTACTTTACTTTTGGAGAAAATTCAAAACATTCATTATTCAATAGAGCCCAATAGCAAAAATCAGGTTTTGAATGAAGAATCACATTTCTTGGTAGAATCATGCAGGATTGAAATTTTTGATGTTTTTTTACTCCTCTCAACAGCCCAAACAAGTTTCTAAAAGGATGAGTTTGCAACTACTTTACTTTTGGAGAAAATTCAAAACATTCATTATTCAATAGGGCCCAAACTATCAAAAACCAGCGGTTTCAATGAACACACATTTCTTGGTAGAATCATGCAGGACTGAAATTTTTGATGTTTTTCTACTCCTCTCATGAGCCCAAACAAGTCACTAAAAGCATGAGTTTGCAACTACTTTACTTTTGGAGAAAATTCAAAACATTCATTATTCAATAGAGCCCAATAGCAAAAATCAGGTTTTGAATGAAGAATCACATTTCTTGGTAAAATCATGCAGGATTGAAATTTTTGATGGTTTTTTACTCCTCTCAACAGCCCAAACAAGTTTCTAAAAGGATGAGTTTGCAACTACTTTACTTTTGGAGAAAATTCAAAACATTAATTATTCAATAGGGCCCAAACTATCAAAAACCAGCGGTTTGAATGAACACACATTTCTTGGTAGAATCATGCAGGACTGAAATTTTTGATGTTTTTCTACTCCTCTCATGAGCCCAAACAAGTCTCTAAAAGCATGAGTTTGCAACTACTTTACTTTTGGAGAAAATTCAAAACATTCATTACTCAAAAGAGCCCAATAGCAAAAACCAGCGTTTTGAATGAAGAATCACATTTCTTGGTAGAATCATGCAGGATTGAAATTTTTGATGGTTTTTTACTCCTCTCAACAGCCCAAACAAGTTTCTAAAAGGATGAGTTTGCAACTACTTTACTTTTGGAGAAAATTCAAAACATTCATTATTCAATAGGGCCCAAACTATCAAAAACCAGCGGTTTCAATGAACACACATTTCTTGGTAGAATCATGCAGGACTGAAATTTTTGATGTTTTTCTACTCCTCTCATGAGCCCAATCAAGTCTCTAAAAGCATGAGTTTGCAACTACTTTACTTTTGGAGAAAATTCAAAACATTCATTATTCAATAGAGCCCAATAGCAAAAATCAGGTTTTGAATGAAGAATCACATTTCTTGGTAAAATCATGCAGGATTGAAATTTTTGATGTTTTTTTACTCCTCTCAACAGCCCAAACAAGTTTCTAAAAGGATGAGTTTGCAACTACTTTACTTTTGGAGAAAATTCAAAACATTCATTATTCAATAGGGCCCAAACTATCAAAAACCAGCGGTTTGAATGAACACACATTTCTTGGTAGAATCATGCAGGACTGAAATTTTTGATGTTTTTCTACTCCTCTCATGAGCCCAAACAAGTCTCTAAAAGCATGAGTTTGCAACTACTTTACTTTTGGAGAAAATTCAAAACATTCACTACTCAAAAGAGCCCAATAGCAAAAACCAGCGTTTTGAATGAAGAAACACATTTCTTGATAGAATCATGCAGGATTGAAATTTTTGATGGTTTTTTACTCCTCTCAACAGCCCAAACAAGTTTCTAAAAGGATGAGTTTGCAACTACTTTACTTTTGGAGAAAATTCAAAACATTCATTATTCAATAGGGCCCAAACTATCAAAAACCAACGGTTTCAATGAACACACATTTCTTGGTAGAATCATGCAGGACTGAAATTTTTGATGTTTTTCTACTCCTCTCATGAACCCAAACAAGTCTCTAAAAGCATGAGTTTGCAACTACTTTACTTTTGGAGAAAATTCAAAACATTCATTATTCAATAGAGCCCAATAGCAAAAATCAGGTTTTGAATGAAGAATCACATTTCTTGGTAAAATCATGCAGGATTGAAATTTTTGATGTTTTTTTACTCCTCTCAACAGCCCAAACAAGTTTCTAAAAGGATGAGTTTGCAACTACTTTACTTTTGGAGAAAATTCAAAATGTTCATTATTCAATAGGGCCCAAACTATCAAAAACCAGCGGTTTCAATGAACACACATTTCTTGGTAGAATCATGCAGGACTGAAATTTTTGATGTTTTTCTACTCCTCTCATGAGCCCAAACAAGTCTCTAAAAGCATGAGTTTGCAACTACTTTACTTTTGGAGAAAATTCAAAACATTCACTATTCAATAGCGCCCAATAGCAAAAATCAGGTTTTGAATGAAGAATCACATTTCTTGGTAAAATCATGCAGGATTGAAATTTTTGATGGTTTTTTACTCCTCTCAACAGCCCAAACAAGCTTCTAAAAGGATGAGTTTGCAACTACTTTACTTTTGGAGAAAATTCAAAACATTCATTATTCAATAGGGCCCAAAATATCAAAAACCAGCGGTTTCAATGAACACATTTCTTGGTAGAATCATGCAGGACTGAAATTTTTGATGTTTTTCTACTCCTCTCATGAGCCCAAACAAGTCTCTAAAAGCATGAGTTTGCAACTACTTTACTTTTGGAGAAAATTCAAAACATTCATTACTCAAAAGAGCCCAATAGCAAAAACCAGCGTTTTGAATGAAGAATCACATTTCTTGGTAGAATCATGCAGGATTGAAATTTTTGATGGTTTTTTACTCCTCTCAACAGCCCAAACAAGTTTCTAAAAGGATGAGTTTGCAACTACTTTACTTTTGGAGAAAATTCAAAACATTCATTATTCAATAGGGCCCAAACTATCAAAAACCAGCGGTTTCAATGAACACACATTTCTTGGTAGAATCATGCAGGACTGAAATTTTTGATGTTTTTCTACTCCTCTCATGAGCCCAAACAAGTCTCTAAAAGCATGAGTTTGCAACTACTTTACTTTTGGAGAAAATTCAAAACATTCATTATTCAATAGAGCCCAATAGCAAAAATCAGGTTTTGAATGAAGAATCACATTTCTTGGTAGAATCATGCAGGATTGAAATTTTTGATGTTTTTTTACTCCTCTCAACAGCCCAAACAAGTTTCTAAAAGGATGAGTTTGCAACTACTTTACTTTTGGAGAAAATTCAAAACATTCATTATTCAATAGGGCCCAAACTATCAAAAACCAGCGGTTTCAATGAACACACATTTCTTGGTAGAATCATGCAGGACTGAAATTTTTGATGTTTTTCTACTCCTCTCATGAGCCCAAACAAGTCACTAAAAGCATGAGTTTGCAACTACTTTACTTTTGGAGAAAATTCAAAACATTCATTATTCAATAGAGCCCAATAGCAAAAATCAGGTTTTGAATGAAGAATCACATTTCTTGGTAAAATCATGCAGGATTGAAATTTTTGATGGTTTTTTACTCCTCTCAACAGCCCAAACAAGTTTCTAAAAGGATGAGTTTGCAACTACTTTACTTTTGGAGAAAATTCAAAACATTCATTATTCAATAGGGCCCAAACTATCAAAAACCAGCGGTTTCAATGAACACACATTTCTTGGTAGAATCATGCAGGACTGAAATTTTTGATGTTTTTCTACTCCTCTCATGAGCCCAAACAAGTCTCTAAAAGCATGAGTTTGCAACTACTTTACTTTTGGAGAAAATTCAAAACATTCATTATTCAATAGAGCCCAATAGCAAAAATCAGGTTTTGAATGAAGAATCACATTTCTTGGTAACATCATGCAGGATTGAAATTTTTGATGGTTTTTTACTCCTCTCAACAGCCCAAACAAGTTTCTAAAAGGATGAGTTTGCAACTACTTTACTTTTGGAGAAAATTCAAAACATTCATTATTCAATAGGGCCCAAACTATCAGAAACCAGCGGTTTGAATGAACACACATTTCTTGGTAGAATCATGCAGGACTGAAATTTTTGATGTTTTTCTACTCCTCTCATGAGCCCAAACAAGTCTCTAAAAGCATGAGTTTGCAACTACTTTACTTTTGGAGAAAATTCAAAACATTCATTACTCAAAAGAGCCCAATAGCAAAAACCAGCGTTTTGAATGAAGAATCACATTTCTTGGTAGAATCATGCAGGATTGAAATTTTTGATGGTTTTTTACTCCTCTCAACAGCCCAAACAAGTTTCTAAAAGGATGAGTTTGCAACTACTTTACTTTTGGAGAAAATTCAAAACATTCATTATTCAATAGGGCCCAAACTATCAAAAACCAGCGGTTTCAATGAACACACATTTCTTGGTAGAATCATGCAGGACTGAAATTTTTGATGTTTTTCTACTCCTCTCATGAGCCCAAACAAGTCTCTAAAAGCATGAGTTTGCAACTACTTTACTTTTGGAGAAAATTCAAAACATTCATTATTCAATAGAGCCCAATAGCAAAAATCAGGTTTTGAATGAAGAATCACATTTCTTGGTAGAATCATGCAGGATTGAAATTTTTGATGTTTTTTTACTCCTCTCAACAGCCCAAACAAGTTTCTAAAAGGATGAGTTTGCAACTACTTTACTTTTGGAGAAAATTCAAAACATTCATTATTCAATAGGGCCCAAACTATCAAAAACCAGCGGTTTGAATGAACACACATTTCTTGGTAGAATCATGCAGGACTGAAATTTTTGATGTTTTTCTACTCCTCTCATGAGCCCAAACAAGTCTCTAAAAGCATGAGTTTGCAACTACTTTACTTTTGGAGAAAATTCAAAACATTCACTACTCAAAAGAGCCCAATAGCAAAAACCAGCGTTTTGAATGAAGAAACACATTTCTTGATAGAATCATGCAGGATTGAAATTTTTGATGGTTTTTTACTCCTCTCAACAGCCCAAACAAGTTTCTAAAAGGATGAGTTTGCAACTACTTTACTTTTGGAGAAAATTCAAAACATTCATTATTCAATAGGGCCCAAACTATCAAAAACCAACGGTTTCAATGAACACACATTTCTTGGTAGAATCATGCAGGACTGAAATTTTTGATGTTTTTCTACTCCTCTCATGAACCCAAACAAGTCTCTAAAAGCATGAGTTTGCAACTACTTTACTTTTGGAGAAAATTCAAAACATTCATTATTCAATAGAGCCCAATAGCAAAAATCAGGTTTTGAATGAAGAATCACATTTCTTGGTAAAATCATGCAGGATTGAAATTTTTGATGTTTTTTTACTCCTCTCAACAGCCCAAACAAGTTTCTAAAAGGATGAGTTTGCAACTACTTTACTTTTGGAGAAAATTCAAAATGTTCATTATTCAATAGGGCCCAAACTATCAAAAACCAGCGGTTTCAATGAACACACATTTCTTGGTAGAATCATGCAGGACTGAAATTTTTGATGTTTTTCTACTCCTCTCATGAGCCCAAACAAGTCTCTAAAAGCATGAGTTTGCAACTACTTTACTTTTGGAGAAAATTCAAAACATTCACTATTCAATAGCGCCCAATAGCAAAAATCAGGTTTTGAATGAAGAATCACATTTCTTGGTAAAATCATGCAGGATTGAAATTTTTGATGGTTTTTTACTCCTCTCAACAGCCCAAACAAGCTTCTAAAAGGATGAGTTTGCAACTACTTTACTTTTGGAGAAAATTCAAAACATTCATTATTCAATAGGGCCCAAAATATCAAAAACCAGCGGTTTCAATGAACACATTTCTTGGTAGAATCATGCAGGACTGAAATTTTTGATGTTTTTCTACTCCTCTCATGAGCCCAAACAAGTCTCTAAAAGCATGAGTTTGCAACTACTTTACTTTTGGAGAAAATTCAAAACATTCATTACTCAAAAGAGCCCAATAGCAAAAACCAGCGTTTTGAATGAAGAATCACATTTCTTGGTAGAATCATGCAGGATTGAAATTTTTGATGGTTTTTTACTCCTCTCAACAGCCCAAACAAGTTTCTAAAAGGATGAGTTTGCAACTACTTTACTTTTGGAGAAAATTCAAAACATTCATTATTCAATAGGGCCCAAACTATCAAAAACCAGCGGTTTCAATGAACACACATTTCTTGGTAGAATCATGCAGGACTGAAATTTTTGATGTTTTTCTACTCCTCTCATGAGCCCAAACAAGTCTCTAAAAGCATGAGTTTGCAACTACTTTACTTTTGGAGAAAATTCAAAACATTCATTATTCAATAGAGCCCAATAGCAAAAATCAGGTTTTGAATGAAGAATCACATTTCTTGGTAAAATCATGCAGGATTGAAATTTTTGATGGTTTTTTACTCCTCTCAACAGCCCAAACAAGTTTCTAAAAGGATGAGTTTGCAACTACTTTACTTTTGGAGAAAATTCAAAACATTCATTATTCAATAGGGCCCAAACTATCAAAAACCAGCGGTTTCAATGAACACACATTTCTTGGTAGAATCATGCAGGACTGAAATTTTTGATGTTTTTCTACTCCTCTCATGAGCCCAAACAAGTCTCTAAAAGCATGAGTTTGCAACTACTTTACTTTTGGAGAAAATTCAAAACATTCATTATTCAATAGAGCCCAATAGCAAAAATCAGGTTTTGAATGAAGAATCACATTTCTTGGTAACATCATGCAGGATTGAAATTTTTGATGGTTTTTTACTCCTCTCAACAGCCCAAACAAGTTTCTAAAAGGATGAGTTTGCAACTACTTTACTTTTGGAGAAAATTCAAAACATTCATTATTCAATAGGGCCCAAACTATCAGAAACCAGCGGTTTGAATGAACACACATTTCTTGGTAGAATCATGCAGGACTGAAATTTTTGATGTTTTTCTACTCCTCTCATGAGCCCAAACAAGTCTCTAAAAGCATGAGTTTGCAACTACTTTACTTTTGGAGAAAATTCAAAACATTCATTACTCAAAAGAGCCCAATAGCAAAAACCAGCGTTTTGAATGAAGAATCACATTTCTTGGTAGAATCATGCAGGATTGAAATTTTTGATGGTTTTTTACTCCTCTCAACAGCCCAAACAAGTTTCTAAAAGGATGAGTTTGCAACTACTTTACTTTTGGAGAAAATTCAAAACATTCATTATTCAATAGGGCCCAAACTATCAAAAACCAGCGGTTTCAATGAACACACATTTCTTGGTAGAATCATGCAGGACTGAAATTTTTGATGTTTTTCTACTCCTCTCATGAGCCCAAACAAGTCTCTAAAAGCATGAGTTTGCAACTACTTTACTTTTGGAGAAAATTCAAAACATTCATTATTCAATAGAGCCCAATAGCAAAAATCAGGTTTTGAATGAAGAATCACATTTCTTGGTAGAATCATGCAGGATTGAAATTTTTGATGTTTTTTTACTCCTCTCAACAGCCCAAACAAGTTTCTAAAAGGATGAGTTTGCAACTACTTTACTTTTGGAGAAAATTCAAAACATTCATTATTCAATAGGGCCCAAACTATCAAAAACCAGCGGTTTGAATGAACACACATTTCTTGGTAGAATCATGCAGGACTGAAATTTTTGATGTTTTTCTACTCCTCTCATGAGCCCAAACAAGTCTCTAAAAGCATGAGTTTGCAACTACTTTACTTTTGGAGAAAATTCAAAACATTCACTACTCAAAAGAGCCCAATAGCAAAAACCAGCGTTTTGAATGAAGAAACACATTTCTTGATAGAATCATGCAGGATTGAAATTTTTGATGGTTTTTTACTCCTCTCAACAGCCCAAACAAGTTTCTAAAAGGATGAGTTTGCAACTACTTTACTTTTGGAGAAAATTCAAAACATTCATTATTCAATAGGGCCCAAACTATCAAAAACCAACGGTTTCAATGAACACACATTTCTTGGTAGAATCATGCAGGACTGAAATTTTTGATGTTTTTCTACTCCTCTCATGAACCCAAACAAGTCTCTAAAAGCATGAGTTTGCAACTACTTTACTTTTGGAGAAAATTCAAAACATTCATTATTCAATAGAGCCCAATAGCAAAAATCAGGTTTTGAATGAAGAATCACATTTCTTGGTAAAATCATGCAGGATTGAAATTTTTGATGTTTTTTTACTCCTCTCAACAGCCCAAACAAGTTTCTAAAAGGATGAGTTTGCAACTACTTTACTTTTGGAGAAAATTCAAAATGTTCATTATTCAATAGGGCCCAAACTATCAAAAACCAGCGGTTTCAATGAACACACATTTCTTGGTAGAATCATGCAGGACTGAAATTTTTGATGTTTTTCTACTCCTCTCATGAGCCCAAACAAGTCTCTAAAAGCATGAGTTTGCAACTACTTTACTTTTGGAGAAAATTCAAAACATTCACTATTCAATAGCGCCCAATAGCAAAAATCAGGTTTTGAATGAAGAATCACATTTCTTGGTAAAATCATGCAGGATTGAAATTTTTGATGGTTTTTTACTCCTCTCAACAGCCCAAACAAGCTTCTAAAAGGATGAGTTTGCAACTACTTTACTTTTGGAGAAAATTCAAAACATTCATTATTCAATAGGGCCCAAAATATCAAAAACCAGCGGTTTCAATGAACACATTTCTTGGTAGAATCATGCAGGACTGAAATTTTTGATGTTTTTCTACTCCTCTCATGAGCCCAAACAAGTCTCTAAAAGCATGAGTTTGCAACTACTTTACTTTTGGAGAAAATTCAAAACATTCATTACTCAAAAGAGCCCAATAGCAAAAACCAGCGTTTTGAATGAAGAATCACATTTCTTGGTAGAATCATGCAGGATTGAAATTTTTGATGGTTTTTTACTCCTCTCAACAGCCCAAACAAGTTTCTAAAAGGATGAGTTTGCAACTACTTTACTTTTGGAGAAAATTCAAAACATTCATTATTCAATAGGGCCCAAACTATCAAAAACCAGCGGTTTCAATGAACACACATTTCTTGGTAGAATCATGCAGGACTGAAATTTTTGATGTTTTTCTACTCCTCTCATGAGCCCAAACAAGTCTCTAAAAGCATGAGTTTGCAACTACTTTACTTTTGGAGAAAATTCAAAACATTCATTATTCAATAGAGCCCAATAGCAAAAATCAGGTTTTGAATGAAGAATCACATTTCTTGGTAGAATCATGCAGGATTGAAATTTTTGATGTTTTTTTACTCCTCTCAACAGCCCAAACAAGTTTCTAAAAGGATGAGTTTGCAACTACTTTACTTTTGGAGAAAATTCAAAACATTCATTATTCAATAGGGCCCAAACTATCAAAAACCAGCGGTTTCAATGAACACACATTTCTTGGTAGAATCATGCAGGACTGAAATTTTTGATGTTTTTCTACTCCTCTCATGAGCCCAAACAAGTCACTAAAAGCATGAGTTTGCAACTACTTTACTTTTGGAGAAAATTCAAAACATTCATTATTCAATAGAGCCCAATAGCAAAAATCAGGTTTTGAATGAAGAATCACATTTCTTGGTAAAATCATGCAGGATTGAAATTTTTGATGGTTTTTTACTCCTCTCAACAGCCCAAACAAGTTTCTAAAAGGATGAGTTTGCAACTACTTTACTTTTGGAGAAAATTCAAAACATTAATTATTCAATAGGGCCCAAACTATCAAAAACCAGCGGTTTGAATGAACACACATTTCTTGGTAGAATCATGCAGGACTGAAATTTTTGATGTTTTTCTACTCCTCTCATGAGCCCAAACAAGTCTCTAAAAGCATGAGTTTGCAACTACTTTACTTTTGGAGAAAATTCAAAACATTCATTACTCAAAAGAGCCCAATAGCAAAAACCAGCGTTTTGAATGAAGAATCACATTTCTTGGTAGAATCATGCAGGATTGAAATTTTTGATGGTTTTTTACTCCTCTCAACAGCCCAAACAAGTTTCTAAAAGGATGAGTTTGCAACTACTTTACTTTTGGAGAAAATTCAAAACATTCATTATTCAATAGGGCCCAAACTATCAAAAACCAGCGGTTTCAATGAACACACATTTCTTGGTAGAATCATGCAGGACTGAAATTTTTGATGTTTTTCTACTCCTCTCATGAGCCCAAACAAGTCTCTAAAAGCATGAGTTTGCAACTACTTTACTTTTGGAGAAAATTCAAAACATTCATTATTCAATAGAGCCCAATAGCAAAAATCAGGTTTTGAATGAAGAATCACATTTCTTGGTAAAATCATGCAGGATTGAAATTTTTGATGTTTTTTTACTCCTCTCAACAGCCCAAACAAGTTTCTAAAAGGATGAGTTTGCAACTACTTTACTTTTGGAGAAAATTCAAAACATTCATTATTCAATAGGGCCCAAACTATCAAAAACCAGCGGTTTGAATGAACACACATTTCTTGGTAGAATCATGCAGGACTGAAATTTTTGATGTTTTTCTACTCCTCTCATGAGCCCAAACAAGTCTCTAAAAGCATGAGTTTGCAACTACTTTACTTTTGGAGAAAATTCAAAACATTCACTACTCAAAAGAGCCCAATAGCAAAAACCAGCGTTTTGAATGAAGAAACACATTTCTTGATAGAATCATGCAGGATTGAAATTTTTGATGGTTTTTTACTCCTCTCAACAGCCCAAACAAGTTTCTAAAAGGATGAGTTTGCAACTACTTTACTTTTGGAGAAAATTCAAAACATTCATTATTCAATAGGGCCCAAACTATCAAAAACCAACGGTTTCAATGAACACACATTTCTTGGTAGAATCATGCAGGACTGAAATTTTTGATGTTTTTCTACTCCTCTCATGAACCCAAACAAGTCTCTAAAAGCATGAGTTTGCAACTACTTTACTTTTGGAGAAAATTCAAAACATTCATTATTCAATAGAGCCCAATAGCAAAAATCAGGTTTTGAATGAAGAATCACATTTCTTGGTAAAATCATGCAGGATTGAAATTTTTGATGTTTTTTTACTCCTCTCAACAGCCCAAACAAGTTTCTAAAAGGATGAGTTTGCAACTACTTTACTTTTGGAGAAAATTCAAAATGTTCATTATTCAATAGGGCCCAAACTATCAAAAACCAGCGGTTTCAATGAACACACATTTCTTGGTAGAATCATGCAGGACTGAAATTTTTGATGTTTTTCTACTCCTCTCATGAGCCCAAACAAGTCTCTAAAAGCATGAGTTTGCAACTACTTTACTTTTGGAGAAAATTCAAAACATTCACTATTCAATAGCGCCCAATAGCAAAAATCAGGTTTTGAATGAAGAATCACATTTCTTGGTAAAATCATGCAGGATTGAAATTTTTGATGGTTTTTTACTCCTCTCAACAGCCCAAACAAGCTTCTAAAAGGATGAGTTTGCAACTACTTTACTTTTGGAGAAAATTCAAAACATTCATTATTCAATAGGGCCCAAAATATCAAAAACCAGCGGTTTCAATGAACACATTTCTTGGTAGAATCATGCAGGACTGAAATTTTTGATGTTTTTCTACTCCTCTCATGAGCCCAAACAAGTCTCTAAAAGCATGAGTTTGCAACTACTTTACTTTTGGAGAAAATTCAAAACATTCATTACTCAAAAGAGCCCAATAGCAAAAACCAGCGTTTTGAATGAAGAATCACATTTCTTGGTAGAATCATGCAGGATTGAAATTTTTGATGGTTTTTTACTCCTCTCAACAGCCCAAACAAGTTTCTAAAAGGATGAGTTTGCAACTACTTTACTTTTGGAGAAAATTCAAAACATTCATTATTCAATAGGGCCCAAACTATCAAAAACCAGCGGTTTCAATGAACACACATTTCTTGGTAGAATCATGCAGGACTGAAATTTTTGATGTTTTTCTACTCCTCTCATGAGCCCAAACAAGTCTCTAAAAGCATGAGTTTGCAACTACTTTACTTTTGGAGAAAATTCAAAACATTCATTATTCAATAGAGCCCAATAGCAAAAATCAGGTTTTGAATGAAGAATCACATTTCTTGGTAGAATCATGCAGGATTGAAATTTTTGATGTTTTTTTACTCCTCTCAACAGCCCAAACAAGTTTCTAAAAGGATGAGTTTGCAACTACTTTACTTTTGGAGAAAATTCAAAACATTCATTATTCAATAGGGCCCAAACTATCAAAAACCAGCGGTTTCAATGAACACACATTTCTTGGTAGAATCATGCAGGACTGAAATTTTTGATGTTTTTCTACTCCTCTCATGAGCCCAAACAAGTCACTAAAAGCATGAGTTTGCAACTACTTTACTTTTGGAGAAAATTCAAAACATTCATTATTCAATAGAGCCCAATAGCAAAAATCAGGTTTTGAATGAAGAATCACATTTCTTGGTAAAATCATGCAGGATTGAAATTTTTGATGGTTTTTTACTCCTCTCAACAGCCCAAACAAGTTTCTAAAAGGATGAGTTTGCAACTACTTTACTTTTGGAGAAAATTCAAAACATTCATTATTCAATAGGGCCCAAACTATCAAAAACCAGCGGTTTCAATGAACACACATTTCTTGGTAGAATCATGCAGGACTGAAATTTTTGATGTTTTTCTACTCCTCTCATGAGCCCAAACAAGTCTCTAAAAGCATGAGTTTGCAACTACTTTACTTTTGGAGAAAATTCAAAACATTCATTATTCAATAGAGCCCAATAGCAAAAATCAGGTTTTGAATGAAGAATCACATTTCTTGGTAACATCATGCAGGATTGAAATTTTTGATGGTTTTTTACTCCTCTCAACAGCCCAAACAAGTTTCTAAAAGGATGAGTTTGCAACTACTTTACTTTTGGAGAAAATTCAAAACATTCATTATTCAATAGGGCCCAAACTATCAGAAACCAGCGGTTTGAATGAACACACATTTCTTGGTAGAATCATGCAGGACTGAAATTTTTGATGTTTTTCTACTCCTCTCATGAGCCCAAACAAGTCTCTAAAAGCATGAGTTTGCAACTACTTTACTTTTGGAGAAAATTCAAAACATTCATTACTCAAAAGAGCCCAATAGCAAAAACCAGCGTTTTGAATGAAGAATCACATTTCTTGGTAGAATCATGCAGGATTGAAATTTTTGATGGTTTTTTACTCCTCTCAACAGCCCAAACAAGTTTCTAAAAGGATGAGTTTGCAACTACTTTACTTTTGGAGAAAATTCAAAACATTCATTATTCAATAGGGCCCAAACTATCAAAAACCAGCGGTTTCAATGAACACATTTCTTGGTAGAATCATGCAGGACTGAAATTTTTGATGTTTTTCTACTCCTCTCATGAGCCCAAACAAGTCTCTAAAAGCATGAGTTTGCAACTACTTTACTTTTGGAGAAAATTCAAAACATTCATTATTCAATAGAGCCCAATAGCAAAAATCAGGTTTTGAATGAAGAATCACATTTCTTGGTAGAATCATGCAGGATTGAAATTTTTGATGGTTTTTTACTCCTCTCAACAGCCCAAACAAGTTTCTAAAAGGATGAGTTTGCAACTACTTTACTTTTGGAGAAAATTCAAAACATTCATTATTCAATAGGGCCCAAACTATCAAAAACCAGCGGTTTCAATGAACACACATTTCTTGGTAGAATCATGCAGGACTGAAATTTTTGATGTTTTTCTACTCCTCTCATGAGCCCAAACAAGTCTCTAAAAGCATGAGTTTGCAACTACTTCACTTTTGGAGAAAATTCAAAACATTCATTATTCAATAGAGCCCAATAGCAAAAATCAGGTTTTGAATGAAGAATCACATTTCTTGGTAGAATCATGCAGGATTGAAATTTTTGATGTTTTTTTACTCCTCTCAACAGCCCAAACAAGTTTCTAAAAGGATGAGTTTGCAAATACTTTACTTTTGGAGAAAATTCAAAACATTCATTATTCAATAGGGCCCAAACTATCAAAAACCAGCGGTTTCAATGAACACACATTTCTTGGTAGAATCATGCAGGATTGAAATTTTTGATGGTTTTTTACTCCTCTCAACAGCCCAAACAAGTTTCTAAAAGGATGAGTTTGCAACTACTTTACTTTTGGAGAAAATTCAAAACATTCATTATTCAATAGGGCCCAAACTATCAAAAACCAGCGGTTTCAATGAACACACATTTCTTGGTAGAATCATGCAGGACTGAAATTTTTGATGTTTTTCTACTCCTCTCATGAGCCCAAACAAGTCTCTAAAAGCATGAGTTTGCAACTACTTTACTTTTGGAGAAAATTCAAAACATTCATTATTCAATAGAGCCCAATAGCAAAAATCAGGTTTTGAATGAAGAATCACATTTCTTGGTAGAATCATGCAGGATTGAAATTTTTGATGGTTTTTTACTCCTCTCAACAGCCCAAACAAGTTTCTAAAAGGATGAGTTTGCAACTACTTTACTTTTGGAGAAAATTCAAAACATTCATTATTCAATACGTCCCAAAATATCAAAAACCAGCGGTTTGAATGAACACACATTTCTTGGTAGAATCGTGCAGGACTGAAATTTTTGATGTTTTTCTACTCCTCTCATGAGCCCAAACAAGTCTCTAAAAGGATGAGTTTGCAACTACTTTACTTTTGGAGAAAATTCAAAACATTCATTATTCAATAGAGCCCAATAGCAAAAACCAGCGTTTTGAATGAAGAATCACATTTCTTGGTAGAATCATGCAGGATTGAAATTTTTGATGGTTTTTTACTCCTCTCAACAGCCCAAACAAGTTTCTAAAAGGATGAGTTTGCAACTACTTTACTTTTGGAGAAAATTCAAAACATTCATTATTCAATAGGGCCCAAACTATCAAAAACCAGCGGTTTCAATGAACACACATTTCTTGGTAGAATCATGCAGGACTGAAATTTTTGATGTTTTTCTACTCCTCTCATGAGCCCAAACAAGTCTCTAAAAGCATGAGTTTGCAACTACTTTACTTTTGGAGAAAATTCAAAACATTCATTATTCAATAGAGCCCAATAGCAAAAATCAGGTTTTGAATGAAGAATCACATTTCTTGGTAGAATCATGCAGGATTGAAATTTTTGATGTTTTTTTACTCCTCTCAACAGCCCAAACAAGTTTCTAAAAGGATGAGTTTGCAACTACTTTACTTTTGGAGAAAATTCAAAACATTCATTATTCAATAGGGCCCAAACTATCAAAAACCAGCGGTTTGAATGAACACACATTTCTTGGTAGAATCATGCAGGACTGAAATTTTTGATGTTTTTCTACTCCTCTCATGAGCCCAAACAAGTCTCTAAAAGCATGAGTTTGCAACTACTTTACTTTTGGAGAAAATTCAAAACATTCATTATTCAATAGAGCCCAATAGCAAAAACCAGCGTTTTGAATGAAGAATCACATTTCTTGGTAGAATCATGCAGGATTGAAATTTTTGATGGTTTTTTACTCCTCTCAACAGCCCAAACAAGTTTCTAAAAGGATGAGTTTGCAACTACTTTACTTTTGGAGAAAATTCAAAACATTCATTATTCAATAGGGCCCAAACTATCAAAAACCAGCGGTTTCAATGAACACACATTTCTTGGTAGAATCATGCAGGACTGAAATTTTTGATGTTTTTCTACTCTCATGAGCCCAAACAAGTCTCTAAAAGCATGAGTTTGCAACTACTTTACTTTTGGAGAAAATTCAAAACATTCATTATTCAATAGAGCCCAATAGCAAAAATCAGGTTTTGCATGAAGAATCACATTTCTTGGTAGAATCATGCAGGATTGAAATTTTTGATGGTTTTTTACTCCTCTCAACAGCCCAAACAAGTTTCTAAAAGGATGAGTTTGCAACTACTTTACTTTTGGAGAAAATTCAAAACATTCATTATTCAATAGGGCCCAAACTATCAAAAACCAGCGGTTTGAATGAACACACATTTCTTGGTAGAATCGTGCAGGACTGAAATCTTTGATGTTTTTCTACTCCTCTCATGAGCCCAAACAAGTCTCTAAAAGGATGAGTTTGCATCTACTTTACTTTTGGAGAAAATTCAAAACATTCATTATTCAATAGAGCCCAATAGCAAAAATCAGGTTTTGCATGAAGAATCACATTTCTTGGTAGAATCGTGCAGGACTGAAATTTTTGATGTTTTTCTACTCCTCTCATGAGCCCAAACAAGTCTCTAAAAGGATGAGTTTGCAACTACTTTACTTTTGGAGAAAATTCAAAACATTCATTATTCAATAGAGCCCAATAGCAAAAACCAGCGTTTTGAATGAAGAATCACATTTCTTGGTAGAATCATGCAGGATTGAAATTTTTGATGGTTTTTTACTCCTCTCAACAGCCCAAACAAGTTTCTAAAAGGATGAGTTTGCAACTACTTTACTTTTGGAGAAAATTCAAAACATTCATTATTCAATAGGGCCCAAACTATCAAAAACCAGCGGTTTGAATGAACACACATTTCTTGGTAGAATCATGCAGGACTGAAATTTTTGATGTTTTTCTACTCCTCTCATGAGCCCAAACAAGTCTCTAAAAGCATGAGTTTGCAACTACTTTACTTTTGGAGAAAATTCAAAACATTCATTACTCAAAAGAGCCCAATAGCAAAAACCAGCGTTTTGAATGAAGAATCACATTTCTTGGTAGAATCATGCAGGATTGAAATTTTTGATGGTTTTTTACTCCTCTCAACAGCCCAAACCAGTTTCTAAAAGGATGAGTTTGCAACTACTTTACTTTTGGAGAAAATTCAAAACATTCATTATTCAATAGGGCCCAAACTATCAAAAACCAGCGGTTTGAATGAACACACATTTCTTGGTAGAATCATGCAGGACTGAAATTTTTGATGTTTTTCTACTCCTCTCATGAGCCCAAACAAGTCTCTAAAAGCATGAGTTTGCAACTACTTTACTTTTGGAGAAAATTCAAAACATTCATTATTCAATAGAGCCCAATAGCAAAAATCAGGTTTTGAATGAAGAATCACATTTCTTGGTAGAATCATGCAGGATTGAAATTTTTGATGGTTTTTTACTCCTCTCAACAGCCCAAACAAGTTTCTAAAAGGATGAGTTTGCAACTACTTTACTTTTGGAGAAAATTCAAAACATTCATTATTCAATAGGGCCCAAACTATCAAAAACCAGCGGTTTCAATGAACACACATTTCTTGGTAGAATCATGCAGGACTGAAATTTTTGATGTTTTTCTACTCCTCTCATGAGCCCAAACAAGTATCTAAAAGCATGAGTTTGCAACTACTTTACTTTTGGAGAAAATTCAAAACATTCATTATTCAATAGAGCCCAATAGCAAAAATCAGGTTTTGAATGAAGAATCACATTTCTTGGTAAAATCATGCAGGATTGAAATTTTTGATGGTTTTTTACTCCTCTCAACAGCCCAAACAAGTTTCTAAAAGGATGAGTTTGCAACTACTTTACTTTTGGAGAAAATTCAAAACATTCATTATTCAATAGGGCCCAAACTATCAAAAACCAGCGGTTTCAATGAACACACATTTCTTGGTAGAATCATGCAGGACTGAAATTTTTGATGTTTTTCTACTCCTCTCATGAGCCCAAACAAGTCTCTAAAAGCATGAGTTTGCAACTACTTTACTTTTGGAGAAAATTCAAAACATTCACTATTCAATAGAGCCCAATAGCAAAAATCAGGTTTTGAATGAAGAATCACATTTATTGGTAAAATCATGCAGGATTGAAATTTTTGATGGTTTTTTACTCCTCTCAACAGCCCAAACAAGTTTCTAAAAGGATGAGTTTGCAACTACTTTACTTTTGGAGAAAATTCAAAACATTCATTATTCAATAGGGCCCAAACTATCAAAAACCAGCGGTTTCAATGAACACACATTTCTTGGTAGAATCATGCAGGACTGAAATTTTTGATGTTTTTCTACTCCTCTCATGAGCCCAAACAAGTCTCTAAAAGCATGAGTTTGCAACTACTTTACTTTTGGAGAAAATTCAAAACATTCATTATTCAATAGAGCCCAATAGCAAAAACCAGCGTTTTGAATGAAGAATCACATTTCTTGGTAGAATCATGCAGGATTGAAATTTTTGATGGTTTTTTACTCCTCTCAACAGCCCAAACAAGTTTCTAAAAGGATGAGTTTGCAACTACTTTACTTTTGGAGAAAATTCAAAACATTCATTACTCAATAGGGCCCAAACTATCAAAAACCAGCGGTTTCAATGAACACACATTTCTTGGTAGAATCATGCAGGACTGAAATTTTTGATGTTTTTCTACTCCTCTCATGAGCCCAAACAAGTCTCTAAAAGCATGAGTTTGCAACTACTTTACTTTTGGAGAAAATTCAAAACATTCATTATTCAATAGAGCCCAATAGCAAAAATCAGGTTTTGAATGAAGAATCACATTTCTTGGTAGAATCATGCAGGATTGAAATTTTTGATGGTTTTTTTACTCCTCTCAACAGCCCAAACAAGTTTCTAAAAGGATGAGTTTGCAACTACTTTACTTTTGGAGAAAATTCAAAACATTCATTATTCAATAGGGCCCAAACTATCAAAAACCAGCGGTTTGAATGAACACACATTTCTTGGTAGAATCGTGCAGGACTGAAATTTTTGATGTTTTTCTACTCCTCTCATGAGCCCAAACAAGTCTCTAAAAGGATGAGTTTGCAACTACTTTACTTTTGGAGAAAATTCAAAACATTCATTATTCAATAGAGCCCAATAGCAAAAACCAGCGTTTTGAATGAAGAATCACATTTCTTGGTAGAATCATGCAGGATTGAAATTTTTGATGGTTTTTTACTCCTCTCAACAGCCCAAACAAGTTTCTAAAAGGATGAGTTTGCAACTACTTTACTTTTGGAGAAAATTCAAAACATTCATTATTCAATAGGGCCCAAACTATCAAAAACCAGCGGTTTCAATGAACACACATTTCTTGGTAGAATCATGCAGGACTGAAATTTTTGATGTTTTTCTACTCCTCTCATGAGCCCAAACAAGTCTCTAAAAGCATGAGTTTGCAACTACTTTACTTTTGGAGAAAATTCAAAACATTCATTATTCAATAGAGCCCTATAGCAAAAATCAGGTTTTGAATGAAGAATCACATTTCTTGGTAGAATCATGCAGGATTGAAATTTTTGATGGTTTTTTACTCCTCTCAACAGCCCAAACAAGTTTCTAAAAGGATGAGTTTGCAACTACTTTACTTTTGGAGAAAATTCAAAACATTCATTATTCAATAGGGCCCAAACTATCAAAAACCAGTATTTTGAATGAACACACATTTCTTGGTAGAATCATGCAGGACTGAAATTTTTGATGTTTTTCTACTCCTCTCATGAGCCCAAACAAGTCTCTAAAAGCATGAGTTTGCAACTACTTTACTTTTGGAGAAAATTCAAAACATTCATTACTCAAAAGAGCCCAATAGCAAAAACCAGCGTTTTGAATGAAGAATCACATTTCTTGGTAGAATCATGCAGGATTGAAATTTTTGATGGTTTTTTACTCCTCTCAACAGCCCAAACAAGTTTCTAAAAGGATGAGTTTGCAACTACTTTACTTTTGGAGAAAATTCAAAACATTCATTATTCAATAGGGCCCAAACTATCAAAAACCAGCGGTTTCAATGAACACACATTTCTTGGTAGAATCATGCAGGACTGAAATTTTTGATGTTTTTCTACTCCTCTCATGAGCCCAAACAAGTCTCTAAAAGCATGAGTTTGCAACTACTTTACTTTTGGAGAAAATTCAAAACATTCATTATTCAATAGAGCCCAATAGCAAAAATCAGGTTTTGAATGAAGAATCACATTTCTTGGTAAAATCATGCAGGATTGAAATTTTTGATGGTTTTTTACTCCTCTCAACAGCCCAAACAAGTTTCTAAAAGGATGAGTTTGCAACTACTTTACTTTTGGAGAAAATTCAAAACATTAATTATTCAATAGGGCCCAAACTATCAAAAACCAGCGGTTTGAATGAACACACATTTCTTGGTAGAATCATGCAGGACTGAAATTTTTGATGTTTTTCTACTCCTCTCATGAGCCCAAACAAGTCTCTAAAAGCATGAGTTTGCAACTACTTTACTTTTGGAGAAAATTCAAAACATTCATTACTCAAAAGAGCCCAATAGCAAAAACCAGCGTTTTGAATGAAGAATCACATTTCTTGGTAGAATCATGCAGGATTGAAATTTTTGATGGTTTTTTACTCCTCTCAACAGCCCAAACCAGTTTCTAAAAGGATGAGTTTGCAACTACTTTACTTTTGGAGAAAATTCAAAACATTCATTATTCAATAGGGCCCAAACTATCAAAAACCAGCGGTTTGAATGAACACACATTTCTTGGTAGAATCATGCAGGACTGAAATTTTTGATGTTTTTCTACTCCTCTCATGAGCCCAAACAAGTCTCTAAAAGCATGAGTTTGCAACTACTTTACTTTTGGAGAAAATTCAAAACATTCATTATTCAATAGAGCCCAATAGCAAAAATCAGGTTTTGAATGAAGAATCACATATCTTGGTAGAATCATGCAGGATTGAAATTTTTGATGGTTTTTTACTCCTCTCAACAGCCCAAACAAGTTTCTAAAAGGATGAGTTTGCAACTACTTTACTTTTGGAGAAAATTCAAAACATTCATTATTCAATAGGGCCCAAACTATCAAAAACCAGCGGTTTGAATGAACACACATTTCTTGGTAGAATCATGCAGGACTGAAATTTTTGATGTTTTTCTACTCCTCTCATGAGCCCAAACAAGTCTCTAAAAGCATGAGTTTGCAACTACTTTACTTTTGGAGAAAATTCAAAACATTCATTATTCAATAGAGCCCAATAGCAAAAATCAGGTTTTGAATGAAGAATCACATTTCTTGGTAAAATCATGCAGGATTGAAATTTTTGATGGTTTTTTACTCCTCTCAACAGCCCAAACAAGTTTCTAAAAGGATGAGTTTGCAACTACTTTACTTTTGGAGAAAATTCAAAACATTAATTATTCAATAGGGCCCAAACTATCAAAAACCAGCGGTTTCAATGAACACACATTTCTTGGTAGAATCATGCAGGACTGAAATTTTTGATGTTTTTCTACTCTCATGAGCCCAAACAAGTCTCTAAAAGCATGAGTTTGCAACTACTTTACTTTTGGAGAAAATTCAAAACATTCATTATTCAATAGAGCCCAATAGCAAAAACCAGCGTTTTGAATGAAGAATCACATTTCTTGGTAGAATCATGCAGGATTGAAATTTTTGATGGTTTTTTACTCCTCTCAACAGCCCAAACAAGTTTATAAAAGGATGAGTTTGCAACTACTTTACTTTTGGAGAAAATTCAAAACATTCATTATTCAATAGGGCCAAAACTATCAAAAACCAGCGGTTTCAATGAACACACATTTCTTGGTAGAATCATGCAGGACTGAAATTTTTGATGTTTTTCTACTCCTCTCATGAGCCCAAACAAGTCTCTAAAAGCATGAGTTTGCAACTACTTTACTTTTGGAGAAAATTCAAAACATTCATTATTCAATAGAGCCCAATAGCAAAAATCAGGTTTTGAATGAAGAATCACATTTCTTGGTAAAATCATGCAGGATTGAAATTTTTGATGGTTTTTTACTCCTCTCAACAGCCCAAACAAGTTTCTAAAAGGATGAGTTTGCAACTACTTTACTTTTGGAGAAAATTCAAAACATTCATTATTCAATAGGGCCCAAACTATCAAAAACCAGCGGTTTGAATGAACACACATTTCTTGGTAGAATCATGCAGGACTGAAATTTTTGATGTTTTTCTACTCCTCTCATGAGCCCAAACAAGTCTCTAAAAGCATGAGTTTGCAACTACTTTACTTTTGGAGAAAATTCAAAACATTCATTACTCAAAAGAGCCCAATAGCAAAAACCAGCGTTTTGAATGAAGAATCACATTTCTTGGTAGAATCATGCAGGATTGAAATTTTTGATGGTTTTTTACTCCTCTCAACAGCCCAAACAAGTTTCTAAAAGGATGAGTTTGCAACTACTTTACTTTTGGAGAAAATTCAAAACATTCATTATTCAATAGGGCCCAAACTATCAAAAACCAGCGGTTTCAATGAACACACATTTCTTGGTAGAATCATGCAGGACTGAAATTTTTGATGTTTTTCTACTCCTCTCATGAGCCCAAACAAGTCTCTAAAAGCATGAGTTTGCAACTACTTTACTTTTGGAGAAAATTCAAAACATTCATTATTCAATAGAGCCCAATAGCAAAAATCAGGTTTTGAATGAAGAATCACATTTCTTGGTAGAATCATGCAGGATTGAAATTTTTGATGGTTTTTTACTCCTCTCAACAGCCCAAACAAGTTTCTAAAAGGATGAGTTTGCAACTACTTTACTTTTGGAGAAAATTCAAAACATTCATTATTCAATACGTCCCAAAATATCAAAAACCAGCGGTTTGAATGAACACACATTTCTTGGTAGAATCGTGCAGGACTGAAATTTTTGATGTTTTTCTACTCCTCTCATGAGCCCAAACAAGTCTCTAAAAGGATGAGTTTGCAACTACTTTACTTTTGGAGAAAATTCAAAACATTCATTATTCAATAGAGCCCAATAGCAAAAACCAGCGTTTTGAATGAAGAATCACATTTCTTGGTAGAATCATGCAGGATTGAAATTTTTGATGTTTTTTTACTCCTCTCAACAGCCCAAACAAGTTTCTAAAAGGATGAGTTTGCAACTACTTTACTTTTGGAGAAAATTCAAAACATTCATTATTCAATAGGGCCCAAACTATCAAAAACCAGCGGTTTCAATGAACACACATTTCTTGGTAGAATCATGCAGGACTGAAATTTTTGATGTTTTTCTACTCCTCTCATGAGCCCAAACAAGTCACTAAAAGCATGAGTTTGCAACTACTTTACTTTTGGAGAAAATTCAAAACATTCATTATTCAATAGAGCCCAATAGCAAAAATCAGGTTTTGAATGAAGAATCACATTTCTTGGTAAAATCATGCAGGATTGAAATTTTTGATGGTTTTTTACTCCTCTCAACAGCCCAAACAAGTTTCTAAAAGGATGAGTTTGCAACTACTTTACTTTTGGAGAAAATTCAAAACATTCATTATTCAATAGGGCCCAAACTATCAAAAACCAGCGGTTTCAATGAACACACATTTCTTGGTAGAATCATGCAGGACTGAAATTTTTGATGTTTTTCTACTCCTCTCATGAGCCCAAACAAGTCTCTAAAAGCATGAGTTTGCAACTACTTTACTTTTGGAGAAAATTCAAAACATTCATTATTCAATAGAGCCCAATAGCAAAAATCAGGTTTTGAATGAAGAATCACATTTCTTGGTAACATCATGCAGGATTGAAATTTTTGATGGTTTTTTACTCCTCTCAACAGCCCAAACAAGTTTCTAAAAGGATGAGTTTGCAACTACTTTACTTTTGGAGAAAATTCAAAACATTCATTATTCAATAGGGCCCAAACTATCAGAAACCAGCGGTTTGAATGAACACACATTTCTTGGTAGAATCATGCAGGACTGAAATTTTTGATGTTTTTCTACTCCTCTCATGAGCCCAAACAAGTCTCTAAAAGCATGAGTTTGCAACTACTTTACTTTTGGAGAAAATTCAAAACATTCATTACTCAAAAGAGCCCAATAGCAAAAACCAGCGTTTTGAATGAAGAATCACATTTCTTGGTAGAATCATGCAGGATTGAAATTTTTGATGGTTTTTTACTCCTCTCAACAGCCCAAACAAGTTTCTAAAAGGATGAGTTTGCAACTACTTTACTTTTGGAGAAAATTCAAAACATTCATTATTCAATAGGGCCCAAACTATCAAAAACCAGCGGTTTCAATGAACACACATTTCTTGGTAGAATCATGCAGGACTGAAATTTTTGATGTTTTTCTACTCCTCTCATGAGCCCAAACAAGTCTCTAAAAGCATGAGTTTGCAACTACTTTACTTTTGGAGAAAATTCAAAACATTCATTATTCAATAGAGCCCAATAGCAAAAATCAGGTTTTGAATGAAGAATCACATTTCTTGGTAGAATCATGCAGGATTGAAATTTTTGATGGTTTTTTACTCCTCTCAACAGCCCAAACAAGTTTCTAAAAGGATGAGTTTGCAACTACTTTACTTTTGGAGAAAATTCAAAACATTCATTATTCAATACGTCCCAAAATATCAAAAACCAGCGGTTTGAATGAACACACATTTCTTGGTAGAATCGTGCAGGACTGAAATTTTTGATGTTTTTCTACTCCTCTCATGAGCCCAAACAAGTCTCTAAAAGGATGAGTTTGCAACTACTTTACTTTTGGAGAAAATTCAAAACATTCATTATTCAATAGAGCCCAATAGCAAAAACCAGCGTTTTGAATGAAGAATCACATTTCTTGGTAGAATCATGCAGGATTGAAATTTTTGATGGTTTTTTACTCCTCTCAACAGCCCAAACAAGTTTCTAAAAGGATGAGTTTGCAACTACTTTACTTTTGGAGAAAATTCAAAACATTCATTATTCAATAGGGCCCAAACTATCAAAAACCAGCGGTTTCAATGAACACATTTCTTGGTAGAATCATGCAGGACTGAAATTTTTGATGTTTTTCTACTCCTCTCATGAGCCCAAACAAGTCTCTAAAAGCATGAGTTTGCAACTACTTTACTTTTGGAGAAAATTCAAAACATTCATTATTCAATAGAGCCCAATAGCAAAAATCAGGTTTTGAATGAAGAATCACATTTCTTGGTAGAATCATGCAGGATTGAAATTTTTGATGGTTTTTTACTCCTCTCAACAGCCCAAACAAGTTTCTAAAAGGATGAGTTTGCAACTACTTTACTTTTGGAGAAAATTCAAAACATTCATTATTCAATAGGGCCCAAACTATCAAAAACCAGCGGTTTCAATGAACACACATTTCTTGGTAGAATCATGCAGGACTGAAATTTTTGATGTTTTTCTACTCCTCTCATGAGCCCAAACAAGTCTCTAAAAGCATGAGTTTGCAACTACTTCACTTTTGGAGAAAATTCAAAACATTCATTATTCAATAGAGCCCAATAGCAAAAATCAGGTTTTGAATGAAGAATCACATTTCTTGGTAGAATCATGCAGGATTGAAATTTTTGATGTTTTTTTACTCCTCTCAACAGCCCAAACAAGTTTCTAAAAGGATGAGTTTGCAACTACTTTACTTTTGGAGAAAATTCAAAACATTCATTATTCAATAGGGCCCAAACTATCAAAAACCAGCGGTTTCAATGAACACACATTTCTTGGTAGAATCATGCAGGATTGAAATTTTTGATGGTTTTTTACTCCTCTCAACAGCCCAAACAAGTTTCTAAAAGGATGAGTTTGCAACTACTTTACTTTTGGAGAAAATTCAAAACATTCATTATTCAATAGGGCCCAAACTATCAAAAACCAGCGGTTTCAATGAACACACATTTCTTGGTAGAATCATGCAGGACTGAAATTTTTGATGTTTTTCTACTCCTCTCATGAGCCCAAACAAGTCTCTAAAAGCATGAGTTTGCAACTACTTTACTTTTGGAGAAAATTCAAAACATTCATTATTCAATAGAGCCCAATAGCAAAAATCAGGTTTTGAATGAAGAATCACATTTCTTGGTAGAATCATGCAGGATTGAAATTTTTGATGGTTTTTTACTCCTCTCAACAGCCCAAACAAGTTTCTAAAAGGATGAGTTTGCAACTACTTTACTTTTGGAGAAAATTCAAAACATTCATTATTCAATACGTCCCAAAATATCAAAAACCAGCGGTTTGAATGAACACACATTTCTTGGTAGAATCGTGCAGGACTGAAATTTTTGATGTTTTTCTACTCCTCTCATGAGCCCAAACAAGTCTCTAAAAGGATGAGTTTGCAACTACTTTACTTTTGGAGAAAATTCAAAACATTCATTATTCAATAGAGCCCAATAGCAAAAACCAGCGTTTTGAATGAAGAATCACATTTCTTGGTAGAATCATGCAGGATTGAAATTTTTGATGGTTTTTTACTCCTCTCAACAGCCCAAACAAGTTTCTAAAAGGATGAGTTTGCAACTACTTTACTTTTGGAGAAAATTCAAAACATTCATTATTCAATAGGGCCCAAACTATCAAAAACCAGCGGTTTCAATGAACACATTTCTTGGTAGAATCATGCAGGACTGAAATTTTTGATGTTTTTCTACTCCTCTCATGAGCCCAAACAAGTCTCTAAAAGCATGAGTTTGCAACTACTTTACTTTTGGAGAAAATTCAAAACATTCATTATTCAATAGAGCCCAATAGCAAAAATCAGGTTTTGAATGAAGAATCACATTTCTTGGTAGAATCATGCAGGATTGAAATTTTTGATGGTTTTTTACTCCTCTCAACAGCCCAAACAAGTTTCTAAAAGGATGAGTTTGCAACTACTTTACTTTTGGAGAAAATTCAAAACATTCATTATTCAATAGGGCCCAAACTATCAAAAACCAGCGGTTTCAATGAACACACATTTCTTGGTAGAATCATGCAGGACTGAAATTTTTGATGTTTTTCTACTCCTCTCATGAGCCCAAACAAGTCTCTAAAAGCATGAGTTTGCAACTACTTTACTTTTGGAGAAAATTCAAAACATTCATTATTCAATAGAGCCCAATAGCAAAAACCAGCGTTTTGAATGAAGAGTCACATTTCTTGGTAGAATCATGCAGGATTGAAATTTTTGATGGTTTTTTACTCCTCTCAACAGCCCAAACAAGTTTCTAAAAGGATGAGTTTGCAACTACTTTACTTTTGGAGAAAATTCAAAACATTCATTATTCAATAGGGCCCAAACTATCAAAAACCAGCGGTTTGAATGAACACACATTTCTTGGTAGAATCATGCAGGACTGAAATTTTTGATGTTTTTCTACTCCTCTCATGAGCCCAAACAAGTCTCTAAAAGCATGAGTTTGCAACTACTTTACTTTTGGAGAAAATTCAAAACATTCATTACTCAAAAGAGCCCAATAGCAAAAACCAGCGTTTTGAATGAAGAATCACATTTCTTGGTAGAATCATGCAGGATTGAAATTTTTGATGGTTTTTTACTCCTCTCAACAGCCCAAACAAGTTTCTAAAAGGATGAGTTTGCAACTACTTTACTTTTGGAGAAAATTCAAAACATTCATTATTCAATAGGGCCCAAACTATCAAAAACCAGCGGTTTCAATGAACACACATTTCTTGGTAGAATCATGCAGGACTGAAATTTTTGATGTTTTTCTACTCCTCTCATGAGCCCAAACAAGTCTCTAAAAGCATGAGTTTGCAACTACTTTACTTTTGGAGAAAATTCAAAACATTCATTATTCAATAGAGCCCAATAGCAAAAACCAGCGTTTTGAATGAAGAATCACATTTCTTGGTAGAATCATGCAGGATTGAAATTTTTGATGGTTTTTTACTCCTCTCAACAGCCCAAACAAGTCTCTAAAAGGATGAGTTTGCATCTACTTTACTTTTGGAGAAAATTCAAAACATTCATTATTCAATAGAGCCCAATAGCAAAAATCAGGTTTTGCATGAAGAATCACATTTCTTGGTAGAATCGTGCAGGACTGAAATTTTTGATGTTTTTCTACTCCTCTCATGAGCCCAAACAAGTCTCTAAAAGAATGAGTTTGCAACTACTTTACTTTTGGAGAAAATTCAAAACATTCATTATTCAATAGAGCCCAATAGCAAAAACCAGCGTTTTGAATGAAGAATCACATTTCTTGGTAGAATCATGCAGGATTGAAATTTTTGATGGTTTTTTACTCCTCTCAACAGCCCAAACAAGTTTCTAAAAGGATGAGTTTGCAACTACTTTACTTTTGGAGAAAATTCAAAACATTCATTATTCAATAGGGCCCAAACTATCAAAAACCAGCGGTTTGAATGAACACACATTTCTTGGTAGAATCATGCAGGACTGAAATTTTTGATGTTTTTCTACTCCTCTCATGAGCCCAAACAAGTCTCTAAAAGCATGAGTTTGCAACTACTTTACTTTTGGAGAAAATTCAAAACATTCATTACTCAAAAGAGCCCAATAGCAAAAACCAGCGTTTTGAATGAAGAATCACATTTCTTGGTAGAATCATGCAGGATTGAAATTTTTGATGGTTTTTTACTCCTCTCAACAGCCCAAACCAGTTTATAAAAGGATGAGTTTGCAACTACTTTACTTTTGGAGAAAATTCAAAACATTCATTATTCAATAGGGCCCAAACTATCAAAAACCAGCGGTTTGAATGAACACACATTTCTTGGTAGAATTATGCAGGACTGAAATTTTTGATGTTTTTCTACTCCTCTCATGAGCCCAAACAAGTCTCTAAAAGCATGAGTTTGCAACTACTTTACTTTTGGAGAAAATTCAAAACATTCATTATTCAATAGAGCCCAATAGCAAAAATCAGGTTTTGAATGAAGAATCACATTTCTTGGTAGAATCATGCAGGATTGAAATTTTTGATGGTTTTTTACTCCTCTCAACAGCCCAAACAAGTTTCTAAAAGGATGAGTTTGCAACTACTTTACTTTTGGAGAAAATTCAAAACATTCATTATTCAATAGGGCCCAAACTATCAAAAACCAGCGGTTTCAATGAACACACATTTCTTGGTAGAATCATGCAGGACTGAAATTTTTGATGTTTTTCTACTCCTCTCATGAGCCCAAACAAGTCTCTAAAAGCATGAGTTTGCAACTACTTTACTTTTGGAGAAAATTCAAAACATTCATTATTCAATAGAGCCCAATAGCAAAAATCAGGTTTTGAATGAAGAATCACATTTCTTGGTAAAATCATGCAGGATTGAAATTTTTGATGGTTTTTTACTCCTCTCAACAGCCCAAACAAGTTTCTAAAAGGATGAGTTTGCAACTACTTTACTTTTGGAGAAAATTCAAAACATTCATTATTCAATAGGGCCCAAACTATCAAAAACCAGCGGTTTCAATGAACACACATTTCTTGGTAGAATCATGCAGGACTGAAATTTTTGATGTTTTTCTACTCCTCTCATGAGCCCAAACAAGTCTCTAAAAGCATGAGTTTGCAACTACTTTACTTTTGGAGAAAATTCAAAACATTCACTATTCAATAGAGCCCAATAGCAAAAATCAGGTTTTGAATGAAGAATCACATTTATTGGTAAAATCATGCAGGATTGAAATTTTTGATGGTTTTTTACTCCTCTCAACAGCCCAAACAAGTTTCTAAAAGGATGAGTTTGCAACTACTTTACTTTTGGAGAAAATTCAAAACATTCATTATTCAATAGGGCCCAAACTATCAAAAACCAGCGGTTTCAATGAACACACATTTCTTGGTAGAATCATGCAGGACTGAAATTTTTGATGTTTTTCTACTCCTCTCATGAGCCCAAACAAGTCTCTAAAAGCATGAGTTTGCAACTACTTTACTTTTGGAGAAAATTCAAAACATTCATTATTCAATAGAGCCCAATAGCAAAAACCAGCGTTTTGAATGAAGAATCACATTTCTTGGTAGAATCATGCAGGATTGAAATTTTTGATGGTTTTTTACTCCTCTCAACAGCCCAAACAAGTTTCTAAAAGGATGAGTTTGCAACTACTTTACTTTTGGAGAAAATTCAAAACATTCATTATTCAATAGGGCCCAAACTATCAAAAACCAGCGGTTTCAATGAACACACATTTCTTGGTAGAATCATGCAGGACTGAAATTTTTGATGTTTTTCTACTCCTCTCATGAGCCCAAACAAGTCTCTAAAAGCATGAGTTTGCAACTACTTTACTTTTGGAGAAAATTCAAAACATTCATTATTCAATAGAGCCCAATAGCAAAAATCAGGTTTTGAATGAAGAATCACATTTCTTGGTAGAATCATGCAGGATTGAAATTTTTGATGGTTTTTTTACTCCTCTCAACAGCCCAAACAAGTTTCTAAAAGGATGAGTTTGCAACTACTTTACTTTTGGAGAAAATTCAAAACATTCATTATTCAATAGGGCCCAAACTATCAAAAACCAGCGGTTTGAATGAACACACATTTCTTGGTAGAATCGTGCAGGACTGAAATTTTTGATGTTTTTCTACTCCTCTCATGAGCCCAAACAAGTCTCTAAAAGGATGAGTTTGCAACTACTTTACTTTTGGAGAAAATTCAAAACATTCATTATTCAATAGAGCCCAATAGCAAAAACCAGCGTTTTGAATGAAGAATCACATTTCTTGGTAGAATCATGCAGGATTGAAATTTTTGATGGTTTTTTACTCCTCTCAACAGCCCAAACAAGTTTCTAAAAGGATGAGTTTGCAACTACTTTACTTTTGGAGAAAATTCAAAACATTCATTATTCAATAGGGCCCAAACTATCAAAAACCAGCGGTTTCAATGAACACACATTTCTTGGTAGAATCATGCAGGACTGAAATTTTTGATGTTTTTCTACTCCTCTCATGAGCCCAAACAAGTCTCTAAAAGCATGAGTTTGCAACTACTTTACTTTTGGAGAAAATTCAAAACATTCATTATTCAATAGAGCCCTATAGCAAAAATCAGGTTTTGAATGAAGAATCACATTTCTTGGTAGAATCATGCAGGATTGAAATTTTTGATGGTTTTTTACTCCTCTCAACAGCCCAAACAAGTTTCTAAAAGGATGAGTTTGCAACTACTTTACTTTTGGAGAAAATTCAAAACATTCATTATTCAATAGGGCCCAAACTATCAAAAACCAGTATTTTGAATGAACACACATTTCTTGGTAGAATCATGCAGGACTGAAATTTTTGATGTTTTTCTACTCCTCTCATGAGCCCAAACAAGTCTCTAAAAGCATGAGTTTGCAACTACTTTACTTTTGGAGAAAATTCAAAACATTCATTACTCAAAAGAGCCCAATAGCAAAAACCAGCGTTTTGAATGAAGAATCACATTTCTTGGTAGAATCATGCAGGATTGAAATTTTTGATGGTTTTTTACTCCTCTCAACAGCCCAAACAAGTTTCTAAAAGGATGAGTTTGCAACTACTTTACTTTTGGAGAAAATTCAAAACATTCATTATTCAATAGGGCCCAAACTATCAAAAACCAGCGGTTTCAATGAACACACATTTCTTGGTAGAATCATGCAGGACTGAAATTTTTGATGTTTTTCTACTCCTCTCATGAGCCCAAACAAGTCTCTAAAAGCATGAGTTTGCAACTACTTTACTTTTGGAGAAAATTCAAAACATTCATTATTCAATAGAGCCCAATAGCAAAAATCAGGTTTTGAATGAAGAATCACATTTCTTGGTAAAATCATGCAGGATTGAAATTTTTGATGGTTTTTTACTCCTCTCAACAGCCCAAACAAGTTTCTAAAAGGATGAGTTTGCAACTACTTTACTTTTGGAGAAAATTCAAAACATTAATTATTCAATAGGGCCCAAACTATCAAAAACCAGCGGTTTGAATGAACACACATTTCTTGGTAGAATCATGCAGGACTGAAATTTTTGATGTTTTTCTACTCCTCTCATGAGCCCAAACAAGTCTCTAAAAGCATGAGTTTGCAACTACTTTACTTTTGGAGAAAATTCAAAACATTCATTACTCAAAAGAGCCCAATAGCAAAAACCAGCGTTTTGAATGAAGAATCACATTTCTTGGTAGAATCATGCAGGATTGAAATTTTTGATGGTTTTTTACTCCTCTCAACAGCCCAAACAAGTTTCTAAAAGGATGAGTTTGCAACTACTTTACTTTTGGAGAAAATTCAAAACATTCATTATTCAATAGGGCCCAAACTATCAAAAACCAGCGGTTTCAATGAACACACATTTCTTGGTAGAATCATGCAGGACTGAAATTTTTGATGTTTTTCTACTCCTCTCATGAGCCCAAACAAGTCTCTAAAAGCATGAGTTTGCAACTACTTTACTTTTGGAGAAAATTCAAAACATTCATTATTCAATAGAGCCCAATAGCAAAAATCAGGTTTTGAATGAAGAATCACATTTCTTGGTAAAATCATGCAGGATTGAAATTTTTGATGTTTTTTTACTCCTCTCAACAGCCCAAACAAGTTTCTAAAAGGATGAGTTTGCAACTACTTTACTTTTGGAGAAAATTCAAAACATTCATTATTCAATAGGGCCCAAACTATCAAAAACCAGCGGTTTGAATGAACACACATTTCTTGGTAGAATCATGCAGGACTGAAATTTTTGATGTTTTTCTACTCCTCTCATGAGCCCAAACAAGTCTCTAAAAGCATGAGTTTGCAACTACTTTACTTTTGGAGAAAATTCAAAACATTCACTACTCAAAAGAGCCCAATAGCAAAAACCAGCGTTTTGAATGAAGAAACACATTTCTTGATAGAATCATGCAGGATTGAAATTTTTGATGGTTTTTTACTCCTCTCAACAGCCCAAACAAGTTTCTAAAAGGATGAGTTTGCAACTACTTTACTTTTGGAGAAAATTCAAAACATTCATTATTCAATAGGGCCCAAACTATCAAAAACCAACGGTTTCAATGAACACACATTTCTTGGTAGAATCATGCAGGACTGAAATTTTTGATGTTTTTCTACTCCTCTCATGAACCCAAACAAGTCTCTAAAAGCATGAGTTTGCAACTACTTTACTTTTGGAGAAAATTCAAAACATTCATTATTCAATAGAGCCCAATAGCAAAAATCAGGTTTTGAATGAAGAATCACATTTCTTGGTAAAATCATGCAGGATTGAAATTTTTGATGTTTTTTTACTCCTCTCAACAGCCCAAACAAGTTTCTAAAAGGATGAGTTTGCAACTACTTTACTTTTGGAGAAAATTCAAAATGTTCATTATTCAATAGGGCCCAAACTATCAAAAACCAGCGGTTTCAATGAACACACATTTCTTGGTAGAATCATGCAGGACTGAAATTTTTGATGTTTTTCTACTCCTCTCATGAGCCCAAACAAGTCTCTAAAAGCATGAGTTTGCAACTACTTTACTTTTGGAGAAAATTCAAAACATTCACTATTCAATAGCGCCCAATAGCAAAAATCAGGTTTTGAATGAAGAATCACATTTCTTGGTAAAATCATGCAGGATTGAAATTTTTGATGGTTTTTTACTCCTCTCAACAGCCCAAACAAGCTTCTAAAAGGATGAGTTTGCAACTACTTTACTTTTGGAGAAAATTCAAAACATTCATTATTCAATAGGGCCCAAACTATCAAAAACCAGCGGTTTCAATGAACACATTTCTTGGTAGAATCATGCAGGACTGAAATTTTTGATGTTTTTCTACTCCTCTCATGAGCCCAAACAAGTCTCTAAAAGCATGAGTTTGCAACTACTTTACTTTTGGAGAAAATTCAAAACATTCATTACTCAAAAGAGCCCAATAGCAAAAACCAGCGTTTTGAATGAAGAATCACATTTCTTGGTAGAATCATGCAGGATTGAAATTTTTGATGGTTTTTTACTCCTCTCAACAGCCCAAACAAGTTTCTAAAAGGATGAGTTTGCAACTACTTTACTTTTGGAGAAAATTCAAAACATTCATTATTCAATAGGGCCCAAACTATCAAAAACCAGCGGTTTCAATGAACACACATTTCTTGGTAGAATCATGCAGGACTGAAATTTTTGATGTTTTTCTACTCCTCTCATGAGCCCAAACAAGTCTCTAAAAGCATGAGTTTGCAACTACTTTACTTTTGGAGAAAATTCAAAACATTCATTATTCAATAGAGCCCAATAGCAAAAATCAGGTTTTGAATGAAGAATCACATTTCTTGGTAGAATCATGCAGGATTGAAATTTTTGATGTTTTTTTACTCCTCTCAACAGCCCAAACAAGTTTCTAAAAGGATGAGTTTGCAACTACTTTACTTTTGGAGAAAATTCAAAACATTCATTATTCAATAGGGCCCAAACTATCAAAAACCAGCGGTTTCTATGAACACACATTTCTTGGTAGAATCATGCAGGACTGAAATTTTTGATGTTTTTCTACTCCTCTCATGAGCCCAAACAAGTCACTAAAAGCATGAGTTTGCAACTACTTTACTTTTGGAGAAAATTCAAAACATTCATTATTCAATAGAGCCCAATAGCAAAAATCAGGTTTTGAATGAAGAATCACATTTCTTGGTAAAATCATGCAGGATTGAAATTTTTGATGGTTTTTTACTCCTCTCAACAGCCCAAACAAGTTTCTAAAAGGATGAGTTTGCAACTACTTTACTTTTGGAGAAAATTCAAAACATTCATTATTCAATAGGGCCCAAACTATCAAAAACCAGCGGTTTCAATGAACACACATTTCTTGGTAGAATCATGCAGGACTGAAATTTTTGATGTTTTTCTACTCCTCTCATGAGCCCAAACAAGTCTCTAAAAGCATGAGTTTGCAACTACTTTACTTTTGGAGAAAATTCAAAACATTCATTATTCAATAGAGCCCAATAGCAAAAATCAGGTTTTGAATGAAGAATCACATTTCTTGGTAACATCATGCAGGATTGAAATTTTTGATGGTTTTTTACTCCTCTCAACAGCCCAAACAAGTTTCTAAAAGGATGAGTTTGCAACTACTTTACTTTTGGAGAAAATTCAAAACATTCATTATTCAATAGGGCCCAAACTATCAGAAACCAGCGGTTTGAATGAACACACATTTCTTGGTAGAATCATGCAGGACTGAAATTTTTGATGTTTTTCTACTCCTCTCATGAGCCCAAACAAGTCTCTAAAAGCATGAGTTTGCAACTACTTTACTTTTGGAGAAAATTCAAAACATTCATTACTCAAAAGAGCCCAATAGCAAAAACCAGCGTTTTGAATGAAGAATCACATTTCTTGGTAGAATCATGCAGGATTGAAATTTTTGATGGTTTTTTACTCCTCTCAACAGCCCAAACAAGTTTCTAAAAGGATGAGTTTGCAACTACTTTACTTTTGGAGAAAATTCAAAACATTCATTATTCAATAGGGCCCAAACTATCAAAAACCAGCGGTTTCAATGAACACACATTTCTTGGTAGAATCATGCAGGACTGAAATTTTTGATGTTTTTCTACTCCTCTCATGAGCCCAAACAAGTCTCTAAAAGCATGAGTTTGCAACTACTTTACTTTTGGAGAAAATTCAAAACATTCATTATTCAATAGAGCCCAATAGCAAAAATCAGGTTTTGAATGAAGAATCACATTTCTTGGTAGAATCATGCAGGATTGAAATTTTTGATGGTTTTTTACTCCTCTCAACAGCCCAAACAAGTTTCTAAAAGGATGAGTTTGCAACTACTTTACTTTTGGAGAAAATTCAAAACATTCATTATTCAATACGTCCCAAAATATCAAAAACCAGCGGTTTGAATGAACACACATTTCTTGGTAGAATCGTGCAGGACTGAAATTTTTGATGTTTTTCTACTCCTCTCATGAGCCCAAACAAGTCTCTAAAAGGATGAGTTTGCAACTACTTTACTTTTGGAGAAAATTCAAAACATTCATTATTCAATAGAGCCCAATAGCAAAAACCAGCGTTTTGAATGAAGAATCACATTTCTTGGTAGAATCATGCAGGATTGAAATTTTTGATGGTTTTTTACTCCTCTCAACAGCCCAAACAAGTTTCTAAAAGGATGAGTTTGCAACTACTTTACTTTTGGAGAAAATTCAAAACATTCATTATTCAATAGGGCCCAAACTATCAAAAACCAGCGGTTTCAATGAACACATTTCTTGGTAGAATCATGCAGGACTGAAATTTTTGATGTTTTTCTACTCCTCTCATGAGCCCAAACAAGTCTCTAAAAGCATGAGTTTGCAACTACTTTACTTTTGGAGAAAATTCAAAACATTCATTATTCAATAGAGCCCAATAGCAAAAATCAGGTTTTGAATGAAGAATCACATTTCTTGGTAGAATCATGCAGGATTGAAATTTTTGATGGTTTTTTACTCCTCTCAACAGCCCAAACAAGTTTCTAAAAGGATGAGTTTGCAACTACTTTACTTTTGGAGAAAATTCAAAACATTCATTATTCAATAGGGCCCAAACTATCAAAAACCAGCGGTTTCAATGAACACACATTTCTTGGTAGAATCATGCAGGACTGAAATTTTTGATGTTTTTCTACTCCTCTCATGAGCCCAAACAAGTCTCTAAAAGCATGAGTTTGCAACTACTTTACTTTTGGAGAAAATTCAAAACATTCATTATTCAATAGAGCCCAATAGCAAAAACCAGCGTTTTGAATGAAGAATCACATTTCTTGGTAGAATCATGCAGGATTGAAATTTTTGATGGTTTTTTACTCCTCTCAACAGCCCAAACAAGTTTCTAAAAGGATGAGTTTGCAACTACTTTACTTTTGGAGAAAATTCAAAACATTCATTATTCAATAGGGCCCAAACTATCAAAAACCAGCGGTTTCAATGAACACACATTTCTTGGTAGAATCATGCAGGACTGAAATTTTTGATGTTTTTCTACTCTCATGAGCCCAAACAAGTCTCTAAAAGCATGAGTTTGCAACTACTTTACTTTTGGAGAAAATTCAAAACATTCATTATTCAATAGAGCCCAATAGCAAAAATCAGGTTTTGCATGAAGAATCACATTTCTTGGTAGAATCATGCAGGATTGAAATTTTTGATGGTTTTTTACTCCTCTCAACAGCCCAAACAAGTTTCTAAAAGGATGAGTTTGCAACTACTTTACTTTTGGAGAAAATTCAAAACATTCATTATTCAATAGGGCCCAAACTATCAAAAACCAGCGGTTTGAATGAACACACATTTCTTGGTAGAATCGTGCAGGACTGAAATCTTTGATGTTTTTCTACTCCTCTCATGAGCCCAAACAAGTCTCTAAAAGGATGAGTTTGCATCTACTTTACTTTTGGAGAAAATTCAAAACATTCATTATTCAATAGAGCCCAATAGCAAAAATCAGGTTTTGCATGAAGAATCACATTTCTTGGTAGAATCGTGCAGGACTGAAATTTTTGATGTTTTTCTACTCCTCTCATGAGCCCAAACAAGTCTCTAAAAGGATGAGTTTGCAACTACTTTACTTTTGGAGAAAATTCAAAACATTCATTATTCAATAGAGCCCAATAGCAAAAACCAGCGTTTTGAATGAAGAATCACATTTCTTGGTAGAATCATGCAGGATTGAAATTTTTGATGGTTTTTTACTCCTCTCAACAGCCCAAACAAGTTTCTAAAAGGATGAGTTTGCAACTACTTTACTTTTGGAGAAAATTCAAAACATTCATTATTCAATAGGGCCCAAACTATCAAAAACCAGCGGTTTGAATGAACACACATTTCTTGGTAGAATCATGCAGGACTGAAATTTTTGATGTTTTTCTACTCCTCTCATGAGCCCAAACAAGTCTCTAAAAGCATGAGTTTGCAACTACTTTACTTTTGGAGAAAATTCAAAACATTCATTACTCAAAAGAGCCCAATAGCAAAAACCAGCGTTTTGAATGAAGAATCACATTTCTTGGTAGAATCATGCAGGATTGAAATTTTTGATGGTTTTTTACTCCTCTCAACAGCCCAAACCAGTTTCTAAAAGGATGAGTTTGCAACTACTTTACTTTTGGAGAAAATTCAAAACATTCATTATTCAATAGGGCCCAAACTATCAAAAACCAGCGGTTTGAATGAACACACATTTCTTGGTAGAATCATGCAGGACTGAAATTTTTGATGTTTTTCTACTCCTCTCATGAGCCCAAACAAGTCTCTAAAAGCATGAGTTTGCAACTACTTTACTTTTGGAGAAAATTCAAAACATTCATTATTCAATAGAGCCCAATAGCAAAAATCAGGTTTTGAATGAAGAATCACATTTCTTGGTAGAATCATGCAGGATTGAAATTTTTGATGGTTTTTTACTCCTCTCAACAGCCCAAACAAGTTTCTAAAAGGATGAGTTTGCAACTACTTTACTTTTGGAGAAAATTCAAAACATTCATTATTCAATAGGGCCCAAACTATCAAAAACCAGCGGTTTCAATGAACACACATTTCTTGGTAGAATCATGCAGGACTGAAATTTTTGATGTTTTTCTACTCCTCTCATGAGCCCAAACAAGTCTCTAAAAGCATGAGTTTGCAACTACTTTACTTTTGGAGAAAATTCAAAACATTCATTATTCAATAGAGCCCAATAGCAAAAATCAGGTTTTGAATGAAGAATCACATTTCTTGGTAAAATCATGCAGGATTGAAATTTTTGATGGTTTTTTACTCCTCTCAACAGCCCAAACAAGTTTCTAAAAGGATGAGTTTGCAACTACTTTACTTTTGGAGAAAATTCACAACATTCATTATTCAATAGGGCCCAAACTATCAAAAACCAGCGGTTTCAATGAACACACATTTCTTGGTAGAATCATGCAGGACTGAAATTTTTGATGTTTTTCTACTCCTCTCATGAGCCCAAACAAGTCTCTAAAAGCATGAGTTTGCAACTACTTTACTTTTGGAGAAAATTCAAAACATTCACTATTCAATAGAGCCCAATAGCAAAAATCAGGTTTTGAATGAAGAATCACATTTATTGGTAAAATCATGCAGGATTGAAATTTTTGATGGTTTTTTACTCCTCTCAACAGCCCAAACAAGTTTCTAAAAGGATGAGTTTGCAACTACTTTACTTTTGGAGAAAATTCAAAACATTCATTATTCAATAGGGCCCAAACTATCAAAAACCAGCGGTTTCAATGAACACACATTTCTTGGTAGAATCATGCAGGACTGAAATTTTTGATGTTTTTCTACTCCTCTCATGAGCCCAAACAAGTCTCTAAAAGCATGAGTTTGCAACTACTTTACTTTTGGAGAAAATTCAAAACATTCATTATTCAATAGAGCCCAATAGCAAAAACCAGCGTTTTGAATGAAGAATCACATTTCTTGGTAGAATCATGCAGGATTGAAATTTTTGATGGTTTTTTACTCCTCTCAACAGCCCAAACAAGTTTCTAAAAGGATGAGTTTGCAACTACTTTACTTTTGGAGAAAATTCAAAACATTCATTATTCAATAGGGCCCAAACTATCAAAAACCAGCGGTTTCAATGAACACACATTTCTTGGTAGAATCATGCAGGACTGAAATTTTTGATGTTTTTCTACTCCTCTCATGAGCCCAAACAAGTCTCTAAAAGCATGAGTTTGCAACTACTTTACTTTTGGAGAAAATTCAAAACATTCATTATTCAATAGAGCCCAATAGCAAAAATCAGGTTTTGAATGAAGAATCACATTTCTTGGTAGAATCATGCAGGATTGAAATTTTTGATGGTTTTTTTACTCCTCTCAACAGCCCAAACAAGTTTCTAAAAGGATGAGTTTGCAACTACTTTACTTTTGGAGAAAATTCAAAACATTCATTATTCAATAGGGCCCAAACTATCAAAAACCAGCGGTTTGAATGAACACACATTTCTTGGTAGAATCGTGCAGGACTGAAATTTTTGATGTTTTTCTACTCCTCTCATGAGCCCAAACAAGTCTCTAAAAGGATGAGTTTGCAACTACTTTACTTTTGGAGAAAATTCAAAACATTCATTATTCAATAGAGCCCAATAGCAAAAACCAGCGTTTTGAATGAAGAATCACATTTCTTGGTAGAATCATGCAGGATTGAAATTTTTGATGGTTTTTTACTCCTCTCAACAGCCCAAACAAGTTTCTAAAAGGATGAGTTTGCAACTACTTTACTTTTGGAGAAAATTCAAAACATTCATTATTCAATAGGGCCCAAACTATCAAAAACCAGCGGTTTCAATGAACACACATTTCTTGGTAGAATCATGCAGGACTGAAATTTTTGATGTTTTTCTACTCCTCTCATGAGCCCAAACAAGTCTCTAAAAGCATGAGTTTGCAACTACTTTACTTTTGGAGAAAATTCAAAACATTCATTATTCAATAGAGCCCAATAGCAAAAATCAGGTTTTGCATGAAGAATCACATTTCTTGGTAGAATCGTGCAGGACTGAAATTTTTGATGTTTTTCTACTCCTCTCATGAGCCCAAACAAGTCTCTAAAAGGATGAGTTTGCAACTACTTTACTTTTGGAGAAAATTCAAAACATTCATTATTCAATAGAGCCCAATAGCAAAAACCAGCGTTTTGAATGAAGAATCACATTTCTTGGTAGAATCATGCAGGATTGAAATTTTTGATGGTTTTTTACTCCTCTCAACAGCCCAAACAAGTTTCTAAAAGGATGAGTTTGCAACTACTTTACTTTTGGAGAAAATTCAAAACATTCATTATTCAATAGGGCCCAAACTATCAAAAACCAGCGGTTTGAATGAACACACATTTCTTGGTAGAATCATGCAGGACTGAAATTTTTGATGTTTTTCTACTCCTCTCATGAGCCCAAACAAGTCTCTAAAAGGATGAGTTTGCAACTACTTTACTTTTGGAGAAAATTCAAAACATTCATTATTCAATAGGGCCCAAACTATCAAAAACCAGCGGTTTCAATGAACACACATTTCTTGGTAGAATCATGCAGGACTGAAATTTTTGATGTTTTTCTACTCCTCTCATGAGCCCAAACAAGTCTCTAAAAGCATGAGTTTGCAACTACTTTACTTTTGGAGAAAATTCAAAACATTCATTATTCAATAGAGCCCAATAGCAAAAATCAGGTTTTGAATGAAGAATCACATTTCTTGGTAAAATCATGCAGGATTGAAATTTTTGATGGTTTTTTACTCCTCTCAACAGCCCAAACAAGTTTCTAAAAGGATGAGTTTGCAACTACTTTACTTTTGGAGAAAATTCAAAACATTAATTATTCAATAGGGCCCAAACTATCAAAAACCAGCGGTTTGAATGAACACAAATTTCTTGGTAGAATCATGCAGGACTGAAATTTTTGATGTTTTTCTACTCCTCTCATGAGCCCAAACAAGTCTCTAAAAGCATGAGTTTGCAACTACTTTACTTTTGGAGAAAATTCAAAACATTCATTACTCAAAAGAGCCCAATAGCAAAAACCAGCGTTTTGAATGAAGAATCACATTTCTTGGTAGAATCATGCAGGATTGAAATTTTTGATGGTTTTTTACTCCTCTCAACAGCCCAAACCAGTTTCTAAAAGGATGAGTTTGCAACTACTTTACTTTTGGAGAAAATTCAAAACATTCATTATTCAATAGGGCCCAAACTATCAAAAACCAGCGGTTTGAATGAACACACATTTCTTGGTAGAATCATGCAGGACTGAAATTTTTGATGTTTTTCTACTCCTCTCATGAGCCCAAACAAGTCTCTAAAAGCATGAGTTTGCAACTACTTTACTTTTGGAGAAAATTCAAAACATTCATTATTCAATAGAGCCCAATAGCAAAAATCAGGTTTTGAATGAAGAATCACATTTCTTGGTAGAATCATGCAGGATTGAAATTTTTGATGGTTTTTTACTCCTCTCAACAGCCCAAACAAGTTTCTAAAAGGATGAGTTTGCAACTACTTTACTTTTGGAGAAAATTCAAAACATTCATTATTCAATAGGGCCCAAACTATCAAAAACCAGCGGTTTGAATGAACACACATTTCTTGGTAGAATCATGCAGGACTGAAATTTTTGATGTTTTTCTACTCCTCTCATGAGCCCAAACAAGTCTCTAAAAGCATGAGTTTGCAACTACTTTACTTTTGGAGAAAATTCAAAACATTCATTATTCAATAGAGCCCAATAGCAAAAATCAGGTTTTGAATGAAGAATCACATTTCTTGGTAAAATCATGCAGGATTGAAATTTTTGATGGTTTTTTACTCCTCTCAACAGCCCAAACAAGTTTCTAAAAGGATGAGTTTGCAACTACTTTACTTTTGGAGAAAATTCAAAACATTAATTATTCAATAGGGCCCAAACTATCAAAAACCAGCGGTTTCAATGAACACACATTTCTTGGTAGAATCATGCAGGACTGAAATTTTTGATGTTTTTCTACTCTCATGAGCCCAAACAAGTCTCTAAAAGCATGAGTTTGCAACTACTTTACTTTTGGAGAAAATTCAAAACATTCATTATTCAATAGAGCCCAATAGCAAAAACCAGCGTTTTGAATGAAGAATCACATTTCTTGGTAGAATCATGCAGGATTGAAATTTTTGATGGTTTTTTACTCCTCTCAACAGCCCAAACAAGTTTATAAAAGGATGAGTTTGCAACTACTTTACTTTTGGAGAAAATTCAAAACATTCATTATTCAATAGGGCCAAAACTATCAAAAACCAGCGGTTTCAATGAACACACATTTCTTGGTAGAATCATGCAGGACTGAAATTTTTGATGTTTTTCTACTCCTCTCATGAGCCCAAACAAGTCTCTAAAAGCATGAGTTTGCAACTACTTTACTTTTGGAGAAAATTCAAAACATTCATTATTCAATAGAGCCCAATAGCAAAAATCAGGTTTTGAATGAAGAATCACATTTCTTGGTAAAATCATGCAGGATTGAAATTTTTGATGGTTTTTTACTCCTCTCAACAGCCCAAACAAGTTTCTAAAAGGATGAGTTTGCAACTACTTTACTTTTGGAGAAAATTCAAAACATTCATTATTCAATAGGGCCCAAACTATCAAAAACCAGCGGTTTGAATGAACACACATTTCTTGGTAGAATCATGCAGGACTGAAATTTTTGATGTTTTTCTACTCCTCTCATGAGCCCAAACAAGTCTCTAAAAGCATGAGTTTGCAACTACTTTACTTTTGGAGAAAATTCAAAACATTCATTACTCAAAAGAGCCCAATAGCAAAAACCAGCGTTTTGAATGAAGAATCACATTTCTTGGTAGAATCATGCAGGATTGAAATTTTTGATGGTTTTTTACTCCTCTCAACAGCCCAAACAAGTTTCTAAAAGGATGAGTTTGCAACTACTTTACTTTTGGAGAAAATTCAAAACATTCATTATTCAATAGGGCCCAAACTATCAAAAACCAGCGGTTTCAATGAACACACATTTCTTGGTAGAATCATGCAGGACTGAAATTTTTGATGTTTTTCTACTCCTCTCATGAGCCCAAACAAGTCTCTAAAAGCATGAGTTTGCAACTACTTTACTTTTGGAGAAAATTCAAAACATTCATTATTCAATAGAGCCCAATAGCAAAAATCAGGTTTTGAATGAAGAATCACATTTCTTGGTAGAATCATGCAGGATTGAAATTTTTGATGGTTTTTTACTCCTCTCAACAGCCCAAACAAGTTTCTAAAAGGATGAGTTTGCAACTACTTTACTTTTGGAGAAAATTCAAAACATTCATTATTCAATACGTCCCAAAATATCAAAAACCAGCGGTTTGAATGAACACACATTTCTTGGTAGAATCGTGCAGGACTGAAATTTTTGATGTTTTTCTACTCCTCTCATGAGCCCAAACAAGTCTCTAAAAGGATGAGTTTGCAACTACTTTACTTTTGGAGAAAATTCAAAACATTCATTATTCAATAGAGCCCAATAGCAAAAACCAGCGTTTTGAATGAAGAATCACATTTCTTGGTAGAATCATGCAGGATTGAAATTTTTGATGGTTTTTTACTCCTCTCAACAGCCCAAACAAGTTTCTAAAAGGATGAGTTTGCAACTACTTTACTTTTGGAGAAAATTCAAAACATTCATTATTCAATAGGGCCCAAACTATCAAAAACCAGCGGTTTCAATGAACACATTTCTTGGTAGAATCATGCAGGACTGAAATTTTTGATGTTTTTCTACTCCTCTCATGAGCCCAAACAAGTCTCTAAAAGCATGAGTTTGCAACTACTTTACTTTTGGAGAAAATTCAAAACATTCATTATTCAATAGAGCCCAATAGCAAAAATCAGGTTTTGCATGAAGAATCACATTTCTTGGTAGAATCATGCAGGATTGAAATTTTTGATGGTTTTTTACTCCTCTCAACAGCCCAAACAAGTTTCTAAAAGGATGAGTTTGCAACTACTTTACTTTTGGAGAAAATTCAAAACATTCATTATTCAATAGGGCCCAAACTATCAAAAACCAGCGGTTTGAATGAACACACATTTCTTGGTAGAATCGTGCAGGACTGAAATCTTTGATGTTTTTCTACTCCTCTCATGAGCCCAAACAAGTCTCTAAAAGGATGAGTTTGCAACTACTTTACTTTTGGAGAAAATTCAAAACATTCATTATTCAATAGAGCCCAATAGCAAAAATCAGGTTTTGCATGAAGAATCACATTTCTTGGTAGAATCGTGCAGGACTGAAATTTTTGATGTTTTTCTACTCCTCTCATGAGCCCAAACAAGTCTCTAAAAGGATGAGTTTGCAACTACTTTACTTTTGGAGAAAATTCAAAACATTCATTATTCAATAGAGCCCAATAGCAAAAACCAGCGTTTTGAATGAAGAATCACATTTCTTGGTAGAATCATGCAGGATTGAAATTTTTGATGGTTTTTTACTCCTCTCAACAGCCCAAACAAGTTTCTAAAAGGATGAGTTTGCAACTACTTTACTTTTGGAGAAAATTCAAAACATTCATTATTCAATAGGGCCCAAACTATCAAAAACCAGCGGTTTGAATGAACACACATTTCTTGGTAGAATCATGCAGGACTGAAATTTTTGATGTTTTTCTACTCCTCTCATGAGCCCAAACAAGTCTCTAAAAGCATGAGTTTGCAACTACTTTACTTTTGGAGAAAATTCAAAACATTCATTACTCAAAAGAGCCCAATAGCAAAAACCAGCGTTTAGAATGAAGAATCACATTTCTTGGTAGAATCATGCAGGATTGAAATTTTTGATGGTTTTTTACTCCTCTCAACAGCCCAAACCAGTTTCTAAAAGGATGAGTTTGCAACTACTTTACTTTTGGAGAAAATTCAAAACATTCATTATTCAATAGGGCCCAAACTATCAAAAACCAGCGGTTTGAATGAACACACATTTCTTGGTAGAATCATGCAGGACTGAAATTTTTGATGTTTTTCTACTCCTCTCATGAGCCCAAACAAGTCTCTAAAAGCATGAGTTTGCAACTACTTTACTTTTGGAGAAAATTCAAAACATTCATTATTCAATAGAGCCCAATAGCAAAAATCAGGTTTTGAATGAAGAATCACATTTCTTGCTAGAATCATGCAGGAATGAAATTTTTGATGGTTTTTTACTCCTCTCAACAGCCCAAACAAGTTTCTAAAAGGATGAGTTTGCAACTACTTTACTTTTGGAGAAAAATCAAAACATTCATTATTCAATAGGGCCCAAACTATCAAAAACCAGCGGTTTCAATGAACACATTTCTTGGTAGAATCATGCAGGACTGAAATTTTTGATGTTTTTCTACTCCTCTCATGAGCCCAAACAAGTCTCTAAAAGCATGAGTTTGCAACTACTTTACTTTTGGAGAAAATTCAAAACATTCATTATTCAATAGAGCCCAATAGCAAAAATCAGGTTTTGAATGAAGAATCACATTTCTTGGTAAAATCATGCAGGATTGAAATTTTTGATGGTTTTTTACTCCTCTCAACAGCCCAAACAAGTTTCTAAAAGGATGAGTTTGCAACTACTTTACTTTTGGAGAAAATTCAAAACATTAATTATTCAATAGGGCCCAAACTATCAAAAACCAGCGGTTTCAATGAACACACATTTCTTGGTAGAATCATGCAGGACTGAAATTTTTGATGTTTTTCTACTCCTCTCATGAGCCCAAACAAGTCTCTAAAAGCATGAGTTTGCAACTACTTTACTTTTGGAGAAAATTCAAAACATTCTTTATTCAATAGAGCCCAATAGCAAAAATCAGGTTTTGAATGAAGAATCACATTTCTTGGTAGAATCATGCAGGATTGAAATTTTTGATGGTTTTTTACTCCTCTCAACAGCCCAAACAAGTTTCTAAAAGGATGAGTTTGCAACTACTTTACTTTTGGAGAAAAATCAAAACATTCATTATTCAATAGGGCCCAAACTATCAAAAACCAGCGGTTTCAATGAACACATTTCTTGGTAGAATCATGCAGGACTGAAATTTTTGATGTTTTTCTACTCCTCTCATGAGCCCAAACAAGTCTCTAAAAGCATGAGTTTGCAACTACTTTACTTTTGGAGAAAATTCAAAACATTCATTATTCAATAGAGCCCAATAGCAAAAATCAGGTTTTGAATGAAGAATCACATTTCTTGGTAGAATCATGCAGGATTGAAATTTTTGATGGTTTTTTACTCCTCTCAACAGCCCAAACAAGTTTCTAAAAGGATGAGTTTGCAACTACTTTACTTTTGGAGAAAATTCAAAACATTCATTATTCAATAGGGCCCAAACTATCAAAAACCAGCGGTTTGAATGAACACACATTTCTTGGTAGAATCATGCAGGACTGAAATTTTTGATGTTTTTCTACTCCTCTCATGAGCCCAAACAAGTCTCTAAAAGCATGAGTTTGCAACTACTTTACTTTTGGAGAAAATTCAAAACATTCATTATTCAATAGAGCCCAATAGCAAAAATCAGGTTTTGAATGAAGAATCACATTTCTTGGTAAAATCATGCAGGATTGAAATTTTTGATGGTTTTTTACTCCTCTCAACAGCCCAAACAAGTTTCTAAAAGGATGAGTTTGCAACTACTTTACTTTTGGAGAAAATTCAAAACATTAATTATTCAATAGGGCCCAAACTATCAAAAACCAGCGGTTTCAATGAACACACATTTCTTGGTAGAATCATGCAGGACTGAAATTTTTGATGTTTTTCTACTCCTCTCATGAGCCCAAACAAGTCTCTAAAAGCATGAGTTTGCAACTACTTTACTTTTGGAGAAAATTCAAAACATTCATTATTCAATAGAGCCCAATAGCAAAAATCAGGTTGTGAATGAAGAATCACATTTCTTGGTAAAATCATGCAGGATTGAAATTTTTGATGGTTTTTTACTCCTCTCAACAGCCCAAACAAGTTTCTAAAAGGATGAGTTTGCAACTACTTTACTTTTGGAGAAAATTCAAAACATTCATTATTCAATAGGGCCCAAACTATCAAAAACCAGCGGTTTGAATGAACACACATTTCTTGGTAGAATCATGCAGGACTGAAATTTTTGATGTTTTTCTACTCCTCTCATGAGCCCAAACAAGTCTCTAAAAGCATGAGTTTGCAACTACTTTACTTTTGGAGAAAATTCAAAACATTCATTACTCAAAAGAGCCCAATAGCAAAAACCAGCGTTTTGAATGAAGAATCACATTTCTTGGTAGAATCATGCAGGATTGAAATTTTTGATGGTTTTTTACTCCTCTCAACAGCCCAAACAAGTTTCTAAAAGGATGAGTTTGCAACTACTTTACTTTTGGAGAAAATTCAAAACATTCATTATTCAATAGGGCCCAAACTATCAAAAACCAGCGGTTTCAATGAACACACATTTCTTGGTAGAATCATGCAGGACTGAAATTTTTGATGTTTTTCTACTCCTCTCATGAGCCCAAACAAGTCTCTAAAAGCATGAGTTTGCAACTACTTTACTTTTGGAGAAAATTCAAAACATTCATTATTCAATAGAGCCCAATAGCAAAAATCAGGTTTTGAATGAAGAATCACATTTCTTGGTAGAATCATGCAGGATTGAAATTTTTGATGGTTTTTTACTCCTCTCAACAGCCCAAACAAGTTTCTAAAAGGATGAGTTTGCAACTACTTTACTTTTGGAGAAAATTCAAAACATTCATTATTCAATACGTCCCAAAATATCAAAAACCAGCGGTTTGAATGAACACACATTTCTTGGTAGAATCGTGCAGGACTGAAATTTTTGATGTTTTTCTACTCCTCTCATGAGCCCAAACAAGTCTCTAAAAGGATGAGTTTGCAACTACTTTACTTTTGGAGAAAATTCAAAACATTCATTATTCAATAGAGCCCAATAGCAAAAACCAGCGTTTTGAATGAAGAATCACATTTCTTGGTAGAATCATGCAGGATTGAAATTTTTGATGGTTTTTTACTCCTCTCAACAGCCCAAACAAGTTTCTAAAAGGATGAGTTTGCAACTACTTTACTTTTGGAGAAAATTCAAAACATTCATTATTCAATAGGGCCCAAACTATCAAAAACCAGCGGTTTCAATGAACACATTTCTTGGTAGAATCATGCAGGACTGAAATTTTTGATGTTTTTCTACTCCTCTCATGAGCCCAAACAAGTCTCTAAAAGCATGAGTTTGCAACTACTTTACTTTTGGAGAAAATTCAAAACATTCATTATTCAATAGAGCCCAATAGCAAAAACCAGCGTTTTGAATGAAGAATCACATTTCTTGGTAGAATCATGCAGGATTGAAATTTTTGATGGTTTTTTACTCCTCTCAACAGCCCAAACAAGTTTCTAAAAGGATGAGTTTGCAACTACTTTACTTTTGGAGAAAATTCAAAACATTCATTATTCAATAGGGCCCAAACTATCAAAAACCAGCGGTTTCAATGAACACACATTTCTTGGTAGAATCATGCAGGACTGAAATTTTTGATGTTTTTCTACTCCTCTCATGAGCCCAAACAAGTCTCTAAAAGCATGAGTTTGCAACTACTTTACTTTTGGAGAAAATTCAAAACATTCATTATTCAATAGAGTACAATAGCAAAAATCAGGTTTTGCATGAAGAATCACATTTCTTGGTAGAATCATGCAGGATTGAAATTTTTGATGGTTTTTTACTCCTCTCAACAGCCCAAACAAGTTTCTAAAAGGATGAGTTTGCAACTACTTTACTTTTGGAGAAAATTCAAAACATTCATTATTCAATAGGGCCCAAACTATCAAAAAACAGCGGTTTGAATGAACACACATTTCTTGGTAGAATCGTGCAGGACTGAAATCTTTGATGTTTTTCTACTCCTCTCATGAGCCCAAACAAGTCTCTAAAAGGATGAGTTTGCAACTACTTTACTTTTGGAGAAAATTCAAAACATTCATTATTCAATAGAGCCCAATAGCAAAAATCAGGTTTTGCATGAAGAATCACATTTCTTGGTAGAATCGTGCAGGACTGAAATTTTTGATGTTTTTCTACTCCTCTCATGAGCCCAAACAAGTCTCTAAAAGGATGAGTTTGCAACTACTTTACTTTTGGAGAAAATTCAAAACATTCATTATTCAATAGAGCCCAATAGCAAAAACCAGCGTTTTGAATGAAGAATCACATTTCTTGGTAGAATCATGCAGGATTGAAATTTTTGATGGTTTTTTACTCCTCTCAACAGCCCAAACAAGTTTCTAAAAGGATGAGTTTGCAACTACTTTACTTTTGGAGAAAATTCAAAACATTCATTATTCAATAGGGCCCAAACTATCAAAAACCAGCGGTTTCAATGAACACACATTTGTTGGTAGAATCATGCAGGACTGAAATTTTTGATGTTTTTCTACTCCTCTCATGAGCCCAAACAAGTCTCTAAAAGCATGAGTTTGCAACTTCTTTACTTTTGGAGAAAATTCAAAACATTCATTACTCAAAAGAGCCCAATAGCAAAAACCAGCGTTTTGAATGAAGAATCACATTTCTTGGTAGAATCATGCAGGATTGAAATTTTTGATGGTTTTTTACTCCTCTCAACAGCCCAAACCAGTTTCTAAAAGGATGAGTTTGCAACTACTTTACTTTTGGAGAAAATTCAAAACATTCATTATTCAATAGGGCCCAAACTATCAAAAACCAGCGGTTTGAATGAACACACATTTCTTGGTAGAATCATGCAGGACTGAAATTTTTGATGTTTTTCTACTCCTCTCATGAGCCCAAACAAGTCTCTAAAAGCATGAGTTTGCAACTACTTTACTTTTGGAGAAAATTCAAAACATTCATTATTCAATAGAGCCCAATAGCAAAAATCAGGTTTTGAATGAAGAATCACATTTCTTGGTAGAATCATGCAGGATTGAAATTTTTGATGGTTTTTTACTCCTCTCAACAGCCCAAACAAGTTTCTAAAAGGATGAGTTTGCAACTACTTTACTTTTGGAGAAAATTCAAAACATTGATTATTCAATAGGGCCCAAACTATCAAAAACCAGCGGTTTCAATGAACACACATTTCTTGGTAGAATCATGCAGGACTGAAATTTTTGATGTTTTTCTACTCCTCTCATGAGCCCAAACAAGTCTCTAAAAGCATGAGTTTGCAACTACTTTACTTTTGGAGAAAATTCAAAACATTCATTATTCAATAGAGCCCAATAGCAAAAATCAGGTTTTGAATGAAGAATCACATTTCTTGGTAAAATCATGCAGGATTGAAATTTTTGATGGTTTTTTACTCCTCTCAACAGCCCAAACAAGTTTCTAAAAGGATGAGTTTGCAACTACTTTACTTTTGGAGAAAATTCAAAACATTCATTTTTCAATAGGGCCCAAACTATCAAAAACCAGCGGTTTCAATGAACACACATTTCTTGGTAGAATCATGCAGGACTGAAATTTTTGATGTTTTTCTACTCCTCTCATGAGCCCAAACAAGTCTCTAAAAGCATGAGTTTGCAACTACTTTACTTTTGGAGAAAATTCAAAACATTCATTATTCAATAGAGCCCAATAGCAAAAATCAGGTTTTGAATGAAGAATCACATTTATTGGTAAAATCATGCAGGATTGAAATTTTTGATGGTTTTTTACTCCTCTCAACAGCCCAAACAAGTTTCTAAAAGGATGAGTTTGCAACTACTTTACTTTTGGAGAAAATTCAAAACATTCATTATTCAATAGGGCCCAAACTATCAAAAACCAGCGGTTTCAATGAACACACATTTCTTGGTAGAATCATGCAGGACTGAAATTTTTGATGTTTTTCTACTCCTCTCATGAGCCCAAACAAGTCTCCAAAAGCATGAGTTTGCAACTACTTTACTTTTGGAGAAAATTCAAAACATTCATTATTCAATAGAGCCCAATAGCAGAAACCAGCGTTTTGAATGAAGAATCACATTTCTTGGTAGAATCATGCAGGATTGTTGAAATTTTTGATGGTTTTTTACTCCTCTCAACAGCCCAAACAAGTTTCTAAAAGGATGAGTTTGCAACTACTTTACTTTTGGAGAAAATTCAAAACATTCATTATTCAATAGGGCCCAAACTATCAAAAACCAGCGGTTTCAATGAACACACATTTCTTGGTAGAATGATGCAGGACTGAAATTTTTGATGTTTTTCTACTCCTCTCATGAGCCCAAACAAGTCTCTAAAAGCATGAGTTTGCAACTACTTTACTTTTGGAGAAAATTCAAAACATTCATTATTCAATAGAGCCCAATAGCAAAAATCAGGTTTTGAATGAAGAATCACATTTCTTGGTAGAATCATGCAGGATTGAAATTTTTGATGGTTTTTTTACTCCTCTCAACAGCCCAAACAAGTTTCTAAAAGGATGAGTTTGCAACTACTTTACTTTTGGAGAAAATTCAAAACATTCATTATTCAATAGGGCCCAAAATATCAAAAACCAGCGGTTTGAATGAACACACATTTCTTGGTAGAATCGTGCAGGACTGAAATTTTTGATGTTTTTCTACTCCTCTCATGAGCCCAAACAAGTCTCTAAAAGGATGAGTTTGCAACTACTTTACTTTTGGAGAAAATTCAAAACATTCATTATTCAATAGAGCCCAATAGCAAAAACCAGCGTTTTGAATGAAGAATCACATTTCTTGGTAGAATCATGCAGGATTGAAATTTTTGATGGTTTTTTACTCCTCTCAACAGCCCAAACAAGTTTCTAAAAGGATGAGTTTGCAACTACTTTAATTTTGGAGAAAATTCAAAACATTCATTATTCAATAGGGCCCAAACTATCAAAAACCAGCGGTTTCAATGAACACACATTTCTTGGTAGAATCATGCAGGACTGAAATTTTTGATGTTTTTCTACTCCTCTCATGAGCCCAAACAAGTCTCTAAAAGGATGAGTTTGCAACTACTTTACTTTTGGAGAAAATTCAAAACATTCATTATTCAATAGAGCCCAATAGCAAAAACCAGCGTTTTGAATGAAGAATCACATTTCTTGGTAGAATCATGCAGGATTGAAATTTTTGATGGTTTTTTACTCCTCTCAACAGCCCAAACAAGTTTCTAAAAGGATGAGTTTGCAACTACTTTACTTTTGGAGAAAATTCAAAACATTCATTATTCAATAGGGCCCAAACTATCAAAAACCAGCGGTTTCAATGAACACACATTTCTTGGTAGAATCATGCAGGACTGAAATTTTTGATGTTTTTCTACTCCTCTCATGAGCCCAAACAAGTCTCTAAAAGCATGAGTTTGCAACTACTTTACTTTTGGAGAAAATTCAAAACATTCATTATTCAATAGAGCCCAATAGCAAAAATCAGGTTTTGAATGAAGAATCACATTTCTTGGTAGAATCATGCAGGATTGAAATTTTTGATGGTTTTTTACTCCTCTCAACAGCCCAAACAAGTTTCTAAAAGGATGAGTTTGCAACTACTTTACTTTTGGAGAAAATTCAAAACATTCATTATTCAATAGGGCCCAAACTATCAAAAACCAGCGGTTTCAATGAACACACATTTCTTGGTAGAATCATGCAGGACTGAAATTTTTGATGTTTTTCTACTCCTCTCATGAGCCCAAACAAGTCTCTAAAAGCATGAGTTTGCAACTACTTTACTTTTGGAGAAAATTCAAAACATTCATTATTCAATAGAGCCCAATAGCAAAAATCAGGTTTTGAATGAAGAATCACATTTCTTGGTAAAATCATGCAGGATTGAAATTTTTGATGGTTTTTTACTCCTCTCAACAGCCCAAACAAGTTTCTAAAAGGATGAGTTTGCAACTACTTTACTTTTGGAGAAAATTCAAAACATTCATTATTCAATAGGGCCCAAACTATCAAAAACCAGCGGTTTCAATGAACACACATTTCTTGGTAGAATCATGCAGGACTGAAATTTTTGATGTTTTTCTACTCCTCTCATGAGCCCAAACAAGTCTCTAAAAGCATGAGTTTGCAACTACTTTACTTTTGGAGAAAATTCAAAACATTCATTATTCAATAGAGCCCAATAGCAAAAATCAGGTTTTGAATGAAGAATCACATTTCTTGGTAGAATCATGCAGGATTGAAATTTTTGATGGTTTTTTTACTCCTCTCAACAGCCCAAACAAGTTTCTAAAAGGATGAGTTTGCAACTACTTTACTTTTGGAGAAAATTCAAAACATTCATTATTCAATAGGGCCCAAAATATCAAAAACCAGCGGTTTGAATGAACACACATTTCTTGGTAGAATCGTGCAGGACTGAAATTTTTGATGTTTTTCTACTCCTCTCATGAGCCCAAACAAGTCTCTAAAAGGATGAGTTTGCAACTACTTTACTTTTGGAGAAAATTCAAAACATTCATTATTCAATAGAGCACAATAGCAAAAACCAGCGTTTTGAATGAAGAATCACATTTCTTGGTAGAATCATGCAGGATTGAAATTTTTGATGGTTTTTTACTCCTCTCAACAGCCCAAACAAGTTTCTAAAAGGATGAGTTTGCAACTACTTTACTTTTGGAGAAAATTCAAAACATTCATTATTCAATAGGGCCCAAACTATCAAAAACCAGCGGTTTGAATGAACACACATTTCTTGGTAGAATCATGCAGGACTGAAATTTTTGATGTTTTTCTACTCCTCTCATGAGCCCAAACAAGTCTCTAAAAGCATGAGTTTGCAACTACTTTACTTTTGGAGAAAATTCAAAACATTCATTACTCAAAAGAGCCCAATAGCAAAAACCAGCGTTTTGAATGAAGAATCACATTTCTTGGTAGAATCATGCAGGATTGAAATTTTTGATGGTTTTTTACTCCTCTCAACAGCCCAAACCAGTTTCTAAAAGGATGAGTTTGCAACTACTTTACTTATGGAGAAAATTCAAAACATTCATTATTCAATAGGGCCCAAACTATCAAAAACCAGCGGTTTGAATGAACACACATTTCTTGGTAGAATCATGCAGGACTGAAATTTTTGATGTTTTTCTACTCCTCTCATGAGCCCAAACAAGTCTCTAAAAGCATGAGTTTGCAACTACTTTACTTTTGGAGAAAATTCAAAACATTCATTATTCAATAGAGCCCAATAGCAAAAATCAGGTTTTGAATGAAGAATCACATTTCTTGGTAGAATCATGCAGGATTGAAATTTTTGATGGTTTTTTACTCCTCTCAACAGCCCAAACAAGTTTCTAAAAGGATGAGTTTGCAACTACTTTACTTTTGGAGAAAATTCAAAACATTCATTATTCAATAGGGCCCAAACTATCAAAAACCAGCGGTTTCAATGAACACACATTTCTTGGTAGAATCATGCAGGACTGAAATTTTTGATGTTTTTCTACTCCTCTCATGAGCCCAAACAAGTCTCTAAAAGCATGAGTTTGCAACTACTTTACTTTTGGAGAAAATTCAAAACATTCATTATTCAATAGAGCCCAATAGCAAAAATCAGGTTTTGAATGAAGAATCACATTTCTTGGTAAAATCATGCAGGATTGAAATTTTTGATGGTTTTTTACTCCTCTCAACAGCCCAAACAAGTTTCTAAAAGGATGAGTTTGCAACTACTTTACTTTTGGAGAAAATTCAAAACATTCATTATTCAATAGGGCCCAAACTATCAAAAACCAGCGGTTTCAATGAACACACATTTCTTGGTAGAATCATGCAGGACTGAAATTTTTGATGTTTTTCTACTCCTCTCATGAGCCCAAACAAGTCTCTAAAAGCATGAGTTTGCAACTACTTTACTTTTGGAGAAAATTCAAAACATTCACTATTCAATAGAGCCCAATAGCAAAAATCAGGTTTTGAATGAAGAATCACATTTATTGGTAAAATCATGCAGGATTGAAATTTTTGATGGTTTTTTACTCCTCTCAACAGCCCAAACAAGTTTCTAAAAGGATGAGTTTGCAACTACTTTACTTTTGGAGAAAATTCAAAACATTCATTATTCAATAGGGCCCAAACTATCAAAAACCAGCGGTTTCAATGAACACACATTTCTTGGTAGAATCATGCAGGACTGAAATTTTTGATGTTTTTCTACTCCTCTCATGAGCCCAAACAAGTCTCCAAAAGCATGAGTTTGCAACTACTTTACTTTTGGAGAAAATTCAAAACATTCATTATTCAATAGAGCCCAATAGCAAAAACCAGCGTTTTGAATGAAGAATCACATTTCTTGGTAGAATCATGCAGGATTGAAATTTTTGATGGTTTTTTACTCCTCTCAACAGCCCAAACAAGTTTCTAAAAGGATGAGTTTGCAACTACTTTACTTTTGGAGAAAATTCAAAACATTCATTATTCAATAGGGCCCAAACTATCAAAAACCAGCGGTTTGAATGAACACACATTTCTTGGTAGAATCATGCAGGACTGAAATTTTTGATGTTTTTCTACTCCTCTCATGAGCCCAAACAAGTCTCTAAAAGCATGAGTTTGCAACTACTTTACTTTTGGAGAAAATTCAAAACATTCATTATTCAATAGAGCCCAATAGCAAAAATCAGGTTTTGAATGAAGAATCACATTTCTTGGTAGAATCATGCAGGATTGAAATTTTTGATGGTTTTTTTACTCCTCTCAACAGCCCAAACAAGTTTCTAAAAGGATGAGTTTGCAACTACTTTACTTTTGGAGAAAATTCAAAACATTCATTATTCAATAGGGCCCAAAATATCAAAAACCAGCGGTTTGAATGAACACACATTTCTTGGTAGAATCGTGCAGGACTGATATTTTTGATGTTTTTCTACTCCTCTCATGAGCCCAAACAAGTCACTAAAAGGATGAGTTTGCAACTACTTTACTTTTGGAGAAAATTCAAAACATTCATTATTCAATAGAGCCCAATAGCAAAAACCAGCGTTTTGAATGAAGAATCACATTTCTTGGTAGAATCATGCAGGATTGAAATTTTTGATGGTTTTTTACTCCTCTCAACAGCCCAAACAAGTTTCTAAAAGGATGAGTTTGCAACTACTTTACTTTTGGAGAAAATTCAAAACATTCATTATTCAATAGGGCCCAAACTATCAAAAACCAGCGGTTTCAATGAACACACATTTCTTGGTAGAATCATGCAGGACTGAAATTTTTGATGTTTTTCTACTCCTCTCATGAGCCCAAAAAAAAATCTCTAAAAGCATGAGTTTGCAACTACTTTACTTTTGGAGAAAATTCAAAACATTCATTATTCAATAGAGCCTTATAGCAAAAATCAGGTTTTGAATGAAGAATCACATTTCTTGGTAGAATCATGCAGGATTGAAATTTTTGATGGTTTTTTACTCCTCTCAACAGCCCAAACAAGTTTCTAAAAGGATGAGTTTGCAACTACTTTACTTTTGGAGAAAATTCAAAACATTCATTATTCAATAGGGCCCAAACTATCAAAAACCAGCGGTTTCAATGAACACACATTTCTTGGTAGAATCATGCAGGACTGAAATTTTTGATGTTTTTCTACTCCTCTCATGAGCCCAAACAAGTCTCTAAAAGCATGAGTTTGCAACTACTTTACTTTTGGAGAAAATTCAAAACATTCATTATTCAATAGAGCCCAATAGCAAAAATCAGGTTTTGAATGAAGAATCACATTTCTTGGTAAAATCATGCAGGATTGAAATTTTTGATGGTTTTTTACTCCTCTCAACAGCCCAAACAAGTTTCTAAAAGGATGAGTTTGCAACTACTTTACTTTTGGAGAAAATTCAAAACATTCATTATTCAATAGGGCCCAAACTATCAAAAACCAGCGGTTTCAATGAACACACATTTCTTGGTAGAATCATGCAGGACTGAAATTTTTGATGTTTTTCTACTCCTCTCATGAGCCCAAACAAGTCTCTAAAAGCATGAGTTTGCAACTACTTTACTTTTGGAGAAAATTCAAAACATTCACTATTCAATAGTGCCCAATAGCAAAAATCAGGTTTTGAATGAAGAATCACATTTATTGGTAAAATCATGCAGGATTGAAATTTTTGATGGTTTTTTACTCCTCTCAACAGCCCAAACAAGTTTCTAAAAGGATGAGTTTGCAACTACTTTACTTTTGCAGAAAATTCAAAACATTCATTATTCAATAGGGCCCAAACTATCAAAAACCAGCGGTTTGAATGAACACACATTTCTTGGTAGAATCATGCAGGACTGAAATTTTTGATGTTTTTCTACTCCTCTCATGAGCCCAAACAAGTCTCTAAAAGCATGAGTTTGCAACTACTTTACTTTTGGAGAAAATTCAAAACATTCATTATTCAATAGAGCCCAATAGCAAAAACCAGCGTTTTGAATGAAGAATCACATTTCTTGGTAGAATCATGCAGGATTGAAATTTTTGATGGTTTTTTACTCCTCTCAACAGCCCAAACAAGTTTCTAAAAGGATGAGTTTGCAACTACTTTACTTTTGGAGAAAATTCAAAACATTCATTATTCAATAGGGCCCAAACTATCAAAAACCAGCGGTTTCAATGAACACACATTTCTTGGTAGAATCATGCAGGACTGAAATTTTTGATGTTTTTCTACTCCTCTCATGAGCCCAAACAAGTCTCTAAAAGCATGAGTTTGCAACTACTTTACTTTTGGAGAAAATTCAAAACATTCATTATTCAATAGAGCCCAATAGCAAAAATCAGGTTTTGAATGAAGAATCACATTTCTTGGTAAAATCATGCAGGATTGAAATTTTTGATGGTTTTTTACTCCTCTCAACAGCCCAAACAAGTTTCTAAAAGGATGAGTTTGCAACTACTTTACTTTTGGAGAAAATTCAAAACATTCATTATTCAATAGGGCCCAAACTATCAAAAACCAGCGGTTTCAATGAACACACATTTCTTGGTAGAATCATGCAGGACTGAAATTTTTGATGTTTTTCTACTCCTCTCATGAGCCCAAACAAGTCTCTAAAAGCATGAGTTTGCAACTACTTTACTTTTGGAGAAAATTCAAAACATTCACTATTCAATAGAGCCCAATAGCAAAAATCAGGTTTTGAATGAAGAATCACATTTATTGGTAAAATCATGCAGGATTGAAATTTTTGATGGTTTTTTACTCCTCTCAACAGCCCAAACAAGTTTCTAAAAGGATGAGTTTGCAACTACTTTACTTTTGGAGAAAATTCAAAACATTCATTATTCAATAGGGCCCAAACTATCAAAAACCAGCGGTTTCAATGAACACACATTTCTTGGTAGAATCATGCAGGACTGAAATTTTTGATGTTTTTCTACTCCTCTCATGAGCCCAAACAAGTCTCCAAAAGCATGAGTTTGCAACTACTTTACTTTTGGAGAAAATTCAAAACATTCATTATTCAATAGAGCCCAATAGCAAAAACCAGCGTTTTGAATGAAGAATCACATTTCTTGGTAGAATCATGCAGGATTGAAATTTTTGATGGTTTTTTACTCCTCTCAACAGCCCAAACAAGTTTCTAAAAGGATGAGTTTGCAACTACTTTACTTTTGGAGAAAATTCAAAACATTCATTATTCAATAGGGCCCAAACTATCAAAAACCAGCGGTTTCAATGAACACACATTTCTTGGTAGAATCATGCAGGACTGAAATTTTTGATGTTTTTCTACTCCTCTCATGAGCCCAAACAAGTCTCTAAAAGCATGAGTTTGCAACTACTTTACTTTTGGAGAAAATTCAAAACATTCATTATTCAATAGAGCCCAATAGCAAAAATCAGGTTTTGAATGAAGAATCACATTTCTTGGTAGAATCATGCAGGATTGAAATTTTTGATGGTTTTTTTACTCCTCTCAACAGCCCAAACAAGTTTCTAAAAGGATGAGTTTGCAACTACTTTACTTTTGGAGAAAATTCAAAACATTCATTATTCAATAGGGCCCAAAATATCAAAAACCAGCGGTTTGAATGAACACACATTTCTTGGTAGAATCGTGCAGGACTGATATTTTTGATGTTTTTCTACTCCTCTCATGAGCCCAAACAAGTCTCTAAAAGGATGAGTTTGCAACTACTTTACTTTTGGAGAAAATTCAAAACATTCATTATTCAATAGAGCCCAATAGCAAAAACCAGCGTTTTGAATGAAGAATCACATTTCTTGGTAGAATCATGCAGGATTGAAATTTTTGATGGTTTTTTACTCCTCTCAACAGCCCAAACAAGTTTCTAAAAGGATGAGTTTGCAACTACTTTACTTTTGGAGAAAATTCAAAACATTCATTATTCAATAGGGCCCAAACTATCAAAAACCAGCGGTTTCAATGAACACACATTTCTTGGTAGAATCATGCAGGACTGAAATTTTTGATGTTTTTCTACTCCTCTCATGAGCCCAAAAAAAAATCTCTAAAAGCATGAGTTTGCAACTACTTTACTTTTGGAGAAAATTCAAAACATTCATTATTCAATAGAGCCCTATAGCAAAAATCAGGTTTTGAATGAAGAATCACATTTCTTGGTAGAATCATGCAGGATTGAAATTTTTGATGGTTTTTTACTCCTCTCAACAGCCCAAACAAGTTTCTAAAAGGATGAGTTTGCAACTACTTTACTTTTGGAGAAAATTCAAAACATTCATTATTCAATAGGGCCCAATCAAAAACCAGCGGTTTCAATGAACACACATTTCTTGGTAGAATCATGCAGGACTGAAATTTTTGATGTTTTTCTACTCCTCTCATGAGCCCAAACAAGTCTCTAAAAGCATGAGTTTGCAACTACTTTACTTTTGGAGAAAATTCAAAACATTCACTATTCAATAGTGCCCAATAGCAAAAATCAGGTTTTGAATGAAGAATCACATTTATTGGTAAAATCATGCAGGATTGAAATTTTTGATGGTTTTTTACTCCTCTCAACAGCCCAAACAAGTTTCTAAAAGGATGAGTTTGCAACTACTTTACTTTTGGAGAAAATTCAAAACATTCATTATTCAATAGGGCCCAAACTATCAAAAACCAGCGGTTTGAATGAACACACATTTCTTGGTAGAATCATGCAGGACTGAAATTTTTGATGTTTTTCTACTCCTCTCATGAGCCCAAACAAGTCTCTAAAAGCATGAGTTTGCAACTACTTTACTTTTGGAGAAAATTCAAAACATTCATTATTCAATAGAGCCCAATAGCAAAAACCAGCGTTTTGAATGAAGAATCACATTTCTTGGTAGAATCATGCAGGATTGAAATTTTTGATGGTTTTTTACTCCTCTCAACAGCCCAAACAAGTTTCTAAAAGGATGAGTTTGCAACTACTTTACTTTTGGAGAAAATTCAAAACATTCATTATTCAATAGGGCCCAAACTATCAAAAACCAGCGGTTTCAATGAACACACATTTCTTGGTAGAATCATGCAGGACTGAAATTTTTGATGTTTTTCTACTCCTCTCATGAGCCCAAACAAGTCTCTAAAAGCATAAGTTTGCAACTACTTTACTTTTGGAGAAAATTCAAAACATTCATTATTCAATAGAGCCCAATAGCAAAAATCAGGTTTTGAATGAAGAATCACATTTCTTGGTAGAATCATGCAGGATTGAAATTTTTGATGGTTTTTTTACTCCTCTCAACAGCCCAAACAAGTTTCTAAAAGGATGAGTTTGCAACTACTTTACTTTTGGAGAAAATTCAAAACATTCATTATTCAATAGGGCCCAAAATATCAAAAACCAGCGGTTTGAATGAACACACATTTCTTGGTAGAATCGTGCAGGACTGAAATTTTTGATGTTTTTCTACTCCTCTCATGAGCCCAAACAAGTCTCTAAAAGGATGAGTTTGCAACTACTTTACTTTTGGAGAAAATTCAAAACATTCATTATTCAATAGACCCCAATAGCAAAAACCAGCGTTTTGAATGAAGAATCACATTTCTTGGTAGAATCATGCAGGATTGAAATTTTTGATGGTTTTTTACTCCTCTCAACAGCCCAAACAAGTTTCTAAAAGGATGAGTTTGCAACTACTTTACTTTTGGAGAAAATTCAAAACATTCATTATTCAATAGGGCCCAAACTATCAAAAACCAGCGGTTTCAATGAACACACATTTCTTGGTAGAATCATGCAGGACTGAAATTTTTGATGTTTTTCTACTCCTCTCATGAGCCCAAACAAGTCTCTAAAAGCATGAGTTTGCAACTACTTTACTTTTGGAGAAAATTCAAAACATTCATTATTCAATAGAGCCCAATAGCAAAAATCAGGTTTTGAATGAAGAATCACATTTCTTGGTAGAATCATGCAGGATTGAAATTTTTGATGGTTTTTTACTCCTCTCAACAGCCCAAACAAGTTTCTAAAAGGATGAGTTTGCAACTACTTTACTTTTGGAGAAAATTCAAAACATTCATTATTCAATAGGGCCCAAACTATCAAAAACCAGTGGTTTGAATGAACACACATTTCTTGGTAGAATCATGCAGGACTGAAATTTTTGATGTTTTTCTACTCCTCTCATGAGCCCAAACAAGTCTCTAAAAGCATGAGTTTGCAACTACTTTACTTTTGGAGAAAATTCAAAACATTCATTACTCAAAAGAGCCCAATAGCAAAAACCAGCGTTTTGAATGAAGAATCACATTTCTTGGTAGAATCATGCAGGATTGAAATTTTTGATGGTTTTTTACTCCTCTCAACAGCCCAAACAAGTTTCTAAAAGGATGAGTTTGCAACTACTTTACTTTTGGAGAAAATTCAAAACATTCATTATTCAATAGGGCCCAAACTATCAAAAACCAGCGGTTTGAATGAACACACATTTCTTGGTAGAATCATGCAGGACTGAAATTTTTGATGTTTTTCTACTCCTCTCATGAGCCCAAACAAGTCTCTAAAAGCATGAGTTTGCAACTACTTTACTTTTGGAGAAAATTCAAAACATTCATTATTCAATAGAGCCCAATAGCAAAAATCAGGTTTTGAATGAAGAATCACATTTCTTGGTAAAATCATGCAGGATTGAAATTTTTGATGGTTTTTTACTCCTCTCAACAGCCCAAACAAGTTTCTAAAAGGATGAGTTTGCAACTACTTTACTTTTGGAGAAAATTCAAAACATTCATTATTCAATAGGGCCCAAACTATCAAAAACCAGCGGTTTGAATGAACACACATTTCTTGGTAGAATCATGCAGGACTGAAATTTTTGATGTTTTTCTACTCCTCTCATGAGCCCAAACAAGTCTCTAAAAGCATGAGTTTGCAACTACTTTACTTTTGGAGAAAATTCAAAACATTCATTATTCAATAGAGCCCAATAGCAAAAACCAGCGTTTTGAATGAAGAATCACATTTCTTGGTAGAATCATGCAGGATTGAAATTTTTGATGGTTTTTTACTCCTCTCAACAGCCCAAACAAGTTTCTAAAAGGATGAGTTTGCAACTACTTTACTTTTGGAGAAAATTCAAAACATTCATTATTCAATAGGGCCCAAAATATCAAAAACCAGCGGTTTCAATGAACACACATTTCTTGGTAGAATCATGCAGGACTGAAATTTTTGATGTTTTTCTACTCCTCTCATGAGCCCAAACAAGTCTCTAAAAGGATGAGTTTGCAACTACTTTACTTTTGGAGAAAATTCAAAACATTCATTATTCAATAGAGCCCAATAGCAAAAACCAGCGTTTTGAATGAAGAATCACATTTCTTGGTAGAATCATGCAGGATTGAAATTTTTGATGGTTTTTTACTCCTCTCAACAGCCCAAACAAGTTTCTAAAAGGATGAGTTTGCAACTACTTTACTTTTGGAGAAAATTCAAAACATTCATTATTCAATAGGGCCCAAACTATCAAAAACCAGCGGTTTCAATGAACACACATTTCTTGGTAGAATCATGCAGGACTGAAATTTTTGATGTTTTTCTACTCCTCTCATGAGCCCAAACAAGTCTCTAAAAGCATGAGTTTGCAACTACTTTACTTTTGGAGAAAATTCAAAACATTCATTATTCAATAGAGCCCAATAGCAAAAATCAGGTTTTGAATGAAGAATCACATTTCTTGGTAGAATCATGCAGGATTGAAATTTTTGATGGTTTTTTACTCCTCTCAACAGCCCAAACAAGTTTCTAAAAGGATGAGTTTGCAACTACTTTACTTTTGGAGAAAATTCAAAACATTCATTATTCAATAGGGCCCAAACTATCAAAAACCAGTGGTTTGAATGAACACACATTTCTTGGTAGAATCATGCAGGACTGAAATTTTTGATGTTTTTCTACTCCTCTCATGAGCCCAAACAAGTCTCTAAAAGCATGAGTTTGCAACTACTTTACTTTTGGAGAAAATTCAAAACATTCATTACTCAAAAGAGCCCAATAGCAAAAACCAGCGTTTTGAATGAAGAATCACATTTCTTGGTAGAATCATGCAGGATTGAAATTTTTGATGGTTTTTTACTCCTCTCAACAGCCCAAACAAGTTTCTAAAAGGATGAGTTTGCAACTACTTTACTTTTGGAGAAAATTCAAAACATTCATTATTCAATAGGGCCCAAACTATCAAAAACCAGTGGTTTCAATGAACACACATTTCTTGGTAGAATCATGCAGGACTGAAATTTTTGATGTTTTTCTACTCCTCTCATGAGCCCAAACAAGTCTCTAAAAGCATGAGTTTGCAACTACTTTACTTTTGGAGAAAATTCAAAACATTCATTATTCAATAGAGCCCAATAGCAAAAATCAGGTTTTGAATGAAGAATCACATTTCTTGGTAAAATCATGCAGGATTGAAATTTTTGATGGTTTTTTACTCCTCTCAACAGCCCAAACAAGTTTCTAAAAGGATGAGTTTGCAACTACTTTACTTTTGGAGAAAATTCAAAACATTCATTATTCAATAGGGCCCAAACTATCAAAAACCAGCGGTTTGAATGAACACACATTTCTCGGTAGAATCATGCAGGACTGAAATTTTTGATGTTTTTCTACTCCTCTCATGAGCCCAAACAAGTCTCTAAAAGCATGAGTTTGCAACTACTTTACTTTTGGAGAAAATTCAAAACATTCATTACTCAAAAGAGCCCAATAGCAAAAACCAGCGTTTTGAATGAAGAATCACATTTCTTGGTAGAATCATGCAGGATTGAAATTTTTGATGGTTTTTTACTCCTCTCAACAGCCCAAACCAGTTTCTAAAAGGATGAGTTTGCAACTACTTTACTTATGGAGAAAATTCAAAACATTCATTATTCAATAGGGCCCAAACTATCAAAAACCAGCGGTTTGAATGAACACACATTTCTTGGTAGAATCATGCAGGACTGAAATTTTTGATGTTTTTCTACTCCTCTCATGAGCCCAAACATGTCTCTAAAAGCATGAGTTTGCAACTACTTTACTTTTGGAGAAAATTCAAAACATTCATTATTCAATAGAGCCCAATAGCAAAAATCAGGTTTTGAATGAAGAATCACATTTCTTGGTAGAATCATGCAGGATTGAAATTTTTGATGGTTTTTTACTCCTCTCAACAGCCCAAACAAGTTTCTAAAAGGATGAGTTTGCAACTACTTTACTTTTGGAGAAAATTCAAAACATTCATTATTCAATAGGGCCCAAACTATCAAAAACCAGCGGTTTCAATGAACACACATTTCTTGGTAGAATCATGCAGGACTGAAATTTTTGATGTTTTTCTACTCCTCTCATGAGCCCAAACAAGTCTCTAAAAGCATGAGTTTGCAACTACTTTACTTTTGGAGAAAATTCAAAACATTCATTATTCAATAGAGCCCAATAGCAAAAATCAGGTTTTGAATGAAGAATCACATTTCTTGGTAAAATCATGCAGGATTGAAATTTTTGATGGTTTTTTACTCCTCTCAACAGCCCAAACAAGTTTCTAAAAGGATGAGTTTGCAACTACTTTACTTTTGGAGAAAATTCAAAACATTCATTATTCAATAGGGCCCAAACTATCAAAAACCAGCGGTTTCAATGAACACACATTTCTTGGTAGAATCATGCAGGACTGAAATTTTTGATGTTTTTATACTCCTCTCATGAGCCCAAACAAGTCTCTAAAAGCATGAGTTTGCAACTACTTTACTTTTGGAGAAAATTCAAAACATTCACTATTCAATAGAGCCCAATAGCAAAAATCAGGTTTTGAATGAAGAATCACATTTATTGGTAAAATCATGCAGGATTGAAATTTTTGATGGTTTTTTACTCCTCTCAACAGCCCAAACAAGTTTCTAAAAGGATGAGTTTGCAACTACTTTACTTTTGGAGAAAATTCAAAACATTCATTATTCAATAGGGCCCAAACTATCAAAAACCAGCGGTTTCAATGAACACACATTTCTTGGTAGAATCATGCAGGACTGAAATTTTTGATGTTTTTCTACTCCTCTCATGAGCCCAAACAAGTCTCCAAAAGCATGAGTTTGCAACTACTTTACTTTTGGAGAAAATTCAAAACATTCATTATTCAATAGAGCCCAATAGCAAAAACCAGCGTTTTGAATGAAGAATCACATTTCTTGGTAGAATCATGCAGGATTGAAATTTTTGATGGTTTTTTACTCCTCTCAACAGCCCAAACAAGTTTCTAAAAGGATGAGTTTGCAACTACTTTACTTTTGGAGAAAATTCAAAACATTCATTATTCAATAGGGCCCAAACTATCAAAAACCAGCGGTTTCAATGAACACACATTTCTTGGTAGAATCATGCAGGACTGAAATTTTTGATGTTTTTCTACTCCTCTCATGAGCCCAAACAAGTCTCTAAAAGCATGAGTTTGCCACTACTTTACTTTTGGAGAAAATTCAAAACATTCATTATTCAATAGAGCCCAATAGCAAAAATCAGGTTTTGAATGAAGAATCACATTTCTTGGTAGAATCATGCAGGATTGAAATTTTTGATGGTTTTTTTACTCCTCTCAACAGCCCAAACAAGTTTCTAAAAGGATGAGTTTGCAACTACTTTACTTTTGGAGAAAATTCAAAACATTCATTATTCAATAGGGCCCAAAATATCAAAAACCAGCGGTTTGAATGAACACACATTTCTTGGTAGAATCGTGCAGGACTGATATTTTTGATGTTTTTCTACTCCTCTCATGAGCCCAAACAAGTCTCTAAAAGGATGAGTTTGCAACTACTTTACTTTTGGAGAAAATTCAAAACATTCATTATTCAATAGAGCCCAATAGCAAAAACCAGCGTTTTGAATGAAGAATCACATTTCTTGGTAGAATCATGCAGGATTGAAATTTTTGATGGTTTTTTACTCCTCTCAACAGCCCAAACAAGTTTCTAAAAGGATGAGTTTGCAACTACTTTACTTTTGGAGAAAATTCAAAACATTCATTATTCAATAGGGCCCAAACTATCAAAAACCAGCGGTTTCAATGAACACACATTTCTTGGTAGAATCATGCAGGACTGAAATTTTTGATGTTTTTCTACTCCTCTCATGAGCCCAAAAAAAAATCTCTAAAAGCATGAGTTTGCAACTACTTTACTTTTGGAGAAAATTCAAAGCATTCATTATTCAATAGAGCCCTATAGCAAAAATCAGGTTTTGAATGAAGAATCACATTTCTTGGTAGAATCATGCAGGATTGAAATTTTTGATGGTTTTTTACTCCTCTCAACAGCCCAAACAGGTTTCTAAAAGGATGAGTTTGCAACTACTTTACTTTTGGAGAAAATTCAAAACATTCATTATTCAATAGGGCCCAAACTATCAAAAACCAGTGGTTTGAATGAACACACATTTCTTGGTAGAATCATGCAGGACTGAAATTTTTGATGTTTTTCTACTCCTCTCATGAGCCCAAACAAGTCTCTAAAAGCATGAGTTTGCAACTACTTTACTTTTGGAGAAAATTCAAAACATTCATTACTCAAAAGAGCCCAATAGCAAAAACCAGCGTTTTGAATGAAGAATCACATTTCTTGGTAGAATCATGCAGGATTGAAATTTTTGATGGTTTTTTACTCCTCTCAACAGCCCAAACAAGTTTCTAAAAGGATGAGTTTGCAACTACTTTACTTTTGGAGAAAATTCAAAACATTCATTATTCAATAGGGCCCAAACTATCAAAAACCAGCGGTTTCAATGAACACACATTTCTTGGTAGAATCATGCAGGACTGAAATTTTTGATGTTTTTCTACTCCTCTCATGAGCCCAAACAAGTCTCTAAAAGCATGAGTTTGCAACTACTTTACTTTTGGAGAAAATTCAAAACATTCATTATTCAATAGAGCCCAATAGCAAAAATCAGGTTTTGAATGAAGAATCACATTTCTTGGTAAAATCATGCAGGATTGAAATTTTTGATGGTTTTTTACTCCTCTCAACAGCCCAAACAAGTTTCTAAAAGGATGAGTTTGCAACTACTTTACTTTTGGAGAAAATTCAAAACATTCATTATTCAATAGGGCCCAAACTATCAAAAACCAGCGGTTTGAATGAACACACATTTCTTGGTAGAATCATGCAGGACTGAAATTTTTGATGTTTTTCTACTCCTCTCATGAGCCCAAACAAGTCTCTAAAAGCATGAGTTTGCAACTACTTTACTTTTGGAGAAAATTCAAAACATTCATTACTCAAAAGAGCCCAATAGCAAAAACCAGCGTTTTGAATGAAGAATCACATTTCTTGGTAGAATCATGCAGGATTGAAATTTTTGATGGTTTTTTACTCCTCTCAACAGCCCAAACCAGTTTCTAAAAGGATGAGTTTGCAACTACTTTACTTATTCAAAACATTCATTATTCAATAGGGCCCAAACTATCAAAAACCAGCGGTTTGAATGAACACACATTTCTTGGTAGAATCATGCAGGACTGAAATTTTTGATGTTTTTCTACTCCTCTCATGAGCCCAAACAAGTCTCTAAAAGCATGAGTTTGCAACTACTTTACTTTTGGAGAAAATTCAAAACATTCATTATTCAATAGAGCCCAATAGCAAAAATCAGGTTTTGAATGAAGAATCACATTTCTTGGTAGAATCATGCAGGATTGAAATTTTTGATGGTTTTTTACTCCTCTCAACAGCCCAAACAAGTTTCTAAAAGGATGAGTTTGCAACTACTTTACTTTTGGAGAAAATTCAAAACATTCATTATTCAATAGGGCCCAAACTATCAAAAACCAGCGGTTTCAATGAACACACATTTCTTGGTAGAATCATGCAGGACTGAAATTTTTGATGTTTTTCTACTCCTCTCATGAGCCCAAACAAGTCTCTAAAAGCATGAGTTTGCAACTACTTTACTTTTGGAGAAAATTCAAAACATTCATTATTCAATAGAGCCCAATAGCAAAAATCAGGTTTTGAATGAAGAATCACATTTCTTGGTAAAATCATGCAGGATTGAAATTTTTGATGGTTTTTTACTCCTCTCAACAGCCCAAACAAGTTTCTAAAAGGATGAGTTTGCAACTACTTTACTTTTGGAGAAAATTCAAAACATTCATTATTCAATAGGGCCCAAACTATCAAAAACCAGCGGTTTCAATGAACACACATTTCTTGGTAGAATCATGCAGGACTGAAATTTTTGATGTTTTTCTACTCCTCTCATGAGCCCAAACAAGTCTCTAAAAGCATGAGTTTGCAACTACTTTACTTTTGGAGAAAATTCAAAACATTCACTATTCAATAGAGCCCAATAGCAAAAATCAGGTTTTGAATGAAGAATCACATTTATTGGTAAAATCATGCAGGATTGAAATTTTTGATGGTTTTTTACTCCTCTCAACAGCCCAAACAAGTTTCTAAAAGGATGAGTTTGCAACTACTTTACTTTTGGAGAAAATTCAAAACATTCATTATTCAATAGGGCCCAAACTATCAAAAACCAGCGGTTTCAATGAACACACATTTCTTGGTAGAATCATGCAGGACTGAAATTTTTGATGTTTTTCTACTCCTCTCATGAGCCCAAACAAGTCTCCAAAAGCATGAGTTTGCAACTACTTTACTTTTGGAGAAAATTCAAAACATTCATTATTCAATAGAGCCCAATAGCAAAAACCAGCGTTTTGAATGAAGAATCACATTTCTTGGTAGAATCATGCAGGATTGAAATTTTTGATGGTTTTTTACTCCTCTCAACAGCCCAAACAAGTTTCTAAAAGGATGAGTTTGCAACTACTTTACTTTTGGAGAAAATTCAAAACATTCATTATTCAATAGGGCCCAAACTATCAAAAACCAGCGGTTTCAATGAACACACATTTCTTGGTAGAATCATGCAGGACTGAAATTTTTGATGTTTTTCTACTCCTCTCATGAGCCCAAACAAGTCTCTAAAAGCATGAGTTTGCAACTACTTTACTTTTGGAGAAAATTCAAAACATTCATTATTCAATAGAGCCCAATAGCAAAAATCAGGTTTTGAATGAAGAATCACATTTCTTGGTAGAATCATGCAGGATTGAAATTTTTGATGGTTTTTTTACTCCTCTCAACAGCCCAAACAAGTTTCTAAAAGGATGAGTTTGCAACTACTTTACTTTTGGAGAAAATTCAAAACATTCATTATTCAATAGGGCCCAAAATATCAAAAACCAGCGGTTTGAATGAACACACATTTCTTGGTAGAATCGTGCAGGACTGAAATTTTTGATGTTTTTCTACTCCTCTCATGAGCCCAAACAAGTCTCTAAAAGGATGAGTTTGCAACTACTTTACTTTTGGAGAAAATTCAAAACATTCATTATTCAATAGAGCCCAATAGCAAAAACCAGCGTTTTGAATGAAGAATCACATTTCTTGGTAGAATCATGCAGGATTGAAATTTTTGATGGTTTTTTACTCCTCTCAACAGCCCAAACAAGTTTCTAAAAGGATGAGTTTGCAACTACTTTACTTTTGGAGAAAATTCAAAACATTCATTATTCAATAGGGCCCAAACTATCAAAAACCAGCGGTTTCAATGAACACACATTTCTTGGTAGAATCATGCAGGACTGAAATTTTTGATGTTTTTCTACTCTCATGAGCCCAAACAAGTCTCTAAAAGCATGAGTTTGCAACTACTTTACTTTTGGAGAAAATTCAAAACATTCATTATTCAATAGAGCCCAATAGCAAAAATCAGGTTTTGCATGAAGAATCACATTTCTTGGTAGAATCATGCAGGATTGAAATTTTTGATGGTTTTTTACTCCTCTCAACAGCCCAAACAAGTTTCTAAAAGGATGAGTTTGCAACTACTTTACTTTTGGAGAAAATTCAAAACATTCATTATTCAATAGGGCCCAAACTATCAAAAACCAGCGGTTTCAATGAACACACATTTCTTGGTAGAATCATGCAGGACTGAAATTTTTGATATTTTTCTACTCCTCTCATGAGCCCAAACAAGTCTCTAAAAGCATGAGTTTGCAACTACTTTACTTTTGGAGAAAATTCAAAACATTCATTATTCAATAGAGCCCAATAGCAAAAATCAGGTTTTGAATGAAGAATCACATTTCTTGGTAGAATCATGCAGGATTGAAAATTTTGATGTTTTTTACTCCTCTCAACAGCCCAAACAAGTTTCTAAAAGGATGAGTTTGCAACTACTTTACCTTTGGAGAAAATTCAAAACATTCATTATTCAATAGGGCCCAAACTATCAAAAACCAGCGGTTTGAATGAACACACATTTCTTGGTAGAATCATGCAGGACTGAAATTTTTGATGTTTTTCTACTCCTCTCATGAGCCCAAACAAGTCTCTAAAAGCATGAGTTTGCAACTACTTTACTTTTGGAGAAAATTCAAAACATTCATTACTCAAAAGAGCCCAATAGCAAAAACCAGCGTTTTGAATGAAGAATCACATTTCTTGGTAGAATCATGCAGGATTGAAATTTTTGATGGTTTTTTACTCCTCTCAACAGCCCAAACAAGTTTCTAAAAGGATGAGTTTGCAACTACTTTACTTTTGGAGAAAATTCAAAACATTCATTATTCAATAGGGCCCAAACTATCAAAAACCAGCGGTTTCAATGAACACACATTTCTTGGTAGAATCATGCAGGACTGAAATTTTTGATGTTTTTCTACTCCTCTCATGAGCCCAAACAAGTCTCTAAAAGCATGAGTTTGCAACTACTTTACTTTTGGAGAAAATTCAAAACATTCATTATTCAATAGAGCCCAATAGCAAAAATCAGGTTTTGAATGAAGAATCACATTTCTTGGTAGAATCATGCAGGATTGAAATTTTTGATGGTTTTTTACTCCTCTCAACAGCCCAAACAAGTTTCTAAAAGGATGAGTTTGCAACTACTTTACTTTTGGAGAAAATTCAAAACATTCATTATTCAATAGGGCCCAAACTATCAAAAACCAGCGGTTTCAATGAACACACATTTCTTGGTAGAATCATGCAGGACTGAAATTTTTGATGTTTTTCTACTCCTCTCATGAGCCCAAACAAGTCTCTAAAAGCATGAGTTTGCAACTACTTTACTTTTGGAGAAAATTCAAAACATTCATTATTCAATAGAGCCCAATAGCAAAAATCAGGTTTTGAATGAAGAATCACATTTCTTGGTAAAATCATGCAGGATTGAAATTTTTGATGGTTTTTTACTCCTCTCAACAGCCCAAACAAGTTTCTAAAAGGATGAGTTTGCAACTACTTTACTTTTGGAGAAAATTCAAAACATTCATTATTCAATAGGGCCCAAACTATCAAAAACCAGCGGTTTCAATGAACACACATTTCTTGGTAGAATCATGCAGGACTGAAATTTTTGATGTTTTTCTACTCCTCTCATGAGCCCAAACAAGTCTCTAAAAGCATGAGTTTGCAACTACTTTACTTTTGGAGAAAATTCAAAACATTCACTATTCAATAGTGCCCAATAGCAAAAATCAGGTTTTGAATGAAGAATCACATTTATTGGTAAAATCATGCAGGATTGAAATTTTTGATGGTTTTTTACTCCTCTCAACAGCCCAAACAAGTTTCTAAAAGGATGAGTTTGCAACTACTTTACTTTTGGAGAAAATTCAAAACATTCATTATTCAATAGGGCCCAAACTATCAAAAACCAGCGGTTTGAATGAACACACATTTCTTGGTAGAATCATGCAGGACTGAAATTTTTGATGTTTTTCTACTCCTCTCATGAGCCCAAACAAGTCTCTAAAAGCATGAGTTTGCAACTACTTTACTTTTGGAGAAAATTCAAAACATTCATTATTCAATAGAGCCCAATAGCAAAAACCAGCGTTTTGAATGAAGAATCACATTTCTTGGTAGAATCATGCAGGATTGAAATTTTTGATGGTTTTTTACTCCTCTCAACAGCCCAAACAAGTTCCTAAAAGGATGAGTTTGCAACTACTTTACTTTTGGAGAAAATTCAAAACATTCATTATTCAATAGGGCCCAAACTATCAAAAACCAGCGGTTTCAATGAACACACATTTCTTGGTAGAATCATGCAGGACTGAAATTTTTGATGTTTTTCTACTCCTCTCATGAGCCCAAACAAGTCTCTAAAAGCATGAGTTTGCAACTACTTTACTTTTGGAGAAAATTCAAAACATTCATTATTCAATAGAGCCCAATAGCAAAAATCAGGTTTTGAATGAAGAATCACATTTCTTGGTAGAATCATGCAGGATTGAAATTTTTGATGGTTTTTTTACTCCTCTCAACAGCCCAAACAAGTTTCTAAAAGGATGAGTTTGCAACTACTTTACTTTTGGAGAAAATTCAAAACATTCATTATTCAATAGGGCCCAAAATATCAAAAACCAGCGGTTTGAATGAACACACATTTCTTGGTAGACTCGTGCAGGACTGAAATTTTTGATGTTTTTCTACTCCTCTCATGAGCCCAAACAAGTCTCTAAAAGGATGAGTTTGCAACTACTTTACTTTTGGAGAAAATTCAAAACATTCATTATTCAATAGAGCCCAATAGCAATAACCAGCGTTTTGAATGAAGAATCACATTTCTTGGTAGAATCATGCAGGATTGAAATTTTTGATGGTTTTTTACTCCTCTCAACAGCCCAAACAAGTTTCTAAAAGGATGAGTTTGCAACTACTTTACTTTTGGAGAAAATTCAAAACATTCATTATTCAATAGGGCCCAAACGATCAAAAACCAGTGGTTTGAATGAACACACATTTCTTGGTAGAATCATGCAGGACTGAAATTTTTGATGTTTTTCTACTCCTCTCATGAGCCCAAACAAGTCTCTAAAAGCATGAGTTTGCAACTACTTTACTTTTGGAGAAAATTCAAAACATTCATTACTCAAAAGAGCCCAATAGCAAAAACCAGCGTTTTGAATGAAGAATCACATTTCTTGGTAGAATCATGCAGGATTGAAATTTTTGATGGTTTTTTACTCCTCTCAACAGCCCAAACAAGTTTCTAAAAGGATGAGTTTGCAACTACTTTACTTTTGGAGAAAATTCAAAACATTCATTATTCAATAGGGCCCAAACTATCAAAAACCAGCGGTTTCAATGAACACACATTTCTTGGTAGAATCATGCAGGACTGAAATTTTTGATGTTTTTCTACTCCTCTCATGAGCCCAAACAAGTCTCTAAAAGCATGAGTTTGCAACTACTTTACTTTTGGAGAAAATTCAAAACATTCATTATTCAATAGAGCCCAATAGCAAAAATCAGGTTTTGAATGAAGAATCACATTTCTTGGTAAAATCATGCAGGATTGAAATTTTTGATGGTTTTTTACTCCTCTCAACAGCCCAAACAAGTTTCTAAAAGGATGAGTTTGCAACTACTTTACTTTTGGAGAAAATTCAAAACATTCATTATTCAATAGGGCCCAAACTATCAAAAACCAGTGGTTTGAATGAACACACATTTCTTGGTAGAATCATGCAGGACTGAAATTTTTGATGTTTTTCTACTCCACTCATGAGCCCAAACAAGTCTCTAAAAGCATGAGTTTGCAACTACTTTACTTTTGGAGAAAATTCAAAACATTCATTACTCAAAAGAGCCCAATAGCAAAAACCAGCGTTTTGAATGAAGAATCACATTTCTTGGTAGAATCATGCAGGATTGAAATTTTTGATGGTTTTTTACTCCTCTCAACAGCCCAAACAAGTTTCTAAAAGGATGAGTTTGCAACTACTTTACTTTTGGAGAAAATTCAAAACATTCATTATTCAATAGGGCCCAAACTATCAAAAACCAGCGGTTTCAATGAACACACATTTCTTGGTAGAATCATGCAGGACTGAAATTTTTGATGTTTTTCTACTCCTCTCATGAGCCCAAACAAGTCTCTAAAAGCATGAGTTTGCAACTACTTTACTTTTGGAGAAAATTCAAAACATTCACTATTCAATAGAGCCCAATAGCAAAAATCAGGTTTTGAATGAAGAATCACATTTATTGGTAAAATCATGCAGGATTGAAATTTTTGATGGTTTTTTACTCCTCTCAACAGCCCAAACAAGTTTCTAAAAGGATGAGTTTGCAACTACTTTACTTTTGGAGAAAATTCAAAACATTCATTATTCAATAGAGCCCAATAGCAAAAACCAGCGTTTTGAATGAAGAATCACATTTCTTGGTAGAATCATGCAGGATTGAAATTTTTGATGGTTTTTTACTCCTCTCAACAGCCCAAACAAGTTTCTAAAAGGATGAGTTTGCAACTACTTTACTTTTGGAGAAAATTCAAAACATTCATTATTCAATAGGGCCCAAACTATCAAAAACCAGCGGTTTGAATGAACACACATTTCTTGGTAGAATCATGCAGGACTGAAATTTTTGATGTTTTTCTACTCCTCTCATGAGCCCAAACAAGTCTCTAAAAGCATGAGTTTGCAACTACTTTACTTTTGGAGAAAATTCAAAACATTCATTACTCAAAAGAGCCCAATAGCAAAAACCAGCGTTTTGAATGAAGAATCACATTTCTTGGTAGAATCATGCAGGATTGAAATTTTTGATGGTTTTTTACTCCTCTCAACAGCCCAAACAAGTTTCTAAAAGGATGAGTTTGCAACTACTTTACTTTTGGAGAAAATTCAAAACATTCATTATTCAATAGGGCCCAAACTATCAAAAACCAGCGGTTTCAATGAACACACATTTCTTGGTAGAATCATGCAGGACTGAAATTTTTGATGTTTTTCTACTCCTCTCATGAGCCCAAACAAGTCTCTAAAAGCATGAGTTTGCAACTACTTTACTTTTGGAGAAAATTCAAAACATTCATTATTCAATAGAGCCCAATAGCAAAAATCAGGTTTTGAATGAAGAATCACATTTCTTGGTAGAATCATGCAGGATTGAAATTTTTGATGGTTTTTTACTCCTCTCAACAGCCCAAACAAGTTTCTAAAAGGATGAGTTTGCAACTACTTTACTTTTGGAGAAAATTCAAAACATTCATTATTCAATAGGGCCCAAACTATCAAAAACCAGCGGTTTCAATGAACACACATTTCTTGGTAGAATCATGCAGGACTGAAATTTTTGATGTTTTTCTACTCCTCTCATGAGCCCAAACAAGTCTCTAAAAGCATGAGTTTGCAACTACTTTACTTTTGGAGAAAATTCAAAACATTCATTATTCAATAGAGCCCAATAGCAAAAATCAGGTTTTGAATGAAGAATCACATTTCTTGGTAAAATCATGCAGGATTGAAATTTTTGATGGTTTTTTACTCCTCTCAACAGCCCAAACAAGTTTCTAAAAGGATGAGTTTGCAACTACTTTACTTTTGGAGAAAATTCAAAACATTCATTATTCAATAGGGCCCAAACTATCAAAAACCAGCGGTTTGAATGAACACACATTTCTTGGTAGAATCATGCAGGACTGAAATTTTTGATGTTTTTCTACTCCTCTCATGAGCCCAAACAAGTCTCTAAAAGCATGAGTTTGCAACTACTTTACTTTTGGAGAAAATTCAAAACATTCATTACTCAAAAGAGCCCAATAGCAAAAACCAGCGTTTTGAATGAAGAATCACATTTCTTGGTAGAATCATGCAGGATTGAAATTTTTGATGGTTTTTTACTCCTCTCAACAGCCCAAACAAGTTTCTAAAAGGATGAGTTTGCAACTACTTTACTTTTGGAGAAAATTCAAAACATTCATTATTCAATAGGGCCCAAACTATCAAAAACCAGCGGTTTCAATGAACACACATTTCTTGGTAGAATCATGCAGGACTGAAATTTTTGATGTTTTTCTACTCCTCTCATGAGCCCAAACAAGTCTCTAAAAGCATGAGTTTGCAACTACTTTACTTTTGGAGAAAATTCAAAACATTCATTATTCAATAGAGCCCAATAGCAAAAATCAGGTTTTGAATGAAGAATCACATTTCTTGGTAGAATCATGCAGGATTGAAATTTTTGATGGTTTTTTACTCCTCTCAACAGCCCAAACAAGTTTCTAAAAGGATGAGTTTGCAACTACTTTACTTTTGGAGAAAATTCAAAACATTCATTATTCAATAGGGCCCAAACTATCAAAAACCAGCGGTTTCAATGAACACACATTTCTTGGTAGAATCATGCAGGACTGAAATTTTTGATGTTTTTCTACTCCTCTCATGAGCCCAAACAAGTCTCTAAAAGCATGAGTTTGCAACTACTTTACTTTTGGAGAAAATTCAAAACATTCATTATTCAATAGAGCCCAATAGCAAAAATCAGGTTTTGAATGAAGAATCACATTTCTTGGTAAAATCATGCAGGATTGAAATTTTTGATGGTTTTTTACTCCTCTCAACAGCCCAAACAAGTTTCTAAAAGGATGAGTTTGCAACTACTTTACTTTTGGAGAAAATTCAAAACATTCATTATTCAATAGGGCCCAAACTATCAAAAACCAGCGGTTTCAATGAACACACATTTCTTGGTAGAATCATGCAGGACTGAAATTTTTGATGTTTTTCTACTCCTCTCATGAGCCCAAACAAGTCTCTAAAAGCATGAGTTTGCAACTACTTTACTTTTGGAGAAAATTCAAAACATTCATTATTCAAAAAAGCCCAATAGCAAAAACCAGCGTTTTGAATGAAGAATCACATTTCTTGGTAGAATCATGCAGGATTGAAATTTTTGATGGTTTTTTACTCCTCTCAACAGCCCAAACAAGTTTCTAAAAGGATGAGTTTGCAACTACTTTACTTTTGGAGAAAATTCAAAACATTCATTATTCAATAGGGCCCAAACTATCAAAAACCAGCGGTTTCAATGAACACACATTTCTTGGTAGAATCATGCAGGACTGAAATTTTTGATGTTTTTCTACTCCTCTCATGAGCCCAAACAAGTCTCTAAAAGCATGAGTTTGCAACTACTTTACTTTTGGAGAAAATTCAAAACATTCATTATTCAATAGAGCCCAATAGCAAAAATCAGGTTTTGAATGAAGAATCACATTTCTTGGTAGAATCATGCAGGATTGAAATTTTTGATGGTTTTTTTACTCCTCTCAACAGCCCAAACAAGTTTCTAAAAGGATGAGTTTGCAACTACTTTACTTTTGGAGAAAATTCAAAACATTCATTATTCAATAGGGCCCAAAATATCAAAAACCAGCGGTTTGAATGAACACACATTTCTTGGTAGAATCGTGCAGGACTGAAATTTTTGATGTTTTTCTACTCCTCTCATGAGCCCAAACAAGTCTCTAAAAGGATGAGTTTGCAACTACTTTACTTTTGGAGAAAATTCAAAACATTCATTATTCAATAGAGCCCAATAGCAAAAACCAGCGTTTTGAATGAAGAATCACATTTCTTGGTAGAATCATGCAGGATTTAAATTTTTGATGGTTTTTTACTCCTCTCAACAGCCCAAACAAGTTTCTAAAAGGATGAGTTTGCAACTACTTTACTTTTGGAGAAAATTCAAAACATTCATTATTCAATAGGGCCCAAACTATCAAAAACCAGCGGTTTCAATGAACACACATTTCTTGGTAGAATCATGCAGGACTGACATTTTTGATGTTTTTCTACTCCTCTCATGAGCCCAAACAAGTCTCTAAAAGCATGAGTTTGCAACTACTTTACTTTTGGAGAAAATTCAAAACATTCATTATTCAATAGAGCCCTATAGCAAAAATCAGGTTTTGAATGAAGAATCACATTTCTTGGTAGAATCATGCAGGATTGAAATTTTTGATGGTTTTTTACTCCTCTCAACAGCCCAAACAAGTTTCTAAAAGGATGAGTTTGCAACTACTTTACTTTTGGAGAAAATTCAAAACATTCATTATTCAATAGGGCCCAAACTATCAAAAACCAGTGGTTTGAATGAACACACATTTCTTGGTAGAATCATGCAGGACTGAAATTTTTGATGTTTTTCTACTCCTCTCATGAGCCCAAACAAGTCTCTAAAAGCATGAGTTTGCAACTACTTTACTTTTGGAGAAAATTCAAAACATTCATTACTCAAAAGAGCCCAATAGCAAAAACCAGCGTTTTGAATGAAGAATCACATTTCTTGGTAGAATCATGCAGGATTGAAATTTTTGATGGTTTTTTACTCCTCTCAACAGCCCAAACAAGTTTCTAAAAGGATGAGTTTGCAACTACTTTACTTTTGGAGAAAATTCAAAACATTCATTATTCAATAGGGCCCAAACTATCAAAAACCAGCGGTTTGAATGAACACACATTTCTTGGTAGAATCATGCAGGACTGAAATTTTTGATGTTTTTCTACTCCTCTCATGAGCCCAAACAAGTCTCTAAAAGCATGAGTTTGCAACTACTTTACTTTTGGAGAAAATTCAAAACATTCACTATTCAATAGAGCCCAATAGCAAAAATCAGGTTTTGAATGAAGAATCACATTTATTGGTAAAATCATGCAGGATTGAAATTTTTGATGGTTTTTTAACTCCTCTCAACAGCCCAAACAAGTTTCTAAAAGGATGAGTTTGCAACTACTTTACTTTTGGAGAAAATTCAAAACATTCATTATTCAATAGGGCCCAAACTATCAAAAACCAGCGGTTTCAATGAACACACATTTCTTGGTAGAATCATGCAGGACTGAAATTTTTGATGTTTTTCTACTCCTCTCATGAGAGAGGAGTAGAAAAACATCAAAAATTTCAGTCCTGCATGATTCTACCAAGAAATGTGTGTTCATTGAAACCGCTGGTTTTTGATAGTTTGGGCCCTATTGAATAATGAATGTTTTGAATTTTCTCCAAAAGTAAAGTAGTTGGAAACAAGTCCAAACAAGCCCAAACAAGTCTCTAAAAGCATGAGTTTGCAACTACTTTACTTTTGGAGAAAATTCAAAACATTCATTATTCAATAGGGCCCAAACTATCAAAAAACAGTGGTTTGAATGAACACACATTTCTTGGTAGAATCATGCAGGACTGAAATTTTTGATGTTTTTCTACTCCACTCATGAGCCCAAACAAGTCTCTAAAAGCATGAGTTTGCAACTACTTTACTTTTGGAGAAAATTCAAAACATTCATTACTCAAAAGAGCCCAATAGCAAAAACCAGCGTTTTGAATGAAGAATCACATTTCTTGGTAGAATCATGCAGGATTGAAATTTTTGATGGTTTTTTACTCCTCTCAACAGCCCAAACAAGTTTCTAAAAGGATGAGTTTGCAACTACTTTACTTTTGGAGAAAATTCAAAACATTCATTATTCAATAGGGCCCAAACTATCAAAAACCAGCGGTTTCAATGAACACACATTTCTTGGTAGAATCATGCAGGACTGAAATTTTTGATGTTTTTCTACTCCTCTCATGAGCCCAAACAAGTCTCTAAAAGCATGAGTTTGCAACTACTTTACTTTTGGAGAAAATTCAAAACATTCACTATTCAATAGAGCCCAATAGCAAAAATCAGGTTTTGAATGAAGAATCACATTTATTGGTAAAATCATGCAGGATTGAAATTTTTGATGGTTTTTTACTCCTCTCAACAGCCCAAACAAGTTTCTAAAAGGATGAGTTTGCAACTACTTTACTTTTGGAGAAAATTCAAAACATTCATTATTCAATAGGGCCCAAACTATCAAAAACCAGCGGTTTCAATGAACACACATTTCTTGGTAGAATCATGCAGGACTGAAATTTTTGATGTTTTTCTACTCCTCTCATGAGAGAGGAGTAGAAAAACATCAAAAATTTCAGTCCTGCATGATTCTACCAAGAAATGTGTGTTCATTGAAACCGCTGGTTTTTGATAGTTTGGGCCCTATTGAATAATGAATGTTTTGAATTTTCTCCAAAAGTAAAGTAGTTGGAAACAAGTCCAAACAAGCCCAAACAAGTCTCTAAAAGCATGAGTTTGCAACTACTTTACTTTTGGAGAAAATTCAAAACATTCATTATTCAATAGAGCCCAATAGCAAAAACCAGCGTTTTGAATGAAGAATCACATTTCTTGGTAGAATCATGCAGGATTGAAATTTTTGATGGTTTTTTACTCCTCTCAACAGCCCAAACAAGTTTCTAAAAGGATGAGTTTGCAACTACTTTACTTTTGGAGAAAATTCAAAACATTCATTATTCAATAGGGCCCAAACTATCAAAAACCAGCGGTTTGAATGAACACACATTTCTTGGTAGAATCATGCAGGACTGAAATTTTTGATGTTTTTCTACTCCTCTCATGAGCCCAAACAAGTCTCTAAAAGCATGAGTTTGCAACTACTTTACTTTTGGAGAAAATTCAAAACATTCATTACTCAAAAGAGCCCAATAGCAAAAACCAGCGTTTTGAATGAAGAATCACATTTCTTGGTAGAATCATGCAGGATTGAAATTTTTGATGGTTTTTTACTCCTCTCAACAGCCCAAACCAGTTTCTAAAAGGATGAGTTTGCAACTACTTTACTTTTGGAGAAAATTAAAAACATTCATTATTCACTAGGGCCCAAACTATCAAAAACCAGCGGTTTCAATGAACACACATTTCTTGGTAGAATCATGCAGGACTGAAATTTTTGATGTTTTTCTACTCCTCTCATGAGCTCAAACAAGTCTCTAAAAGCATGAGTTTGCAACTACTTTACTTTTGGAGAAAATTCAAAACATTCATTACTCAAAAGAGCCCAATAGCAAAAACCAGCGTTTTGAATGAAGAATCACATTTCTTGGTAGAATCATGCAGGATTGAAATTTTTGATGGTTTTTTACTCCTCTCAACAGCCCAAACAAGTTTCTAAAAGGATGAGTTTGCAACTACTTTACTTTTGGAGAAAATTCAAAACATTCATTATTCAATAGGGCCCAAACTATCAAAAACCAGCAGTTTCAATGAACACACATTTCTTGGTAGAATCATGCAGGACTGAAATTTTTGATGTTTTTCTACTCCTCTCATGAGCCCAAACAAGTCTCTAAAAGCATGAGTTTGCAACTACTTTACTTTTGGAGAAAATTCAAAACATTCATTATTCAATAGAGCCCAATAGCAAAAATCAGGTTTTGAATGAAGAATCACATTTCTTGGTAGAATCATGCAGGATTGAAATTTTTGATGGTTTTTTACTCCTCTCAACAGCCCAAACAAGTTTCTAAAAGGATGAGTTTGCAACTACTTTACTTTTGGAGAAAATTCAAAACATTCATTATTCAATAGGGCCCAAACTATCAAAAACCAGCGGTTTCAATGAACACACATTTCTTGGTAGAATCATGCAGGACTGAAATTTTTGATGTTTTTCTACTCCTCTCATGAGCCCAAACAAGTCTCTAAAAGCATGAGTTTGCAACTACTTTACTTTTGGAGAAAATTCAAAACATTCACTATTCAATAGTGCCCAATAGCAAAAATCAGGTTTTGAATGAAGAATCACATTTATTGGTAAAATCATGCAGGATTGAAATTTTTGATGGTTTTTTACTCCTCTCAACAGCCCAAACAAGTTTCTAAAAGGATGAGTTTGCAACTACTTTACTTTTGGAGAAAATTCAAAACATTCATTATTCAATAGGGCCCAAACTATCAAAAACCAGCGGTTTGAATGAACACACATTTCTTGGTAGAATCATGCAGGACTGAAATTTTTGATGTTTTTCTACTCCTCTCATGAGCCCAAACAAGTCTCTAAAAGCATGAGTTTGCAACTACTTTACTTTTGGAGAAAATTCAAAACATTCATTATTCAATAGAGCCCAATAGCAAAAACCAGCGTTTTGAATGAAGAATCACATTTCTTGGTAGAATAATGCAGGGTTGAAATTTTTGATGGTTTTTTACTCCTCTCAACAGCCCAAACAAGTTCCTAAAAGGATGAGTTTGCAACTACTTTACTTTTGGAGAAAATTCAAAACATTCATTATTCAATAGGGCCCAAACTATCAAAAACCAGCGGTTTCAATGAACACACATTTCTTGGTAGAATCATGCAGGACTGAAATTTTTGATGTTTTTCTACTCCTCTCATGAGCCCAAACAAGTCTCTAAAAGCATGAGTTTGCAACTACTTTACTTTTGGAGAAAATTCAAAACATTCATTATTCAATAGAGCCCAATAGCAAAAATCAGGTTTTGAATGAAGAATCACATTTCTTGGTAGAATCATGCAGGATTGAAATTTTTGATGGTTTTTTTACTCCCAACAGCCCAAACAAGTTTCTAAAAGGATGAGTTTGCAACTACTTTACTTTTGGAGAAAATTCAAAACATTCATTATTCAATAGGGCCCAAAATATCAAAAACCAGCGGTTTGAATGAACACACATTTCTTGGTAGACCTCGTGCAGGACTGAAATTTTTGATGTTTTTCTACTCCTCTCATGAGCCCAAACAAGTCTCTAAAAGGATGAGTTTGCAACTACTTTACTTTTGGAGAAAATTCAAAACATTCATTATTCAATAGAGCCCAATAGCAATAACCAGCGTTTTGAATGAAGAATCACATTTCTTGGTAGAATCATGCAGGATTGAAATTTTTGATGGTTTTTTACTCCTCTCAACAGCCCAAACAAGTTTCTAAAAGGATGAGTTTGCAACTACTTTACTTTTGGAGAAAATTCAAAACATTCATTATTCAATAGGGCCCAAACTATCAAAAACCAGCGGTTTGAATGAACACACATTTCTTGGTAGAATCATGCAGGACTGAAATTTTTGATGTTTTTCTACTCCTCTCATGAGCTCAAACAAGTCTCTAAAAGCATGAGTTTGCAACTACTTTACTTTTGGAGAAAATTCAAAACATTCATTACTCAAAAGAGCCCAATAGCAAAAACCAGCGTTTTGAATGAAGAATCACATTTCTTGGTAGAATCATGCAGGATTGAAATTTTTGATGGTTTTTTACTCCTCTCAACAGCCCAAACAAGTTTCTAAAAGGATGAGTTTGCAACTACTTTACTTTTGGAGAAAATTCAAAACATTCATTATTCAATAGGGCCCAAACTATCAAAAACCAGCGGTTTCAATGAACACACATTTCTTGGTAGAATCATGCAGGACTGAAATTTTTGATGTTTTTCTACTCCTCTCATGAGCCCAAACAAGTCTCTAAAAAGCATGAGTTTGCAACTACTTTACTTTTGGAGAAAATTCAAAACATTCATTATTCAATAGAGCCCAATAGCAAAAATCAGGTTTTGAATGAAGAATCACATTTCTTGGTAGAATCATGCAGGATTGAAATTTTTGATGGTTTTTTACTCCTCTCAACAGCCCAAACAAGTTTCTAAAAGGATGAGTTTGCAACTACTTTACTTTTGGAGAAAATTCAAAACATTCATTATTCAATAGGGCCCAAACTATCAAAAACCAGCGGTTTCAATGAACACACATTTCTTGGTAGAATCATGCAAGGACTGAAATTTTTGATGTTTTTCTACTCCTCTCATGAGCCCAAACAAGTCTCTAAAAGCATGAGTTTGCAACTACTTTACTTTTGGAGAAAATTCAAAACATTCATTATTCAATAGAGCCCAATAGCAAAAATCAGGTTTTGAATGAAGAATCACATTTCTTGGTAAAATCATGCAGGATTGAAATTTTTGATGGTTTTTTACTCCTCTCAACAGCCCAAACAAGTTTCTAAAAGGATGAGTTTGCAACTACTTTACTTTTGGAGAAAATTCAAAACATTCATTATTCAATAGGGCCCAAACTATCAAAAACCAGCGGTTTGAATGAACACACATTTCTTGGTAGAATCATGCAGGACTGAAATTTTTGATGTTTTTCTACTCCTCTCATGAGCCCAAACAAGTCTCTAAAAGCATGAGTTTGCAACTACTTTACTTTTGGAGAAAATTCAAAACATTCATTACTCAAAAGAGCCCAATAGCAAAAACCAGCGTTTTGAATGAAGAATCACATTTCTTGGTAGAATCATGCAGGATTGAAATTTTTGATGGTTTTTTACTCCTCTCAACAGCCCAAACAAGTTTCTAAAAGGATGAGTTTGCAACTACTTTACTTTTGGAGAAAATTCAAAACATTCATTATTCAATAGGGCCCAAACTATCAAAAACCAGCGGTTTCAATGAACACACATTTCTTGGTAGAATCATGCAGGACTGAAATTTTTGATGTTTTTCTACTCCTCTCATGAGCCCAAACAAGTCTCTAAAAGCATGAGTTTGCAACTACTTTACTTTTGGAGAAAATTCAAAACATTCATTATTCAATAGAGCCCAATAGCAAAAATCAGGTTTTGAATGAAGAATCACATTTCTTGGTAGAATCATGCAGGATTGAAATTTTTGATGGTTTTTTACTCCTCTCAACAGCCCAAACAAGTTTCTAAAAGGATGAGTTTGCAACTACTTTACTTTTGGAGAAAATTCAAAACATTCATTATTCAATAGGGCCCAAACTATCAAAAACCAGCGGTTTCAATGAACACACATTTCTTGGTAGAATCATGCAGGACTGAAATTTTTGATGTTTTTCTACTCCTCTCATGAGCCCAAACAAGTCTCTAAAAGCATGAGTTTGCAACTACTTTACTTTTGGAGAAAATTCAAAACATTCATTATTCAATAGAGCCCAATAGCAAAAATCAGGTTTTGAATGAAGAATCACATTTCTTGGTAAAATCATGCAGGATTGAAATTTTTGATGGTTTTTTACTCCTCTCAACAGCCCAAACAAGTTTCTAAAAGGATGAGTTTGCAACTACTTTACTTTTGGAGAAAATTCAAAACATTCATTATTCAATAGGGCCCAAACTATCAAAAACCAGCGGTTTCAATGAACACACATTTCTTGGTAGAATCATGCAGGACTGAAATTTTTGATGTTTTTCTACTCCTCTCATGAGCCCAAACAAGTCTCTAAAAGCATGAGTTTGCAACTACTTTACTTTTGGAGAAAATTCAAAACATTCATTATTCAAAAAAGCCCAATAGCAAAAACCAGCGTTTTGAATGAAGAATCACATTTCTTGGTAGAATCATGCAGGATTGAAATTTTTGATGGTTTTTTACTCCTCTCAACAGCCCAAACAAGTTTCTAAAAGGATGAGTTTGCAACTACTTTACTTTTGGAGAAAATTCAAAACATTCATTATTCAATAGGGCCCAAACTATCAAAAACCAGCGGTTTCAATGAACACACATTTCTTGGTAGAATCATGCAGGACTGAAATTTTTGATGTTTTTCTACTCCTCTCATGAGCCCAAACAAGTCTCTAAAAGCATGAGTTTGCAACTACTTTACTTTTGGAGAAAATTCAAAACATTCATTATTCAATAGAGCCCAATAGCAAAAATCAGGTTTTGAATGAAGAATCACATTTCTTGGTAGAATCATGCAGGATTGAAATTTTTGATGGTTTTTTTACTCCTCTCAACAGCCCAAACAAGTTTCTAAAAGGATGAGTTTGCAACTACTTTACTTTTGGAGAAAATTCAAAACATTCATTATTCAATAGGGCCCAAAATATCAAAAACCAGCGGTTTGAATGAACACACATTTCTTGGTAGAATCGTGCAGGACTGAAATTTTTGATGTTTTTCTACTCCTCTCATGAGCCCAAACAAGTCTCTAAAAGGATGAGTTTGCAACTACTTTACTTTTGGAGAAAATTCAAAACATTCATTATTCAATAGAGCCCAATAGCAAAAACCAGCGTTTTGAATGAAGAATCACATTTCTTGGTAGAATCATGCAGGATTTAAATTTTTGATGGTTTTTTACTCCTCTCAACAGCCCAAACAAGTTTCTAAAAGGATGAGTTTGCAACTACTTTACTTTTGGAGAAAATTCAAAACATTCATTATTCAATAGGGCCCAAACTATCAAAAACCAGCGGTTTCAATGAACACACATTTCTTGGTAGAATCATGCAGGACTGACATTTTTGATGTTTTTCTACTCCTCTCATGAGCCCAAACAAGTCTCTAAAAGCATGAGTTTGCAACTACTTTACTTTTGGAGAAAATTCAAAACATTCATTATTCAATAGAGCCCTATAGCAAAAATCAGGTTTTGAATGAAGAATCACATTTCTTGGTAGAATCATGCAGGATTGAAATTTTTGATGGTTTTTTACTCCTCTCAACAGCCCAAACAAGTTTCTAAAAGGATGAGTTTGCAACTACTTTACTTTTGGAGAAAATTCAAAACATTCATTATTCAATAGGGCCCAAACTATCAAAAACCAGTGGTTTGAATGAACACACATTTCTTGGTAGAATCATGCAGGACTGAAATTTTTGATGTTTTTCTACTCCTCTCATGAGCCCAAACAAGTCTCTAAAAGCATGAGTTTGCAACTACTTTACTTTTGGAGAAAATTCAAAACATTCATTACTCAAAAGAGCCCAATAGCAAAAACCAGCGTTTTGAATGAAGAATCACATTTCTTGGTAGAATCATGCAGGATTGAAATTTTTGATGGTTTTTTACTCCTCTCAACAGCCCAAACAAGTTTCTAAAAGGATGAGTTTGCAACTACTTTACTTTTGGAGAAAATTCAAAACATTCATTATTCAATAGGGCCCAAACTATCAAAAACCAGCGGTTTCAATGAACACACATTTCTTGGTAGAATCATGCAGGACTGAAATTTTTGATGTTTTTCTACTCCTCTCATGAGCCCAAACAAGTCTCTAAAAGCATGAGTTTGCAACTACTTTACTTTTGGAGAAAATTCAAAACATTCACTATTCAATAGAGCCCAATAGCAAAAATCAGGTTTTGAATGAAGAATCACATTTATTGGTAAAATCATGCAGGATTGAAATTTTTGATGGTTTTTTAACTCCTCTCAACAGCCCAAACAAGTTTCTAAAAGGATGAGTTTGCAACTACTTTACTTTTGGAGAAAATTCAAAACATTCATTATTCAATAGGGCCCAAACTATCAAAAACCAGCGGTTTCAATGAACACACATTTCTTGGTAGAATCATGCAGGACTGAAATTTTTGATGTTTTTCTACTCCTCTCATGAGAGAGGAGTAGAAAAACATCAAAAATTTCAGTCCTGCATGATTCTACCAAGAAATGTGTGTTCATTGAAACCGCTGGTTTTTGATAGTTTGGGCCCTATTGAATAATGAATGTTTTGAATTTTCTCCAAAAGTAAAGTAGTTGGAAACAAGTCCAAACAAGCCCAAACAAGTCTCTAAAAGCATGAGTTTGCAACTACTTTACTTTTGGAGAAAATTCAAAACATTCATTATTCAATAGGGCCCAAACTATCAAAAAACAGTGGTTTGAATGAACACACATTTCTTGGTAGAATCATGCAGGACTGAAATTTTTGATGTTTTTCTACTCCACTCATGAGCCCAAACAAGTCTCTAAAAGCATGAGTTTGCAACTACTTTACTTTTGGAGAAAATTCAAAACATTCATTACTCAAAAGAGCCCAATAGCAAAAACCAGCGTTTTGAATGAAGAATCACATTTCTTGGTAGAATCATGCAGGATTGAAATTTTTGATGGTTTTTTACTCCTCTCAACAGCCCAAACAAGTTTCTAAAAGGATGAGTTTGCAACTACTTTACTTTTGGAGAAAATTCAAAACATTCATTATTCAATAGGGCCCAAACTATCAAAAACCAGCGGTTTCAATGAACACACATTTCTTGGTAGAATCATGCAGGACTGAAATTTTTGATGTTTTTCTACTCCTCTCATGAGCCCAAACAAGTCTCTAAAAGCATGAGTTTGCAACTACTTTACTTTTGGAGAAAATTCAAAACATTCACTATTCAATAGAGCCCAATAGCAAAAATCAGGTTTTGAATGAAGAATCACATTTATTGGTAAAATCATGCAGGATTGAAATTTTTGATGGTTTTTTACTCCTCTCAACAGCCCAAACAAGTTTCTAAAAGGATGAGTTTGCAACTACTTTACTTTTGGAGAAAATTCAAAACATTCATTATTCAATAGGGCCCAAACTATCAAAAACCAGCGGTTTCAATGAACACACATTTCTTGGTAGAATCATGCAGGACTGAAATTTTTGATGTTTTTCTACTCCTCTCATGAGAGAGGAGTAGAAAAACATCAAAAATTTCAGTCCTGCATGATTCTACCAAGAAATGTGTGTTCATTGAAACCGCTGGTTTTTGATAGTTTGGGCCCTATTGAATAATGAATGTTTTGAATTTTCTCCAAAAGTAAAGTAGTTGGAAACAAGTCCAAACAAGCCCAAACAAGTCTCTAAAAGCATGAGTTTGCAACTACTTTACTTTTGGAGAAAATTCAAAACATTCATTATTCAATAGAGCCCAATAGCAAAAACCAGCGTTTTGAATGAAGAATCACATTTCTTGGTAGAATCATGCAGGATTGAAATTTTTGATGGTTTTTTACTCCTCTCAACAGCCCAAACAAGTTTCTAAAAGGATGAGTTTGCAACTACTTTACTTTTGGAGAAAATTCAAAACATTCATTATTCAATAGGGCCCAAACTATCAAAAACCAGCGGTTTGAATGAACACACATTTCTTGGTAGAATCATGCAGGACTGAAATTTTTGATGTTTTTCTACTCCTCTCATGAGCCCAAACAAGTCTCTAAAAGCATGAGTTTGCAACTACTTTACTTTTGGAGAAAATTCAAAACATTCATTACTCAAAAGAGCCCAATAGCAAAAACCAGCGTTTTGAATGAAGAATCACATTTCTTGGTAGAATCATGCAGGATTGAAATTTTTGATGGTTTTTTACTCCTCTCAACAGCCCAAACCAGTTTCTAAAAGGATGAGTTTGCAACTACTTTACTTTTGGAGAAAATTAAAAACATTCATTATTCACTAGGGCCCAAACTATCAAAAACCAGCGGTTTCAATGAACACACATTTCTTGGTAGAATCATGCAGGACTGAAATTTTTGATGTTTTTCTACTCCTCTCATGAGCTCAAACAAGTCTCTAAAAGCATGAGTTTGCAACTACTTTACTTTTGGAGAAAATTCAAAACATTCATTACTCAAAAGAGCCCAATAGCAAAAACCAGCGTTTTGAATGAAGAATCACATTTCTTGGTAGAATCATGCAGGATTGAAATTTTTGATGGTTTTTTACTCCTCTCAACAGCCCAAACAAGTTTCTAAAAGGATGAGTTTGCAACTACTTTACTTTTGGAGAAAATTCAAAACATTCATTATTCAATAGGGCCCAAACTATCAAAAACCAGCGGTTTCAATGAACACACATTTCTTGGTAGAATCATGCAGGACTGAAATTTTTGATGTTTTTCTACTCCTCTCATGAGCCCAAACAAGTCTCTAAAAGCATGAGTTTGCAACTACTTTACTTTTGGAGAAAATTCAAAACATTCATTATTCAATAGAGCCCAATAGCAAAAATCAGGTTTTGAATGAAGAATCACATTTCTTGGTAGAATCATGCAGGATTGAAATTTTTGATGGTTTTTTACTCCTCTCAACAGCCCAAACAAGTTTCTAAAAGGATGAGTTTGCAACTACTTTACTTTTGGAGAAAATTCAAAACATTCATTATTCAATAGGGCCCAAACTATCAAAAACCAGTGGTTTGAATGAACACACATTTCTTGGTAGAATCATGCAGGACTGAAATTTTTGATGTTTTTCTACTCCTCTCATGAGCCCAAACAAGTCTCTAAAAGCATGAGTTTGCAACTACTTTACTTTTGGAGAAAATTCAAAACATTCATTACTCAAAAGAGCCCAATAGCAAAAACCAGCGTTTTGAATGAAGAATCACATTTCTTGGTAGAATCATGCAGGATTGAAATTTTTGATGGTTTTTTACTCCTCTCAACAGCCCAAACAAGTTTCTAAAAGGATGAGTTTGCAACTACTTTACTTTTGGAGAAAATTCAAAACATTCATTATTCAATAGGGCCCAAACTATCAAAAACCAGCGGTTTGAATGAACACACATTTCTTGGTAGAATCATGCAGGACTGAAATTTTTGATGTTTTTCTACTCCTCTCATGAGCCCAAACAAGTCTCTAAAAGCATGAGTTTGCAACTACTTTACTTTTGGAGAAAATTCAAAACATTCATTATTCAATAGAGCCCAATAGCAAAAATCAGGTTTTGAATGAAGAATCACATTTCTTGGTAAAATCATGCAGGATTGAAATTTTTGATGGTTTTTTACTCCTCTCAACAGCCCAAACAAGTTTCTAAAAGGATGAGTTTGCAACTACTTTACTTTTGGAGAAAATTCAAAACATTCATTATTCAATAGGGCCCAAACTATCAAAAACCAGCGGTTTGAATGAACACACATTTCTTGGTAGAATCATGCAGGACTGAAATTTTTGATGTTTTTCTACTCCTCTCATGAGCCCAAACAAGTCTCTAAAAGCATGAGTTTGCAACTACTTTACTTTTGGAGAAAATTCAAAACATTCATTATTCAATAGAGCCCAATAGCAAAAACCAGCGTTTTGAATGAAGAATCACATTTCTTGGTAGAATCATGCAGGATTGAAATTTTTGATGGTTTTTTACTCCTCTCAACAGCCCAAACAAGTTTCTAAAAGGATGAGTTTGCAACTACTTTACTTTTGGAGAAAATTCAAAACATTCATTATTCAATAGGGCCCAAAATATCAAAAACCAGCGGTTTCAATGAACACACATTTCTTGGTAGAATCATGCAGGACTGAAATTTTTGATGTTTTTCTACTCCTCTCATGAGCCCAAACAAGTCTCTAAAAGGATGAGTTTGCAACTACTTTACTTTTGGAGAAAATTCAAAACATTCATTATTCAATAGAGCCCAATAGCAAAAACCAGCGTTTTGAATGAAGAATCACATTTCTTGGTAGAATCATGCAGGATTGAAATTTTTGATGGTTTTTTACTCCTCTCAACAGCCCAAACAAGTTTCTAAAAGGATGAGTTTGCAACTACTTTACTTTTGGAGAAAATTCAAAACATTCATTATTCAATAGGGCCCAAACTATCAAAAACCAGCGGTTTCAATGAACACACATTTCTTGGTAGAATCATGCAGGACTGAAATTTTTGATGTTTTTCTACTCCTCTCATGAGCCCAAACAAGTCTCTAAAAGCATGAGTTTGCAACTACTTTACTTTTGGAGAAAATTCAAAACATTCATTATTCAATAGAGCCCAATAGCAAAAATCAGGTTTTGAATGAAGAATCACATTTCTTGGTAGAATCATGCAGGATTGAAATTTTTGATGGTTTTTTACTCCTCTCAACAGCCCAAACAAGTTTCTAAAAGGATGAGTTTGCAACTACTTTACTTTTGGAGAAAATTCAAAACATTCATTATTCAATAGGGCCCAAACTATCAAAAACCAGTGGTTTGAATGAACACACATTTCTTGGTAGAATCATGCAGGACTGAAATTTTTGATGTTTTTCTACTCCTCTCATGAGCCCAAACAAGTCTCTAAAAGCATGAGTTTGCAACTACTTTACTTTTGGAGAAAATTCAAAACATTCATTACTCAAAAGAGCCCAATAGCAAAAACCAGCGTTTTGAATGAAGAATCACATTTCTTGGTAGAATCATGCAGGATTGAAATTTTTGATGGTTTTTTACTCCTCTCAACAGCCCAAACAAGTTTCTAAAAGGATGAGTTTGCAACTACTTTACTTTTGGAGAAAATTCAAAACATTCATTATTCAATAGGGCCCAAACTATCAAAAACCAGTGGTTTCAATGAACACACATTTCTTGGTAGAATCATGCAGGACTGAAATTTTTGATGTTTTTCTACTCCTCTCATGAGCCCAAACAAGTCTCTAAAAGCATGAGTTTGCAACTACTTTACTTTTGGAGAAAATTCAAAACATTCATTATTCAATAGAGCCCAATAGCAAAAATCAGGTTTTGAATGAAGAATCACATTTCTTGGTAAAATCATGCAGGATTGAAATTTTTGATGGTTTTTTACTCCTCTCAACAGCCCAAACAAGTTTCTAAAAGGATGAGTTTGCAACTACTTTACTTTTGGAGAAAATTCAAAACATTCATTATTCAATAGGGCCCAAACTATCAAAAACCAGCGGTTTGAATGAACACACATTTCTCGGTAGAATCATGCAGGACTGAAATTTTTGATGTTTTTCTACTCCTCTCATGAGCCCAAACAAGTCTCTAAAAGCATGAGTTTGCAACTACTTTACTTTTGGAGAAAATTCAAAACATTCATTACTCAAAAGAGCCCAATAGCAAAAACCAGCGTTTTGAATGAAGAATCACATTTCTTGGTAGAATCATGCAGGATTGAAATTTTTGATGGTTTTTTACTCCTCTCAACAGCCCAAACCAGTTTCTAAAAGGATGAGTTTGCAACTACTTTACTTATGGAGAAAATTCAAAACATTCATTATTCAATAGGGCCCAAACTATCAAAAACCAGCGGTTTGAATGAACACACATTTCTTGGTAGAATCATGCAGGACTGAAATTTTTGATGTTTTTCTACTCCTCTCATGAGCCCAAACATGTCTCTAAAAGCATGAGTTTGCAACTACTTTACTTTTGGAGAAAATTCAAAACATTCATTATTCAATAGAGCCCAATAGCAAAAATCAGGTTTTGAATGAAGAATCACATTTCTTGGTAGAATCATGCAGGATTGAAATTTTTGATGGTTTTTTACTCCTCTCAACAGCCCAAACAAGTTTCTAAAAGGATGAGTTTGCAACTACTTTACTTTTGGAGAAAATTCAAAACATTCATTATTCAATAGGGCCCAAACTATCAAAAACCAGCGGTTTCAATGAACACACATTTCTTGGTAGAATCATGCAGGACTGAAATTTTTGATGTTTTTCTACTCCTCTCATGAGCCCAAACAAGTCTCTAAAAGCATGAGTTTGCAACTACTTTACTTTTGGAGAAAATTCAAAACATTCATTATTCAATAGAGCCCAATAGCAAAAATCAGGTTTTGAATGAAGAATCACATTTCTTGGTAAAATCATGCAGGATTGAAATTTTTGATGGTTTTTTACTCCTCTCAACAGCCCAAACAAGTTTCTAAAAGGATGAGTTTGCAACTACTTTACTTTTGGAGAAAATTCAAAACATTCATTATTCAATAGGGCCCAAACTATCAAAAACCAGCGGTTTCAATGAACACACATTTCTTGGTAGAATCATGCAGGACTGAAATTTTTGATGTTTTTATACTCCTCTCATGAGCCCAAACAAGTCTCTAAAAGCATGAGTTTGCAACTACTTTACTTTTGGAGAAAATTCAAAACATTCACTATTCAATAGAGCCCAATAGCAAAAATCAGGTTTTGAATGAAGAATCACATTTATTGGTAAAATCATGCAGGATTGAAATTTTTGATGGTTTTTTACTCCTCTCAACAGCCCAAACAAGTTTCTAAAAGGATGAGTTTGCAACTACTTTACTTTTGGAGAAAATTCAAAACATTCATTATTCAATAGGGCCCAAACTATCAAAAACCAGCGGTTTCAATGAACACACATTTCTTGGTAGAATCATGCAGGACTGAAATTTTTGATGTTTTTCTACTCCTCTCATGAGCCCAAACAAGTCTCCAAAAGCATGAGTTTGCAACTACTTTACTTTTGGAGAAAATTCAAAACATTCATTATTCAATAGAGCCCAATAGCAAAAACCAGCGTTTTGAATGAAGAATCACATTTCTTGGTAGAATCATGCAGGATTGAAATTTTTGATGGTTTTTTACTCCTCTCAACAGCCCAAACAAGTTTCTAAAAGGATGAGTTTGCAACTACTTTACTTTTGGAGAAAATTCAAAACATTCATTATTCAATAGGGCCCAAACTATCAAAAACCAGCGGTTTCAATGAACACACATTTCTTGGTAGAATCATGCAGGACTGAAATTTTTGATGTTTTTCTACTCCTCTCATGAGCCCAAACAAGTCTCTAAAAGCATGAGTTTGCCACTACTTTACTTTTGGAGAAAATTCAAAACATTCATTATTCAATAGAGCCCAATAGCAAAAATCAGGTTTTGAATGAAGAATCACATTTCTTGGTAGAATCATGCAGGATTGAAATTTTTGATGGTTTTTTTACTCCTCTCAACAGCCCAAACAAGTTTCTAAAAGGATGAGTTTGCAACTACTTTACTTTTGGAGAAAATTCAAAACATTCATTATTCAATAGGGCCCAAAATATCAAAAACCAGCGGTTTGAATGAACACACATTTCTTGGTAGAATCGTGCAGGACTGATATTTTTGATGTTTTTCTACTCCTCTCATGAGCCCAAACAAGTCTCTAAAAGGATGAGTTTGCAACTACTTTACTTTTGGAGAAAATTCAAAACATTCATTATTCAATAGAGCCCAATAGCAAAAACCAGCGTTTTGAATGAAGAATCACATTTCTTGGTAGAATCATGCAGGATTGAAATTTTTGATGGTTTTTTACTCCTCTCAACAGCCCAAACAAGTTTCTAAAAGGATGAGTTTGCAACTACTTTACTTTTGGAGAAAATTCAAAACATTCATTATTCAATAGGGCCCAAACTATCAAAAACCAGCGGTTTCAATGAACACACATTTCTTGGTAGAATCATGCAGGACTGAAATTTTTGATGTTTTTCTACTCCTCTCATGAGCCCAAAAAAAAATCTCTAAAAGCATGAGTTTGCAACTACTTTACTTTTGGAGAAAATTCAAAGCATTCATTATTCAATAGAGCCCTATAGCAAAAATCAGGTTTTGAATGAAGAATCACATTTCTTGGTAGAATCATGCAGGATTGAAATTTTTGATGGTTTTTTACTCCTCTCAACAGCCCAAACAGGTTTCTAAAAGGATGAGTTTGCAACTACTTTACTTTTGGAGAAAATTCAAAACATTCATTATTCAATAGGGCCCAAACTATCAAAAACCAGTGGTTTGAATGAACACACATTTCTTGGTAGAATCATGCAGGACTGAAATTTTTGATGTTTTTCTACTCCTCTCATGAGCCCAAACAAGTCTCTAAAAGCATGAGTTTGCAACTACTTTACTTTTGGAGAAAATTCAAAACATTCATTACTCAAAAGAGCCCAATAGCAAAAACCAGCGTTTTGAATGAAGAATCACATTTCTTGGTAGAATCATGCAGGATTGAAATTTTTGATGGTTTTTTACTCCTCTCAACAGCCCAAACAAGTTTCTAAAAGGATGAGTTTGCAACTACTTTACTTTTGGAGAAAATTCAAAACATTCATTATTCAATAGGGCCCAAACTATCAAAAACCAGCGGTTTCAATGAACACACATTTCTTGGTAGAATCATGCAGGACTGAAATTTTTGATGTTTTTCTACTCCTCTCATGAGCCCAAACAAGTCTCTAAAAGCATGAGTTTGCAACTACTTTACTTTTGGAGAAAATTCAAAACATTCATTATTCAATAGAGCCCAATAGCAAAAATCAGGTTTTGAATGAAGAATCACATTTCTTGGTAAAATCATGCAGGATTGAAATTTTTGATGGTTTTTTACTCCTCTCAACAGCCCAAACAAGTTTCTAAAAGGATGAGTTTGCAACTACTTTACTTTTGGAGAAAATTCAAAACATTCATTATTCAATAGGGCCCAAACTATCAAAAACCAGCGGTTTGAATGAACACACATTTCTTGGTAGAATCATGCAGGACTGAAATTTTTGATGTTTTTCTACTCCTCTCATGAGCCCAAACAAGTCTCTAAAAGCATGAGTTTGCAACTACTTTACTTTTGGAGAAAATTCAAAACATTCATTACTCAAAAGAGCCCAATAGCAAAAACCAGCGTTTTGAATGAAGAATCACATTTCTTGGTAGAATCATGCAGGATTGAAATTTTTGATGGTTTTTTACTCCTCTCAACAGCCCAAACCAGTTTCTAAAAGGATGAGTTTGCAACTACTTTACTTATTCAAAACATTCATTATTCAATAGGGCCCAAACTATCAAAAACCAGCGGTTTGAATGAACACACATTTCTTGGTAGAATCATGCAGGACTGAAATTTTTGATGTTTTTCTACTCCTCTCATGAGCCCAAACAAGTCTCTAAAAGCATGAGTTTGCAACTACTTTACTTTTGGAGAAAATTCAAAACATTCATTATTCAATAGAGCCCAATAGCAAAAATCAGGTTTTGAATGAAGAATCACATTTCTTGGTAGAATCATGCAGGATTGAAATTTTTGATGGTTTTTTACTCCTCTCAACAGCCCAAACAAGTTTCTAAAAGGATGAGTTTGCAACTACTTTACTTTTGGAGAAAATTCAAAACATTCATTATTCAATAGGGCCCAAACTATCAAAAACCAGCGGTTTCAATGAACACACATTTCTTGGTAGAATCATGCAGGACTGAAATTTTTGATGTTTTTCTACTCCTCTCATGAGCCCAAACAAGTCTCTAAAAGCATGAGTTTGCAACTACTTTACTTTTGGAGAAAATTCAAAACATTCATTATTCAATAGAGCCCAATAGCAAAAATCAGGTTTTGAATGAAGAATCACATTTCTTGGTAAAATCATGCAGGATTGAAATTTTTGATGGTTTTTTACTCCTCTCAACAGCCCAAACAAGTTTCTAAAAGGATGAGTTTGCAACTACTTTACTTTTGGAGAAAATTCAAAACATTCATTATTCAATAGGGCCCAAACTATCAAAAACCAGCGGTTTCAATGAACACACATTTCTTGGTAGAATCATGCAGGACTGAAATTTTTGATGTTTTTCTACTCCTCTCATGAGCCCAAACAAGTCTCTAAAAGCATGAGTTTGCAACTACTTTACTTTTGGAGAAAATTCAAAACATTCACTATTCAATAGAGCCCAATAGCAAAAATCAGGTTTTGAATGAAGAATCACATTTATTGGTAAAATCATGCAGGATTGAAATTTTTGATGGTTTTTTACTCCTCTCAACAGCCCAAACAAGTTTCTAAAAGGATGAGTTTGCAACTACTTTACTTTTGGAGAAAATTCAAAACATTCATTATTCAATAGGGCCCAAACTATCAAAAACCAGCGGTTTCAATGAACACACATTTCTTGGTAGAATCATGCAGGACTGAAATTTTTGATGTTTTTCTACTCCTCTCATGAGCCCAAACAAGTCTCCAAAAGCATGAGTTTGCAACTACTTTACTTTTGGAGAAAATTCAAAACATTCATTATTCAATAGAGCCCAATAGCAAAAACCAGCGTTTTGAATGAAGAATCACATTTCTTGGTAGAATCATGCAGGATTGAAATTTTTGATGGTTTTTTACTCCTCTCAACAGCCCAAACAAGTTTCTAAAAGGATGAGTTTGCAACTACTTTACTTTTGGAGAAAATTCAAAACATTCATTATTCAATAGGGCCCAAACTATCAAAAACCAGCGGTTTCAATGAACACACATTTCTTGGTAGAATCATGCAGGACTGAAATTTTTGATGTTTTTCTACTCCTCTCATGAGCCCAAACAAGTCTCTAAAAGCATGAGTTTGCAACTACTTTACTTTTGGAGAAAATTCAAAACATTCATTATTCAATAGAGCCCAATAGCAAAAATCAGGTTTTGAATGAAGAATCACATTTCTTGGTAGAATCATGCAGGATTGAAATTTTTGATGGTTTTTTTACTCCTCTCAACAGCCCAAACAAGTTTCTAAAAGGATGAGTTTGCAACTACTTTACTTTTGGAGAAAATTCAAAACATTCATTATTCAATAGGGCCCAAAATATCAAAAACCAGCGGTTTGAATGAACACACATTTCTTGGTAGAATCGTGCAGGACTGAAATTTTTGATGTTTTTCTACTCCTCTCATGAGCCCAAACAAGTCTCTAAAAGGATGAGTTTGCAACTACTTTACTTTTGGAGAAAATTCAAAACATTCATTATTCAATAGAGCCCAATAGCAAAAACCAGCGTTTTGAATGAAGAATCACATTTCTTGGTAGAATCATGCAGGATTGAAATTTTTGATGGTTTTTTACTCCTCTCAACAGCCCAAACAAGTTTCTAAAAGGATGAGTTTGCAACTACTTTACTTTTGGAGAAAATTCAAAACATTCATTATTCAATAGGGCCCAAACTATCAAAAACCAGCGGTTTCAATGAACACACATTTCTTGGTAGAATCATGCAGGACTGAAATTTTTGATGTTTTTCTACTCTCATGAGCCCAAACAAGTCTCTAAAAGCATGAGTTTGCAACTACTTTACTTTTGGAGAAAATTCAAAACATTCATTATTCAATAGAGCCCAATAGCAAAAATCAGGTTTTGCATGAAGAATCACATTTCTTGGTAGAATCATGCAGGATTGAAATTTTTGATGGTTTTTTACTCCTCTCAACAGCCCAAACAAGTTTCTAAAAGGATGAGTTTGCAACTACTTTACTTTTGGAGAAAATTCAAAACATTCATTATTCAATAGGGCCCAAACTATCAAAAACCAGCGGTTTCAATGAACACACATTTCTTGGTAGAATCATGCAGGACTGAAATTTTTGATATTTTTCTACTCCTCTCATGAGCCCAAACAAGTCTCTAAAAGCATGAGTTTGCAACTACTTTACTTTTGGAGAAAATTCAAAACATTCATTATTCAATAGAGCCCAATAGCAAAAATCAGGTTTTGAATGAAGAATCACATTTCTTGGTAGAATCATGCAGGATTGAAAATTTTGATGTTTTTTACTCCTCTCAACAGCCCAAACAAGTTTCTAAAAGGATGAGTTTGCAACTACTTTACCTTTGGAGAAAATTCAAAACATTCATTATTCAATAGGGCCCAAACTATCAAAAACCAGCGGTTTGAATGAACACACATTTCTTGGTAGAATCATGCAGGACTGAAATTTTTGATGTTTTTCTACTCCTCTCATGAGCCCAAACAAGTCTCTAAAAGCATGAGTTTGCAACTACTTTACTTTTGGAGAAAATTCAAAACATTCATTACTCAAAAGAGCCCAATAGCAAAAACCAGCGTTTTGAATGAAGAATCACATTTCTTGGTAGAATCATGCAGGATTGAAATTTTTGATGGTTTTTTACTCCTCTCAACAGCCCAAACAAGTTTCTAAAAGGATGAGTTTGCAACTACTTTACTTTTGGAGAAAATTCAAAACATTCATTATTCAATAGGGCCCAAACTATCAAAAACCAGCGGTTTCAATGAACACACATTTCTTGGTAGAATCATGCAGGACTGAAATTTTTTATGTTTTTCTACTCCTCTCATGAGCCCAAACAAGTCTCTAAAAGCATGAGTTTGCAACTACTTTACTTTTGGAGAAAATTCAAAACATTCATTATTCAATAGAGCCCAATAGCAAAAATCAGGTTTTGAATGAAGAATCACATTTCTTGGTAGAATCATGCAGGATTGAAATTTTTGATGGTTTTTTACTCCTCTCAACAGCCCAAACAAGTTTCTAAAAGGATGAGTTTGCAACTACTTTACTTTTGGAGAAAATTCAAAACATTCATTATTCAATAGGGCCCAAACTATCAAAAACCAGCGGTTTCAATGAACACACATTTCTTGGTAGAATCATGCAGGACTGAAATTTTTGATGTTTTTCTACTCCTCTCATGAGCCCAAACAAGTCTCTAAAAGCATGAGTTTGCAACTACTTTACTTTTGGAGAAAATTCAAAACATTCATTATTCAATAGAGCCCAATAGCAAAAATCAGGTTTTGAATGAAGAATCACATTTCTTGGTAAAATCATGCAGGATTGAAATTTTTGATGGTTTTTTACTCCTCTCAACAGCCCAAACAAGTTTCTAAAAGGATGAGTTTGCAACTACTTTACTTTTGGAGAAAATTCAAAACATTCATTATTCAATAGGGCCCAAACTATCAAAAACCAGCGGTTTCAATGAACACACATTTCTTGGTAGAATCATGCAGGACTGAAATTTTTGATGTTTTTCTACTCCTCTCATGAGCCCAAACAAGTCTCTAAAAGCATGAGTTTGCAACTACTTTACTTTTGGAGAAAATTCAAAACATTCACTATTCAATAGTGCCCAATAGCAAAAATCAGGTTTTGAATGAAGAATCACATTTATTGGTAAAATCATGCAGGATTGAAATTTTTGATGGTTTTTTACTCCTCTCAACAGCCCAAACAAGTTTCTAAAAGGATGAGTTTGCAACTACTTTACTTTTGGAGAAAATTCAAAACATTCATTATTCAATAGGGCCCAAACTATCAAAAACCAGCGGTTTGAATGAACACACATTTCTTGGTAGAATCATGCAGGACTGAAATTTTTGATGTTTTTCTACTCCTCTCATGAGCCCAAACAAGTCTCTAAAAGCATGAGTTTGCAACTACTTTACTTTTGGAGAAAATTCAAAACATTCATTATTCAATAGAGCCCAATAGCAAAAACCAGCGTTTTGAATGAAGAATCACATTTCTTGGTAGAATCATGCAGGATTGAAATTTTTGATGGTTTTTTACTCCTCTCAACAGCCCAAACAAGTTCCTAAAAGGATGAGTTTGCAACTACTTTACTTTTGGAGAAAATTCAAAACATTCATTATTCAATAGGGCCCAAACTATCAAAAACCAGCGGTTTCAATGAACACACATTTCTTGGTAGAATCATGCAGGACTGAAATTTTTGATGTTTTTCTACTCCTCTCATGAGCCCAAACAAGTCTCTAAAAGCATGAGTTTGCAACTACTTTACTTTTGGAGAAAATTCAAAACATTCATTATTCAATAGAGCCCAATAGCAAAAATCAGGTTTTGAATGAAGAATCACATTTCTTGGTAGAATCATGCAGGATTGAAATTTTTGATGGTTTTTTTACTCCTCTCAACAGCCCAAACAAGTTTCTAAAAGGATGAGTTTGCAACTACTTTACTTTTGGAGAAAATTCAAAACATTCATTATTCAATAGGGCCCAAAATATCAAAAACCAGCGGTTTGAATGAACACACATTTCTTGGTAGACTCGTGCAGGACTGAAATTTTTGATGTTTTTCTACTCCTCTCATGAGCCCAAACAAGTCTCTAAAAGGATGAGTTTGCAACTACTTTACTTTTGGAGAAAATTCAAAACATTCATTATTCAATAGAGCCCAATAGCAATAACCAGCGTTTTGAATGAAGAATCACATTTCTTGGTAGAATCATGCAGGATTGAAATTTTTGATGGTTTTTTACTCCTCTCAACAGCCCAAACAAGTTTCTAAAAGGATGAGTTTGCAACTACTTTACTTTTGGAGAAAATTCAAAACATTCATTATTCAATAGGGCCCAAACGATCAAAAACCAGTGGTTTGAATGAACACACATTTCTTGGTAGAATCATGCAGGACTGAAATTTTTGATGTTTTTCTACTCCTCTCATGAGCCCAAACAAGTCTCTAAAAGCATGAGTTTGCAACTACTTTACTTTTGGAGAAAATTCAAAACATTCATTACTCAAAAGAGCCCAATAGCAAAAACCAGCGTTTTGAATGAAGAATCACATTTCTTGGTAGAATCATGCAGGATTGAAATTTTTGATGGTTTTTTACTCCTCTCAACAGCCCAAACAAGTTTCTAAAAGGATGAGTTTGCAACTACTTTACTTTTGGAGAAAATTCAAAACATTCATTATTCAATAGGGCCCAAACTATCAAAAACCAGCGGTTTCAATGAACACACATTTCTTGGTAGAATCATGCAGGACTGAAATTTTTGATGTTTTTCTACTCCTCTCATGAGCCCAAACAAGTCTCTAAAAGCATGAGTTTGCAACTACTTTACTTTTGGAGAAAATTCAAAACATTCATTATTCAATAGAGCCCAATAGCAAAAATCAGGTTTTGAATGAAGAATCACATTTCTTGGTAAAATCATGCAGGATTGAAATTTTTGATGGTTTTTTACTCCTCTCAACAGCCCAAACAAGTTTCTAAAAGGATGAGTTTGCAACTACTTTACTTTTGGAGAAAATTCAAAACATTCATTATTCAATAGGGCCCAAACTATCAAAAACCAGTGGTTTGAATGAACACACATTTCTTGGTAGAATCATGCAGGACTGAAATTTTTGATGTTTTTCTACTCCACTCATGAGCCCAAACAAGTCTCTAAAAGCATGAGTTTGCAACTACTTTACTTTTGGAGAAAATTCAAAACATTCATTACTCAAAAGAGCCCAATAGCAAAAACCAGCGTTTTGAATGAAGAATCACATTTCTTGGTAGAATCATGCAGGATTGAAATTTTTGATGGTTTTTTACTCCTCTCAACAGCCCAAACAAGTTTCTAAAAGGATGAGTTTGCAACTACTTTACTTTTGGAGAAAATTCAAAACATTCATTATTCAATAGGGCCCAAACTATCAAAAACCAGCGGTTTCAATGAACACACATTTCTTGGTAGAATCATGCAGGACTGAAATTTTTGATGTTTTTCTACTCCTCTCATGAGCCCAAACAAGTCTCTAAAAGCATGAGTTTGCAACTACTTTACTTTTGGAGAAAATTCAAAACATTCACTATTCAATAGAGCCCAATAGCAAAAATCAGGTTTTGAATGAAGAATCACATTTATTGGTAAAATCATGCAGGATTGAAATTTTTGATGGTTTTTTACTCCTCTCAACAGCCCAAACAAGTTTCTAAAAGGATGAGTTTGCAACTACTTTACTTTTGGAGAAAATTCAAAACATTCATTATTCAATAGAGCCCAATAGCAAAAACCAGCGTTTTGAATGAAGAATCACATTTCTTGGTAGAATCATGCAGGATTGAAATTTTTGATGGTTTTTTACTCCTCTCAACAGCCCAAACAAGTTTCTAAAAGGATGAGTTTGCAACTACTTTACTTTTGGAGAAAATTCAAAACATTCATTATTCAATAGGGCCCAAACTATCAAAAACCAGCGGTTTGAATGAACACACATTTCTTGGTAGAATCATGCAGGACTGAAATTTTTGATGTTTTTCTACTCCTCTCATGAGCCCAAACAAGTCTCTAAAAGCATGAGTTTGCAACTACTTTACTTTTGGAGAAAATTCAAAACATTCATTACTCAAAAGAGCCCAATAGCAAAAACCAGCGTTTTGAATGAAGAATCACATTTCTTGGTAGAATCATGCAGGATTGAAATTTTTGATGGTTTTTTACTCCTCTCAACAGCCCAAACAAGTTTCTAAAAGGATGAGTTTGCAACTACTTTACTTTTGGAGAAAATTCAAAACATTCATTATTCAATAGGGCCCAAACTATCAAAAACCAGCGGTTTCAATGAACACACATTTCTTGGTAGAATCATGCAGGACTGAAATTTTTGATGTTTTTCTACTCCTCTCATGAGCCCAAACAAGTCTCTAAAAGCATGAGTTTGCAACTACTTTACTTTTGGAGAAAATTCAAAACATTCATTATTCAATAGAGCCCAATAGCAAAAATCAGGTTTTGAATGAAGAATCACATTTCTTGGTAGAATCATGCAGGATTGAAATTTTTGATGGTTTTTTACTCCTCTCAACAGCCCAAACAAGTTTCTAAAAGGATGAGTTTGCAACTACTTTACTTTTGGAGAAAATTCAAAACATTCATTATTCAATAGGGCCCAAACTATCAAAAACCAGCGGTTTCAATGAACACACATTTCTTGGTAGAATCATGCAGGACTGAAATTTTTGATGTTTTTCTACTCCTCTCATGAGCCCAAACAAGTCTCTAAAAGCATGAGTTTGCAACTACTTTACTTTTGGAGAAAATTCAAAACATTCATTATTCAATAGAGCCCAATAGCAAAAATCAGGTTTTGAATGAAGAATCACATTTCTTGGTAAAATCATGCAGGATTGAAATTTTTGATGGTTTTTTACTCCTCTCAACAGCCCAAACAAGTTTCTAAAAGGATGAGTTTGCAACTACTTTACTTTTGGAGAAAATTCAAAACATTCATTATTCAATAGGGCCCAAACTATCAAAAACCAGCGGTTTGAATGAACACACATTTCTTGGTAGAATCATGCAGGACTGAAATTTTTGATGTTTTTCTACTCCTCTCATGAGCCCAAACAAGTCTCTAAAAGCATGAGTTTGCAACTACTTTACTTTTGGAGAAAATTCAAAACATTCATTACTCAAAAGAGCCCAATAGCAAAAACCAGCGTTTTGAATGAAGAATCACATTTCTTGGTAGAATCATGCAGGATTGAAATTTTTGATGGTTTTTTACTCCTCTCAACAGCCCAAACAAGTTTCTAAAAGGATGAGTTTGCAACTACTTTACTTTTGGAGAAAATTCAAAACATTCATTATTCAATAGGGCCCAAACTATCAAAAACCAGCGGTTTCAATGAACACACATTTCTTGGTAGAATCATGCAGGACTGAAATTTTTGATGTTTTTCTACTCCTCTCATGAGCCCAAACAAGTCTCTAAAAGCATGAGTTTGCAACTACTTTACTTTTGGAGAAAATTCAAAACATTCATTATTCAATAGAGCCCAATAGCAAAAATCAGGTTTTGAATGAAGAATCACATTTCTTGGTAGAATCATGCAGGATTGAAATTTTTGATGGTTTTTTACTCCTCTCAACAGCCCAAACAAGTTTCTAAAAGGATGAGTTTGCAACTACTTTACTTTTGGAGAAAATTCAAAACATTCATTATTCAATAGGGCCCAAACTATCAAAAACCAGCGGTTTCAATGAACACACATTTCTTGGTAGAATCATGCAGGACTGAAATTTTTGATGTTTTTCTACTCCTCTCATGAGCCCAAACAAGTCTCTAAAAGCATGAGTTTGCAACTACTTTACTTTTGGAGAAAATTCAAAACATTCATTATTCAATAGAGCCCAATAGCAAAAATCAGGTTTTGAATGAAGAATCACATTTCTTGGTAAAATCATGCAGGATTGAAATTTTTGATGGTTTTTTACTCCTCTCAACAGCCCAAACAAGTTTCTAAAAGGATGAGTTTGCAACTACTTTACTTTTGGAGAAAATTCAAAACATTCATTATTCAATAGGGCCCAAACTATCAAAAACCAGCGGTTTCAATGAACACACATTTCTTGGTAGAATCATGCAGGACTGAAATTTTTGATGTTTTTCTACTCCTCTCATGAGCCCAAACAAGTCTCTAAAAGCATGAGTTTGCAACTACTTTACTTTTGGAGAAAATTCAAAACATTCATTATTCAAAAAAGCCCAATAGCAAAAACCAGCGTTTTGAATGAAGAATCACATTTCTTGGTAGAATCATGCAGGATTGAAATTTTTGATGGTTTTTTACTCCTCTCAACAGCCCAAACAAGTTTCTAAAAGGATGAGTTTGCAACTACTTTACTTTTGGAGAAAATTCAAAACATTCATTATTCAATAGGGCCCAAACTATCAAAAACCAGCGGTTTCAATGAACACACATTTCTTGGTAGAATCATGCAGGACTGAAATTTTTGATGTTTTTCTACTCCTCTCATGAGCCCAAACAAGTCTCTAAAAGCATGAGTTTGCAACTACTTTACTTTTGGAGAAAATTCAAAACATTCATTATTCAATAGAGCCCAATAGCAAAAATCAGGTTTTGAATGAAGAATCACATTTCTTGGTAGAATCATGCAGGATTGAAATTTTTGATGGTTTTTTTACTCCTCTCAACAGCCCAAACAAGTTTCTAAAAGGATGAGTTTGCAACTACTTTACTTTTGGAGAAAATTCAAAACATTCATTATTCAATAGGGCCCAAAATATCAAAAACCAGCGGTTTGAATGAACACACATTTCTTGGTAGAATCGTGCAGGACTGAAATTTTTGATGTTTTTCTACTCCTCTCATGAGCCCAAACAAGTCTCTAAAAGGATGAGTTTGCAACTACTTTACTTTTGGAGAAAATTCAAAACATTCATTATTCAATAGAGCCCAATAGCAAAAACCAGCGTTTTGAATGAAGAATCACATTTCTTGGTAGAATCATGCAGGATTTAAATTTTTGATGGTTTTTTACTCCTCTCAACAGCCCAAACAAGTTTCTAAAAGGATGAGTTTGCAACTACTTTACTTTTGGAGAAAATTCAAAACATTCATTATTCAATAGGGCCCAAACTATCAAAAACCAGCGGTTTCAATGAACACACATTTCTTGGTAGAATCATGCAGGACTGACATTTTTGATGTTTTTCTACTCCTCTCATGAGCCCAAACAAGTCTCTAAAAGCATGAGTTTGCAACTACTTTACTTTTGGAGAAAATTCAAAACATTCATTATTCAATAGAGCCCTATAGCAAAAATCAGGTTTTGAATGAAGAATCACATTTCTTGGTAGAATCATGCAGGATTGAAATTTTTGATGGTTTTTTACTCCTCTCAACAGCCCAAACAAGTTTCTAAAAGGATGAGTTTGCAACTACTTTACTTTTGGAGAAAATTCAAAACATTCATTATTCAATAGGGCCCAAACTATCAAAAACCAGTGGTTTGAATGAACACACATTTCTTGGTAGAATCATGCAGGACTGAAATTTTTGATGTTTTTCTACTCCTCTCATGAGCCCAAACAAGTCTCTAAAAGCATGAGTTTGCAACTACTTTACTTTTGGAGAAAATTCAAAACATTCATTACTCAAAAGAGCCCAATAGCAAAAACCAGCGTTTTGAATGAAGAATCACATTTCTTGGTAGAATCATGCAGGATTGAAATTTTTGATGGTTTTTTACTCCTCTCAACAGCCCAAACAAGTTTCTAAAAGGATGAGTTTGCAACTACTTTACTTTTGGAGAAAATTCAAAACATTCATTATTCAATAGGGCCCAAACTATCAAAAACCAGCGGTTTGAATGAACACACATTTCTTGGTAGAATCATGCAGGACTGAAATTTTTGATGTTTTTCTACTCCTCTCATGAGCCCAAACAAGTCTCTAAAAGCATGAGTTTGCAACTACTTTACTTTTGGAGAAAATTCAAAACATTCACTATTCAATAGAGCCCAATAGCAAAAATCAGGTTTTGAATGAAGAATCACATTTATTGGTAAAATCATGCAGGATTGAAATTTTTGATGGTTTTTTAACTCCTCTCAACAGCCCAAACAAGTTTCTAAAAGGATGAGTTTGCAACTACTTTACTTTTGGAGAAAATTCAAAACATTCATTATTCAATAGGGCCCAAACTATCAAAAACCAGCGGTTTCAATGAACACACATTTCTTGGTAGAATCATGCAGGACTGAAATTTTTGATGTTTTTCTACTCCTCTCATGAGAGAGGAGTAGAAAAACATCAAAAATTTCAGTCCTGCATGATTCTACCAAGAAATGTGTGTTCATTGAAACCGCTGGTTTTTGATAGTTTGGGCCCTATTGAATAATGAATGTTTTGAATTTTCTCCAAAAGTAAAGTAGTTGGAAACAAGTCCAAACAAGCCCAAACAAGTCTCTAAAAGCATGAGTTTGCAACTACTTTACTTTTGGAGAAAATTCAAAACATTCATTATTCAATAGGGCCCAAACTATCAAAAAACAGTGGTTTGAATGAACACACATTTCTTGGTAGAATCATGCAGGACTGAAATTTTTGATGTTTTTCTACTCCACTCATGAGCCCAAACAAGTCTCTAAAAGCATGAGTTTGCAACTACTTTACTTTTGGAGAAAATTCAAAACATTCATTACTCAAAAGAGCCCAATAGCAAAAACCAGCGTTTTGAATGAAGAATCACATTTCTTGGTAGAATCATGCAGGATTGAAATTTTTGATGGTTTTTTACTCCTCTCAACAGCCCAAACAAGTTTCTAAAAGGATGAGTTTGCAACTACTTTACTTTTGGAGAAAATTCAAAACATTCATTATTCAATAGGGCCCAAACTATCAAAAACCAGCGGTTTCAATGAACACACATTTCTTGGTAGAATCATGCAGGACTGAAATTTTTGATGTTTTTCTACTCCTCTCATGAGCCCAAACAAGTCTCTAAAAGCATGAGTTTGCAACTACTTTACTTTTGGAGAAAATTCAAAACATTCACTATTCAATAGAGCCCAATAGCAAAAATCAGGTTTTGAATGAAGAATCACATTTATTGGTAAAATCATGCAGGATTGAAATTTTTGATGGTTTTTTACTCCTCTCAACAGCCCAAACAAGTTTCTAAAAGGATGAGTTTGCAACTACTTTACTTTTGGAGAAAATTCAAAACATTCATTATTCAATAGGGCCCAAACTATCAAAAACCAGCGGTTTCAATGAACACACATTTCTTGGTAGAATCATGCAGGACTGAAATTTTTGATGTTTTTCTACTCCTCTCATGAGAGAGGAGTAGAAAAACATCAAAAATTTCAGTCCTGCATGATTCTACCAAGAAATGTGTGTTCATTGAAACCGCTGGTTTTTGATAGTTTGGGCCCTATTGAATAATGAATGTTTTGAATTTTCTCCAAAAGTAAAGTAGTTGGAAACAAGTCCAAACAAGCCCAAACAAGTCTCTAAAAGCATGAGTTTGCAACTACTTTACTTTTGGAGAAAATTCAAAACATTCATTATTCAATAGAGCCCAATAGCAAAAACCAGCGTTTTGAATGAAGAATCACATTTCTTGGTAGAATCATGCAGGATTGAAATTTTTGATGGTTTTTTACTCCTCTCAACAGCCCAAACAAGTTTCTAAAAGGATGAGTTTGCAACTACTTTACTTTTGGAGAAAATTCAAAACATTCATTATTCAATAGGGCCCAAACTATCAAAAACCAGCGGTTTGAATGAACACACATTTCTTGGTAGAATCATGCAGGACTGAAATTTTTGATGTTTTTCTACTCCTCTCATGAGCCCAAACAAGTCTCTAAAAGCATGAGTTTGCAACTACTTTACTTTTGGAGAAAATTCAAAACATTCATTACTCAAAAGAGCCCAATAGCAAAAACCAGCGTTTTGAATGAAGAATCACATTTCTTGGTAGAATCATGCAGGATTGAAATTTTTGATGGTTTTTTACTCCTCTCAACAGCCCAAACCAGTTTCTAAAAGGATGAGTTTGCAACTACTTTACTTTTGGAGAAAATTAAAAACATTCATTATTCACTAGGGCCCAAACTATCAAAAACCAGCGGTTTCAATGAACACACATTTCTTGGTAGAATCATGCAGGACTGAAATTTTTGATGTTTTTCTACTCCTCTCATGAGCTCAAACAAGTCTCTAAAAGCATGAGTTTGCAACTACTTTACTTTTGGAGAAAATTCAAAACATTCATTACTCAAAAGAGCCCAATAGCAAAAACCAGCGTTTTGAATGAAGAATCACATTTCTTGGTAGAATCATGCAGGATTGAAATTTTTGATGGTTTTTTACTCCTCTCAACAGCCCAAACAAGTTTCTAAAAGGATGAGTTTGCAACTACTTTACTTTTGGAGAAAATTCAAAACATTCATTATTCAATAGGGCCCAAACTATCAAAAACCAGCAGTTTCAATGAACACACATTTCTTGGTAGAATCATGCAGGACTGAAATTTTTGATGTTTTTCTACTCCTCTCATGAGCCCAAACAAGTCTCTAAAAGCATGAGTTTGCAACTACTTTACTTTTGGAGAAAATTCAAAACATTCATTATTCAATAGAGCCCAATAGCAAAAATCAGGTTTTGAATGAAGAATCACATTTCTTGGTAGAATCATGCAGGATTGAAATTTTTGATGGTTTTTTACTCCTCTCAACAGCCCAAACAAGTTTCTAAAAGGATGAGTTTGCAACTACTTTACTTTTGGAGAAAATTCAAAACATTCATTATTCAATAGGGCCCAAACTATCAAAAACCAGCGGTTTCAATGAACACACATTTCTTGGTAGAATCATGCAGGACTGAAATTTTTGATGTTTTTCTACTCCTCTCATGAGCCCAAACAAGTCTCTAAAAGCATGAGTTTGCAACTACTTTACTTTTGGAGAAAATTCAAAACATTCACTATTCAATAGTGCCCAATAGCAAAAATCAGGTTTTGAATGAAGAATCACATTTATTGGTAAAATCATGCAGGATTGAAATTTTTGATGGTTTTTTACTCCTCTCAACAGCCCAAACAAGTTTCTAAAAGGATGAGTTTGCAACTACTTTACTTTTGGAGAAAATTCAAAACATTCATTATTCAATAGGGCCCAAACTATCAAAAACCAGCGGTTTGAATGAACACACATTTCTTGGTAGAATCATGCAGGACTGAAATTTTTGATGTTTTTCTACTCCTCTCATGAGCCCAAACAAGTCTCTAAAAGCATGAGTTTGCAACTACTTTACTTTTGGAGAAAATTCAAAACATTCATTATTCAATAGAGCCCAATAGCAAAAACCAGCGTTTTGAATGAAGAATCACATTTCTTGGTAGAATAATGCAGGGTTGAAATTTTTGATGGTTTTTTACTCCTCTCAACAGCCCAAACAAGTTCCTAAAAGGATGAGTTTGCAACTACTTTACTTTTGGAGAAAATTCAAAACATTCATTATTCAATAGGGCCCAAACTATCAAAAACCAGCGGTTTCAATGAACACACATTTCTTGGTAGAATCATGCAGGACTGAAATTTTTGATGTTTTTCTACTCCTCTCATGAGCCCAAACAAGTCTCTAAAAGCATGAGTTTGCAACTACTTTACTTTTGGAGAAAATTCAAAACATTCATTATTCAATAGAGCCCAATAGCAAAAATCAGGTTTTGAATGAAGAATCACATTTCTTGGTAGAATCATGCAGGATTGAAATTTTTGATGGTTTTTTTACTCCTCTCAACAGCCCAAACAAGTTTCTAAAAGGATGAGTTTGCAACTACTTTACTTTTGGAGAAAATTCAAAACATTCATTATTCAATAGGGCCCAAAATATCAAAAACCAGCGGTTTGAATGAACACACATTTCTTGGTAGACTCGTGCAGGACTGAAATTTTTGATGTTTTTCTACTCCTCTCATGAGCCCAAACAAGTCTCTAAAAGGATGAGTTTGCAACTACTTTACTTTTGGAGAAAATTCAAAACATTCATTATTCAATAGAGCCCAATAGCAATAACCAGCGTTTTGAATGAAGAATCACATTTCTTGGTAGAATCATGCAGGATTGAAATTTTTGATGGTTTTTTACTCCTCTCAACAGCCCAAACAAGTTTCTAAAAGGATGAGTTTGCAACTACTTTACTTTTGGAGAAAATTCAAAACATTCATTATTCAATAGGGCCCAAACTATCAAAAACCAGCGGTTTGAATGAACACACATTTCTTGGTAGAATCATGCAGGACTGAAATTTTTGATGTTTTTCTACTCCTCTCATGAGCTCAAACAAGTCTCTAAAAGCATGAGTTTGCAACTACTTTACTTTTGGAGAAAATTCAAAACATTCATTACTCAAAAGAGCCCAATAGCAAAAACCAGCGTTTTGAATGAAGAATCACATTTCTTGGTAGAATCATGCAGGATTGAAATTTTTGATGGTTTTTTACTCCTCTCAACAGCCCAAACAAGTTTCTAAAAGGATGAGTTTGCAACTACTTTACTTTTGGAGAAAATTCAAAACATTCATTATTCAATAGGGCCCAAACTATCAAAAACCAGCGGTTTCAATGAACACACATTTCTTGGTAGAATCATGCAGGACTGAAATTTTTGATGTTTTTCTACTCCTCTCATGAGCCCAAACAAGTCTCTAAAAGCATGAGTTTGCAACTACTTTACTTTTGGAGAAAATTCAAAACATTCATTATTCAATAGAGCCCAATAGCAAAAATCAGGTTTTGAATGAAGAATCACATTTCTTGGTAGAATCATGCAGGATTGAAATTTTTGATGGTTTTTTACTCCTCTCAACAGCCCAAACAAGTTTCTAAAAGGATGAGTTTGCAACTACTTTACTTTTGGAGAAAATTCAAAACATTCATTATTCAATAGGGCCCAAACTATCAAAAACCAGCGGTTTCAATGAACACACATTTCTTGGTAGAATCATGCAGGACTGAAATTTTTGATGTTTTTCTACTCCTCTCATGAGCCCAAACAAGTCTCTAAAAGCATGAGTTTGCAACTACTTTACTTTTGGAGAAAATTCAAAACATTCATTATTCAATAGAGCCCAATAGCAAAAATCAGGTTTTGAATGAAGAATCACATTTCTTGGTAAAATCATGCAGGATTGAAATTTTTGATGGTTTTTTACTCCTCTCAACAGCCCAAACAAGTTTCTAAAAGGATGAGTTTGCAACTACTTTACTTTTGGAGAAAATTCAAAACATTCATTATTCAATAGGGCCCAAACTATCAAAAACCAGCGGTTTGAATGAACACACATTTCTTGGTAGAATCATGCAGGACTGAAATTTTTGATGTTTTTCTACTCCTCTCATGAGCCCAAACAAGTCTCTAAAAGCATGAGTTTGCAACTACTTTACTTTTGGAGAAAATTCAAAACATTCATTACTCAAAAGAGCCCAATAGCAAAAACCAGCGTTTTGAATGAAGAATCACATTTCTTGGTAGAATCATGCAGGATTGAAATTTTTGATGGTTTTTTACTCCTCTCAACAGCCCAAACAAGTTTCTAAAAGGATGAGTTTGCAACTACTTTACTTTTGGAGAAAATTCAAAACATTCATTATTCAATAGGGCCCAAACTATCAAAAACCAGCGGTTTCAATGAACACACATTTCTTGGTAGAATCATGCAGGACTGAAATTTTTGATGTTTTTCTACTCCTCTCATGAGCCCAAACAAGTCTCTAAAAGCATGAGTTTGCAACTACTTTACTTTTGGAGAAAATTCAAAACATTCATTATTCAATAGAGCCCAATAGCAAAAATCAGGTTTTGAATGAAGAATCACATTTCTTGGTAGAATCATGCAGGATTGAAATTTTTGATGGTTTTTTACTCCTCTCAACAGCCCAAACAAGTTTCTAAAAGGATGAGTTTGCAACTACTTTACTTTTGGAGAAAATTCAAAACATTCATTATTCAATAGGGCCCAAACTATCAAAAACCAGCGGTTTCAATGAACACACATTTCTTGGTAGAATCATGCAGGACTGAAATTTTTGATGTTTTTCTACTCCTCTCATGAGCCCAAACAAGTCTCTAAAAGCATGAGTTTGCAACTACTTTACTTTTGGAGAAAATTCAAAACATTCATTATTCAATAGAGCCCAATAGCAAAAATCAGGTTTTGAATGAAGAATCACATTTCTTGGTAAAATCATGCAGGATTGAAATTTTTGATGGTTTTTTACTCCTCTCAACAGCCCAAACAAGTTTCTAAAAGGATGAGTTTGCAACTACTTTACTTTTGGAGAAAATTCAAAACATTCATTATTCAATAGGGCCCAAACTATCAAAAACCAGCGGTTTCAATGAACACACATTTCTTGGTAGAATCATGCAGGACTGAAATTTTTGATGTTTTTCTACTCCTCTCATGAGCCCAAACAAGTCTCTAAAAGCATGAGTTTGCAACTACTTTACTTTTGGAGAAAATTCAAAACATTCATTATTCAAAAAAGCCCAATAGCAAAAACCAGCGTTTTGAATGAAGAATCACATTTCTTGGTAGAATCATGCAGGATTGAAATTTTTGATGGTTTTTTACTCCTCTCAACAGCCCAAACAAGTTTCTAAAAGGATGAGTTTGCAACTACTTTACTTTTGGAGAAAATTCAAAACATTCATTATTCAATAGGGCCCAAACTATCAAAAACCAGCGGTTTCAATGAACACACATTTCTTGGTAGAATCATGCAGGACTGAAATTTTTGATGTTTTTCTACTCCTCTCATGAGCCCAAACAAGTCTCTAAAAGCATGAGTTTGCAACTACTTTACTTTTGGAGAAAATTCAAAACATTCATTATTCAATAGAGCCCAATAGCAAAAATCAGGTTTTGAATGAAGAATCACATTTCTTGGTAGAATCATGCAGGATTGAAATTTTTGATGGTTTTTTTACTCCTCTCAACAGCCCAAACAAGTTTCTAAAAGGATGAGTTTGCAACTACTTTACTTTTGGAGAAAATTCAAAACATTCATTATTCAATAGGGCCCAAAATATCAAAAACCAGCGGTTTGAATGAACACACATTTCTTGGTAGAATCGTGCAGGACTGAAATTTTTGATGTTTTTCTACTCCTCTCATGAGCCCAAACAAGTCTCTAAAAGGATGAGTTTGCAACTACTTTACTTTTGGAGAAAATTCAAAACATTCATTATTCAATAGAGCCCAATAGCAAAAACCAGCGTTTTGAATGAAGAATCACATTTCTTGGTAGAATCATGCAGGATTTAAATTTTTGATGGTTTTTTACTCCTCTCAACAGCCCAAACAAGTTTCTAAAAGGATGAGTTTGCAACTACTTTACTTTTGGAGAAAATTCAAAACATTCATTATTCAATAGGGCCCAAACTATCAAAAACCAGCGGTTTCAATGAACACACATTTCTTGGTAGAATCATGCAGGACTGACATTTTTGATGTTTTTCTACTCCTCTCATGAGCCCAAACAAGTCTCTAAAAGCATGAGTTTGCAACTACTTTACTTTTGGAGAAAATTCAAAACATTCATTATTCAATAGAGCCCTATAGCAAAAATCAGGTTTTGAATGAAGAATCACATTTCTTGGTAGAATCATGCAGGATTGAAATTTTTGATGGTTTTTTACTCCTCTCAACAGCCCAAACAAGTTTCTAAAAGGATGAGTTTGCAACTACTTTACTTTTGGAGAAAATTCAAAACATTCATTATTCAATAGGGCCCAAACTATCAAAAACCAGTGGTTTGAATGAACACACATTTCTTGGTAGAATCATGCAGGACTGAAATTTTTGATGTTTTTCTACTCCTCTCATGAGCCCAAACAAGTCTCTAAAAGCATGAGTTTGCAACTACTTTACTTTTGGAGAAAATTCAAAACATTCATTACTCAAAAGAGCCCAATAGCAAAAACCAGCGTTTTGAATGAAGAATCACATTTCTTGGTAGAATCATGCAGGATTGAAATTTTTGATGGTTTTTTACTCCTCTCAACAGCCCAAACAAGTTTCTAAAAGGATGAGTTTGCAACTACTTTACTTTTGGAGAAAATTCAAAACATTCATTATTCAATAGGGCCCAAACTATCAAAAACCAGCGGTTTCAATGAACACACATTTCTTGGTAGAATCATGCAGGACTGAAATTTTTGATGTTTTTCTACTCCTCTCATGAGCCCAAACAAGTCTCTAAAAGCATGAGTTTGCAACTACTTTACTTTTGGAGAAAATTCAAAACATTCACTATTCAATAGAGCCCAATAGCAAAAATCAGGTTTTGAATGAAGAATCACATTTATTGGTAAAATCATGCAGGATTGAAATTTTTGATGGTTTTTTAACTCCTCTCAACAGCCCAAACAAGTTTCTAAAAGGATGAGTTTGCAACTACTTTACTTTTGGAGAAAATTCAAAACATTCATTATTCAATAGGGCCCAAACTATCAAAAACCAGCGGTTTCAATGAACACACATTTCTTGGTAGAATCATGCAGGACTGAAATTTTTGATGTTTTTCTACTCCTCTCATGAGAGAGGAGTAGAAAAACATCAAAAATTTCAGTCCTGCATGATTCTACCAAGAAATGTGTGTTCATTGAAACCGCTGGTTTTTGATAGTTTGGGCCCTATTGAATAATGAATGTTTTGAATTTTCTCCAAAAGTAAAGTAGTTGGAAACAAGTCCAAACAAGCCCAAACAAGTCTCTAAAAGCATGAGTTTGCAACTACTTTACTTTTGGAGAAAATTCAAAACATTCATTATTCAATAGGGCCCAAACTATCAAAAAACAGTGGTTTGAATGAACACACATTTCTTGGTAGAATCATGCAGGACTGAAATTTTTGATGTTTTTCTACTCCACTCATGAGCCCAAACAAGTCTCTAAAAGCATGAGTTTGCAACTACTTTACTTTTGGAGAAAATTCAAAACATTCATTACTCAAAAGAGCCCAATAGCAAAAACCAGCGTTTTGAATGAAGAATCACATTTCTTGGTAGAATCATGCAGGATTGAAATTTTTGATGGTTTTTTACTCCTCTCAACAGCCCAAACAAGTTTCTAAAAGGATGAGTTTGCAACTACTTTACTTTTGGAGAAAATTCAAAACATTCATTATTCAATAGGGCCCAAACTATCAAAAACCAGCGGTTTCAATGAACACACATTTCTTGGTAGAATCATGCAGGACTGAAATTTTTGATGTTTTTCTACTCCTCTCATGAGCCCAAACAAGTCTCTAAAAGCATGAGTTTGCAACTACTTTACTTTTGGAGAAAATTCAAAACATTCACTATTCAATAGAGCCCAATAGCAAAAATCAGGTTTTGAATGAAGAATCACATTTATTGGTAAAATCATGCAGGATTGAAATTTTTGATGGTTTTTTACTCCTCTCAACAGCCCAAACAAGTTTCTAAAAGGATGAGTTTGCAACTACTTTACTTTTGGAGAAAATTCAAAACATTCATTATTCAATAGGGCCCAAACTATCAAAAACCAGCGGTTTCAATGAACACACATTTCTTGGTAGAATCATGCAGGACTGAAATTTTTGATGTTTTTCTACTCCTCTCATGAGAGAGGAGTAGAAAAACATCAAAAATTTCAGTCCTGCATGATTCTACCAAGAAATGTGTGTTCATTGAAACCGCTGGTTTTTGATAGTTTGGGCCCTATTGAATAATGAATGTTTTGAATTTTCTCCAAAAGTAAAGTAGTTGGAAACAAGTCCAAACAAGCCCAAACAAGTCTCTAAAAGCATGAGTTTGCAACTACTTTACTTTTGGAGAAAATTCAAAACATTCATTATTCAATAGAGCCCAATAGCAAAAACCAGCGTTTTGAATGAAGAATCACATTTCTTGGTAGAATCATGCAGGATTGAAATTTTTGATGGTTTTTTACTCCTCTCAACAGCCCAAACAAGTTTCTAAAAGGATGAGTTTGCAACTACTTTACTTTTGGAGAAAATTCAAAACATTCATTATTCAATAGGGCCCAAACTATCAAAAACCAGCGGTTTGAATGAACACACATTTCTTGGTAGAATCATGCAGGACTGAAATTTTTGATGTTTTTCTACTCCTCTCATGAGCCCAAACAAGTCTCTAAAAGCATGAGTTTGCAACTACTTTACTTTTGGAGAAAATTCAAAACATTCATTACTCAAAAGAGCCCAATAGCAAAAACCAGCGTTTTGAATGAAGAATCACATTTCTTGGTAGAATCATGCAGGATTGAAATTTTTGATGGTTTTTTACTCCTCTCAACAGCCCAAACCAGTTTCTAAAAGGATGAGTTTGCAACTACTTTACTTTTGGAGAAAATTAAAAACATTCATTATTCACTAGGGCCCAAACTATCAAAAACCAGCGGTTTCAATGAACACACATTTCTTGGTAGAATCATGCAGGACTGAAATTTTTGATGTTTTTCTACTCCTCTCATGAGCTCAAACAAGTCTCTAAAAGCATGAGTTTGCAACTACTTTACTTTTGGAGAAAATTCAAAACATTCATTACTCAAAAGAGCCCAATAGCAAAAACCAGCGTTTTGAATGAAGAATCACATTTCTTGGTAGAATCATGCAGGATTGAAATTTTTGATGGTTTTTTACTCCTCTCAACAGCCCAAACAAGTTTCTAAAAGGATGAGTTTGCAACTACTTTACTTTTGGAGAAAATTCAAAACATTCATTATTCAATAGGGCCCAAACTATCAAAAACCAGCGGTTTCAATGAACACACATTTCTTGGTAGAATCATGCAGGACTGAAATTTTTGATGTTTTTCTACTCCTCTCATGAGCCCAAACAAGTCTCTAAAAGCATGAGTTTGCAACTACTTTACTTTTGGAGAAAATTCAAAACATTCATTATTCAATAGAGCCCAATAGCAAAAATCAGGTTTTGAATGAAGAATCACATTTCTTGGTAGAATCATGCAGGATTGAAATTTTTGATGGTTTTTTACTCCTCTCAACAGCCCAAACAAGTTTCTAAAAGGATGAGTTTGCAACTACTTTACTTTTGGAGAAAATTCAAAACATTCATTATTCAATAGGGCCCAAACTATCAAAAACCAGCGGTTTCAATGAACACACATTTCTTGGTAGAATCATGCAGGACTGAAATTTTTGATGTTTTTCTACTCCTCTCATGAGCCCAAACAAGTCTCTAAAAGCATGAGTTTGCAACTACTTTACTTTTGGAGAAAATTCAAAACATTCACTATTCAATAGTGCCCAATAGCAAAAATCAGGTTTTGAATGAAGAATCACATTTATTGGTAAAATCATGCAGGATTGAAATTTTTGATGGTTTTTTACTCCTCTCAACAGCCCAAACAAGTTTCTAAAAGGATGAGTTTGCAACTACTTTACTTTTGGAGAAAATTCAAAACATTCATTATTCAATAGGGCCCAAACTATCAAAAACCAGCGGTTTGAATGAACACACATTTCTTGGTAGAATCATGCAGGACTGAAATTTTTGATGTTTTTCTACTCCTCTCATGAGCCCAAACAAGTCTCTAAAAGCATGAGTTTGCAACTACTTTACTTTTGGAGAAAATTCAAAACATTCATTATTCAATAGAGCCCAATAGCAAAAACCAGCGTTTTGAATGAAGAATCACATTTCTTGGTAGAATAATGCAGGGTTGAAATTTTTGATGGTTTTTTACTCCTCTCAACAGCCCAAACAAGTTCCTAAAAGGATGAGTTTGCAACTACTTTACTTTTGGAGAAAATTCAAAACATTCATTATTCAATAGGGCCCAAACTATCAAAAACCAGCGGTTTCAATGAACACACATTTCTTGGTAGAATCATGCAGGACTGAAATTTTTGATGTTTTTCTACTCCTCTCATGAGCCCAAACAAGTCTCTAAAAGCATGAGTTTGCAACTACTTTACTTTTGGAGAAAATTCAAAACATTCATTATTCAATAGAGCCCAATAGCAAAAATCAGGTTTTGAATGAAGAATCACATTTCTTGGTAGAATCATGCAGGATTGAAATTTTTGATGGTTTTTTTACTCCTCTCAACAGCCCAAACAAGTTTCTAAAAGGATGAGTTTGCAACTACTTTACTTTTGGAGAAAATTCAAAACATTCATTATTCAATAGGGCCCAAAATATCAAAAACCAGCGGTTTGAATGAACACACATTTCTTGGTAGACTCGTGCAGGACTGAAATTTTTGATGTTTTTCTACTCCTCTCATGAGCCCAAACAATTCTCTAAAAGGATGAGTTTGCAACTACTTTACTTTTGGAGAAAATTCAAAACATTCATTATTCAATAGAGCCCAATAGCAATAACCAGCGTTTTGAATGAAGAATCACATTTCTTGGTAGAATCATGCAGGATTGAAATTTTTGATGGTTTTTTACTCCTCTCAACAGCCCAAACAAGTTTCTAAAAGGATGAGTTTGCAACTACTTTACTTTTGGAGAAAATTCAAAACATTCATTATTCAATAGGGCCCAAACTATCAAAAACCAGCGGTTTGAATGAACACACATTTCTTGGTAGAATCATGCAGGACTGAAATTTTTGATGTTTTTCTACTCCTCTCATGAGCCCAAACAAGTCTCTAAAAGCATGAGTTTGCAACTACTTTACTTTTGGAGAAAATTCAAAACATTCATTATTCAATAGAGCCCTATAGCAAAAATCAGGTTTTGAATGAAGAATCACATTTCTTGGTAGAATCATGCAGGATTGAAATTTTTGATGGTTTTTTACTCCTCTCAACAGCCCAAACAAGTTTCTAAAAGGATGAGTTTGCAACTACTTTACTTTTGGAGAAAATTCAAAACATTCATTATTCAATAGGGCCCAAACGATCAAAAACCAGTGGTTTGAATGAACACACATTTCTTGGTAGAATCATGCAGGACTGAAATTTTTGATGTTTTTCTACTCCTCTCATGAGCCCAAACAAGTCTCTAAAAGCATGAGTTTGCAACTACTTTACTTTTGGAGAAAATTCAAAACATTCATTACTCAAAAGAGCCCAATAGCAAAAACCAGCGTTTTGAATGAAGAATCACATTTCTTGGTAGAATCATGCAGGATTGAAATTTTTGATGGTTTTTTACTCCTCTCAACAGCCCAAACAAGTTTCTAAAAGGATGAGTTTGCAACTACTTTACTTTTGGAGAAAATTCAAAACATTCATTATTCAATAGGGCCCAAACTATCAAAAACCAGCGGTTTCAATGAACACACATTTCTTGGTAGAATCATGCAGGACTGAAATTTTTGATGTTTTTCTACTCCTCTCATGAGCCCAAACAAGTCTCTAAAAGCATGAGTTTGCAACTACTTTACTTTTGGAGAAAATTCAAAACATTCATTATTCAATAGAGCCCAATAGCAAAAATCAGGTTTTGAATGAAGAATCACATTTCTTGGTAAAATCATGCAGGATTGAAATTTTTGATGGTTTTTTACTCCTCTCAACAGCCCAAACAAGTTTCTAAAAGGATGAGTTTGCAACTACTTTACTTTTGGAGAAAATTCAAAACATTCATTATTCAATAGGGCCCAAACTATCAAAAACCAGTGGTTTGAATGAACACACATTTCTTGGTAGAATCATGCAGGACTGAAATTTTTGATGTTTTTCTACTCCACTCATGAGCCCAAACAAGTCTCTAAAAGCATGAGTTTGCAACTACTTTACTTTTGGAGAAAATTCAAAACATTCATTACTCAAAAGAGCCCAATAGCAAAAACCAGCGTTTTGAATGAAGAATCACATTTCTTGGTAGAATCATGCAGGATTGAAATTTTTGATGGTTTTTTACTCCTCTCAACAGCCCAAACAAGTTTCTAAAAGGATGAGTTTGCAACTACTTTACTTTTGGAGAAAATTCAAAACATTCATTATTCAATAGGGCCCAAACTATCAAAAACCAGCGGTTTCAATGAACACACATTTCTTGGTAGAATCATGCAGGACTGAAATTTTTGATGTTTTTCTACTCCTCTCATGAGCCCAAACAAGTCTCTAAAAGCATGAGTTTGCAACTACTTTACTTTTGGAGAAAATTCAAAACATTCACTATTCAATAGAGCCCAATAGCAAAAATTAGGTTTTGAATGAAGAATCACATTTATTGGTAAAATCATGCAGGATTGAAATTTTTGATGGTTTTTTACTCCTCTCAACAGCCCAAACAAGTTTCTAAAAGGATGAGTTTGCAACTACTTTACTTTTGGAGAAAATTCAAAACATTCATTATTCAATAGAGCCCAATAGCAAAAACCAGCGTTTTGAATGAAGAATCACATTTCTTGGTAGAATCATGCAGGATTGAAATTTTTGATGGTTTTTTACTCCTCTCAACAGCCCAAACAAGTTTCTAAAAGGATGAGTTTGCAACTACTTTACTTTTGGAGAAAATTCAAAACATTCATTATTCAATAGGGCCCAAACTATCAAAAACCAGCGGTTTGAATGAACACACATTTCTTGGTAGAATCATGCAGGACTGAAATTTTTGATGTTTTTCTACTCCTCTCATGAGCCCAAACAAGTCTCTAAAAGCATGAGTTTGCAACTACTTTACTTTTGGAGAAAATTCAAAACATTCATTACTCAAAAGAGCCCAATAGCAAAAACCAGCGTTTTGAATGAAGAATCACATTTCTTGGTAGAATCATGCAGGATTGAAATTTTTGATGGTTTTTTACTCCTCTCAACAGCCCAAACCAGTTTCTAAAAGGATGAGTTTGCAACTACTTTACTTTTGGAGAAAATTAAAAACATTCATTATTCACTAGGGCCCAAACTATCAAAAACCAGCGGTTTCAATGAACACACATTTCTTGGTAGAATCATGCAGGACTGAAATTTTTGATGTTTTTCTACTCCTCTCATGAGCTCAAACAAGTCTCTAAAAGCATGAGTTTGCAACTACTTTACTTTTGGAGAAAATTCAAAACATTCATTACTCAAAAGAGCCCAATAGCAAAAACCAGCGTTTTGAATGAAGAATCACATTTCTTGGTAGAATCATGCAGGATTGAAATTTTTGATGGTTTTTTACTCCTCTCAACAGCCCAAACAAGTTTCTAAAAGGATGAGTTTGCAACTACTTTACTTTTGGAGAAAATTCAAAACATTCATTATTCAATAGGGCCCAAACTATCAAAAACCAGCGGTTTCAATGAACACACATTTCTTGGTAGAATCATGCAGGACTGAAATTTTTGATGTTTTTCTACTCCTCTCATGAGCCCAAACAAGTCTCTAAAAGCATGAGTTTGCAACTACTTTACTTTTGGAGAAAATTCAAAACATTCATTATTCAATAGAGCCCAATAGCAAAAATCAGGTTTTGAATGAAGAATCACATTTCTTGGTAGAATCATGCAGGATTGAAATTTTTGATGGTTTTTTACTCCTCTCAACAGCCCAAACAAGTTTCTAAAAGGATGAGTTTGCAACTACTTTACTTTTGGAGAAAATTCAAAACATTCATTATTCAATAGGGCCCAAACTATCAAAAACCAGCGGTTTCAATGAACACACATTTCTTGGTAGAATCATGCAGGACTGAAATTTTTGATGTTTTTCTACTCCTCTCATGAGCCCAAACAAGTCTCTAAAAGCATGAGTTTGCAACTACTTTACTTTTGGAGAAAATTCAAAACATTCATTATTCAATAGAGCCCAATAGCAAAAATCAGGTTTTGAATGAAGAATCACATTTCTTGGTAAAATCATGCAGGATTGAAATTTTTGATGGTTTTTTACTCCTCTCAACAGCCCAAACAAGTTTCTAAAAGGATGAGTTTGCAACTACTTTACTTTTGGAGAAAATTCAAAACATTCATTATTCAATAGGGCCCAAACTATCAAAAACCAGCGGTTTGAATGAACACACATTTCTTGGTAGAATCATGCAGGACTGAAATTTTTGATGTTTTTCTACTCCTCTCATGAGCCCAAACAAGTCTCTAAAAGCATGAGTTTGCAACTACTTTACTTTTGGAGAAAATTCAAAACATTCATTACTCAAAAGAGCCCAATAGCAAAAACCAGCGTTTTGAATGAAGAATCACATTTCTTGGTAGAATCATGCAGGATTGAAATTTTTGATGGTTTTTTACTCCTCTCAACAGCCCAAACAAGTTTCTAAAAGGATGAGTTTGCAACTACTTTACTTTTGGAGAAAATTCAAAACATTCATTATTCAATAGGGCCCAAACTATCAAAAACCAGCGGTTTCAATGAACACACATTTCTTGGTAGAATCATGCAGGACTGAAATTTTTGATGTTTTTCTACTCCTCTCATGAGCCCAAACAAGTCTCTAAAAGCATGAGTTTGCAACTACTTTACTTTTGGAGAAAATTCAAAACATTCATTATTCAATAGAGCCCAATAGCAAAAATCAGGTTTTGAATGAAGAATCACATTTCTTGGTAGAATCATGCAGGATTGAAATTTTTGATGGTTTTTTACTCCTCTCAACAGCCCAAACAAGTTTCTAAAAGGATGAGTTTGCAACTACTTTACTTTTGGAGAAAATTCAAAACATTCATTATTCAATAGGGCCCAAACTATCAAAAACCAGCGGTTTCAATGAACACACATTTCTTGGTAGAATCATGCAGGACTGAAATTTTTGATGTTTTTCTACTCCTCTCATGAGCCCAAACAAGTCTCTAAAAGCATGAGTTTGCAACTACTTTACTTTTGGAGAAAATTCAAAACATTCATTATTCAATAGAGCCCAATAGCAAAAATCAGGTTTTGAATGAAGAATCACATTTCTTGGTAAAATCATGCAGGATTGAAATTTTTGATGGTTTTTTACTCCTCTCAACAGCCCAAACAAGTTTCTAAAAGGATGAGTTTGCAACTACTTTACTTTTGGAGAAAATTCAAAACATTCATTATTCAATAGGGCCCAAACTATCAAAAACCAGCGGTTTCAATGAACACACATTTCTTGGTAGAATCATGCAGGACTGAAATTTTTGATGTTTTTCTACTCCTCTCATGAGCCCAAACAAGTCTCTAAAAGCATGAGTTTGCAACTACTTTACTTTTGGAGAAAATTCAAAACATTCATTATTCAAAAAAGCCCAATAGCAAAAACCAGCGTTTTGAATGAAGAATCACATTTCTTGGTAGAATCATGCAGGATTGAAATTTTTGATGGTTTTTTACTCCTCTCAACAGCCCAAACAAGTTTCTAAAAGGATGAGTTTGCAACTACTTTACTTTTGGAGAAAATTCAAAGCATTCATTATTCAATAGGGCCCAAACTATCAAAAACCAGCGGTTTCAATGAACACACATTTCTTGGTAGAATCATGCAGGACTGAAATTTTTGATGTTTTTCTACTCCTCTCATGAGCCCAAACAAGTCTCTAAAAGCATGAGTTTGCAACTACTTTACTTTTGGAGAAAATTCAAAACATTCATTATTCAATAGAGCCCAATAGCAAAAATCAGGTTTTGAATGAAGAATCACATTTCTTGGTAGAATCATGCAGGATTGAAATTTTTGATGGTTTTTTTACTCCTCTCAACAGCCCAAACAAGTTTCTAAAAGGATGAGTTTGCAACTACTTTACTTTTGGAGAAAATTCAAAACATTCATTATTCAATAGGGCCCAAAATATCAAAAACCAGCGGTTTGAATGAACACACATTTCTTGGTAGAATCGTGCAGGACTGAAATTTTTGATGTTTTTCTACTCCTCTCATGAGCCCAAACAAGTCTCTAAAAGGATGAGTTTGCAACTACTTTACTTTTGGAGAAAATTCAAAACATTCATTATTCAATAGAGCCCAATAGCAAAAACCAGCGTTTTGAATGAAGAATCACATTTCTTGGTAGAATCATGCAGGATTTAAATTTTTGATGGTTTTTTACTCCTCTCAACAGCCCAAACAAGTTTCTAAAAGGATGAGTTTGCAACTACTTTACTTTTGGAGAAAATTCAAAACATTCATTATTCAATAGGGCCCAAACTATCAAAAACCAGCGGTTTCAATGAACACACATTTCTTGGTAGAATCATGCAGGACTGACATTTTTGATGTTTTTCTACTCCTCTCATGAGCCCAAACAAGTCTCTAAAAGCATGAGTTTGCAACTACTTTACTTTTGGAGAAAATTCAAAACATTCATTATTCAATAGAGCCCTATAGCAAAAATCAGGTTTTGAATGAAGAATCACATTTCTTGGTAGAATCATGCAGGATTGAAATTTTTGATGGTTTTTTACTCCTCTCAACAGCCCAAACAAGTTTCTAAAAGGATGAGTTTGCAACTACTTTACTTTTGGAGAAAATTCAAAACATTCATTATTCAATAGGGCCCAAACTATCAAAAACCAGTGGTTTGAATGAACACACATTTCTTGGTAGAATCATGCAGGACTGAAATTTTTGATGTTTTTCTACTCCTCTCATGAGCCCAAACAAGTCTCTAAAAGCATGAGTTTGCAACTACTTTACTTTTGGAGAAAATTCAAAACATTCATTACTCAAAAGAGCCCAATAGCAAAAACCAGCGTTTTGAATGAAGAATCACATTTCTTGGTAGAATCATGCAGGATTGAAATTTTTGATGGTTTTTTACTCCTCTCAACAGCCCAAACAAGTTTCTAAAAGGATGAGTTTGCAACTACTTTACTTTTGGAGAAAATTCAAAACATTCATTATTCAATAGGGCCCAAACTATCAAAAACCAGCGGTTTGAATGAACACACATTTCTTGGTAGAATCATGCAGGACTGAAATTTTTGATGTTTTTCTACTCCTCTCATGAGCCCAAACAAGTCTCTAAAAGCATGAGTTTGCAACTACTTTACTTTTGGAGAAAATTCAAAACATTCATTACTCAAAAGAGCCCAATAGCAAAAACCAGCGTTTTAAATGAAGAATCACATTTCTTGGTAGAATCATGCAGGATTGAAATTTTTGATGGTTTTTTACTCCTCTCAACAGCCCAAACAAGTTTCTAAAAGGATGAGTTTGCAACTACTTTACTTTTGGAGAAAATTCAAAACATTGATTATTCAATAGGGCCCAAACTATCAAAAACCAGCGGTTTCAATGAACACACATTTCTTGGTAGAATCATGCAGGACTGAAATTTTTGATGTTTTTCTACTCCTCTCATGAGCCCAAACAAGTCTCTAAAAGCATGAGTTTGCAACTACTTTACTTTTGGAGAAAATTCAAAACATTCATTATTCAATAGAGCCCAATAGCAAAAATCAGGTTTTGAATGAAGAATCACATTTCTTGGTAAAATCATGCAGGATTGAAATTTTTGATGGTTTTTTACTCCTCTCAACAGCCCAAACAAGTTTCTAAAAGGATGAGTTTGCAACTACTTTACTTTTGGAGAAAATTCAAAACATTCATTATTCAATAGGGCCCAAACTATCAAAAACCAGCGGTTTGAATGAACACACATTTCTTGGTAGAATCATGCAGGACTGAAATTTTTGATGTTTTTCTACTCCACTCATGAGCCCAAACAAGTCTCTAAAAGCATGAGTTTGCAACTACTTTACTTTTGGAGAAAATTCAAAACATTCATTACTCATAAGAGCCCAATAGCAAAAACCAGCGTTTTGAATGAAGAATCACATTTCTTGGTAGAATCATGCAGGATTGAAATTTTTGATGGTTTTTTACTCCTCTCAACAGCCCAAACAAGTTTCTAAAAGGATGAGTTTGCAACTACTTTACTTTTGGAGAAAATTCAAAACATTCATTATTCAATAGGGCCCAAACTATCAAAAACCAGCGGTTTCAATGAACACACATTTCTTGGTAGAATCATGCAGGACTGAAATTTTTGATGTTTTTCTACTCCTCTCATGAGCCCAAACAAGTCTCTAAAAGCATGAGTTTGCAACTACTTTACTTTTGGAGAAAATTCAAAACATTCACTATTCAATAGAGCCCAATAGCAAAAATCAGGTTTTGAATGAAGAATCACATTTATTGGTAAAATCATGCAGGATTGAAATTTTTGATGGTTTTTTAACTCCTCTCAACAGCCCAAACAAGTTTCTAAAAGGATGAGTTTGCAACTACTTTACTTTTGGAGAAAATTCAAAACATTCATTATTCAATAGGGCCCAAACTATCAAAAACCAGCGGTTTCAATGAACACACATTTCTTGGTAGAATCATGCAGGACTGAAATTTTTGATGTTTTTCTACTCCTCTCATGAGAGAGGAGTAGAAAAACATCAAAAATTTCAGTCCTGCATGATTCTACCAAGAAATGTGTGTTCATTGAAACCGCTGGTTTTTGATAGTTTGGGCCCTATTGAATAATGAATGTTTTGAATTTTCTCCAAAAGTAAAGTAGTTGGAAACAAGTCCAAACAAGCCCAAACAAGTCTCTAAAAGCATGAGTTTGCAACTACTTTACTTTTGGAGAAAATTCAAAACATTCATTATTCAATAGGGCCCAAACTATCAAAAAACAGTGGTTTGAATGAACACACATTTCTTGGTAGAATCATGCAGGACTGAAATTTTTGATGTTTTTCTACTCCACTCATGAGCCCAAACAAGTCTCTAAAAGCATGAGTTTGCAACTACTTTACTTTTGGAGAAAATTCAAAACATTCATTACTCAAAAGAGCCCAATAGCAAAAACCAGCGTTTTGAATGAAGAATCACATTTCTTGGTAGAATCATGCAGGATTGAAATTTTTGATGGTTTTTTACTCCTCTCAACAGCCCAAACAAGTTTCTAAAAGGATGAGTTTGCAACTACTTTACTTTTGGAGAAAATTCAAAACATTCATTATTCAATAGGGCCCAAACTATCAAAAACCAGCGGTTTCAATGAACACACATTTCTTGGTAGAATCATGCAGGACTGAAATTTTTGATGTTTTTCTACTCCTCTCATGAGAGAGGAGTAGAAAAACATCAAAAATTTCAGTCCTGCATGATTCTACCAAGAAATGTGTGTTCATTGAAACCGCTGGTTTTTGATAGTTTGGGCCCTATTGAATAATGAATGTTTTGAATTTTCTCCAAAAGTAAAGTAGTTGGAAACAAGTCCAAACAAGCCCAAACAAGTCTCTAAAAGCATGAGTTTGCAACTACTTTACTTTTGGAGAAAATTCAAAACATTCATTATTCAATAGAGCCCAATAGCAAAAACCAGCGTTTTGAATGAAGAATCACATTTCTTGGTAGAATCATGCAGGATTGAAATTTTTGATGGTTTTTTACTCCTCTCAACAGCCCAAACAAGTTTCTAAAAGGATGAGTTTGCAACTACTTTACTTTTGGAGAAAATTCAAAACATTCATTATTCAATAGGGCCCAAACTATCAAAAACCAGCGGTTTGAATGAACACACATTTCTTGGTAGAATCATGCAGGACTGAAATTTTTGATGTTTTTCTACTCCTCTCATGAGCCCAAACAAGTCTCTAAAAGCATGAGTTTGCAACTACTTTACTTTTGGAGAAAATTCAAAACATTCATTACTCAAAAGAGCCCAATAGCAAAAACCAGCGTTTTGAATGAAGAATCACATTTCTTGGTAGAATCATGCAGGATTGAAATTTTTGATGGTTTTTTACTCCTCTCAACAGCCCAAACCAGTTTCTAAAAGGATGAGTTTGCAACTACTTTACTTTTGGAGAAAATTAAAAACATTCATTATTCACTAGGGCCCAAACTATCAAAAACCAGCGGTTTCAATGAACACACATTTCTTGGTAGAATCATGCAGGACTGAAATTTTTGATGTTTTTCTACTCCTCTCATGAGCTCAAACAAGTCTCTAAAAGCATGAGTTTGCAACTACTTTACTTTTGGAGAAAATTCAAAACATTCATTACTCAAAAGAGCCCAATAGCAAAAACCAGCGTTTTGAATGAAGAATCACATTTCTTGGTAGAATCATGCAGGATTGAAATTTTTGATGGTTTTTTACTCCTCTCAACAGCCCAAACAAGTTTCTAAAAGGATGAGTTTGCAACTACTTTACTTTTGGAGAAAATTCAAAACATTCATTATTCAATAGGGCCCAAACTATCAAAAACCAGCGGTTTCAATGAACACACATTTCTTGGTAGAATCATGCAGGACTGAAATTTTTGATGTTTTTCTACTCCTCTCATGAGCCCAAACAAGTCTCTAAAAGCATGAGTTTGCAACTACTTTACTTTTGGAGAAAATTCAAAACATTCATTATTCAATAGAGCCCAATAGCAAAAATCAGGTTTTGAATGAAGAATCACATTTCTTGGTAGAATCATGCAGGATTGAAATTTTTGATGGTTTTTTACTCCTCTCAACAGCCCAAACAAGTTTCTAAAAGGATGAGTTTGCAACTACTTTACTTTTGGAGAAAATTCAAAACATTCATTATTCAATAGGGCCCAAACTATCAAAAACCAGCGGTTTCAATGAACACACATTTCTTGGTAGAATCATGCAGGACTGAAATTTTTGATGTTTTTCTACTCCTCTCATGAGCCCAAACAAGTCTCTAAAAGCATGAGTTTGCAACTACTTTACTTTTGGAGAAAATTCAAAACATTCATTATTCAATAGAGCCCAATAGCAAAAATCAGGTTTTGAATGAAGAATCACATTTCTTGGTAAAATCATGCAGGATTGAAATTTTTGATGGTTTTTTACTCCTCTCAACAGCCCAAACAAGTTTCTAAAAGGATGAGTTTGCAACTACTTTACTTTTGGAGAAAATTCAAAACATTCATTATTCAATAGGGCCCAAACTATCAAAAACCAGCGGTTTGAATGAACACACATTTCTTGGTAGAATCATGCAGGACTGAAATTTTTGATGTTTTTCTACTCCTCTCATGAGCCCAAACAAGTCTCTAAAAGCATGAGTTTGCAACTACTTTACTTTTGGAGAAAATTCAAAACATTCATTACTCAAAAGAGCCCAATAGCAAAAACCAGCGTTTTGAATGAAGAATCACATTTCTTGGTAGAATCATGCAGGATTGAAATTTTTGATGGTTTTTTACTCCTCTCAACAGCCCAAACAAGTTTCTAAAAGGATGAGTTTGCAACTACTTTACTTTTGGAGAAAATTCAAAACATTCATTATTCAATAGGGCCCAAACTATCAAAAACCAGCGGTTTCAATGAACACACATTTCTTGGTAGAATCATGCAGGACTGAAATTTTTGATGTTTTTCTACTCCTCTCATGAGCCCAAACAAGTCTCTAAAAGCATGAGTTTGCAACTACTTTACTTTTGGAGAAAATTCAAAACATTCATTATTCAATAGAGCCCAATAGCAAAAATCAGGTTTTGAATGAAGAATCACATTTCTTGGTAGAATCATGCAGGATTGAAATTTTTGATGGTTTTTTACTCCTCTCAACAGCCCAAACAAGTTTCTAAAAGGATGAGTTTGCAACTACTTTACTTTTGGAGAAAATTCAAAACATTCATTATTCAATAGGGCCCAAACTATCAAAAACCAGCGGTTTCAATGAACACACATTTCTTGGTAGAATCATGCAGGACTGAAATTTTTTATGTTTTTCTACTCCTCTCATGAGCCCAAACAAGTCTCTAAAAGCATGAGTTTGCAACTACTTTACTTTTGGAGAAAATTCAAAACATTCACTATTCAATAGAGCCCAATAGCAAAAATCAGGTTTTGAATGAAGAATCACATTTGTTGGTAAAATCATGCAGGATTGAAATTTTTGATGGTTTTTTACTCCTCTCAACAGCCCAAACAAGTTTCTAAAAGGATGAGTTTGCAACTACTTTACTTTTGGAGAAAATTCAAAACATTCATTATTCAATAGGGCCCAAACTATCAAAAACCAGCGGTTTCAATGAACACACATTTCTTGGTAGAATCATGCAGGACTGAAATTTTTGATGTTTTTCTACTCCTCTCATGAGCCCAAACAAGTCTCTAAAAGCATGAGTTTGCAACTACTTTACTTTTGGAGAAAATTCAAAACATTCATTATTCAATAGAGCCCAATAGCAAAAACCAGCGTTTTGAATGAAGAATCACATTTCTTGGTAGAATCATGCAGGATTGAAATTTTTGATGGTTTTTTACTCCTCTCAACAGCTCAAACAGGTTTCTAAAAGGATGAGTTTGCAACTACTTTACTTTTGGAGAAAATTCAAAACATTCATTATTCAATAGGGCCCAAACTATCAAAAACCAGCGGTTTCAATGAACACACATTTCTTGGTAGAATCATGCAGGACTGAAATTTTTGATGTTTTTCTACTCCTCTCATGAGCCCAAACAAGTCTCTAAAAGCATGAGTTTGCAACTACTTTACTTTTGGAGAAAATTCAAAACATTCATTGTTCAATAGAGCCCAATAGCAAAAATCAGGTTTTGAATGAAGAATCACATTTCTTGGTAGAATCATGCAGGATTGAAATTTTTGATGGTTTTTTACTCCTCTCAACAGCCCAAACAAGTTTCTAAAAGGATGAGTTTGCAACTACTTTACTTTTGGAGAAAATTCAAAACATTCATTATTCAATAGGGCCCAAACTATCAAAAACCAGCGGTTTCAATGAACACACATTTCTTGGTAGAATCATGCAGGACTGAAATTTTTGATGTTTTTCTACTCCTCTCATGAGCCCAAACAAGTCTCTAAAAGCATGAGTTTGCAACTACTTTACTTTTGGAGAAAATTCAAAACATTCATTATTCAATAGAGCCCAATAGCAAAAATCAGGTTTTGAATGAAGAATCACATTTCTTGGTAAAATCATGCAGGATTGAAATTTTTGATGGTTTTTTACTCCTCTCAACAGCCCAAACAAGTTTCTAAAAGGATGAGTTTGCAACTACTTTACTTTTGGAGAAAATTCAAAACATTCATTATTCAATAGGGCCCAAACTATCAAAAACCAGCGGTTTCAATGAACACACATTTCTTGGTAGAATCATGCAGGACTGAAATTTTTGATGTTTTTCTACTCCTCTCATGAGCCCAAACAAGTCTCTAAAAGCATGAGTTTGCAACTACTTTACTTTTGGAGAAAATTCAAAACATTCATTATTCAATAGAGCCCAATAGCAAAAACCAGCGTTTTGAATGAAGAATCACATTTCTTGGTAGAATCATGCAGGATTGAAATTTTTGATGGTTTTTTACTCCTCTCAACAGCCCAAACAAGTTTCTAAAAGGATGAGTTTGCAACTACTTTACTTTTGGAGAAAATTCAAAACATTCATTATTCAATAGGGCCCAAACTATCAAAAACCAGCGGTTTCAATGAACACACATTTCTTGGTAGAATCATGCAGGACTGAAATTTTTGATGTTTTTCTACTCCTCTCATGAGCCCAAACAAGTCTCTAAAAGCATGAGTTTGCAACTACTTTACTTTTGGAGAAAATTCAAAACATTCATTATTCAATAGAGCCCAATAGCAAAAATCAGGTTTTGAATGAAGAATCACATTTCTTGGTAGAATCATGCAGGATTGAAATTTTTGATGGTTTTTTTACTCCTCTCAACAGCCCAAACAAGTTTCTAAAAGGATGAGTTTGCAACTACTTTACTTTTGGAGAAAATTCAAAACATTCATTATTCAATAGGGCCCAAAATATCAAAAACCAGCGGTTTGAATGAACACACATTTCTTGGTAGAATCGTGCAGGACTGAAATTTTTGATGTTTTTCTACTCCTCTCATGAGCCCAAACAAGTCTCTAAAAGGATGAGTTTGCAACTACTTTACTTTTGGAGAAAATTCAAAACATTCATTATTCAATAGAGCCCAATAGCAAAAACCAGCGTTTTGAATGAAGAATCACATTTCTTGGTAGAATCATGCAGGATTTAAATTTTTGATGGTTTTTTACTCCTCTCAACAGCCCAAACAAGTTTCTAAAAGGATGAGTTTGCAACTACTTTACTTTTGGAGAAAATTCAAAACATTCATTATTCAATAGGGCCCAAACTATCAAAAACCAGCGGTTTCAATGAACACACATTTCTTGGTAGAATCATGCAGGACTGACATTTTTGATGTTTTTCTACTCCTCTCATGAGCCCAAACAAGTCTCTAAAAGCATGAGTTTGCAACTACTTTACTTTTGGAGAAAATTCAAAACATTCATTATTCAATAGAGCCCTATAGCAAAAATCAGGTTTTGAATGAAGAATCACATTTCTTGGTAGAATCATGCAGGATTGAAATTTTTGATGGTTTTTTACTCCTCTCAACAGCCCAAACAAGTTTCTAAAAGGATGAGTTTGCAACTACTTTACTTTTGGAGAAAATTCAAAACATTCATTATTCAATAGGGCCCAAACTATCAAAAACCAGTGGTTTGAATGAACACACATTTCTTGGTAGAATCATGCAGGACTGAAATTTTTGATGTTTTTCTACTCCTCTCATGAGCCCAAACAAGTCTCTAAAAGCATGAGTTTGCAACTACTTTACTTTTGGAGAAAATTCAAAACATTCATTACTCAAAAGAGCCCAATAGCAAAAACCAGCGTTTTGAATGAAGAATCACATTTCTTGGTAGAATCATGCAGGATTGAAATTTTTGATGGTTTTTTACTCCTCTCAACAGCCCAAACAAGTTTCTAAAAGGATGAGTTTGCAACTACTTTACTTTTGGAGAAAATTCAAAACATTCATTATTCAATAGGGCCCAAACTATCAAAAACCAGCGGTTTGAATGAACACACATTTCTTGGTAGAATCATGCAGGACTGAAATTTTTGATGTTTTTCTACTCCTCTCATGAGCCCAAACAAGTCTCTAAAAGCATGAGTTTGCAACTACTTTACTTTTGGAGAAAATTCAAAACATTCATTACTCAAAAGAGCCCAATAGCAAAAACCAGCGTTTTAAATGAAGAATCACATTTCTTGGTAGAATCATGCAGGATTGAAATTTTTGATGGTTTTTTACTCCTCTCAACAGCCCAAACAAGTTTCTAAAAGGATGAGTTTGCAACTACTTTACTTTTGGAGAAAATTCAAAACATTGATTATTCAATAGGGCCCAAACTATCAAAAACCAGCGGTTTCAATGAACACACATTTCTTGGTAGAATCATGCAGGACTGAAATTTTTGATGTTTTTCTACTCCTCTCATGAGCCCAAACAAGTCTCTAAAAGCATGAGTTTGCAACTACTTTACTTTTGGAGAAAATTCAAAACATTCATTATTCAATAGAGCCAATAGCAAAAACCAGCGTTTTGAATGAAGAATCACATTTCTTGGTAGAATCATGCAGGATTGAAATTTTTGATGGTTTTTTACTCCTCTCAACAGCCCAAACAAGTTTCTAAAAGGATGAGTTTGCAACTACTTTACTTTTGGAGAAAATTCAAAACATTCATTATTCAATAGGGCCCAAACTATCAAAAACCAGCGGTTTGAATGAACACACATTTCTTGGTAGAATCATGCAGGACTGAAATTTTTGATGTTTTTCTACTCCTCTCATGAGCCCAAACAAGTCTCTAAAAGCATGAGTTTGCAACTACTTTACTTTTGGAGAAAATTCAAAACATTCATTACTCAAAAGAGCCCAATAGCAAAAACCAGCGTTTTGAATGAAGAATCACATTTCTTGGTAGAATCATGCAGGATTGAAATTTTTGATGGTTTTTTACTCCTCTCAACAGCTCAAACAGGTTTCTAAAAGGATGAGTTTGCAACTACTTTACTTTTGGAGAAAATTCAAAACATTCATTATTCAATAGGGCCCAAACTATCAAAAACCAGCGGTTTCAATGAACACACATTTCTTGGTAGAATCATGCAGGACTGAAATTTTTGATGTTTTTCTACTCCTCTCATGAGCCCAAACAAGTCTCTAAAAGCATGAGTTTGCAACTACTTTACTTTTGGAGAAAATTCAAAACATTCATTATTCAATAGAGCCCAATAGCAAAAATCAGGTTTTGAATGAAGAATCACATTTCTTGGTAGAATCATGCAGGATTGAAATTTTTGATGGTTTTTTACTCCTCTCAACAGCCCAAACAAGTTTCTAAAAGGATGAGTTTGCAACTACTTTACTTTTGGAGAAAATTCAAAACATTCATTATTCAATAGGGCCCAAACTATCAAAAACCAGCGGTTTCAATGAACACACATTTCTTGGTAGAATCATGCAGGACTGAAATTTTTGATGTTTTTCTACTCCTCTCATGAGCCCAAACAAGTCTCTAAAAGCATGAGTTTGCAACTACTTTACTTTTGGAGAAAATTCAAAACATTCATTATTCAATAGAGCCCAATAGCAAAAATCAGGTTTTGAATGAAGAATCACATTTCTTGGTAAAATCATGCAGGATTGAAATTTTTGATGGTTTTTTACTCCTCTCAACAGCCCAAACAAGTTTCTAAAAGGATGAGTTTGCAACTACTTTACTTTTGGAGAAAATTCAAAACATTCATTATTCAATAGGGCCCAAACTATCAAAAACCAGCGGTTTCAATGAACACACATTTCTTGGTAGAATCATGCAGGACTGAAATTTTTGATGTTTTTCTACTCCTCTCATGAGCCCAAACAAGTCTCTAAAAGCATGAGTTTGCAACTACTTTACTTTTGGAGAAAATTCAAAACATTCATTATTCAATAGAGCCCAATAGCAAAAACCAGCGTTTTGAATGAAGAATCACATTTCTTGGTAGAATCATGCAGGATTGAAATTTTTGATGGTTTTTTACTCCTCTCAACAGCCCAAACAAGTTTCTAAAAGGATGAGTTTGCAACTACTTTACTTTTGGAGAAAATTCAAAACATTCATTATTCAATAGGGCCCAAACTATCAAAAACCAGCGGTTTCAATGAACACACATTTCTTGGTAGAATCATGCAGGACTGAAATTTTTGATGTTTTTCTACTCCTCTCATGAGCCCAAACAAGTCTCTAAAAGCATGAGTTTGCAACTACTTTACTTTTGGAGAAAATTCAAAACATTCATTATTCAATAGAGCCCAATAGCAAAAATCAGGTTTTGAATGAAGAATCACATTTCTTGGTAGAATCATGCAGGATTGAAATTTTTGATGGTTTTTTTACACCTCTCAACAGCCCAAACAAGTTTCTAAAAGGATGAGTTTGCAACTACTTTACTTTTGGAGAAAATTCAAAACATTCATTATTCAATAGGGCCCAAAATATCAAAAACCAGCGGTTTGAATGAACACACATTTCTTGGTAGAATCGTGCAGGACTGAAATTTTTGATGTTTTTCTACTCCTCTCATGAGCCCAAACAAGTCTCTAAAAGGATGAGTTTGCAACTACTTTACTTTTGGAGAAAATTCAAAACATTCATTATTCAATAGAGCCCAATAGCAAAAACCAGCGTTTTGAATGAAGAATCACATTTCTTGGTAGAATCATGCAGGATTTAAATTTTTGATGGTTTTTACTCCTCTCAACAGCCCAAACAAGTTTCTAAAAGGATGAGTTTGCAACTACTTTACTTTTGGAGAAAATTCAAAACATTCATTATTCAATAGGGCCCAAACTATCAAAAACCAGCGGTTTCAATGAACACACATTTCTTGGTAGAATCATGCAGGACTGACATTTTTGATGTTTTTCTACTCCTCTCATGAGCCCAAACAAGTCTCTAAAAGCATGAGTTTGCAACTACTTTACTTTTGGAGAAAATTCAAAACATTCATTATTCAATAGAGCCCTATAGCAAAAATCAGGTTTTGAATGAAGAATCACATTTCTTGGTAGAATCATGCAGGATTGAAATTTTTGATGGTTTTTTACTCCTCTCAACAGCCCAAACAAGTTTCTAAAAGGATGAGTTTGCAACTACTTTACTTTTGGAGAAAATTCAAAACATTCATTATTCAATAGGGCCCAAACTATCAAAAACCAGTGGTTTGAATGAACACACATTTCTTGGTAGAATCATGCAGGACTGAAATTTTTGATGTTTTTCTACTCCTCTCATGAGCCCAAACAAGTCTCTAAAAGCATGAGTTTGCAACTACTTTACTTTTGGAGAAAATTCAAAACATTCATTACTCAAAAGAGCCCAATAGCAAAAACCAGCGTTTTGAATGAAGAATCACATTTCTTGGTAGAATCATGCAGGATTGAAATTTTTGATGGTTTTTTACTCCTCTCAACAGCCCAAACAAGTTTCTAAAAGGATGAGTTTGCAACTACTTTACTTTTGGAGAAAATTCAAAACATTCATTATTCAATAGGGCCCAAACTATCAAAAACCAGCGGTTTGAATGAACACACATTTCTTGGTAGAATCATGCAGGACTGAAATTTTTGATGTTTTTCTACTCCTCTCATGAGCCCAAACAAGTCTCTAAAAGCATGAGTTTGCAACTACTTTACTTTTGGAGAAAATTCAAAACATTCATTACTCAAAAGAGCCCAATAGCAAAAACCAGCGTTTTAAATGAAGAATCACATTTCTTGGTAGAATCATGCAGGATTGAAATTTTTGATGGTTTTTTACTCCTCTCAACAGCCCAAACAAGTTTCTAAAAGGATGAGTTTGCAACTACTTTACTTTTGGAGAAAATTCAAAACATTGATTATTCAATAGGGCCCAAACTATCAAAAACCAGCGGTTTCAATGAACACACATTTCTTGGTAGAATCATGCAGGACTGAAATTTTTGATGTTTTTCTACTCCTCTCATGAGCCCAAACAAGTCTCTAAAAGCATGAGTTTGCAACTACTTTACTTTTGGAGAAAATTCAAAACATTCATTATTCAATAGAGCCAATAGCAAAAACCAGCGTTTTGAATGAAGAATCACATTTCTTGGTAGAATCATGCAGGATTGAAATTTTTGATGGTTTTTTACTCCTCTCAACAGCCCAAACAAGTTTCTAAAAGGATGAGTTTGCAACTACTTTACTTTTGGAGAAAATTCAAAACATTCATTATTCAATAGGGCCCAAACTATCAAAAACCAGCGGTTTGAATGAACACACATTTCTTGGTAGAATCATGCAGGACTGAAATTTTTGATGTTTTTCTACTCCTCTCATGAGCCCAAACAAGTCTCTAAAAGCATGAGTTTGCAACTACTTTACTTTTGGAGAAAATTCAAAACATTCATTACTCAAAAGAGCCCAATAGCAAAAACCAGCGTTTTGAATGAAGAATCACATTTCTTGGTAGAATCATGCAGGATTGAAATTTTTGATGGTTTTTTACTCCTCTCAACAGCCCAAACCAGTTTCTAAAAGGATGAGTTTGCAACTACTTTACTTTTGGAGAAAATTAAAAACATTCATTATTCAATAGGGCCCAAACTATCAAAAACCAGCGGTTTCAATGAACACACATTTCTTGGTAGAATCATGCAGGACTGAAATTTTTGATGTTTTTCTACTCCTCTCATGAGCTCAAACAAGTCTCTAAAAGCATGAGTTTGCAACTACTTTACTTTTGGAGAAAATTCAAAACATTCATTACTCAAAAGAGCCCAATAGCAAAAACCAGCGTTTTGAATGAAGAATCACATTTCTTGGTAGAATCATGCAGGATTGAAATTTTTGATGGTTTTTTACTCCTCTCAACAGCCCAAACAAGTTTCTAAAAGGATGAGTTTGCAACTACTTTACTTTTGGAGAAAATTCAAAACATTCATTATTCAATAGGGCCCAAACTATCAAAAACCAGCGGTTTCAATGAACACATTTCTTGGTAGAATCATGCAGGACTGAAATTTTTGATGTTTTTCTACTCCTCTCATGAGCCCAAACAAGTCTCTAAAAGCATGAGTTTGCAACTACTTTACTTTTGGAGAAAATTCAAAACATTCATTATTCAATAGAGCCCAATAGCAAAAATCAGGTTTTGAATGAAGAATCACATTTCTTGGTAGAATCATGCAGGATTGAAATTTTTGATGGTTTTTTACTCCTCTCAACAGCCCAAACAAGTTTCTAAAAGGATGAGTTTGCAACTACTTTACTTTTGGAGAAAATTCAAAACATTCATTATTCAATAGGGCCCAAACTATCAAAAACCAGCGGTTTCAATGAACACACATTTCTTGGTAGAATCATGCAGGACTGAAATTTTTGATGTTTTTCTACTCCTCTCATGAGCCCAAACAAGTCTGTAAAAGCATGAGTTTGCAACTACTTTACTTTTGGAGAAAATTCAAAACATTCATTATTCAATAGAGCCCAATAGCAAAAATCAGGTTTTGAATGAAGAATCACATTTCTTGGTAAAATCATGCAGGATTGAAATTTTTGATGGTTTTTTACTCCTCTCAACAGCCCAAACAAGTTTCTAAAAGGATGAGTTTGCAACTACTTTACTTTTGGAGAAAATTCAAAACATTCATTATTCAATAGGGCCCAAACTATCAAAAACCAGCGGTTTGAATGAACACACATTTCTTGGTAGAATCATGCAGGACTGAAATTTTTGATGTTTTTCTACTCCTCTCATGAGCCCAAACAAGTCTCTAAAAGCATGAGTTTGCAACTACTTTACTTTTGGAGAAAATTCAAAACATTCATTACTCAAAAGAGCCCAATAGCAAAAACCAGCGTTTTGAATGAAGAATCACATTTCTTGGTAGAATCATGCAGGATTGAAATTTTTGATGGTTTTTTACTCCTCTCAACAGCCCAAACAAGTTTCTAAAAGGATGAGTTTGCAACTACTTTACTTTTGGAGAAAATTCAAAACATTCATTATTCAATAGGGCCCAAACTATCAAAAACCAGCGGTTTCAATGAACACACATTTCTTGGTAGAATCATGCAGGACTGAAATTTTTGATGTTTTTCTACTCCTCTCATGAGCCCAAACAAGTCTCTAAAAGCATGAGTTTGCAACTACTTTACTTTTGGAGAAAATTCAAAACATTCATTATTCAATAGAGCCCAATAGCAAAAACCAGCGTTTTGAATGAAGAATCACATTTCTTGGTAGAATCATGCAGGATTGAAATTTTTGATGGTTTTTTACTCCTCTCAACAGCTCAAACAGGTTTCTAAAAGGATGAGTTTGCAACTACTTTACTTTTGGAGAAAATTCAAAACATTCATTATTCAATAGGGCCCAAACTATCAAAAACCAGCGGTTTCAATGAACACACATTTCTTGGTAGAATCATGCAGGACTGAAATTTTTGATGTTTTTCTACTCCTCTCATGAGCCCAAACAAGTCTCTAAAAGCATGAGTTTGCAACTACTTTACTTTTGGAGAAAATTCAAAACATTCATTATTCAATAGAGCCCAATAGCAAAAATCAGGTTTTGAATGAAGAATCACATTTCTTGGTAGAATCATGCAGGATTGAAATTTTTGATGGTTTTTTACTCCTCTCAACAGCCCAAACAAGTTTCTAAAAGGATGAGTTTGCAACTACTTTACTTTTGGAGAAAATTCAAAACATTCATTATTCAATAGGGCCCAAACTATCAAAAACCAGCGGTTTCAATGAACACACATTTCTTGGTAGAATCATGCAGGACTGAAATTTTTGATGTTTTTCTACTCCTCTCATGAGCCCAAACAAGTCTCTAAAAGCATGAGTTTGCAACTACTTTACTTTTGGAGAAAATTCAAAACATTCACTATTCAATAGAGCCCAATAGCAAAAATCAGGTTTTGAATGAAGAATCACATTTCTTGGTAAAATCATGCAGGATTGAAATTTTTGATGGTTTTTTACTCCTCTCAACAGCCCAAACAAGTTTCTAAAAGGATGAGTTTGCAACTACTTTACTTTTGGAGAAAATTCAAAACATTCATTATTCAATAGGGCCCAAACTATCAAAAACCAGCGGTTTCAATGAACACACATTTCTTGGTAGAATCATGCAGGACTGAAATTTTTGATGTTTTTCTACTCCTCTCATGAGCCCAAACAAGTCTCTAAAAGCATGAGTTTGCAACTACTTTACTTTTGGAGAAAATTCAAAACATTCATTATTCAATAGAGCCCAATAGCAAAAACCAGCGTTTTGAATGAAGAATCACATTTCTTGGTAGAATCATGCAGGATTGAAATTTTTGATGGTTTTTTACTCCTCTCAACAGCTCAAACAGGTTTCTAAAAGGATGAGTTTGCAACTACTTTACTTTTGGAGAAAATTCAAAACATTCATTATTCAATAGGGCCCAAACTATCAAAAACCAGCGGTTTCAATGAACACACATTTCTTGGTAGAATCATGCAGGACTGAAATTTTTGATGTTTTTCTACTCCTCTCATGAGCCCAAACAAGTCTCTAAAAGCATGAGTTTGCAACTACTTTACTTTTGGAGAAAATTCAAAACATTCATTATTCAATAGAGCCCAATAGCAAAAATCAGGTTTTGAATGAAGAATCACATTTCTTGGTAGAATCATGCAGGATTGAAATTTTTGATGGTTTTTTACTCCTCTCAACAGCCCAAACAAGTTTCTAAAAGGATGAGTTTGCAACTACTTTACTTTTGGAGAAAATTCAAAACATTCATTATTCAATAGGGCCCAAACTATCAAAAACCAGCGGTTTGAATGAACACACATTTCTTGGTAGAATCATGCAGGACTGAAATTTTTGATGTTTTTCTACTCCTCTCATGAGCCCAAACAAGTCTCTAAAAGCATGAGTTTGCAACTACTTTACTTTTGGAGAAAATTCAAAACATTCATTACTCAAAAGAGCCCAATAGCAAAAACCAGCGTTTTGAATGAAGAATCACATTTCTTGGTAGAATCATGCAGGATTGAAATTTTTGATGGTTTTTTACTCCTCTCAACAGCCCAAACAAGTTTCTAAAAGGACGAGTTTGCAACTGCTTTACTTTTGGAGAAAATTCAAAACATTCATTATTCAATAGGGCCCAAACTATCAAAAACCAGCGGTTTCAATGAACACACATTTCTTGGTAGAATCATGCAGGACTGAAATTTTTGATGTTTTTCTACTCCTCTCATGAGCCCAAACAAGTCTCTAAAAGCATGAGTTTGCAACTACTTTACTTTTGGAGAAAATTCAAAACATTCATTATTCAATAGAGCCCAATAGCAAAAACCAGCGTTTTGAATGAAGAATCACATTTCTTGGTAGAATCATGCAGGATTGAAATTTTTGATGGTTTTTTACTCCTCTCAACAGCTCAAACAGGTTTCTAAAAGGATGAGTTTGCAACTACTTTACTTTTGGAGAAAATTCAAAACATTCATTATTCAATAGGGCCCAAACTATCAAAAACCAGCGGTTTCAATGAACACACATTTCTTGGTAGAATCATGCAGGACTGAAATTTTTGATGTTTTTCTACTCCTCTCATGAGCCCAAACAAGTCTCTAAAAGCATGAGTTTGCAACTACTTTACTTTTGGAGAAAATTCAAAACATTCATTATTCAATAGAGCCCAATAGCAAAAATCAGGTTTTGAATGAAGAATCACATTTCTTGGTAGAATCATGCAGGATTGAAATTTTTGATGGTTTTTTACTCCTCTCAACAGCCCAAACAAGTTTCTAAAAGGATGAGTTTGCAACTACTTTACTTTTGGAGAAAATTCAAAACATTCATTATTCAATAGGGCCCAAACTATCAAAAACCAGCGGTTTCAATGAACACACATTTCTTGGTAGAATCATGCAGGACTGAAATTTTTGATGTTTTTCTACTCCTCTCATGAGCCCAAACAAGTCTCTAAAAGCATGAGTTTGCAACTACTTTACTTTTGGAGAAAATTCAAAACATTCATTATTCAATAGAGCCCAATAGCAAAAATCAGGTTTTGAATGAAGAATCACATTTCTTGGTAAAATCATGCAGGATTGAAATTTTTGATGGTTTTTTACTCCTCTCAACAGCCCAAACAAGTTTCTAAAAGGATGAGTTTGCAACTACTTTACTTTTGGAGAAAATTCAAAACATTCATTATTCAATAGGGCCCAAACTATCAAAAACCAGCGGTTTCAATGAACACACATTTCTTGGTAGAATAGTGCAGGACTGAAATTTTTGATGTTTTTCTACTCCTCTCATGAGCCCAAACAAGTCTCTAAAAGCATGAGTTTGCAACTACTTTACTTTTGGAGAAAATTCAAAACATTCATTATTCAATAGAGCCCAATAGCAAAAACCAGCGTTTTGAATGAAGAATCACATTTCTTGGTAGAATCATGCAGGATTGAAATTTTTGATGGTTTTTTACTCCTCTCAACAGCCCAAACAAGTTTCTAAAAGGATGAGTTTGCAACTACTTTACTTTTGGAGAAAATTCAAAACATTCATTATTCAATAGGGCCCAAACTATCAAAAACCAGCGGTTTCAATGAACACACATTTCTTGGTAGAATCATGCAGGACTGAAATTTTTGATGTTTTTCTACTCCTCTCATGAGCCCAAACAAGTCTCTAAAAGCATGAGTTTGCAACTACTTTACTTTTGGAGAAAATTCAAAACATTCATTATTCAATAGAGCCCAATAGCAAAAATCAGGTTTTGAATGAAGAATCACATTTCTTGGTAGAATCATGCAGGATTGAAATTTTTGATGGTTTTTTTACTCCTCTCAACAGCCCAAACAAGTTTCTAAAAGGATGAGTTTGCAACTACTTTACTTTTGGAGAAAATTCAAAACATTCATTATTCAATAGGGCCCAAAATATCAAAAACCAGCGGTTTGAATGAACACACATTTCTTGGTAGAATCGTGCAGGACTGAAATTTTTGATGTTTTTCTACTCCTCTCATGAGCCCAAACAAGTCTCTAAAAGGATGAGTTTGCAACTACTTTACTTTTGGAGAAAATTCAAAACATTCATTATTCAATAGAGCCCAATAGCAAAAACCAGCGTTTTGAATGAAGAATCACATTTCTTGGTAGAATCATGCAGGATTGAAATTTTTGATGGTTTTTTACTCCTCTCAACAGCCCAAACAAGTTTCTAAAAGGATGAGTTTGCAACTACTTTACTTTTGGAGAAAATTCAAAACATTCATTATTCAATAGGGCCCAAACTATCAAAAACCAGCGGTTTCAATGAACACACATTTCTTGGTAGAATCATGCAGGACTGAAATTTTTGATGTTTTTCTACTCCTCTCATGAGCCCAAACAAGTCTCTAAAAGCATGAGTTTGCAACTACTTTACTTTTGGAGAAAATTCAAAACATTCATTATTCAATAGAGCCCTATAGGAAAAATCAGGTTTTGAATGAAGAATCACATTTCTTGGTAGAATCATGCAGGATTGAAATTTTTGATGGTTTTTTACTCCTCTCAACAGCCCAAACAAGTTTCTAAAAGGATGAGTTTGCAACTACTTTACTTTTGGAGAAAATTCAAAACATTCATTATTCAATAGGGCCCAAACTATCAAAAACCAGTGGTTTGAATGAACACACATTTCTTGGTAGAATCATGCAGGACTGAAATTTTTGATGTTTTTCTACTCCTCTCATGAGCCCAAACAAGTCTCTAAAAGCATGAGTTTGCAACTACTTTACTTTTGGAGAAAATTCAAAACATTCATTACTCAAAAGAGCCCAATAGCAAAAACCAGCGTTTTGAATGAAGAATCACATTTCTTGGTAGAATCATGCAGGATTGAAATTTTTGATGGTTTTTTACTCCTCTCAACAGCCCAAAAAAGTTTCTAAAAGGATGAGTTTGCAACTACTTTACTTTTGGAGAAAATTCAAAACATTCATTATTCAATAGGGCCCAAACTATCAAAAACCAGCGGTTTCAATGAACACACATTTCTTGGTAGAATCATGCAGGACTGAAATTTTTGATGTTTTTCTACTCCTCTCATGAGCCCAAACAAGTCTCTAAAAGCATGAGTTTGCAACTACTTTACTTTTGGAGAAAATTCAAAACATTCATTATTCAATAGAGCCCAATAGCAAAAATCAGGTTTTGAATGAAGAATCACATTTCTTGGTAAAATCATGCAGGATTGAAATTTTTGATGGTTTTTTACTCCTCTCAACAGCCCAAACAAGTTTCTAAAAGGATGAGTTTGCAACTACTTTACTTTTGGAGAAAATTCAAAACATTCATTATTCAATAGGGCCCAAACTATCAAAAACCAGCGGTTTCAATGAACACACATTTCTTGGTAGAATCATGCAGGACTGAAATTTTTGATGTTTTTCTACTCCACTCATGAGCCCAAACAAGTCTCTAAAAGCATGAGTTTGCAACTACTTTACTTTTGGAGAAAATTCAAAACATTCATTACTCAAAAGAGCCCAATAGCAAAAAACAGCGTTTTGAATGAAGAATCACATTTCTTGGTAGAATCATGCAGGATTGAAATTTTTGATGGTTTTTTACTCCTCTCAACAGCCCAAACCAGTTTCTAAAAGGATGAGTTTGCAACTACTTTACTTTTGGAGAAAATTCAAAACATTCATTATTCAATAGGGCCCAAACTATCAAAAACCAGCGGTTTGAATGAACACACATTTCTTGGTAGAATCATGCAGGACTGAAATTTTTGATGTTTTTCTACTCCTCTCATGAGCCCAAACAAGTCTCTAAAAGCATGAGTTTGCAACTACTTTACTTTTGGAGAAAATTCAAAACATTCATTATTCAATAGAGCCCAATAGCAAAAATCAGGTTTTGAATGAAGAATCACATTTCTTGGTAGAATCATGCAGGATTGAAATTTTTGATGGTTTTTTACTCCTCTCAACAGCCCAAACAAGTTTCTAAAAGGATGAGTTTGCAACTACTTTACTTTTGGAGAAAATTCAAAACATTCATTATTCAATAGGGCCCAAACTATCAAAAACCAGCGGTTTCAATGAACACACATTTCTTGGTAGAATCATGCAGGACTGAAATTTTTGATGTTTTTCTACTCCTCTCATGAGCCCAAACAAGTCTCTAAAAGCATGAGTTTGCAACTACTTTACTTTTGGAGAAAATTCAAAACATTCATTATTCAATAGAGCCCAATAGCAAAAATCAGGTTTTGAATGAAGAATCACATTTCTTGGTAAAATCATGCAGGATTGAAATTTTTGATGGTTTTTTACTCCTCTCAACAGCCCAAACAAGTTTCTAAAAGGATGAGTTTGCAACTACTTTACTTTTGGAGAAAATTCAAAACATTCATTATTCAATAGGGCCCAAACTATCAAAAACCAGCGGTTTCAATGAACACACATTTCTTGGTAGAAATGGACTGAAATTTTTGATGTTTTTCTACTCCTCTCATGAGCCCAAACAAGTCTCTAAAAGCATGAGTTTGCAACTACTTTACTTTTGGAGAAAATTCAAAACATTCATTATTCAATAGAGCCCAATAGCAAAAACCAGCGTTTTGAATGAAGAATCACATTTCTTGGTAGAATCATGCAGGATTGAAATTTTTGATGGTTTTTTACTCCTCTCAACAGCCCAAACAAGTTTCTAAAAGGATGAGTTTGCAACTACTTTACTTTTGGAGAAAATTCAAAACATTCATTATTCAATAGGGCCCAAACTATCAAAAACCAGCGGTTTGAATGAACACACATTTCTTGGTAGAATCATGCAGGACTGAAATTTTTGATGTTTTTCTACTCCTCTCATGAGCCCAAACAAGTCTCTAAAAGCATGAGTTTGCAACTACTTTACTTTTGGAGAAAATTCAAAACATTCATTATTCAATAGAGCCCTATAGCAAAAATCAGGTTTTGAATGAAGAATCACATTTCTTGGTAGAATCATGCAGGATTGAAATTTTTGATGGTTTTTTACTCCTCTCAACAGCCCAAACAAGTTTCTAAAAGGATGAGTTTGCAACTACTTTACTTTTGGAGAAAATTCAAAACATTCATTATTCAATAGGGCCCAAACGATCAAAAACCAGTGGTTTGAATGAACACACATTTCTTGGTAGAATCATGCAGGACTGAAATTTTTGATGTTTTTCTACTCCTCTCATGAGCCCAAACAAGTCTCTAAAAGCATGAGTTTGCAACTACTTTACTTTTGGAGAAAATTCAAAACATTCATTATTCAATAGAGCCCAATAGCAAAAATCAGGTTTTGAATGAAGAATCACATTTCTTGGTAAAATCATGCAGGATTGAAATTTTTGATGGTTTTTTACTCCTCTCAACAGCCCAAACAAGTTTCTAAAAGGATGAGTTTGCAACTACTTTACTTTTGGAGAAAATTCAAAACATTCATTATTCAATAGGGCCCAAACTATCAAAAACCAGTGGTTTGAATGAACACACATTTCTTGGTAGAATCATGCAGGACTGAAATTTTTGATGTTTTTCTACTCCTCTCATGAGCCCAAACAAGTCTCTAAAAGCATGAGTTTGCAACTACTTTACTTTTGGAGAAAATTCAAAACATTCATTATTCAATAGAGCCCAATAGCAAAAATCAGGTTTTGAATGAAGAATCACATTTCTTGGTAAAATCATGCAGGATTGAAATTTTTGATGGTTTTTTACTCCTCTCAACAGCCCAAACAAGTTTCTAAAAGGATGAGTTTGCAACTACTTTACTTTTGGAGAAAATTCAAAACATTCATTATTCAATAGGGCCCAAACTATCACAAACCAGCGGTTTGAATGAACACACATTTCTTGGTAGAATCATGCAGGACTGAAATTTTTGATGTTTTTCTACTCCTCTCATGAGCCCAAACAAGTCTCTAAAAGCATGAGTTTGCAACTACTTTACTTTTGGAGAAAATTCAAAACATTCATTACTCAAAAGAGCCCAATAGCAAAAACCAGCGTTTTGAATGAAGAATCACATTTCTTGGTAGAATCATGCAGGATTGAAATTTTTGATGGTTTTTTACTCCTCTCAACAGCCCAAACAAGTTTCTAAAAGGATGAGTTTGCAACTACTTTACTTTTGGAGAAAATTCAAAACATTCATTATTCAATAGGGCCCAAACTATCAAAAACCAGCGGTTTCAATGAACACACATTTCTTGGTAGAATCATGCAGGACTGAAATTTTTGATGTTTTTCTACTCCTCTCATGAGCCCAAACAAGTCTCTAAAAGCATGAGTTTGCAACTACTTTACTTTTGGAGAAAATTCAAAACATTCACTGTTCAATAGAGCCCAATAGCAAAAATCAGGTTTTGAATGAAGAATCACATTTATTGGTAAAATCATGCAGGATTGAAATTTTTGATGGTTTTTTACTCCTCTCAACAGCCCAAACAAGTTTCTAAAAGGATGAGTTTGCAACTAGTTTACTTTTGGAGAAAATTCAAAACATTCATTATTCAATAGGGCCCAAACTATCAAAAACCAGCGGTTTCAATGAACACACATTTCTTGGTAGAATCATGCAGGACTGAAATTTTTGATGTTTTTCTACTCCTCTCTCATGAGAGGAGTAGAAAAACATCAAAAATTTCAGTCCTGCATGATTCTACCAAGAAATGTGTGTTCATTGAAACCGCTGGTTTTTGATAGTTTGGGCCCTATTGAATAATGAATGTTTTGAATTTTCTCCAAAAGTAAAGTAGTTGGAAACAAGTCCAAACAAGCCCAAACAAGTCTCTAAAAGCATGAGTTTGCAACTACTTTACTTTTGGAGAAAATTCAAAACATTCATTATTCAATAGAGCCCAATAGCAAAAACCAGCGTTTTGAATGAAGAATCACATTTCTTGGTAGAATCATGCAGGATTGAAATTTTTGATGGTTTTTTACTCCTCTCAACAGCCCAAACAAGTTTCTAAAAGGATGAGTTTGCAACTACTTTACTTTTGGAGAAAATTCAAAACATTCATTATTCAATAGGGCCCAAATTATCAAAAACCAGCGGTTTGAATGAACACACATTTCTTGGTAGAATCATGCAGGACTGAAATTTTTGATGTTTTTCTACTCCTCTCATGAGCCCAAACAAGTCTCTAAAAGCATGAGTTTGCAACTACTTTACTTTTGGAGAAAATTCAAAACATTCATTACTCAAAAGAGCCCAATAGCAAAAACCAGCGTTTTGAATGAAGAATCACATTTCTTGGTAGAATCATGCAGGATTGAAATTTTTGATGGTTTTTTACTCCTCTCAACAGCCCAAACCAGTTTCTAAAATTATGAGTTTGCAACTACTTTACTTTTGGAGAAAATTAAAAACATTCATTATTCAATAGGGCCCAAACTATCAAAAACCAGCGGTTTCAATGAACACACATTTCTTGGTAGAATCATGCAGGACTGAAATTTTTGATGTTTTTCTACTCCTCTCATGAGCTCAAACAAGTCTCTAAAAGCATGAGTTTGCAACTACTTTACTTTTGGAGAATATTCAAAACATTCATTACTCAAAAGAGCCCAATAGCAAAAACCAGCGTTTTGAATGAAGAATCACATTTCTTGGTAGAATCATGCAGGATTGAAATTTTTGATGGTTTTTTACTCCTCTCAACAGCCCAAACAAGTTTCTAAAAGGATGAGTTTGCAACTACTTTACTTTTGGAGAAAATTCAAAACATTCATTATTCAATAGGGCCCAAACTATCAAAAACCAGCGGTTTCAATGAACACACATTTCTTGGTAGAATCATGCAGGACTGAAATTTTTGATGTTTTTCTACTCCTCTCATGAGCCCAAACAAGTCTCTAAAAGCATGAGTTTGCAACTACTTTACTTTTGGAGAAAATTCAAAACATTCATTATTCAATAGAGCCCAATAGCAAAAATCAGGTTTTGAATGAAGAATCACATTTCTTGGTAGAATCATGCAGGATTGAAATTTTTGATGGTTTTTTACTCCTCTCAACAGCCCAAACAAGTTTCTAAAAGGATGAGTTTGCAACTACTTTACTTTTGGAGAAAATTCAAAACATTCATTATTCAATAGGGCCCAAACTATCAAAAACCAGCGGTTTCAATGAACACACATTTCTTGGTAGAATCATGCAGGACTGAAATTTTTGATGTTTTTCTACTCCACTCATGAGCCCAAACAAGTCTCTAAAAGCATGAGTTTGCAACTACTTTACTTTTGGAGAAAATTCAAAACATTCATTATTCAATAGAGCCCAATAGCAAAAATCAGGTTTTGAATGAAGAATCACATTTCTTGGTAAAATCATGCAGGATTGAAATTTTTGATGGTTTTTTACTCCTCTCAACAGCCCAAACAAGTTTCTAAAAGGATGAGTTTGCAACTACTTTACTTTTGGAGAAAATTCAAAACATTCATTATTCAATAGGGCCCAAACTATCAAAAACCAGCGGTTTGAATGAACACACATTTCTTGGTAGAATCATGCAGGACTGAAATTTTTGATGTTTTTCTACTCCTCTCATGAGCCCAAACAAGTCTCTAAAAGCATGAGTTTGCAACTACTTTACTTTTGGAGAAAATTCAAAACATTCACTATTCAATAGAGCCCAATAGCAAAAATCAGGTTTTGAATGAAGAATCACATTTCTTGGTAAAATCATGCAGGATTGAAATTTTTGATGGTTTTTTACTCCTCTCAACAGCCCAAACAAGTTTCTAAAAGGATGAGTTTGCAACTACTTTACTTTTGGAGAAAATTCAAAACATTCATTATTCAATAGGGCCCAAACTATCAAAAACCAGCGGTTTCAATGAACACACATTTCTTGGTAGAATCATGCAGGACTGAAATTTTTGATGTTTTTCTACTCCTCTCATGAGCCCAAACAAGTCTCTAAAAGCATGAGTTTGCAACTACTTTACTTTTGGAGAAAATTCAAAACATTCATTATTCAATAGAGCCCAATAGCAAAAACCAGCGTTTTGAATGAAGAATCACATTTCTTGGTAGAATCATGCAGGATTGAAATTTTTGATGGTTTTTTACTCCTCTCAACAGCTCAAACAGGTTTCTAAAAGGATGAGTTTGCAACTACTTTACTTTTGGAGAAAATTCAAAACATTCATTATTCAATAGGGCCCAAACTATCAAAAACCAGCGGTTTCAATGAACACACATTTCTTGGTAGAATCATGCAGGACTGAAATTTTTGATGTTTTTCTACTCCTCTCATGAGCCCAAACAAGTCTCTAAAAGCATGAGTTTGCAACTACTTTACTTTTGGAGAAAATTCAAAACATTCATTATTCAATAGAGCCCAATAGCAAAAATCAGGTTTTGAATGAAGAATCACATTTCTTGGTAGAATCATGCAGGATTGAAATTTTTGATGGTTTTTTACTCCTCTCAACAGCCCAAACAAGTTTCTAAAAGGATGAGTTTGCAACTACTTTACTTTTGGAGAAAATTCAAAACATTCATTATTCAATAGGGCCCAAACTATCAAAAACCAGCGGTTTCAATGAACACACATTTCTTGGTAGAATCATGCAGGACTGAAATTTTTGATGTTTTTCTACTCCTCTCATGAGCCCAAACAAGTCTCTAAAAGCATGAGTTTGCAACTACTTTACTTTTGGAGAAAATTCAAAACATTCATTATTCAATAGAGCCCAATAGCAAAAATCAGGTTTTGAATGAAGAATCACATTTCTTGGTAAAATCATGCAGGATTGAAATTTTTGATGGTTTTTTACTCCTCTCAACAGCCCAAACAAGTTTCTAAAAGGATGAGTTTGCAACTACTTTACTTTTGGAGAAAATTCAAAACATTCATTATGCAATAGGGCCCAAACTATCAAAAACCAGCGGTTTCAATGAACACACATTTCTTGGTAGAATCATGCAGGACTGAAATTTTTGATGTTTTTCTACTCCTCTCATGAGCCCAAACAAGTCTCTAAAAGCATGAGTTTGCAACTACTTTACTTTTGGAGAAAATTCAAAACATTCATTACTCAAAAGAGCCCAATAGCAAAAACCAGCGTTTTAAATGAAGAATCACATTTCTTGGTAGAATCATGCAGGATTGAAATTTTTGATGGTTTTTTACTCCTCTCAACAGCCCAAACAAGTTTCTAAAAGGATGAGTTTGCAACTACTTTACTTTTGGAGAAAATTCAAAACATTCATTATTCAATAGGGCCCAAACTATCAAAAACCAGCGGTTTCAATGAACACACATTTCTTGGTAGAATCATGCAGGACTGAAATTTTTGATGTTTTTCTACTCCTCTCATGAGCCCAAACAAGTCTCTAAAAGCATGAGTTTGCAACTACTTTACTTTTGGAGAAAATTCAAAACATTCATTATTCAATAGAGCCCAATAGCAAAAACCAGCGTTTTGAATGAAGAATCACATTTCTTGGTAGAATCATGCAGGATTGAAATTTTTGATGGTTTTTTACTCCTCTCAACAGCCCAAACAAGTTTCTAAAAGGATGAGTTTGCAACTACTTTACTTTTGGAGAAAATTCAAAACATTCATTATTCAATAGGGCCCAAACTATCAAAAACCAGCGGTTTGAATGAACACACATTTCTTGGTAGAATCATGCAGGACTGAAATTTTTGATGTTTTTCTACTCCTCTCATGAGCCCAAACAAGTCTCTAAAAGCATGAGTTTGCAACTACTTTACTTTTGGAGAAAATTCAAAACATTCATTACTCAAAAGAGCCCAATAGCAAATACCAGCGTTTTGAATGAAGAATCACATTTCTTGGTAGAATCATGCAGGATTGAAATTTTTGATGGTTTTTTACTCCTCTCAACAGCCCAAACCAGTTTCTAAAAGGATGAGTTTGCAACTACTTTACTTTTGGAGAAAATTAAAAACATTCATTATTCAATAGGGCCCAAACTATCAAAAACCAGCGGTTTCAATGAACACACATTTCTTGGTAGAATCATGCAGGACTGAAATTTTTGATGTTTTTCTACTCCTCTCATGAGCTCAAACAAGTCTCTAAAAGCATGAGTTTGCAACTACTTTACTTTTGGAGAAAATTCAAAACATTCATTACTCAAAAGAGCCCAATAGCAAAAACCAGCGTTTTGAATGAAGAATCACATTTCTTGGTAGAATCATGCAGGATTGAAATTTTTGATGGTTTTTTACTCCTCTCAACAGCCCAAACAAGTTTCTAAAAGGATGAGTTTGCAACTACTTTACTTTTGGAGAAAATTCAAAACATTCATTATTCAATAGGGCCCAAACTATCAAAAACCAGCGGTTTCAATGAACACACATTTCTTGGTAGAATCATGCAGGACTGAAATTTTTGTTGTTTTTCTACTCCTCTCATGAGCCCAAACAAGTCTCTAAAAGCATGAGTTTGCAACTACTTTACTTTTGGAGAAAATTCAAAACATTCATTATTCAATAGAGCCCAATAGCAAAAATCAGGTTTTGAATGAAGAATCACATTTCTTGGTAGAATCATGCAGGATTGAAATTTTTGATGGTTTTTTACTCCTCTCAACAGCCCAAACAAGTTTCTAAAAGGATGAGTTTGCAACTACTTTACTTTTGGAGAAAATTCAAAACATTCATTATTCAATAGGGCCCAAACTATCAAAAACCAGCGGTTTGAATGAACACACATTTCTTGGTAGAATCATGCAGGACTGAAATTTTTGATGTTTTTCTACTCCTCTCATGAGCCCAAACAAGTCTCTAAAAGCATGAGTTTGCAACTACTTTACTTTTGGAGAAAATTCAAAACATTCATTATTCAATAGAGCCCAATAGCAAAAATCAGGTTTTGAATGAAGAATCACATTTCTTGGTAAAATCATGCAGGATTGAAATTTTTGATGGTTTTTTACTCCTCTCAACAGCCCAAACAAGTTTCTAAAAGGATGAGTTTGCAACTACTTTACTTTTGGAGAAAATTCAAAACATTCATTATTCAATAGGGCCCAAACTATCAAAAACCAGCGGTTTCAATGAACACACATTTCTTGGTAGAATCATGCAGGACTGAAATTTTTGATGTTTTTCTACTCCTCTCATGAGCCCAAACAAGTCTCTAAAAGCATGAGTTTGCAACTACTTTACTTTTGGAGAAAATTCAAAACATTCATTACTCAAAAGAGCCCAATAGCAAAAACCAGCATTTTGAAAGAAGAATCACATTTCTTGGTAGAATCATGCAGGATTGAAATTTTTGATGGTTTTTTACTCCTCTCAACAGCCCAAACAAGTTTCTAAAAGGATGAGTTTGCAACTACTTTACTTTTGGAGAAAATTCAAAACATTCATTATTCAATAGGGCCCAAACTATCAAAAACCAGCGGTTTCAATGAACACACATTTCTTGGTAGAATCATGCAGGACTGAAATTTTTGATGTTTTTCTACTCCTCTCATGAGCCCAAACAAGTCTCTAAAAGCATGAGTTTGCAACTACTTTACTTTTGGAGAAAATTCAAAACATTCATTATTCAATAGAGCCCAATAGCAAAAATCAGGTTTTGAATGAAGAATCACATTTCTTGGTAAAATCATGCAGGATTGAAATTTTTGATGGTTTTTTACTCCTCTCAACAGCCCAAACAAGTTTCTAAAAGGATGAGTTTGCAACTACTTTACTTTTGGAGAAAATTCAAAACATTCATTATTCAATAGGGCCCAAACTATCAAAAACCAGCGGTTTGAATGAACACACATTTCTTGGTAGAATCATGCAGGACTGAAATTTTTGATGTTTTTCTACTCCTCTCATGAGCCCAAACAAGTCTCTAAAAGCATGAGTTTGCAACTACTTTACTTTTGGAGAAAATTCAAAACATTCATTACTCAAAAGAGCCCAATAGCAAAAACCAGCGTTTTAAATGAAGAATCACATTTCTTGGTAGAATCATGCAGGATTGAAATTTTTGATGGTTTTTTACTCCTCTCAACAGCCCAAACAAGTTTCTAAAAGGATGAGTTTGCAACTACTTTACTTTTGGAGAAAATTCAAAACATTCATTATTCAATAGGGCCCAAACTATCAAAAACCAGCGGTTTCAATGAACACACATTTCTTGGTAGAATCATGCAGGACTGAAATTTTTGATGTTTTTCTACTCCTCTCATGAGCCCAAACAAGTCTCTAAAAGCATGAGTTTGCAACTACTTTACTTTTGGAGAAAATTCAAAACATTCATTATTCAATAGAGCCCAATAGCAAAAACCAGCGTTTTGAATGAAGAATCACATTTCTTGGTAGAATCATGCAGGATTGAAATTTTTGATGGTTTTTTACTCCTCTCAACAGCCCAAACAAGTTTCTAAAAGGATGAGTTTGCAACTACTTTACTTTTGGAGAAAATTCAAAACATTCATTATTCAATAGGGCCCAAACTATCAAAAACCAGCGGTTTGAATGAACACACATTTCTTGGTAGAATCATGCAGGACTGAAATTTTTGATGTTTTTCTACTCCTCTCATGAGCCCAAACAAGTCTCTAAAAGCATGAGTTTGCAACTACTTTACTTTTGGAGAAAATTCAAAACATTCATTACTCAAAAGAGCCCAATAGCAAATACCAGCGTTTTGAATGAAGAATCACATTTCTTGGTAGAATCATGCAGGATTGAAATTTTTGATGGTTTTTTACTCCTCTCAACAGCCCAAACCAGTTTCTAAAAGGATGAGTTTGCAACTACTTTACTTTTGGAGAAAATTAAAAACATTCATTATTCAATAGGGCCCAAACTATCAAAAACCAGCGGTTTCAATGAACACACATTTCTTGGTAGAATCATGCAGGACTGAAATTTTTGATGTTTTTCTACTCCTCTCATGAGCTCAAACAAGTCTCTAAAAGCATGAGTTTGCAACTACTTTACTTTTGGAGAAAATTCAAAACATTCATTACTCAAAAGAGCCCAATAGCAAAAACCAGCGTTTTGAATGAAGAATCACATTTCTTGGTAGAATCATGCAGGATTGAAATTTTTGATGGTTTTTTACTCCTCTCAACAGCCCAAACAAGTTTCTAAAAGGATGAGTTTGCAACTACTTTACTTTTGGAGAAAATTCAAAACATTCATTATTCAATAGGGCCCAAACTATCAAAAACCAGCGGTTTCAATGAACACACATTTCTTGGTAGAATCATGCAGGACTGAAATTTTTGTTGTTTTTCTACTCCTCTCATGAGCCCAAACAAGTCTCTAAAAGCATGAGTTTGCAACTACTTTACTTTTGGAGAAAATTCAAAACATTCATTATTCAATAGAGCCCAATAGCAAAAATCAGGTTTTGAATGAAGAATCACATTTCTTGGTAGAATCATGCAGGATTGAAATTTTTGATGGTTTTTTACTCCTCTCAACAGCCCAAACAAGTTTCTAAAAGGATGAGTTTGCAACTACTTTACTTTTGGAGAAAATTCAAAACATTCATTATTCAATAGGGCCCAAACTATCAAAAACCAGCGGTTTGAATGAACACACATTTCTTGGTAGAATCATGCAGGACTGAAATTTTTGATGTTTTTCTACTCCTCTCATGAGCCCAAACAAGTCTGTAAAAGCATGAGTTTGCAACTACTTTACTTTTGGAGAAAATTCAAAACATTCATTATTCAATAGAGCCCAATAGCAAAAATCAGGTTTTGAATGAAGAATCACATTTCTTGGTAAAATCATGCAGGATTGAAATTTTTGATGGTTTTTTACTCCTCTCAACAGCCCAAACAAGTTTCTAAAAGGATGAGTTTGCAACTACTTTACTTTTGGAGAAAATTCAAAACATTCATTATTCAATAGGGCCCAAACTATCAAAAACCAGCGGTTTCAATGAACACACATTTCTTGGTAGAATCATGCAGGACTGAAATTTTTGATGTTTTTCTACTCCTCTCATGAGCCCAAACAAGTCTCTAAAAGCATGAGTTTGCAACTACTTTACTTTTGGAGAAAATTCAAAACATTCATTACTCAAAAGAGCCCAATAGCAAAAACCAGCGTTTTGAATGAAGAATCACATTTCTTGGTAGAATCATGCAGGATTGAAATTTTTGATGATTTTTTACTCCTCTCAACAGCCCAAACAAGTTTCTAAAAGGATGAGTTTGCAACTACTTTACTTTTGGAGAAAATTCAAAACATTCATTATTCAATAGGGCCCAAACTATCAAAAACCAGCGGTTTCAATGAACACACATTTCTTGGTAGAATCATGCAGGACTGAAATTTTTGATGTTTTTCTACTCCTCTCATGAGCCCAAACAAGTCTCTAAAAGCATGAGTTTGCAACTACTTTACTTTTGGAGAAAATTCAAAACATTCATTATTCAATAGAGCCCAATAGCAAAAATCAGGTTTTGAATGAAGAATCACATTTCTTGGTAGAATCATGCAGGATTGAAATTTTTGATGGTTTTTTACTCCTCTCAACAGCCCAAACAAGTTTCTAAAAGGATGAGTTTGCAACTACTTTACTTTTGGAGAAAATTCAAAACATTCACTATTCAATAGAGCCCAATAGCAAAAATCAGGTTTTGAATGAAGAATCACATTTCTTGGTAAAATCATGCAGGATTGAAATTTTTGATGGTTTTTTACTCCTCTCAACAGCCCAAACAAGTTTCTAAAAGGATGAGTTTGCAACTACTTTACTTTTGGAGAAAATTCAAAACATTCATTATTCAATAGGGCCCAAACTATCAAAAACCAGCGGTTTCAATGAACACACATTTCTTGGTAGAATCATGCAGGACTGAAATTTTTGATGTTTTTCTACTCCTCTCATGAGCCCAAACAAGTCTCTAAAAGCATGAGTTTGCAACTACTTTACTTTTGGAGAAAATTCAAAACATTCATTATTCAATAGAGCCCAATAGCAAAAACCAGCGTTTTGAATGAAGAATCACATTTCTTGGTAGAATCATGCAGGATTGAAATTTTTGATGGTTTTTTACTCCTCTCAACAGCTCAAACAGGTTTCTAAAAGGATGAGTTTGCAACTACTTTACTTTTGGAGAAAATTCAAAACATTCATTATTCAATAGGGCCCAAACTATCAAAAACCAGCGGTTTCAATGAACACACATTTCTTGGTAGAATCATGCAGGACTGAAATTTTTGATGTTTTTCTACTCCTCTCATGAGCCCAAACAAGTCTCTAAAAGCATGAGTTTGCAACTACTTTACTTTTGGAGAAAATTCAAAACATTCATTATTCAATAGAGCCCAATAGCAAAAATCAGGTTTTGAATGAAGAATCACATTTCTTGGTAGAATCATGCAGGATTGAAATTTTTGACGGTTTTTTACTCCTCTCAACAGCCCAAACAAGTTTCTAAAAGGATGAGTTTGCAACTACTTTACTTTTGGAGAAAATTCAAAACATTCATTATTCAATAGGGCCCAAACTATCAAAAACCAGCGGTTTGAATGAACACACATTTCTTGGTAGAATCATGCAGGACTGAAATTTTTGATGTTTTTCTACTCCTCTCATGAGCCCAAACAAGTCTCTAAAAGTATGAGTTTGCAACTACTTTACTTTTGGAGAAAATTCAAAACATTCATTACTCAAAAGAGCCCAATAGCAAAAACCAGCGTTTTGAATGAAGAATCACATTTCTTGGTAGAATCATGCAGGATTGAAATTTTTGATGGTTTTTTACTCCTCTCAACAGCCCAAACAAGTTTCTAAAAGGATGAGTTTGCAACTACTTTACTTTTGGAGAAAATTCAAAACATTCATTATTCAATAGGGCCCAAACTATCAAAAACCAGCGGTTTCAATGAACACACATTTCTTGGTAGAATCATGCAGGACTGAAATTTTTGATGTTTTTCTACTCCTCTCATGAGCCCAAACAAGTCTCTAAAAGCATGAGTTTGCAACTACTTTACTTTTGGAGAAAATTCAAAACATTCATTATTCAATAGAGCCCAATAGCAAAAATCAGGTTTTGAATGAAGAATCACATTTCTTGGTAGAATCATGCAGGATTTAAATTTTTGATGGTTTTTTACTCCTCTCAACAGCCCAAACAAGTTTCTAAAAGGATGAGTTTGCAACTACTTTACTTTTGGAGAAAATTCAAAACATTCATTATTCAATAGGGCCCAAACTATCAAAAACCAGCGGTTTCAAAGAACACACATTTCTTGGTAGAATCATGCAGGACTGAAATTTTTGATGTTTTTCTACTCCTCTCATGAGCCCAAACAAGTCTCTAAAAGCATGAGTTTGCAACTACTTTACTTTTGGAGAAAATTCAAAACATTCACTATTCAATAGAGCCCAATAGCAAAAATCAGGTTTTGAATGAAGAATCACATTTCTTGGTAAAATCATGCAGGATTGAAATTTTTGATGGTTTTTTACTCCTCTCAACAGCCCAAACAAGTTTCTAAAAGGATGAGTTTGCAACTACTTTACTTTTGGAGAAAATTCAAAACATTCATTATTCAATAGGGCCCAAACTATCAAAAACCAGCGGTTTCAATGAACACACATTTCTTGGTAGAATCATGCAGGACTGAAATTTTTGATGTTTTTCTACTCCTCTCATGAGCCCAAACAAGTCTCTAAAAGCATGAGTTTGCAACTACTTTACTTTTGGAGAAAATTCAAAACATTCATTATTCAATAGAGCCCAATAGCAAAAACCAGCGTTTTGAATGAAGAATCACATTTCTTGGTAGAATCATGCAGGATTGAAATTTTTGATGGTTTTTTACTCCTCTCAACAGCTCAAACAGGTTTCTAAAAGGATGAGTTTGCAACTACTTTACTTTTGGAGAAAATTCAAAACATTCATTATTCAATAGGGCCCAAACTATCAAAAACCAGCGGTTTCAATGAACACACATTTCTTGGTAGAATCATGCAGGACTGAAATTTTTGATGTTTTTCTACTCCTCTCATGAGCCCAAACAAGTCTCTAAAAGCATGAGTTTGCAACTACTTTACTTTTGGAGAAAATTCAAAACATTCATTATTCAATAGAGCCCAATAGCAAAAATCAGATTTTGAATGAAGAATCACATTTCTTGGTAGAATCATGCAGGATTGAAATTTTTGATGGTTTTTTACTCCTCTCAACAGCCCAAACAAGTTTCTAAAAGGATGAGTTTGCAACTACTTTACTTTTGGAGAAAATTCAAAACATTCATTATTCAATAGGGCCCAAACTATCAAAAACCAGCGGTTTCAATGAACACACATTTCTTGGTAGAATCATGCAGGACTGAAATTTTTGATGTTTTTCTACTCCTCTCATGAGCCCAAACAAGTCTCTAAAAGCATGAGTTTGCAACTACTTTACTTTTGGAGAAAATTCAAAACATTCATTATTCAATAGAGCCCAATAGCAAAAATCAGGTTTTGAATGAAGAATCACATTTCTTGGTAAAATCATGCAGGATTGAAATTTTTGATGTTTTTTTACTCCTCTCAACAGCCCAAACAAGTTTCTAAAAGGATGAGTTTGCAACTACTTTACTTTTGGAGAAAATTCAAAACATTCATTATTCAATAGGGCCCAAACTATCAAAAACCAGCGGTTTCAATGAACACACATTTCTTGGTAGAATCATGCAGGACTGAAATTTTTGATGTTTTTCTACTCCTCTCATGAGCCCAAACAAGTCTCTAAAAGCATGAGTTTGCAACTACTTTACTTTTGGAGAAAATTCAAAACATTCATTATTCAATAGAGCCCAATAGCAAAAACCAGCGTTTTGAATGAAGAATCACATTTCTTGGTAGAATCATGCAGGATTGAAATTTTTGATGGTTTTTTACTCCTCTCAACAGCCCAAACAAGTTTCTAAAAGGATGAGTTTGCAACTACTTTACTTTTGGAGAAAATTCAAAACATTCATTATTCAATAGGGCCCAAACTATCAAAAACCAGCGGTTTCAATGAACACACATTTCTTGGTAGAATCATGCAGGACTGAAATTTTTGATGTTTTTCTACTCCTCTCATGAGCCCAAACAAGTCTCTAAAAGCATGAGTTTGCAACTACTTTACTTTTGGAGAAAATTCAAAACATTCATTATTCAATAGAGCCCAATAGCAAAAATCAGGTTTTGAATGAAGAATCACATTTCTTGGTAGAATCATGCAGGATTGAAATTTTTGATGGTTTTTTTACTCCTCTCAACAGCCCAAACAAGTTTCTAAAAGGATGAGTTTGCAACTACTTTACTTTTGGAGAAAATTCAAAACATTCATTATTCAATAGGGCCCAAAATATCAAAAACCAGCGGTTTGAATGAACACACATTTCTTGGTAGAATCGTGCAGGACTGAAATTTTTGATGTTTTTCTACTCCTCTCATGAGCCCAAAAAAGTCTCTAAAAGGATGAGTTTGCAACTACTTTACTTTTGGAGAAAATTCAAAACATTCATTATTCAATAGAGCCCAATAGCAAAAACCAGCGTTTTGAATGAAGAATCACATTTCTTGGTAGAATCATGCAGGATTGAAATTTTTGATGGTTTTTTACTCCTCTCAACAGCCCAAACAAGTTTCTAAAAGGATGAGTTTGCAACTACTTTACTTTTGGAGAAAATTCAAAACATTCATTATTCAATAGGGCCCAAACTATCAAAAACCAGCGGTTTCAATGAACACACATTTCTTGGTAGAATCATGCAGGACTGAAATTTTTGATGTTTTTCTACTCCTCTCATGAGCCCAAACAAGTCTCTAAAAGCATGAGTTTGCAACTACTTTACTTTTGGAGAAAATTCAAAACATTCATTACTCAAAAGAGCCCAATAGCAAAAACCAGCGTTTTGAATGAAGAATCACATTTCTTGGTAGAATCATGCAGGATTGAAATTTTTGATGGTCTTTTACTCCTCTCAACAGCCCAAACCAGTTTCTAAAAGGATGAGTTTGCAACTACTTTACTTTTGGAGAAAATTAAAAACATTCATTATTCAATAGGGCCCAAACTATCAAAAACCAGCGGTTTCAATGAACACACATTTCTTGGTAGAATCATGCAGGACTGAAATTTTTGATGTTTTTCTACTCCTCTCATGAGCTCAAACAAGTCTCTAAAAGCATGAGTTTGCAACTACTTTACTTTTGGAGAAAATTCAAAACATTCATTACTCAAAAGAGCCCAATAGCAAAAACCAGCGTTTTGAATGAAGAATCACATTTCTTGGTAAAATCATGCAGGATTGAAATTTTTGATGGTTTTTTACTCCTCTCAACAGCCCAAACAAGTTTCTAAAAGGATGAGTTTGCAACTACTTTACTTTTGGAGAAAATTCAAAACATTCATTATTCAATAGGGCCCAAACTATCAAAAACCAGCGGTTTCAATGAACACACATTTCTTGGTAGAATCATGCAGGACTGAAATTTTTGATGTTTTTCTACTCCTCTCATGAGCCCAAACAAGTCTCTAAAAGCATGAGTTTGCAACTACTTTACTTTTGGAGAAAATTCAAAACATTCATTATTCAATAGAGCCCAATAGCAAAAATCAGGTTTTGAATGAAGAATCACATTTCTTGGTAGAATCATGCAGGATTGAAATTTTTGATGGTTTTTTACTCCTCTCAACAGCCCAAACAAGTTTCTAAAAGGATGAGTTTGCAACTACTTTACTTTTGGAGAAAATTCAAAACATTCATTATTCAATAGGGCCCAAACTATCAAAAACCAGCGGTTTGAATGAACACACATTTCTTGGTAGAATCATGCAGGACTGAAATTTTTGATGTTTTTCTACTCCTCTCATGAGCCCAAACAAGTCTGTAAAAGCATGAGTTTGCAACTACTTTACTTTTGGAGAAAATTCAAAACATTCATTATTCAATAGAGCCCAATAGCAAAAATCAGGTTTTGAATGAAGAATCACATTTCTTGGTAAAATCATGCAGGATTGAAATTTTTGATGGTTTTTTACTCCTCTCAACAGCCCAAACAAGTTTCTAAAAGGATGAGTTTGCAACTACTTTACTTTTGGAGAAAATTCAAAACATTCATTATTCAATAGGGCCCAAACTATCAAAAACCAGCGGTTTCAATGAACACACATTTCTTGGTAGAATCATGCAGGACTGAAATTTTTGATGTTTTTCTACTCCTCTCATGAGCCCAAACAAGTCTCTAAAAGCATGAGTTTGCAACTACTTTACTTTTGGAGAAAATTCAAAACATTCATTACTCAAAAGAGCCCAATAGCAAAAACCAGCGTTTTGAATGAAGAATCACATTTCTTGGTAGAATCATGCAGGATTGAAATTTTTGATGATTTTTTACTCCTCTCAACAGCCCAAACAAGTTTCTAAAAGGATGAGTTTGCAACTACTTTACTTTTGGAGAAAATTCAAAACATTCATTATTCAATAGGGCCCAAACTATCAAAAACCAGCGGTTTCAATGAACACACATTTCTTGGTAGAATCATGCAGGACTGAAATTTTTGATGTTTTTCTACTCCTCTCATGAGCCCAAACAAGTCTCTAAAAGCATGAGTTTGCAACTACTTTACTTTTGGAGAAAATTCAAAACATTCATTATTCAATAGAGCCCAATAGCAAAAATCAGGTTTTGAATGAAGAATCACATTTCTTGGTAGAATCATGCAGGATTGAAATTTTTGATGGTTTTTTACTCCTCTCAACAGCCCAAACAAGTTTCTAAAAGGATGAGTTTGCAACTACTTTACTTTTGGAGAAAATTCAAAACATTCATTATTCAATAGGGCCCAAACTATCAAAAACCAGCGGTTTCAATGAACACACATTTCTTGGTAGAATCATGCAGGACTGAAATTTTTGATGTTTTTCTACTCCTTTCATGAGCCCAAACAAGTCTCTAAAAGCATGAGTTTGCAACTACTTTACTTTTGGAGAAAATTCAAAACATTCACTATTCAATAGAGCCCAATAGCAAAAATCAGGTTTTGAATGAAGAATCACATTTCTTGGTAAAATCATGCAGGATTGAAATTTTTGATGGTTTTTTACTCCTCTCAACAGCCCAAACAAGTTTCTAAAAGGATGAGTTTGCAACTACTTTACTTTTGGAGAAAATTCAAAACATTCATTATTCAATAGGGCCCAAACTATCAAAAACCAGCGGTTTCAATGAACACACATTTCTTGGTAGAATCATGCAGGACTGAAATTTTTGATGTTTTTCTACTCCTCTCATGAGCCCAAACAAGTCTCTAAAAGCATGAGTTTGCAACTACTTTACTTTTGGAGAAAATTCAAAACATTCATTATTCAATAGAGCCCAATAGCAAAAACCAGCGTTTTGAATGAAGAATCACATTTCTTGGTAGAATCATGCAGGATTGAAATTTTTGATGGTTTTTTACTCCTCTCAACAGCTCAAACAGGTTTCTAAAAGGATGAGTTTGCAACTACTTTACTTTTGGAGAAAATTCAAAACATTCATTATTCAATAGGGCCCAAACTATCAAAAACCAGCGGTTTCAATGAACACACATTTCTTGGTAGAATCATGCAGTACTGAAATTTTTGATGTTTTTCTACTCCTCTCATGAGCCCAAACAAGTCTCTAAAAGCATGAGTTTGCAACTACTTTACTTTTGGAGAAAATTCAAAACATTCATTATTCAATAGAGCCCAATAGCAAAAATCAGGTTTTGAATGAAGAATCACATTTCTTGGTAGAATCATGCAGGATTGAAATTTTTGACGGTTTTTTACTCCTCTCAACAGCCCAAACAAGTTTCTAAAAGGATGAGTTTGCAACTACTTTACTTTTGGAGAAAATTCAAAACATTCATTATTCAATAGGGCCCAAACTATCAAAAACCAGCGGTTTGAATGAACACACATTTCTTGGTAGAATCATGCAGGACTGAAATTTTTGATGTTTTTCTACTCCTCTCATGAGCCCAAACAAGTCTCTAAAAGCATGAGTTTGCAACTACTTTACTTTTGGAGAAAATTCAAAACATTCATTACTCAAAAGAGCCCAATAGCAAAAACCAGCGTTTTGAATGAAGAATCACATTTCTTGGTAGAATCATGCAGGATTGAAATTTTTGATGGTTTTTTACTCCTCTCAACAGCCCAAACAAGTTTCTAAAAGGATGAGTTTGCAACTACTTTACTTTTGGAGAAAATTCAAAACATTCATTATTCAATAGGGCCCAAACTATCAAAAACCAGCGGTTTCAATGAACACACATTTCTTGGTAGAATCATGCAGGACTGAAATTTTTGATGTTTTTCTACTCCTCTCATGAGCCCAAACAAGTCTCTAAAAGCATGAGTTTGCAACTACTTTACTTTTGGAGAAAATTCAAAACATTCATTATTCAATAGAGCCCAATAGCAAAAATCAGGTTTTGAATGAAGAATCACATTTCTTGGTAGAATCATGCAGGATTTAAATTTTTGATGGTTTTTTACTCCTCTCAACAGCCCAAACAAGTTTCTAAAAGGATGAGTTTGCAACTACTTTACTTTTGGAGAAAATTCAAAACATTCATTATTCAATAGGGCCCAAACTATCAAAAACCAGCGGTTTCAAAGAACACACATTTCTTGGTAGAATCATGCAGGACTGAAATTTTTGATGTTTTTCTACTCCTCTCATGAGCCCAAACAAGTCTCTAAAAGCATGAGTTTGCAACTACTTTACTTTTGGAGAAAATTCAAAACATTCACTATTCAATAGAGCCCAATAGCAAAAATCAGGTTTTGAATGAAGAATCACATTTCTTGGTAAAATCATGCAGGATTGAAATTTTTGATGGTTTTTTACTCCTCTCAACAGCCCAAACAAGTTTCTAAAAGGATGAGTTTGCAACTACTTTACTTTTGGAGAAAATTCAAAACATTCATTATTCAATAGGGCCCAAACTATCAAAAACCAGCGGTTTCAATGAACACACATTTCTTGGTAGAATCATGCAGGACTGAAATTTTTGATGTTTTTCTACTCCTCTCATGAGCCCAAGCAAGTCTCTAAAAGCATGAGTTTGCAACTACTTTACTTTTGGAGAAAATTCAAAACATTCATTATTCAATAGAGCCCAATAGCAAAAACCAGCGTTTTGAATGAAGAATCACATTTCTTGGTAGAATCATGCAGGATTGAAATTTTTGATGGTTTTTTACTCCTCTCAACAGCTCAAACAGGTTTCTAAAAGGATGAGTTTGCAACTACTTTACTTTTGGAGAAAATTCAAAACATTCATTATTCAATAGGGCCCAAACTATCAAAAACCAGCGGTTTCAATGAACACACATTTCTTGGTAGAATCATGCAGGACTGAAATTTTTGATGTTTTTCTACTCCTCTCATGAGCCCAAACAAGTCTCTAAAAGCATGAGTTTGCAACTACTTTACTTTTGGAGAAAATTCAAAACATTCATTATTCAATAGAGCCCAATAGCAAAAATCAGATTTTGAATGAAGAATCACATTTCTTGGTAGAATCATGCAGGATTGAAATTTTTGATGGTTTTTTACTCCTCTCAACAGCCCAAACAAGTTTCTAAAAGGATGAGTTTGCAACTACTTTACTTTTGGAGAAAATTCAAAACATTCATTATTCAATAGGGCCCAAACTATCAAAAACCAGCGGTTTCAATGAACACACATTTCTTGGTAGAATCATGCAGGACTGAAATTTTTGATGTTTTTCTACTCCTCTCATGAGCCCAAACAAGTCTCTAAAAGCATGAGTTTGCAACTACTTTACTTTTGGAGAAAATTCAAAACATTCATTATTCAATAGAGCCCAATAGCAAAAATCAGGTTTTGAATGAAGAATCACATTTCTTGGTAAAATCATGCAGGATTGAAATTTTTGATGGTTTTTTACTCCTCTCAACAGCCCAAACAAGTTTCTAAAAGGATGAGTTTGCAACTACTTTACTTTTGGAGAAAATTCAAAACATTCATTATTCAATAGGGCCCAAACTATCAAAAACCAGCGGTTTGAATGAACACACATTTCTTGGTAGAATCATGCAGGACTGAAATTTTTGATGTTTTTCTACTCCTCTCATGAGCCCAAACAAGTCTCTAAAAGCATGAGTTTGCAACTACTTTACTTTTGGAGAAAATTCAAAACATTCATTACTCAAAAGTGCCCAATAGCAAAAACCAGCGTTTTAAATGAAGAATCACATTTCTTGGTAGAATCATGCAGGATTGAAATTTTTGATGGTTTTTTACTCCTCTCAACAGCCCAAACAAGTTTCTAAAAGGATGAGTTTGCAACTACTTTACTTTTGGAGAAAATTCAAAACATTCATTATTCAATAGGGCCCAAACTATCAAAAACCAGCGGTTTCAATGAACACACATTTCTTGGTAGAATCATGCAGGACTGAAATTTTTGATGTTTTTCTACTCCTCTCATGAGCCCAAACAAGTCTCTAAAAGCATGAGTTTGCAACTACTTTACTTTTGGAGAAAATTCAAAACATTCATTATTCAATAGAGCCCAATAGCAAAAACCAGCGTTTTGAATGAAGAATCACATTTCTTGGTAGAATCATGCAGGATTGAAATTTTTGATGGTTTTTTACTCCTCTCAACAGCCCAAACAAGTTTCTAAAAGGATGAGTTTGCAACTACTTTACTTTTGGAGAAAATTCAAAACATTCATTATTCAATAGGGCCCAAACTATCAAAAACCAGCGGTTTGAATGAACACACATTTCTTGGTAGAATCATGCAGGACTGAAATTTTTGATGTTTTTCTACTCCTCTCATGAGCCCAAACAAGTCTCTAAAAGCATGAGTTTGCAACTACTTTACTTTTGGAGAAAATTCAAAACATTCATTACTCAAAAGAGCCCAATAGCAAATACCAGCGTTTTGAATGAAGAATCACATTTCTTGGTAGAATCATGCAGGATTGAAATTTTTGATGGTTTTTTACTCCTCTCAACAGCCCAAACCAGTTTCTAAAAGGATGAGTTTGCAACTACTTTACTTTTGGAGAAAATTAAAAACATTCATTATTCAATAGGGCCCAAACTATCAAAAACCAGCGGTTTCAATGAACACACATTTCTTGGTAGAATCATGCAGGACTGAAATTTTTGATGTTTTTCTACTCCTCTCATGAGCTCAAACAAGTCTCTAAAAGCATGAGTTTGCAACTACTTTACTTTTGGAGAAAATTCAAAACATTCATTACTCAAAAGAGCCCAATAGCAAAAACCAGCGTTTTGAATGAAGAATCACATTTCTTGGTAGAATCATGCAGGATTGAAATTTTTGATGGTTTTTTACTCCTCTCAACAGCCCAAACAAGTTTCTAAAAGGATGAGTTTGCAACTACTTTACTTTTGGAGAAAATTCAAAACATTCATTATTCAATAGGGCCCAAACTATCAAAAACCAGCGGTTTCAATGAACACACATTTCTTGGTAGAATCATGCAGGACTGAAATTTTTGATGTTTTTCTACTCCTCTCATGAGCCCAAACAAGTCTCTAAAAGCATGAGTTTGCAACTACTTTACTTTTGGAGAAAATTCAAAACATTCATTATTCAATAGAGCCCAATAGCAAAAATCAGGTTTTGAATGAAGAATCACATTTCTTGGTAGAATCATGCAGGATTGAAATTTTTGATGGTTTTTTACTCCTCTCAACAGCCCAAACAAGTTTCTAAAAGGATGAGTTTGCAACTACTTTACTTTTGGAGAAAATTCAAAACATTCATTATTCAATAGGGCCCAAACTATCAAAAACCAGCGGTTTGAATGAACACACATTTCTTGGTAGAATCATGCAGGACTGAAATTTTTGATGTTTTTCTACTCCTCTCATGAGCCCAAACAAGTCTGTAAAAGCATGAGTTTGCAACTACTTTACTTTTGGAGAAAATTCAAAACATTCATTATTCAATAGAGCCCAATAGCAAAAATCAGGTTTTGAATGAAGAATCACATTTCTTGGTAAAATCATGCAGGATTGAAATTTTTGATGGTTTTTTACTCCTCTCAACAGCCCAAACAAGTTTCTAAAAGGATGAATTTGCAACTACTTTACTTTTGGAGAAAATTCAAAACATTCATTATTCAATAGGGCCCAAACTATCAAAAACCAGCGGTTTCAATGAACACACATTTCTTGGTAGAATCATGCAGGACTGAAATTTTTGATGTTTTTCTACTCCTCTCATGAGCCCAAACAAGTCTCTAAAAGCATGAGTTTGCAACTACTTTACTTTTGGAGAAAATTCAAAACATTCATTACTCAAAAGAGCCCAATAGCAAAAACCAGCGTTTTGAATGAAGAATCACATTTCTTGGTAGAATCATGCAGGATTGAAATTTTTGATGATTTTTTACTCCTCTCAACAGCCCAAACAAGTTTCTAAAAGGATGAGTTTGCAACTACTTTACTTTTGGAGAAAATTCAAAACATTCATTATTCAATAGGGCCCAAACTATCAAAAACCAGCGGTTTCAATGAACACACATTTCTTGGTAGAATCATGCAGGACTGAAATTTTTGATGTTTTTCTACTCCTCTCATGAGCCCAAACAAGTCTCTAAAAGCATGAGTTTGCAACTACTTTACTTTTGGAGAAAATTCAAAACATTCATTATTCAATAGAGCCCAATAGCAAAAATCAGGTTTTGAATGAAGAATCACATTTCTTGGTAGAATCATGCAGGATTGAAATTTTTGATGGTTTTTTACTCCTCTCAACAGCCCAAACAAGTTTCTAAAAGGATGAGTTTGCAACTACTTTACTTTTGGAGAAAATTCAAAACATTCACTATTCAATAGAGCCCAATAGCAAAAATCAGGTTTTGAATGAAGAATCACATTTCTTGGTAAAATCATGCAGGATTGAAATTTTTGATGGTTTTTTACTCCTCTCAACAGCCCAAACAAGTTTCTAAAAGGATGAGTTTGCAACTACTTTACTTTTGGAGAAAATTCAAAACATTCATTATTCAATAGGGCCCAAACTATCAAAAACCAGCGGTTTCAATGAACACACATTTCTTGGTAGAATCATGCAGGACTGAAATTTTTGATGTTTTTCTACTCCTCTCATGAGCCCAAACAAGTCTCTAAAAGCATGAGTTTGCAACTACTTTACTTTTGGAGAAAATTCAAAACATTCATTATTCAATAGAGCCCAATAGCAAAAACCAGCGTTTTGAATGAAGAATCACATTTCTTGGTAGAATCATGCAGGATTGAAATTTTTGATGGTTTTTTACTCCTCTCAACAGCTCAAACAGGTTTCTAAAAGGATGAGTTTGCAACTACTTTACTTTTGGAGAAAATTCAAAACATTCATTATTCAATAGGGCCCAAACTATCAAAAACCAGCGGTTTCAATGAACACACATTTCTTGGTAGAATCATGCAGGACTGAAATTTTTGATGTTTTTCTACTCCTCTCATGAGCCCAAACAAGTCTCTAAAAGCATGAGTTTGCAACTACTTTACTTTTGGAGAAAATTCAAAACATTCATTATTCAATAGAGCCCAATAGCAAAAATCAGGTTTTGAATGAAGAATAACATTTCTTGGTAGAATCATGCAGGATTGAAATTTTTGACGGTTTTTTACTCCTCTCAACAGCCCAAACAAGTTTCTAAAAGGATGAGTTTGCAACTACTTTACTTTTGGAGAAAATTCAAAACATTCATTATTCAATAGGGCCCAAACTATCAAAAACCAGCGGTTTGAATGAACACACATTTCTTGGTAGAATCATGCAGGACTGAAATTTTTGATGTTTTTCTACTCCTCTCATGAGCCCAAACAAGTCTCTAAAAGTATGAGTTTGCAACTACTTTACTTTTGGAGAAAATTCAAAACATTCATTACTCAAAAGAGCCCAATAGCAAAAACCAGCGTTTTGAATGAAGAATCACATTTCTTGGTAGAATCATGCAGGATTGAAATTTTTGATGGTTTTTTACTCCTCTCAACAGCCCAAACAAGTTTCTATAAGGATGAGTTTGCAACTACTTTACTTTTGGAGAAAATTCAAAACATTCATTATTCAATAGGGCCCAAACTATCAAAAACCAGCGGTTTCAATGAACACACATTTCTTGGTAGAATCATGCAGGACTGAAATTTTTGATGTTTTTCTACTCCTCTCATGAGCCCAAACAAGTCTCTAAAAGCATGAGTTTGCAACTACTTTACTTTTGGAGAAAATTCAAAACATTCATTATTCAATAGAGCCCAATAGCAAAAATCAGGTTTTGAATGAAGAATCACATTTCTTGGTAGAATCATGCAGGATTTAAATTTTTGATGGTTTTTTACTCCTCTCAACAGCCCAAACAAGTTTCTAAAAGGATGAGTTTGCAACTACTTTACTTTTGGAGAAAATTCAAAACATTCATTATTCAATAGGGCCCAAACTATCAAAAACCAGCGGTTTCAAAGAACACACATTTCTTGGTAGAATCATGCAGGACTGAAATTTTTGATGTTTTTCTACTCCTCTCATGAGCCCAAACAAGTCTCTAAAAGCATGAGTTTGCAACTACTTTACTTTTGGAGAAAATTCAAAACATTCACTATTCAATAGAGCCCAATAGCAAAAATCAGGTTTTGAATGAAGAATCACATTTCTTGGTAAAATCATGCAGGATTGAAATTTTTGATGGTTTTTTACTCCTCTCAACAGCCCAAACAAGTTTCTAAAAGGATGAGTTTGCAACTACTTTACTTTTGGAGAAAATTCAAAACATTCATTATTCAATAGGGCCCAAACTATCAAAAACCAGCGGTTTCAATGAACACACATTTCTTGGTAGAATCATGCAGGACTGAAATTTTTGATGTTTTTCTACTCCTCTCATGAGCCCAAACAAGTCTCTAAAAGCATGAGTTTGCAACTACTTTACTTTTGGAGAAAATTCAAAACATTCATTATTCAATAGAGCCCAATAGCAAAAATCAGATTTTGAATGAAGAATCACATTTCTTGGTAGAATCATGCAGGATTGAAATTTTTGATGGTTTTTTACTCCTCTCAACAGCCCAAACAAGTTTCTAAAAGGATGAGTTTGCAACTACTTTACTTTTGGAGAAAATTCAAAACATTCATTATTCAATAGGGCCCAAACTATCAAAAACCAGCGGTTTCAATGAACACACATTTCTTGGTAGAATCATGCAGGACTGAAATTTTTGATGTTTTTCTACTCCTCTCATGAGCCCAAACAAGTCTCTAAAAGCATGAGTTTGCAACTACTTTACTTTTGGAGAAAATTCAAAACATTCATTATTCAATAGAGCCCAATAGCAAAAATCAGGTTTTGAATGAAGAATCACATTTCTTGGTAAAATAATGCAGGATTGAAATTTTTGATGTTTTTTTACTCCTCTCAACAGCCCAAACAAGTTTCTAAAAGGATGAGTTTGCAACTACTTTACTTTTGGAGAAAATTCAAAACATTCATTATTCAATAGGGCCCAAACTATCAAAAACCAGCGGTTTCAATGAACACACATTTCTTGGTAGAATCATGCAGGACTGAAATTTTTGATGTTTTTCTACTCCTCTCATGAGCCCAAACAAGTCTCTAAAAGCATGAGTTTGCAACTACTTTACTTTTGGAGAAAATTCAAAACATTCATTATTCAATAGAGCCCAATAGCAAAAACCAGCGTTTTGAATGAAGAATCACATTTCTTGGTAGAATCATGCAGGATTGAAATTTTTGATGGTTTTTTACTCCTCTCAACAGCCCAAACAAGTTTCTAAAAGGATGAGTTTGCAACTACTTTACTTTTGGAGAAAATTCAAAACATTCATTATTCAATAGGGCCCAAACTATCAAAAACCAGCGGTTTCAATGAACACACATTTCTTGGTAGAATCATGCAGGACTGAAATTTTTGATGTTTTTCTACTCCTCTCATGAGCCCAAACAAGTCTCTAAAAGCATGAGTTTGCAACTACTTTACTTTTGGAGAAAATTCAAAACATTCATTATTCAATAGAGCCCAATAGCAAAAATCAGGTTTTGAATGAAGAATCACATTTCTTGGTAGAATCATGCAGGATTGAAATTTTTGATGGTTTTTTTACTCCTCTCAACAGCCCAAACAAGTTTCTAAAAGGATGAGTTTGCAACTACTTTACTTTTGGAGAAAATTCAAAACATTCATTATTCAATAGGGCCCAAAATATCAAAAACCATCGGTTTGAATGAACACACATTTCTTGGTAGAATCGTGCAGGACTGAAATTTTTGATGTTTTTCTACTCCTCTCATGAGCCCAAACAAGTCTCTAAAAGGATGAGTTTGCAACTACTTTACTTTTGGAGAAAATTCAAAACATTCATTATTCAATAGAGCCCAATAGCAAAAACCAGCGTTTTGAATGAAGAATCACATTTCTTGGTAGAATCATGCAGGATTGAAATTTTTGATGGTTTTTTACTCCTCTCAACAGCCCAAACAAGTTTCTAAAAGGATGAGTTTGCAACTACTTTACTTTTGGAGAAAATTCAAAACATTCATTATTCAATAGGGCCCAAACTATCAAAAACCAGCGGTTTCAATGAACACACATTTCTTGGTAGAATCATGCAGGACTGACATTTTTGATGTTTTTCTACTCCTCTCATGAGCCCAAACAAGTCTCTAAAAGCATGAGTTTGCAACTACTTTACTTTTGGAGAAAATTCAAAACATTCATTACTCAAAAGAGCCCAATAGCAAAAACCAGCGTTTTGAATGAAGAATCACATTTCTTGGTAGAATCATGCAGGATTGAAATTTTTGATGGTTTTTTACTCCTCTCAACAGCCCAAACCAGTTTCTAAAAGGATGAGTTTGCAACTACTTTACTTTTGGAGAAAATTAAAAACATTCATTATTCAATAGGGCCCAAACTATCAAAAACCAGCGGTTTCAATGAACACACATTTCTTGGTAGAATCATGCAGGACTGAAATTTTTGATGTTTTTCTACTCCTCTCATGAGCTCAAACAAGTCTCTAAAAGCATGAGTTTGCAACTACTTTACTTTTGGAGAAAATTCAAAACATTCATTACTCAAAAGAGCCCAATAGCAAAAACCAGCGTTTTGAATGAAGAATCACATTTCTTGGTAGAATCATGCAGGATTGAAATTTTTGATGGTTTTTTACTCCTCTCAACAGCCCAAACAAGTTTCTAAAAGGATGAGTTTGCAACTACTTTACTTTTGGAGAAAATTCAAAACATTCATTATTCAATAGGGCCCAAACTATCAAAAACCAGCGGTTTCAATGAACACACATTTCTTGGTAGAATCATGCAGGACTGAAATTTTTGATGTTTTTCTACTCCTCTCATGAGCCCAAACAAGTCTCTAAAAGCATGAGTTTGCAACTACTTTACTTTTGGAGAAAATTCAAAACATTCATTATTCAATAGAGCCCAATAGCAAAAATCAGGTTTTGAATGAAGAATCACATTTCTTGGTAGAATCATGCAGGATTGAAATTTTTGATGGTTTTTTACTCCTCTCAACAGCCCAAACAAGTTTCTAAAAGGATGAGTTTGCAACTACTTTACTTTTGGAGAAAATTCAAAACATTCATTATTCAATAGGGCCCAAACTATCAAAAACCAGCGGTTTGAATGAACACACATTTCTTGGTAGAATCATGCAGGACTGAAATTTTTGATGTTTTTCTACTCCTCTCATGAGCCCAAACAAGTCTGTAAAAGCATGAGTTTGCAACTACTTTACTTTTGGAGAAAATTCAAAACATTCATTATTCAATAGAGCCCAATAGCAAAAATCAGGTTTTGAATGAAGAATCACATTTCTTGGTAAAATCATGCAGGATTGAAATTTTTGATGGTTTTTTACTCCTCTCAACAGCCCAAACAAGTTTCTAAAAGGATGAGTTTGCAACTACTTTACTTTTGGAGAAAATTCAAAACATTCATTATTCAATAGGGCCCAAACTATCAAAAACCAGCGGTTTCAATGAACACACATTTCTTGGTAGAATCATGCAGGACTGAAATTTTTGATGTTTTTCTACTCCTCTCATGAGCCCAAACAAGTCTCTAAAAGCATGAGTTTGCAACTACTTTACTTTTGGAGAAAATTCAAAACATTCATTACTCAAAAGAGCCCAATAGCAAAAACCAGCGTTTTGAATGAAGAATCACATTTCTTGGTAGAATCATGCAGGATTGAAATTTTTGATGATTTTTTACTCCTCTCAACAGCCCAAACAAGTTTCTAAAAGGATGAGTTTGCAACTACTTTACTTTTGGAGAAAATTCAAAACATTCATTATTCAATAGGGCCCAAACTATCAAAAACCAGCGGTTTCAATGAACACACATTTCTTGGTAGAATCATGCAGGACTGAAATTTTTGATGTTTTTCTACTCCTCTCATGAGCCCAAACAAGTCTCTAAAAGCATGAGTTTGCAACTACTTTACTTTTGGAGAAAATTCAAAACATTCATTATTCAATAGAGCCCAATAGCAAAAATCAGGTTTTGAATGAAGAATCACATTTCTTGGTAGAATCATGCAGGATTGAAATTTTTGATGGTTTTTTACTCCTCTCAACAGCCCAAACAAGTTTCTAAAAGGATGAGTTTGCAACTACTTTACTTTTGGAGAAAATTCAAAACATTCATTATTCAATAGGGCCCAAACTATCAAAAACCAGCGGTTTGAATGAACACACATTTCTTGGTAGAATCATGCAGGACTGAAATTTTTGATGTTTTTCTACTCCTCTCATGAGCCCAAACAAGTCTCTAAAAGCATGAGTTTGCAACTACTTTACTTTTGGAGAAAATTCAAAACATTCATTATTCAATAGAGCCCAATAGCAAAAATCAGGTTTTGAATGAAGAATCACATTTCTTGGTAGAATCATGCAGGATTGAAATTTTTGACGGTTTTTTACTCCTCTCAACAGCCCAAACAAGTTTCTAAAAGGATGAGTTTGCAACTACTTTACTTTTGGAGAAAATTCAAAACATTCATTATTCAATAGGGCCCAAACTATCAAAAACCAGCGGTTTGAATGAACACACATTTCTTGGTAGAATCATGCAGGACTGAAATTTTTGATGTTTTTCTACTCCTCTCATGAGCCCAAACAAGTCTCTAAAAGCATGAGTTTGCAACTACTTTACTTTTGGAGAAAATTCAAAACATTCATTACTCAAAAGAGCCCAATAGCAAAAACCAGCGTTTTGAATGAAGAATCACATTTCTTGGTAGAATCATGCAGGATTGAAATTTTTGATGGTTTTTTACTCCTCTCAACAGCCCAAACAAGTTTCTAAAAGGATGAGTTTGCAACTACTTTACTTTTGGAGAAAATTCAAAACATTCATTATTCAATAGGGCCCAAACTATCAAAAACCAGCGGTTTCAATGAACACACATTTCTTGGTAGAATCATGCAGGACTGAAATTTTTGATGTTTTTCTACTCCTCTCATGAGCCCAAACAAGTCTCTAAAAGCATGAGTTTGCAACTACTTTACTTTTGGAGAAAATTCAAAACATTCATTATTCAATAGAGCCCAATAGCAAAAATCAGGTTTTGAATGAAGAATCACATTTCTTGGTAGAATCATGCAGGATTTAAATTTTTGATGGTTTTTTACTCCTCTCAACAGCCCAAACAAGTTTCTAAAAGGATGAGTTTGCAACTACTTTACTTTTGGAGAAAATTCAAAACATTCATTATTCAATAGGGCCCAAACTATCAAAAACCAGCGGTTTCAAAGAACACACATTTCTTGGTAGAATCATGCAGGACTGAAATTTTTGATGTTTTTCTACTCCTCTCATGAGCCCAAACAAGTCTCTAAAAGCATGAGTTTGCAACTACTTTACTTTTGGAGAAAATTCAAAACATTCACTATTCAATAGAGCCCAATAGCAAAAATCAGGTTTTGAATGAAGAATCACATTTCTTGGTAAAATCATGCAGGATTGAAATTTTTGATGGTTTTTTACTCCTCTCAACAGCCCAAACAAGTTTCTAAAAGGATGAGTTTGCAACTACTTTACTTTTGGAGAAAATTCAAAACATTCATTATTCAATAGGGCCCAAACTATCAAAAACCAGCGGTTTCAATGAACACACATTTCTTGGTAGAATCATGCAGGACTGAAATTTTTGATGTTTTTCTACTCCTCTCATGAGCCCAAACAAGTCTCTAAAAGCATGAGTTTGCAACTACTTTACTTTTGGAGAAAATTCAAAACATTCATTATTCAATAGAGCCCAATAGCAAAAACCAGCGTTTTGAATGAAGAATCACATTTCTTGGTAGAATCATGCAGGATTGAAATTTTTGATGGTTTTTTACTCCTCTCAACAGCTCAAACAGGTTTCTAAAAGGATGAGTTTGCAACTACTTTACTTTTGGAGAAAATTCAAAACATTCATTATTCAATAGGGCCCAAACTATCAAAAACCAGCGGTTTCAATGAACACACATTTCTTGGTAGAATCATGCAGGACTGAAATTTTTGATGTTTTTCTACTCCTCTCATGAGCCCAAACAAGTCTCTAAAAGCATGAGTTTGCAACTACTTTACTTTTGGAGAAAATTCAAAACATTCATTATTCAATAGAGCCCAATAGCAAAAATCAGATTTTGAATGAAGAATCACATTTCTTGGTAGAATCATGCAGGATTGAAATTTTTGATGGTTTTTTACTCCTCTCAACAGCCCAAACAAGTTTCTAAAAGGATGAGTTTGCAACTACTTTACTTTTGGAGAAAATTCAAAACATTCATTATTCAATAGGGCCCAAACTATCAAAAACCAGCGGTTTCAATGAACACACATTTCTTGGTAGAATCATGCAGGACTGAAATTTTTGATGTTTTTCTACTCCTCTCATGAGCCCAAACAAGTCTCTAAAAGCATGAGTTTGCAACTACTTTACTTTTGGAGAAAATTCAAAACATTCATTATTCAATAGAGCCCAATAGCAAAAATCAGGTTTTGAATGAAGAATCACATTTCTTGGTAAAATCATGCAGGATTGAAATTTTTGATGTTTTTTTACTCCTCTCAACAGCCCAAACAAGTTTCTAAAAGGATGAGTTTGCAACTACTTTACTTTTGGAGAAAATTCAAAACATTCATTATTCAATAGGGCCCAAACTATCAAAAACCAGCGGTTTCAATGAACACACATTTCTTGGTAGAATCATGCAGGACTGAAATTTTTGATGTTTTTCTACTCCTCTCATGAGCCCAAACAAGTCTCTAAAAGCATGAGTTTGCAACTACTTTACTTTTGGAGAAAATTCAAAACATTCATTATTCAATAGAGCCCAATAGCAAAAACCAGCGTTTTGAATGAAGAATCACATTTCTTGGTAGAATCATGCAGGATTGAAATTTTTGATGGTTTTTTACTCCTCTCAACAGCCCAAACAAGTTTCTAAAAGGATGAGTTTGCAACTACTTTACTTTTGGAGAAAATTCAAAACATTCATTATTCAATAGGGCCCAAACTATCAAAAACCAGCGGTTTCAATGAACACACATTTCTTGGTAGAATCATGCAGGACTGAAATTTTTGATGTTTTTCTACTCCTCTCATGAGCCCAAACAAGTCTCTAAAAGCATGAGTTTGCAACTACTTTACTTTTGGAGAAAATTCAAAACATTCATTATTCAATAGAGCCCAATAGCAAAAATCAGGTTTTGAATGAAGAATCACATTTCTTGGTAGAATCATGCAGGATTGAAATTTTTGATGGTTTTTTTACTCCTCTCAACAGCCCAAACAAGTTTCTAAAAGGATGAGTTTGCAACTACTTTACTTTTGGAGAAAATTCAAAACATTCATTATTCAATAGGGCCCAAAATATCAAAAACCAGCGGTTTGAATGAACACACATTTCTTGGTAGAATCGTGCAGGACTGAAATTTTTGATGTTTTTCTACTCCTCTCATGAGCCCAAACAAGTCTCTAAAAGGATGAGTTTGCAACTACTTTACTTTTGGAGAAAATTCAAAACATTCATTATTCAATAGAGCCCAATAGCAAAAACCAGCGTTTTGAATGAAGAATCACATTTCTTGGTAGAATCATGCAGGATTGAAATTTTTGATGGTTTTTTACTCCTCTCAACAGCCCAAACAAGTTTCTAAAAGGATGAGTTTGCAACTACTTTACTTTTGGAGAAAATTCAAAACATTCATTATTCAATAGGGCCCAAACTATCAAAAACCAGCGGTTTCAATGAACACACATTTCTTGGTAGAATCATGCAGGACTGACATTTTTGATGTTTTTCTACTCCTCTCATGAGCCCAAACAAGTCTCTAAAAGCATGAGTTTGCAACTACTTTACTTTTGGAGAAAATTCAAAACATTCATTATTCAATAGAGCCCTATAGCAAAAATCAGGTTTTGAATGAAGAATCACATTTCTTGGTAGAATCATGCAGGATTGAAATTTTTGATGGTTTTTTACTCCTCTCAACAGCCCAAACAAGTTTCTAAAAGGATGAGTTTGCAACTACTTTACTTTTGGAGAAAATTCAAAACATTCATTATTCAATAGGGCCCAAACTATCAAAAACCAGCGGTTTCAATGAACACACATTTCTTGGTAGAATCATGCAGGACTGAAATTTTTGATGTTTTTCTACTCCTCTCATGAGCCCAAACAAGTCTCTAAAAGCATGAGTTTGCAACTACTTTACTTTTGGAGAAAATTCAAAACATTCATTACTCAAAAGAGCCCAATAGCAAAAACCAGCGTTTTGAATGAAGAATCACATTTCTTGGTAGAATCATGCAGGATTGAAATTTTTGATGGTTTTTTACTCCTCTCAACAGCCCAAACAAGTTTCTAAAAGGATGAGTTTGCAACTACTTTACTTTTGGAGAAAATTCAAAACATTCATTATTCAATAGGGCCCAAACTATCAAAAACCAGCGGTTTCAATGAACACACATTTCTTGGTAGAATCATGCAGGACTGAAATTTTTGATGTTTTTCTACTCCTCTCATGAGCCCAAACAAGTCTCTAAAAGCATGAGTTTGCAACTACTTTACTTTTGGAGAAAATTCAAAACATTCATTATTCAATAGAGCCCAATAGCAAAAATCAGGTTTTGAATGAAGAATCACATTTCTTGGTAAAATCATGCAGGATTGAAATTTTTGATGGTTTTTTACTCCTCTCAACAGCCCAAACAAGTTTCTAAAAGGATGAGTTTGCAACTACTTTACTTTTGGAGAAAATTCAAAACATTCATTATTCAATAGGGCCCAAACTATCAAAAACCAGCGGTTTGAATGAACACACATTTCTTGGTAGAATCATGCAGGACTGAAATTTTTGATGTTTTTCTACTCCTCTCATGAGCCCAAACAAGTCTCTAAAAGCATGAGTTTGCAACTACTTTACTTTTGGAGAAAATTCAAAACATTCATTACTCAAAAGAGCCCAATAGCAAAAACCAGCGTTTTAAATGAAGAATCACATTTCTTGGTAGAATCATGCAGGATTGAAATTTTTGATGGTTTTTTACTCCTCTCAACAGCCCAAGCAAGTTTCTAAAAGGATGAGTTTGCAACTACTTTACTTTTGGAGAAAATTCAAAACATTCATTATTCAATAGGGCCCAAACTATCAAAAACCAGCGGTTTCAATGAACACACATTTCTTGGTAGAATCATGCAGGACTGAAATTTTTGATGTTTTTCTACTCCTCTCATGAGCCCAAACAAGTCTCTAAAAGCATGAGTTTGCAACTACTTTACTTTTGGAGAAAATTCAAAACATTCATTACTCAAAAGAGCCCAATAGCAAAAACCAGCGTTTTGAATGAAGAATCACATTTCTTGGTAGAATCATGCAGGATTGAAATTTTTGATGGTTTTTTACTCCTCTCAACAGCCCAAACAAGTTTCTAAAAGGATGAGTTTGCAACTACTTTACTTTTGGAGAAAATTCAAAACATTCATTATTCAATAGGGCCCAAACTATCAAAAACCAGCGGTTTCAATGAACACACATTTCTTGGTAGAATCATGCAGGACTGAAATTTTTGATGTTTTTCTACTCCTCTCATGAGCCCAAACAAGTCTCTAAAAGCATGAGTTTGCAACTACTTTACTTTTGGAGAAAATTCAAAACATTCATTATTCAATAGAGCCCAATAGCAAAAATCAGGTTTTGAATGAAGAATCACATTTCTTGGTAGAATCATGCAGGATTGAAATTTTTGATGGTTTTTTACTCCTCTCAACAGCCCAAACAAGTTTCTAAAAGGATGAGTTTGCAACTACTTTACTTTTGGAGAAAATTCAAAACATTCATTATTCAATAGGGCCCAAACTATCAAAAACCAGCGGTTTCAATGAACACACATTTCTTGGTAGAATCATGCAGGACTGAAATTTTTGATGTTTTTCTACTCCTCTCATGAGCCCAAACAAGTCTCTAAAAGCATGAGTTTGCAACTACTTTACTTTTGGAGAAAATTCAAAACATTCATTATTCAATAGAGCCCAATAGCAAAAATCAGGTTTTGAATGAAGAATCACATTTCTTGGTAAAATCATGCAGGATTGAAATTTTTGATGGTTTTTTACTCCTCTCAACAGCCCAAACAAGTTTCTAAAAGGATGAGTTTGCAACTACTTTACTTTTGGAGAAAATTCAAAACATTCATTATTCAATAGGGCCCAAACTATCAAAAACCAGCGGTTTGAATGAACACACATTTCTTGGTAGAATCATGCAGGACTGAAATTTTTGATGTTTTTCTACTCCTCTCATGAGCCCAAACAAGTCTCTAAAAGCATGAGTTTGCAACTACTTTACTTTTGGAGAAAATTCAAAACATTCATTACTCAAAAGAGCCCAATAGCAAAAACCAGCGTTTTGAATGAAGAATCACATTTCTTGGTAGAATCATGCAGGATTGAAATTTTTGATGGTTTTTTACTCCTCTCAACAGCCCAAACAAGTTTCTAAAAGGATGAGTTTGCAACTACTTTACTTTTGGAGAAAATTCAAAACATTCATTATTCAATAGGGCCCAAACTATCAAAAACCAGCGGTTTCAATGAACACACATTTCTTGGTAGAATCATGCAGGACTGAAATTTTTGATGTTTTTCTACTCCTCTCATGAGCCCAAACAAGTCTTTAAAAGCATGAGTTTGCAACTACTTTACTTTTGGAGAAAATTCAAAACATTCATTACTCAAAAGAGCCCAATAGCAAAAACCAGCGTTTTGAATGAAGAATCACATTTCTTGGTAGAATCATGCAGGATTGAAATTTTTGATGGTTTTTTACTCCTCTCAACAGCCCAAACCAGTTTCTAAAAGGATGAGTTTGCAACTACTTTACTTTTGGAGAAAATTCAAAACATTCATTATTCAATAGGGCCCAAACTATCAAAAACCAGCGGTTTCAATGAACACACATTTCTTGGTAGAATCATGCAGGACTGAAATTTTTGATGTTTTTCTACTCCTCTCATGAGCTCAAACAAGTCTCTAAAAGCATGAGTTTGCAACTACTTTACTTTTGGAGAAAATTCAAAACATTCATTACTCAAAAGAGCCCAATAGCAAAAACCAGCGTTTTGAATGAAGAATCACATTTCTTGGTAGAATCATGCAGGATTGAAATTTTTGATGGTTTTTTACTCCTCTCAACAGCCCAAACAAGTTTCTAAAAGGATGAGTTTGCAACTACTTTACTTTTGGAGAAAATTCAAAACATTCATTATTCAATAGGGCCCAAACTATCAAAAACCAGCGGTTTCAATGAACACACATTTCTTGGTAGAATCATGCAGGACTGAAATTTTTGATGTTTTTCTACTCCTCTCATGAGCCCAAACAAGTCTCTAAAAGCATGAGTTTGCAACTACTTTACTTTTGGAGAAAATTCAAAACATTCATTATTCAATAGAGCCCAATAGCAAAAATCAGGTTTTGAATGAAGAATCACATTTCTTGGTAGAATCATGCAGGATTGAAATTTTTGATGGTTTTTTACTCCTCTCAACAGCCCAAACAAGTTTCTAAAAGGATGAGTTTGCAACTACTTTACTTTTGGAGAAAATTCAAAACATTCATTATTCAATAGGGCCCAAACTATCAAAAACCAGCGGTTTCAATGAACACACATTTCTTGGTAGAATCATGCAGGACTGAAATTTTTGATGTTTTTCTACTCCTCTCATGAGCCCAAACAAGTCTCTAAAAGCATGAGTTTGCAACTACTTTACTTTTGGAGAAAATTCAAAACATTCATTATTCAATAGAGCCCAATAGCAAAAATCAGGTTTTGAATGAAGAATCACATTTCTTGGTAAAATCATGCAGGATTGAAATTTTTGATGGTTTTTTACTCCTCTCAACAGCCCAAACAAGTTTCTAAAAGGATGAGTTTGCAACTACTTTACTTTTGGAGAAAATTCAAAACATTCATTATTCAATAAGGCCCAAACTATCAAAAACCAGCGGTTTGAATGAACACACATTTCTTGGTAGAATCATGCAGAACTGAAATTTTTGATGTTTTTCTACTCCTCTCATGAGCCCAAACAAGTCTCTAAAAGCATGAGTTTGCAACTACTTTACTTTTGGAGAAAATTCAAAACATTCATTACTCAAAAGAGCCCAATAGCAAAAACCAGCGTTTTGAATGAAGAATCACATTTCTTGGTAGAATCATGCAGGATTGAAATTTTTGATGGTTTTTTACTCCTCTCAACAGCCCAAACAAGTTTCTAAAAGGATGAGTTTGCAACTACTTTACTTTTGGAGAAAATTCAAAACATTCATTATTCAATAGGGCCCAAACTATCAAAAACCAGCGGTTTCAATGAACACACATTTCTTGGTAGAATCATGCAGGACTGAAATTTTTGATGTTTTTCTACTCCTCTCATGAGCCCAAACAAGTCTCTAAAAGCATGAGTTTGCAACTACTTTACTTTTGGAGAAAATTCAAAACATTCATTATTCAATAGAGCCCAATAGCAAAAATCAGGTTTTGAATGAAGAATCACATTTCTTGGTAAAATCATGCAGGATTGAAATTTTTGATGGTTTTTTACTCCTCTCAACAGCCCAAACAAGTTTCTAAAAGGATGAGTTTGCAACTACTTTACTTTTGGAGAAAATTCAAAACATTCATTATTCAATAGGGCCCAAACTATCAAAAACCAGCGGTTTGAATGAACACACATTTCTTGGTAGAATCATGCAGGACTGAAATTTTTGATGTTTTTCTACTCCTCTCATGAGCCCAAACAAGTCTCTAAAAGCATGAGTTTGCAACTACTTTACTTTTGGAGAAAATTCAAAACATTCATTACTCAAAAGAGCCCAATAGCAAAAACCAGCGTTTTAAATGAAGAATCACATTTCTTGGTAGAATCATGCAGGATTGAAATTTTTGATGGTTTTTTACTCCTCTCAACAGCCCAAACAAGTTTCTAAAAGGATGAGTTTGCAACTACTTTACTTTTGGAGAAAATTCAAAACATTCATTATTCAATAGGGCCCAAACTATCAAAAACCAGCGGTTTCAATGAACACACATTTCTTGGTAGAATCATGCAGGACTGAAATTTTTGATGTTTTTCTACTCCTCTCATGAGCCCAAACAAGTCTCTAAAAGCATGAGTTTGCAACTACTTTACTTTTGGAGAAAATTCAAAACATTCATTACTCAAAAGAGCCCAATAGCAAAAACCAGCGTTTTGAATGAAGAATCACATTTCTTGGTAGAATCATGCAGGATTGAAATTTTTGATGGTTTTTTACTCCTCTCAACAGCCCAAACAAGTTTCTAAAAGGATGAGTTTGCAACTACTTTACTTTTGGAGAAAATTCAAAACATTCATTATTCAATAGGGCCCAAACTATCAAAAACCAGCGGTTTCAATGAACACACATTTCTTGGTAGAATCATGCAGGACTGAAATTTTTGATGTTTTTCTACTCCTCTCATGAGCCCAAACAAGTCTCTAAAAGCATGAGTTTGCAACTACTTTACTTTTGGAGAAAATTCAAAACATTCATTATTCAATAGAGCCCAATAGCAAAAATCAGGTTTTGAATGAAGAATCACATTTCTTGGTAGAATCATGCAGGATTGAAATTTTTGATGGTTTTTTACTCCTCTCAACAGCCCAAACAAGTTTCTAAAAGGATGAGTTTGCAACTACTTTACTTTTGGAGAAAATTCAAAACATTCATTATTCAATAGGGCCCAAACTATCAAAAACCAGCGGTTTCAATGAACACACATTTCTTGGTAGAATCATGCAGGACTGAAATTTTTGATGTTTTTCTACTCCTCTCATGAGCCCAAACAAGTCTCTAAAAGCATGAGTTTGCAACTACTTTACTTTTGGAGAAAATTCAAAACATTCATTATTCAATAGAGCCCAATAGCAAAAATCAGGTTTTGAATGAAGAATCACATTTCTTGGTAAAATCATGCAGGATTGAAATTTTTGATGGTTTTTTACTCCTCTCAACAGCTCAAACAAGTTTCTAAAAGGATGAGTTTGCAACTACTTTACTTTTGGAGAAAATTCAAAACATTCATTATTCAATAGGGCCCAAACTATCAAAAACCAGCGGTTTGAATGAACACACATTTCTTGGTAGAATCATGCAGGACTGAAATTTTTGATGTTTTTCTACTCCTCTCATGAGCCCAAACAAGTCTCTAAAAGCATGAGTTTGCAACTACTTTACTTTTGGAGAAAATTCAAAACATTCATTACTCAAAAGAGCCCAATAGCAAAAACCAGCGTTTTGAATGAAGAATCACATTTCTTGGTAGAATCATGCAGGATTGAAATTTTTGATGGTTTTTTACTCCTCTCAACAGCCCAAACAAGTTTCTAAAAGGATGAGTTTGCAACTACTTTACTTTTGGAGAAAATTCAAAACATTCATTATTCAATAGGGCCCAAACTATCAAAAACCAGCGGTTTCAATGAACACACATTTCTTGGTAGAATCATGCAGGACTGAAATTTTTGATGTTTTTCTACTCCTCTCATGAGCCCAAACAAGTCTTTAAAAGCATGAGTTTGCAACTACTTTACTTTTGGAGAAAATTCAAAACATTCATTACTCAAAAGAGCCCAATAGCAAAAACCAGCGTTTTGAATGAAGAATCACATTTCTTGGTAGAATCATGCAGGATTGAAATTTTTGATGGTTTTTTACTCCTCTCAACAGCCCAAACCAGTTTCTAAAAGGATGAGTTTGCAACTACTTTACTTTTGGAGAAAATTCAAAACATTCATTATTCAATAGGGCCCAAACTATCAAAAACCAGCGGTTTCAATGAACACACATTTCTTGGTAGAATCATGCAGGACTGAAATTTTTGATGTTTTTCTACTCCTCTCATGAGCTCAAACAAGTCTCTAAAAGCATGAGTTTGCAACTACTTTACTTTTGGAGAAAATTCAAAACATTCATTACTCAAAAGAGCCCAATAGCAAAAACCAGCGTTTTGAATGAAGAATCACATTTCTTGGTAGAATCATGCAGGATTGAAATTTTTGATGGTTTTTTACTCCTCTCAACAGCCCAAACAAGTTTCTAAAAGGATGAGTTTGCAACTACTTTACTTTTGGAGAAAATTCAAAACATTCATTATTCAATAGGGCCCAAACTATCAAAAACCAGCGGTTTCAATGAACACACATTTCTTGGTAGAATCATGCAGGACTGAAATTTTTGATGTTTTTCTACTCCTCTCATGAGCCCAAACAAGTCTCTAAAAGCATGAGTTTGCAACTACTTTACTTTTGGAGAAAATTCAAAACAGTCATTATTCAATAGAGCCCAATAGCAAAAATCAGGTTTTGAATGAAGAATCACATTTCTTGGTAGAATCATGCAGGATTGAAATTTTTGATGGTTTTTTACTCCTCTCAACAGCCCAAACAAGTTTCTAAAAGGATGAGTTTGCAACTACTTTACTTTTGGAGAAAATTCAAAACATTCATTATTCAATAGGGCCCAAACTATCAAAAACCAGCGGTTTCAATGAACACACATTTCTTGGTAGAATCATGCAGGACTGAAATTTTTGATGTTTTTCTACTCCTCTCATGAGCCCAAACAAGTCTCTAAAAGCATGAGTTTGCAACTACTTTACTTTTGGAGAAAATTCAAAACATTCATTATTCAATAGAGCCCAATAGCAAAAATCAGGTTTTGAATGAAGAATCACATTTCTTGGTAAAATCATGCAGGATTGAAATTTTTGATGGTTTTTTACTCCTCTCAACAGCCCAAACAAGTTTCTAAAAGGATGAGTTTGCAACTACTTTACTTTTGGAGAAAATTCAAAACATTCATTATTCAATAAGGCCCAAACTATCAAAAACCAGCGGTTTGAATGAACACACATTTCTTGGTAGAATCATGCAGGACTGAAATTTTTGATGTTTTTCTACTCCTCTCATGAGCCCAAACAAGTCTCTAAAAGCATGAGTTTGCAACTACTTTACTTTTGGAGAAAATTCAAAACATTCATTACTCAAAAGAGCCCAATAGCAAAAACCAGCGTTTTGAATGAAGAATCACATTTCTTGGTAGAATCATGCAGGATTGAAATTTTTGATGGTTTTTTACTCCTCTCAACAGCCCAAACAAGTTTCTAAAAGGATGAGTTTGCAACTACTTTACTTTTGGAGAAAATTCAAAACATTCATTATTCAATAGGGCCCAAACTATCAAAAACCAGCGGTTTCAATGAACACACATTTCTTGGTAGAATCATGCAGGACTGAAATTTTTGATGTTTTTCTACTCCTCTCATGAGCCCAAACAAGTCTCTAAAAGCATGAGTTTGCAACTACTTTACTTTTGGAGAAAATTCAAAACATTCATTATTCAATAGAGCCCAATAGCAAAAATCAGGTTTTGAATGAAGAATCACATTTCTTGGTAGAATCATGCAGGATTGAAATTTTTGATGGTTTTTTACTCCTCTCAACAGCCCAAACAAGTTTCTAAAAGGATGAGTTTGCAACTACTTTACTTTTGGAGAAAATTCAAAACATTCATTATTCAATAGGGCCCAAACTATCAAAAACCAGCGGTTTCAATGAACACACATTTCTTAGTAGAATCATGCAGGACTGAAATTTTTGATGTTTTTCTACTCCTTTCATGAGCCCAAACAAGTCTCTAAAAGCATGAGTTTGCAACTACTTTACTTTTGGAGAAAATTCAAAACATTCACTATTCAATAGAGCCCAATAGCAAAAATCAGGTTTTGAATGAAGAATCACATTTCTTGGTAAAATCATGCAGGATTGAAATTTTTGATGGTTTTTTACTCCTCTCAACAGCCCAAACAAGTTTCTAAAAGGATGAGTTTGCAACTACTTTACTTTTGGAGAAAATTCAAAACATTCATTATTCAATAGGGCCCAAACTATCAAAAACCAGCGGTTTCAATGAACACACATTTCTTGGTAGAATCATGCAGGACTGAAATTTTTGATGTTTTTCTACTCCTCTCATAAGCCCAAACAAGTCTCTAAAAGCATGAGTTTGCAACTACTTTACTTTTGGAGAAAATTCAAAACATTCACTATTCAATAGAGCCCAATAGCAAAAATCAGGTTTTGAATGAAGAATCACATTTCTTGGTAAAATCATGCAGGATTGAAATTTTTGATGGTTTTTTACTCCTCTCAACAGCCCAAACAAGTTTCTAAAAGGATGAGTTTGCAACTACTTTACTTTTGGAGAAAATACAAAACATTCATTATTCAATAGGGCCCAAACTATCAAAAACCAGCGGTTTCAATGAACACACATTTCTTGGTAGAATCATGCAGGACTGAAATTTTTGATGTTTTTCTACTCCTCTCATGAGCCCAAACAAGTCTCTAAAAGCATGAGTTTGCAACTACTTTACTTTTGGAGAAAATTCAAAACATTCATTATTCAATAGAGCCCAATAGCAAAAACCAGCGTTTTGAATGAAGAATCATTTCTTGGTAGAATCATGCAGGATTGAAATTTTTGATGGTTTTTTACTCCTCTCAACAGCTCAAACAGGTTTCTAAAAGGATGAGTTTGCAACTACTTTACTTTTGGAGAAAATTCAAAACATTCATTATTCAATAGGGCCCAAACTATCAAAAACCAGCGGTTTCAATGAACACACATTTCTTGGTAGAATCATGCAGGACTGAAATTTTTGATGTTTTTCTACTCCTCTCATGAGCCCAAACAAGTCTCTAAAAGCATGAGTTTGCAACTACTTTACTTTTGGAGAAAATTCAAAACATTCATTATTCAATAGAGCCCAATAGCAAAAACCAGCGTTTTGAATGAAGAATCACATTTCTTGGTAGAATCATGCAGGATTGAAATTTTTGATGGTTTTTTACTCCTCTCAACAGCTCAAACAGGTTTCTAAAAGGATGAGTTTGCAACTACTTTACTTTTGGAGAAAATTCAAAACATTCATTATTCAATAGGGCCCAAACTATCAAAAACCAGCGGTTTCAATGAACACACATTTCTTGGTAGAATCATGCAGGACTGAAATTTTTGATGTTTTTCTACTCCTCTCATGAGCCCAAACAAGTCTCTAAAAGCATGAGTTTGCAACTACTTTACTTTTGGAGAAAATTCAAAACATTCATTATTCAATAGAGCCCAATAGCAAAAATCAGGTTTTGAATGAAGAATCACATTTCTTGGTAGAATCATGCAGGATTGAAATTTTTGATGGTTTTTTACTCCTCTCAACAGCCCAAACAAGTTTCTAAAAGGATGAGTTTGCAACTACTTTACTTTTGGAGAAAATTCAAAACATTCATTATTCAATAGGGCCCAAACTATCAAAAACCAGCGGTTTCAATGAACACACATTTCTTGGTAGAATCATGCAGGACTGAAATTTTTGATGTTTTTCTACTCCTCTCATGAGCCCAAACAAGTCTCTAAAAGCATGAGTTTGCAACTACTTTACTTTTGGAGAAAATTCAAAACATTCACTATTCAATAGAGCCCAATAGCAAAAATCAGGTTTTGAATGAAGAATCACATTTCTTGGTAAAATCATGCAGGATTGAAATTTTTGATGTTTTTTTACTCCTCTCAACAGCCCAAACAAGTTTCTAAAAGGATGAGTTTGCAACTACTTTACTTTTGGAGAAAATTCAAAACATTCATTATTCAATAGGGCCCAAACTATCAAAAACCAGCGGTTTCAATGAACACACATTTCTTGGTAGAATCATGCAGGACTGAAATTTTTGATGTTTTTCTACTCCTCTCATGAGCCCAAACAAGTCTCTAAAAGCATGAGTTTGCAACTACTTTACTTTTGGAGAAAATTCAAAACATTCATTATTCAATAGAGCCCAATAGCAAAAACCAGCTTTTTGAATGAAGAATCACATTTCTTGGTAGAATCATGCAGGATTGAAATTTTTGATGGTTTTTTACTCCTCTCAACAGCTCAAACAGGTTTCTAAAAGGATGAGTTTGCAACTACTTTACTTTTGGAGAAAATTCAAAACATTCATTATTCAATAGGGCCCAAAATATCAAAAACCAGCGGTTTGAATGAACACACATTTCTTGGTAGAATCGTGCAGGACTGAAATTTTTGATGTTTTTCTACTCCTCTCATGAGCCCAAACAAGTCTCTAAAAGGATGAGTTTGCAACTACTTTACTTTTGGAGAAAATTCAAAACATTCATTATTCAATAGAGCCCAATAGCAAAAACCAGCGTTTTGAATGAAGAATCACATTTCTTGGTAGAATCATGCAGGATTGACATTTTTGATGGTTTTTTACTCCTCTCAACAGCCCAAACAAGTTTCTAAAAGGATGAGTTTGCAACTACTTTACTTTTGGAGAAAATTCAAAACATTCATTATTCAATAGGGCCCAAACTATCAAAAACCAGCGGTTTCAATGAACACACATTTCTTGGTAGAATCATGCAGGACTGACATTTTTGATGTTTTTCTACTCCTCTCATGAGCTCAAACAAGTCTCTAAAAGCATGAGTTTGCAACTACTTTACCTTTGGAGAAAATTCAAAACATTCATTATTCAATAGAGCCCTATAGCAAAAATCAGGTTTTGAATGAAGAATCACATTTCTTGGTAGAATCATGCAGGATTGAAATTTTTGATGGTTTTTTACTCCTCTCAATAGCCCAAACAAGTTTCTAAAAGGATGAGTTTGCAACTACTTTACTTTTGGAGAAAATTCAAAACATTCATTATTCAATAGGGCCCAAACTATCAAAAACCAGTGGTTTGAATGAACACACATTTCTTGGTAGAATCATGCAGGACTGAAATTTTTGATGTTTTTCTACTCCTCTCATGAGCCCAAACAAGTCTCTAAAAGCATGAGTTTGCAACTACTTTACTTTTGGAGAAAATTCAAAACATTCATTACTCAAAAGAGCCCAATAGCAAAAACCAGCGTTTTGAATGAAGAATCACATTTCTTGGTAGAATCATGCAGGATTGAAATTTTTGATGGTTTTTTACTCCTCTCAACAGCCCAAACAAGTTTCTAAAAGGATGAGTTTGCAACTACTTTACTTTTGGAGAAAATTCAAAACATTCATTATTCAATAGGGCCCAAACTATCAAAAACCAGCGGTTTCAATGAACACACATTTCTTGGTAGAATCATGCAGGACTGAAATTTTTGATGTTTTTCTACTCCTCTCATGAGCCCAAACAAGTCTCTAAAAGCATGAGTTTGCAACTACTTTACTTTTGGAGAAAATTCAAAACATTCATTATTCAATAGAGCCCAATAGCAAAAATCAGGTTTTGAATGAAGAATCACATTTCTTGGTAAAATCATGCAGGATTGAAATTTTTGATGGTTTTTTACTCCTCTCAACAGCCCAAACAAGTTTCTAAAAGGATGAGTTTGCAACTACTTTACTTTTGGAGAAAATTCAAAACATTCATTATTCAATAGGGCCCAAACTATCAAAAACCAGCGGTTTCAATGAACACACATTTCTTGGTAGAATCATGCAGGACTGAAATTTTTGATGTTTTTCTACTCCTCTCATGAGCCCAAACAAGTCTCTAAAAGCATGAGTTTGCAACTACTTTACTTTTGGAGAAAATTCAAAACATTCATTATTCAATAGAGCCCAATAGCAAAAACCAGCGTTTTGAATGAAGAATCACATTTCTTGGTAGAATAATGCAGGATTGAAATTTTTGATGGTTTTTTACTCCTCTCAACAGCCCAAACAAGTTTCTAAAAGGATGAGTTTGCAACTACTTTACTTTTGGAGAAAATTCAAAACATTCATTATTCAATAGGGCCCAAACTATCAAAAACCAGCGGTTTGAATGAACACACATTTCTTGGTAGAATCATGCAGGACTGAAATTTTTGATGTTTTTCTACTCCTCTCATGAGCCCAAACAAGTCTCTAAAAGCATGAGTTTGCAACTACTTTACTTTTGGAGAAAATTCAAAACATTCATTACTCAAAAGAGCCCAATAGCAAAAACCAGCGTTTTGAATGAAGAATCACATTTCTTGGTAGAATCATGCAGGATTGAAATTTTTGATGGTTTTTTACTCCTCTCAACAGCCCAAACCAGTTTCTAAAAGGATGAGTTTGCAACTACTTTACTTTTGGAGAAAATTCAAAACATTCATTATTCAATAGGGCCCAAACTATCAAAAACCAGCGGTTTCAATGAACACACATTTCTTGGTAGAATCATGCAGGACTGAAATTTTTGATGTTTTTCTACTCCTCTCATGAGCTCAAACAAGTCTCTAAAAGCATGAGTTTGCAACTACTTTACTTTTGGAGAAAATTCAAAACATTCATTACTCAAAAGAGCCCAATAGCAAAAACCAGCGTTTTGAATGAAGAATCACATTTCTTGGTAGAATCATGCAGGATTGAAATTTTTGATGGTTTTTTACTCCTCTCAACAGCCCAAACAAGTTTCTAAAAGGATGAGTTTGCAACTACTTTACTTTTGGAGAAAATTCAAAACATTCATTATTCAATAGGGCCCAAACTATCAAAAACCAGCGGTTTCAATGAACACACATTTCTTGGTAGAATCATGCAGGACTGAAATTTTTGATGTTTTTCTACTCCTCTCATGAGCCCAAACAAGTCTCTAAAAGCATGAGTTTGCAACTACTTTACTTTTGGAGAAAATTCAAAACAGTCATTATTCAATAGAGCCCAATAGCAAAAATCAGGTTTTGAATGAAGAATCACATTTCTTGGTAGAATCATGCAGGATTGAAATTTTTGATGGTTTTTTACTCCTCTCAACAGCCCAAACAAGTTTCTAAAAGGATGAGTTTGCAACTACTTTACTTTTGGAGAAAATTCAAAACATTCATTATTCAATAGGGCCCAAACTATCAAAAACCAGCGGTTTCAATGAACACACATTTCTTGGTAGAATCATGCAGGACTGAAATTTTTGATGTTTTTCTACTCCTCTCATGAGCCCAAACAAGTCTCTAAAAGCATGAGTTTGCAACTACTTTACTTTTGGAGAAAATTCAAAACATTCATTATTCAATAGAGCCCAATAGCAAAAATCAGGTTTTGAATGAAGAATCACATTTCTTGGTAAAATCATGCAGGATTGAAATTTTTGATGGTTTTTTACTCCTCTCAACAGCCCAAACAAGTTTCTAAAAGGATGAGTTTGCAACTACTTTACTTTTGGAGAAAATTCAAAACATTCATTATTCAATAAGGCCCAAACTATCAAAAACCAGCGGTTTGAATGAACACACATTTCTTGGTAGAATCATGCAGGACTGAAATTTTTGATGTTTTTCTACTCCTCTCATGAGCCCAAACAAGTCTCTAAAAGCATGAGTTTGCAACTACTTTACTTTTGGAGAAAATTCAAAACATTCATTACTCAAAAGAGCCCAATAGCAAAAACCAGCGTTTTGAATGAAGAATCACATTTCTTGGTAGAATCATGCAGGATTGAAATTTTTGATGGTTTTTTACTCCTCTCAACAGCCCAAACAAGTTTCTAAAAGGATGAGTTTGCAACTACTTTACTTTTGGAGAAAATTCAAAACATTCATTATTCAATAGGGCCCAAACTATCAAAAACCAGCGGTTTCAATGAACACACATTTCTTGGTAGAATCATGCAGGACTGAAATTTTTGATGTTTTTCTACTCCTCTCATGAGCCCAAACAAGTCTCTAAAAGCATGAGTTTGCAACTACTTTACTTTTGGAGAAAATTCAAAACATTCATTATTCAATAGAGCCCAATAGCAAAAATCAGGTTTTGAATGAAGAATCACATTTCTTGGTAGAATCATGCAGGATTGAAATTTTTGATGGTTTTTTACTCCTCTCAACAGCCCAAACAAGTTTCTAAAAGGATGAGTTTGCAACTACTTTACTTTTGGAGAAAATTCAAAACATTCATTATTCAATAGGGCCCAAACTATCAAAAACCAGCGGTTTCAATGAACACACATTTCTTAGTAGAATCATGCAGGACTGAAATTTTTGATGTTTTTCTACTCCTTTCATGAGCCCAAACAAGTCTCTAAAAGCATGAGTTTGCAACTACTTTACTTTTGGAGAAAATTCAAAACATTCACTATTCAATAGAGCCCAATAGCAAAAATCAGGTTTTGAATGAAGAATCACATTTCTTGGTAAAATCATGCAGGATTGAAATTTTTGATGGTTTTTTACTCCTCTCAACAGCCCAAACAAGTTTCTAAAAGGATGAGTTTGCAACTACTTTACTTTTGGAGAAAATTCAAAACATTCATTATTCAATAGGGCCCAAACTATCAAAAACCAGCGGTTTCAATGAACACACATTTCTTGGTAGAATCATGCAGGACTGAAATTTTTGATGTTTTTCTACTCCTCTCATAAGCCCAAACAAGTCTCTAAAAGCATGAGTTTGCAACTACTTTACTTTTGGAGAAAATTCAAAACATTCACTATTCAATAGAGCCCAATAGCAAAAATCAGGTTTTGAATGAAGAATCACATTTCTTGGTAAAATCATGCAGGATTGAAATTTTTGATGGTTTTTTACTCCTCTCAACAGCCCAAACAAGTTTCTAAAAGGATGAGTTTGCAACTACTTTACTTTTGGAGAAAATACAAAACATTCATTATTCAATAGGGCCCAAACTATCAAAAACCAGCGGTTTCAATGAACACACATTTCTTGGTAGAATCATGCAGGACTGAAATTTTTGATGTTTTTCTACTCCTCTCATGAGCCCAAACAAGTCTCTAAAAGCATGAGTTTGCAACTACTTTACTTTTGGAGAAAATTCAAAACATTCATTATTCAATAGAGCCCAATAGCAAAAACCAGCGTTTTGAATGAAGAATCATTTCTTGGTAGAATCATGCAGGATTGAAATTTTTGATGGTTTTTTACTCCTCTCAACAGCTCAAACAGGTTTCTAAAAGGATGAGTTTGCAACTACTTTACTTTTGGAGAAAATTCAAAACATTCATTATTCAATAGGGCCCAAACTATCAAAAACCAGCGGTTTCAATGAACACACATTTCTTGGTAGAATCATGCAGGACTGAAATTTTTGATGTTTTTCTACTCCTCTCATGAGCCCAAACAAGTCTCTAAAAGCATGAGTTTGCAACTACTTTACTTTTGGAGAAAATTCAAAACATTCATTATTCAATAGAGCCCAATAGCAAAAACCAGCGTTTTGAATGAAGAATCACATTTCTTGGTAGAATCATGCAGGATTGAAATTTTTGATGGTTTTTTACTCCTCTCAACAGCTCAAACAGGTTTCTAAAAGGATGAGTTTGCAACTACTTTACTTTTGGAGAAAATTCAAAACATTCATTATTCAATAGGGCCCAAACTATCAAAAACCAGCGGTTTCAATGAACACACATTTCTTGGTAGAATCATGCAGGACTGAAATTTTTGATGTTTTTCTACTCCTCTCATGAGCCCAAACAAGTCTCTAAAAGCATGAGTTTGCAACTACTTTACTTTTGGAGAAAATTCAAAACATTCATTATTCAATAGAGCCCAATAGCAAAAATCAGGTTTTGAATGAAGAATCACATTTCTTGGTAGAATCATGCAGGATTGAAATTTTTGATGGTTTTTTACTCCTCTCAACAGCCCAAACAAGTTTCTAAAAGGATGAGTTTGCAACTACTTTACTTTTGGAGAAAATTCAAAACATTCATTATTCAATAGGGCCCAAACTATCAAAAACCAGCGGTTTCAATGAACACACATTTCTTGGTAGAATCATGCAGGACTGAAATTTTTGATGTTTTTCTACTCCTCTCATGAGCCCAAACAAGTCTCTAAAAGCATGAGTTTGCAACTACTTTACTTTTGGAGAAAATTCAAAACATTCACTATTCAATAGAGCCCAATAGCAAAAATCAGGTTTTGAATGAAGAATCACATTTCTTGGTAAAATCATGCAGGATTGAAATTTTTGATGTTTTTTTACTCCTCTCAACAGCCCAAACAAGTTTCTAAAAGGATGAGTTTGCAACTACTTTACTTTTGGAGAAAATTCAAAACATTCATTATTCAATAGGGCCCAAACTATCAAAAACCAGCGGTTTCAATGAACACACATTTCTTGGTAGAATCATGCAGGACTGAAATTTTTGATGTTTTTCTACTCCTCTCATGAGCCCAAACAAGTCTCTAAAAGCATGAGTTTGCAACTACTTTACTTTTGGAGAAAATTCAAAACATTCATTATTCAATAGAGCCCAATAGCAAAAACCAGCGTTTTGAATGAAGAATCACATTTCTTGGTAGAATCATGCAGGATTGAAATTTTTGATGGTTTTTTACTCCTCTCAACAGCTCAAACAGGTTTCTAAAAGGATGAGTTTGCAACTACTTTACTTTTGGAGAAAATTCAAAACATTCATTATTCAATAGGGCCCAAAATATCAAAAACCAGCGGTTTGAATGAACACACATTTCTTGGTAGAATCGTGCAGGACTGAAATTTTTGATGTTTTTCTACTCCTCTCATGAGCCCAAACAAGTCTCTAAAAGGATGAGTTTGCAACTACTTTACTTTTGGAGAAAATTCAAAACATTCATTATTCAATAGAGCCCAATAGCAAAAACCAGCGTTTTGAATGAAGAATCACATTTCTTGGTAGAATCATGCAGGATTGACATTTTTGATGGTTTTTTACTCCTCTCAACAGCCCAAACAAGTTTCTAAAAGGATGAGTTTGCAACTACTTTACTTTTGGAGAAAATTCAAAACATTCATTATTCAATAGGGCCCAAACTATCAAAAACCAGCGGTTTCAATGAACACACATTTCTTGGTAGAATCATGCAGGACTGACATTTTTGATGTTTTTCTACTCCTCTCATGAGCTCAAACAAGTCTCTAAAAGCATGAGTTTGCAACTACGTTACCTTTGGAGAAAATTCAAAACATTCATTATTCAATAGAGCCCTATAGCAAAAATCAGGTTTTGAATGAAGAATCACATTTCTTGGTAGAATCATGCAGGATTGAAATTTTTGATGGTTTTTTACTCCTCTCAATAGCCCAAACAAGTTTCTAAAAGGATGAGTTTGCAACTACTTTACTTTTGGAGAAAATTCAAAACATTCATTATTCAATAGGGCCCAAACTATCAAAAACCAGTGGTTTGAATGAACACACATTTCTTGGTAGAATCATGCAGGACTGAAATTTTTGATGTTTTTCTACTCCTCTCATGAGCCCAAACAAGTCTCTAAAAGCATGAGTTTGCAACTACTTTACTTTTGGAGAAAATTCAAAACATTCATTACTCAAAAGAGCCCAATAGCAAAAACCAGCGTTTTGAATGAAGAATCACATTTCTTGGTAGAATCATGCAGGATTGAAATTTTTGATGGTTTTTTACTCCTCTCAACAGCCCAAACAAGTTTCTAAAAGGATGAGTTTGCAACTACTTTACTTTTGGAGAAAATTCAAAACATTCATTATTCAATAGGGCCCAAACTATCAAAAACCAGCGGTTTCAATGAACACACATTTCTTGGTAGAATCATGCAGGACTGAAATTTTTGATGTTTTTCTACTCCTCTCATGAGCCCAAACAAGTCTCTAAAAGCATGAGTTTGCAACTACTTTACTTTTGGAGAAAATTCAAAACATTCATTATTCAATAGAGCCCAATAGCAAAAATCAGGTTTTGAATGAAGAATCACATTTCTTGGTAAAATCATGCAGGATTGAAATTTTTGATGGTTTTTTACTCCTCTCAACAGCCCAAACAAGTTTCTAAAAGGATGAGTTTGCAACTACTTTACTTTTGGAGAAAATTCAAAACATTCATTATTCAATAGGGCCCAAACTATCAAAAACCAGCGGTTTGAATGAACACACATTTCTTGGTAGAATCATGCAGGACTGAAATTTTTGATGTTTTTCTACTCCTCTCATGAGCCCAAACAAGTCTCTAAAAGCATGAGTTTGCAACTACTTTACTTTTGGAGAAAATTCAAAACATTCATTACTCAAAAGAGCCCAATAGCAAAAACCAGCGTTTTAAATGAAGAATCACATTTCTTGGTAGAATCATGCAGGATTGAAATTTTTGATGGTTTTTTACTCCTCTCAACAGCCCAAACAAGTTTCTAAAAGGATGAGTTTGCAACTACTTTACTTTTGGAGAAAATTCAAAACATTCATTATTCAATAGGGCCCAAACTATCAAAAACCAGCGGTTTCAATGAACACACATTTCTTGGTAGAATCATGCAGGACTGAAATTTTTGATGTTTTTCTACTCCTCTCATGAGCCCAAACAAGTCTCTAAAAGCATGAGTTTGCAACTACTTTACTTTTGGAGAAAATTCAAAACATTCATTATTCAATAGAGCCCAATAGCAAAAACCAGCGTTTTGAATGAAGAATCACATTTCTTGGTAGAATAATGCAGGATTGAAATTTTTGATGGTTTTTTACTCCTCTCAACAGCCCAAACAAGTTTCTAAAAGGATGAGTTTGCAACTACTTTACTTTTGGAGAAAATTCAAAACATTCATTATTCAATAGGGCCCAAACTATCAAAAACCAGCGGTTTGAATGAACACACATTTCTTGGTAGAATCATGCAGGACTGAAATTTTTGATGTTTTTCTACTCCTCTCATGAGCCCAAACAAGTCTCTAAAAGCATGAGTTTGCAACTACTTTACTTTTGGAGAAAATTCAAAACATTCATTACTCAAAAGAGCCCAATAGCAAAAACCAGCGTTTTGAATGAAGAATCACATTTCTTGGTAGAATCATGCAGGATTGAAATTTTTGATGGTTTTTTACTCCTCTCAACAGCCCAAACCAGTTTCTAAAAGGATGAGTTTGCAACTACTTTACTTTTGGAGAAAATTAAAAACATTCATTATTCAATAGGGCCCAAACTATCAAAAACCAGCGGTTTCAATGAACACACATTTCTTGGTAGAATCATGCAGGACTGAAATTTTTGATGTTTTTCTACTCCTCTCATGAGCTCAAACAAGTCTCTAAAAGCATGAGTTTGCAACTACTTTACTTTTGGAGAAAATTCAAAACATTCATTACTCAAAAGAGCCCAATAGCAAAAACCAGCGTTTTGAATGAAGAATCACATTTCTTGGTAGAATCATGCAGGATTGAAATTTTTGATGGTTTTTTACTCCTCTCAACAGCCCAAACAAGTTTCTAAAAGGATGAGTTTGCAACTACTTTACTTTTGGAGAAAATTCAAAACATTCATTATTCAATAGGGCCCAAACTATCAAAAACCAGCGGTTTCAATGAACACATTTCTTGGTAGAATCATGCAGGACTGAAATTTTTGATGTTTTTCTACTCCTCTCATGAGCCCAAACAAGTCTCTAAAAGCATGAGTTTGCAACTACTTTACTTTTGGAGAAAATTCAAAACATTCATTATTCAATAGAGCCCAATAGCAAAAATCAGGTTTTGAATGAAGAATCACATTTCTTGGTAGAATCATGCAGGATTGAAATTTTTGATGGTTTTTTACTCCTCTCAACAGCCCAAACAAGTTTCTAAAAGGATGAGTTTGCAACTACTTTACTTTTGGAGAAAATTCAAAACATTCATTATTCAATAGGGCCCAAACTATCAAAAACCAGCGGTTTGAATGAACACACATTTCTTGGTAGAATCATGCAGGACTGAAATTTTTGATGTTTTTCTACTCCTCTCATGAGCCCAAACAAGTCTGTAAAAGCATGAGTTTGCAACTACTTTACTTTTGGAGAAAATTCAAAACATTCATTATTCAATAGAGCCCAATAGCAAAAATCAGGTTTTGAATGAAGAATCACATTTCTTGGTAAAATCATGCAGGATTGAAATTTTTGATGGTTTTTTACTCCTCTCAACAGCCCAAACAAGTTTCTAAAAGGATGAGTTTGCAACTACTTTACTTTTGGAGAAAATTCAAAACATTCATTATTCAATAGGGCCCAAACTATCAAAAACCAGCGGTTTCAATGAACACACATTTCTTGGTAGAATCATGCAGGACTGAAATTTTTGATGTTTTTCTACTCCTCTCATGAGCCCAAACAAGTCTCTAAAAGCATGAGTTTGCAACTACTTTACTTTTGGAGAAAATTCAAAACATTCATTACTCAAAAGAGCCCAATAGCAAAAACCAGCGTTTTGAATGAAGAATCACATTTCTTGGTAGAATCATGCAGGATTGAAATTTTTGATGGTTTTTTACTCCTCTCAACAGCCCAAACAAGTTTCTAAAAGGATGAGTTTGCAACTACTTTACTTTTGGAGAAAATTCAAAACATTCATTATTCAATAGGGCCCAAACTATCAAAAACCAGCGGTTTCAATGAACACACATTTCTTGGTAGAATCATGCAGGACTGAAATTTTTGATGTTTTTCTACTCCTCTCATGAGCCCAAACAAGTCTCTAAAAGCATGAGTTTGCAACTACTTTACTTTTGGAGAAAATTCAAAACATTCATTATTCAATAGAGCCCAATAGCAAAAATCAGGTTTTGAATGAAGAATCACATTTCTTGGTAGAATCATGCAGGATTGAAATTTTTGATGGTTTTTTACTCCTCTCAACAGCCCAAACAAGTTTCTAAAAGGATGAGTTTGCAACTACTTTACTTTTGGAGAAAATTCAAAACATTCATTATTCAATAGGGCCCAAACTATCAAAAACCAGCGGTTTCAATGAACACAAATTTCTTGGTAGAATCATGCAGGACTGAAATTTTTGATGTTTTTCTACTCCTTTCATGAGCCCAAACAAGTCTCTAAAAGCATGAGTTTGCAACTACTTTACTTTTGGAGAAAATTCAAAACATTCACTATTCAATAGAGCCCAATAGCAAAAATCAGGTTTTGAATGAAGAATCACATTTCTTGGTAAAATCATGCAGGATTGAAATTTTTGATGGTTTTTTACTCCTCTCAACAGCCCAAACAAGTTTCTAAAAGGATGAGTTTGCAACTACTTTACTTTTGGAGAAAATTCAAAACATTCATTATTCAATAGGGCCCAAACTATCAAAAACCAGCGGTTTCAATGAACACACATTTCTTGGTAGAATCATGCAGGACTGAAATTTTTGATGTTTTTCTACTCCTCTCATGAGCCCAAACAAGTCTCTAAAAGCATGAGTTTGCAAATACTTTACTTTTGGAGAAAATTCAAAACATTCATTATTCAATAGAGCCCAATAGCAAAAACCAGCGTTTTGAATGAAGAATCACATTTCTTGGTAGAATCATGCAGGATTGAAATTTTTGATGGTTTTTTACTCCTCTCAACAGCTCAAACAGGTTTCTAAAAGGATGAGTTTGCAACTACTTTACTTTTGGAGAAAATTCAAAACATTCATTATTCAATAGGGCCCAAACTATCAAAAACCAGCGGTTTCAATGAACACACATTTCTTGGTAGAATCATGCAGGTCTGAAATTTTTGATGTTTTTCTACTCCTCTCATGAGCCCAAACAAGTCTCTAAAAGCATGAGTTTGCAACTACTTTACTTTTGGAGAAAATTCAAAACATTCATTATTCAATAGAGCCCAATAGCAAAAATCAGGTTTTGAATGAAGAATCACATTTCTTGGTAGAATCATGCAGGATTGAAATTTTTGATGGTTTTTTACTCCTCTCAACAGCCCAAACAAGTTTCTAAAAGGATGAGTTTGCAACTACTTTACTTTTGGAGAAAATTCAAAACATTCATTATTCAATAGGGCCCAAACTATCAAAAACCAGCGGTTTGAATGAACACACATTTCTTGGTAGAATCATGCAGGACTGAAATTTTTGATGTTTTTCTACTCCTCTCATGAGCCCAAACAAGTCTCTAAAAGCATGAGTTTGCAACTACTTTACTTTTGGAGAAAATTCAAAACATTCATTATTCAATAGAGCCCAATAGCAAAAATCAGGTTTTGAATGAAGAATCACATTTCTTGGTAGAATCATGCAGGATTGAAATTTTTGATGGTTTTTTACTCCTCTCAACAGCCCAAACAAGTTTCTAAAAGGATGAGTTTGCAACTACTTTACTTTTGGAGAAAATTCAAAACATTCATTATTCAATAGGGCCCAAACTATCAAAAACCAGCGGTTTGAATGAACACACATTTCTTGGTAGAATCATGCAGGACTGAAATTTTTGATGTTTTTCTACTCCTCTCATGAGCCCAAACAAGTCTGTAAAAGCATGAGTTTGCAACTACTTTACTTTTGGAGAAAATTCAAAACATTCATTATTCAATAGAGCCCAATAGCAAAAATCAGGTTTTGAATGAAGAATCACATTTCTTGGTAAAATCATGCAGGATTGAAATTTTTGATGGTTTTTTACTCCTCTCAACAGCCCAAACAAGTTTCTAAAAGGATGAGTTTGCAACTACTTTACTTTTGGAGAAAATTCAAAACATTCATTATTCAATAGGGCCCAAACTATCAAAAACCAGCGGTTTCAATGAACACACATTTCTTGGTAGAATCATGCAGGACTGAAATTTTTGATGTTTTTCTACTCCTCTCATGAGCCCAAACAAGTCTCTAAAAGCATGAGTTTGCAACTACTTTACTTTTGGAGAAAATTCAAAACATTCATTACTCAAAAGAGCCCAATAGCAAAAACCAGCGTTTTGAATGAAGAATCACATTTCTTGGTAGAATCATGCAGGATTGAAATTTTTGATGGTTTTTTACTCCTCTCAACAGCCCAAACAAGTTTCTAAAAGGATGAGTTTGCAACTACTTTACTTTTGGAGAAAATTCAAAACATTCATTATTCAATAGGGCCCAAACTATCAAAAACCAGCGGTTTCAATGAACACACATTTCTTGGTAGAATCATGCAGGACTGAAATTTTTGATGTTTTTCTACTCCTCTCATGAGCCCAAACAAGTCTCTAAAAGCATGAGTTTGCAACTACTTTACTTTTGGAGAAAATTCAAAACATTCATTATTCAATAGAGCCCAATAGCAAAAATCAGGTTTTGAATGAAGAATCACATTTCTTGGTAGAATCATGCAGGATTGAAATTTTTGATGGTTTTTTACTCCTCTCAACAGCCCAAACAAGTTTCTAAAAGGATGAGTTTGCAACTACTTTACTTTTGGAGAAAATTCAAAACATTCATTATTCAATAGGGCCCAAACTATCAAAAACCAGCGGTTTCAATGAACACACATTTCTTGGTAGAATCATGCAGGACTGAAATTTTTGATGTTTTTCTACTCCTTTCATGAGCCCAAACAAGTCTCTAAAAGCATGAGTTTGCAACTACTTTACTTTTGGAGAAAATTCAAAACATTCACTATTCAATAGAGCCCAATAGCAAAAATCAGGTTTTGAATGAAGAATCACATTTCTTGGTAAAATCATGCAGGATTGAAATTTTTGATGGTTTTTTACTCCTCTCAACAGCCCAAACAAGTTTCTAAAAGGATGAGTTTGCAACTACTTTACTTTTGGAGAAAATTCAAAACATTCATTATTCAATAGGGCCCAAACTATCAAAAACCAGCGGTTTCAATGAACACACATTTCTTGGTAGAATCATGCAGGACTGAAATTTTTGATGTTTTTCTACTCCTCTCATGAGCCCAAACAAGTCTCTAAAAGCATGAGTTTGCAAATACTTTACTTTTGGAGAAAATTCAAAACATTCATTATTCAATAGAGCCCAATAGCAAAAACCAGCGTTTTGAATGAAGAATCACATTTCTTGGTAGAATCATGCAGGATTGAAATTTTTGATGGTTTTTTACTCCTCTCAACAGCTCAAACAGGTTTCTAAAAGGATGAGTTTGCAACTACTTTACTTTTGGAGAAAATTCAAAACATTCATTATTCAATAGGGCCCAAACTATCAAAAACCAGCGGTTTCAATGAACACACATTTCTTGGTAGAATCATGCAGGACTGAAATTTTTGATGTTTTTCTACTCCTCTCATGAGCCCAAACAAGTCTCTAAAAGCATGAGTTTGCAACTACTTTACTTTTGGAGAAAATTCAAAACATTCATTATTCAATAGAGCCCAATAGCAAAAATCAGGTTTTGAATGAAGAATCACATTTCTTGGTAGAATCATGCAGGATTGAAATTTTTGATGGTTTTTTACTCCTCTCAACAGCCCAAACAAGTTTCTAAAAGGATGAGTTTGCAACTACTTTACTTTTGGAGAAAATTCAAAACATTCATTATTCAATAGGGCCCAAACTATCAAAAACCAGCGGTTTGAATGAACACACATTTCTTGGTAGAATCATGCAGGACTGAAATTTTTGATGTTTTTCTACTCCTCTCATGAGCCCAAACAAGTCTCTAAAAGCATGAGTTTGCAACTACTTTACTTTTGGAGAAAATTCAAAACATTCATTACTCAAAAGAGCCCAATAGCAAAAACCAGCGTTTTGAATGAAGAATCACATTTCTTGGTAGAATCATGCAGGATTGAAATTTTTGATGGTTTTTTACTCCTCTCAACAGCCCAAACAAGTTTCTAAAAGGATGAGTTTGCAACTACTTTACTTTTGGAGAAAATTCAAAACATTCATTATTCAATAGGGCCCAAACTATCAAAAACCAGCGGTTTCAATGAACACACATTTCTTGGTAGAATCATGCAGGACTGAAATTTTTGATGTTTTTCTACTCCTCTCATGAGCCCAAACAAGTCTCTAAAAGCATGAGTTTGCAACTACTTTACTTTTGGAGAAAATTCAAAACATTCATTATTCAATAGAGCCCAATAGCAAAAATCAGGTTTTGAATGAAGAATCACATTTCTTGGTAGAATCATGCAGGATTTAAATTTTTGATGGTTTTTTACTCCTCTCAACAGCCCAAACAAGTTTCTAAAAGGATGAGTTTGCAACTACTTTACTTTTGGAGAAAATTCAAAACATTCATTATTCAATAGGGCCCAAACTATCAAAAACCAGCGGTTTCAATGAACACACATTTCTTGGTAGAATCATGCAGGACTGAAATTTTTGATGTTTTTCTACTCCTCTCATGAGCCCAAACAAGTCTCTAAAAGCATGAGTTTGCAACTACTTTACTTTTGGAGAAAATTCAAAACATTCACTATTCAATAGAGCCCAATAGCAAAAATCAGGTTTTGAATGAAGAATCACATTTCTTGGTAAAATCATGCAGGATTGAAATTTTTGATGGTTTTTTACTCCTCTCAACAGCCCAAACAAGTTTCTAAAAGGATGAGTTTGCAACTACTTTACTTTTGGAGAAAATTCAAAACATTCATTATTCAATAGGGCCCAAACTATCAAAAACCAGCGGTTTCAATGAACACACATTTCTTGGTAGAATCATGCAGGACTGAAATTTTTGATGTTTTTCTACTCCTCTCATGAGCCCAAACAAGTCTCTAAAAGCATGAGTTTGCAACTACTTTACTTTTGGAGAAAATTCAAAACATTCATTATTCAATAGAGCCCAATAGCAAAAACCAGCGTTTTGAATGAAGAATCACATTTCTTGGTAGAATCATGCAGGATTGAAATTTTTGATGGTTTTTTACTCCTCTCAACAGCTCAAACAGGTTTCTAAAAGGATGAGTTTGCAACTACTTTACTTTTGGAGAAAATTCAAAACATTCATTATTCAATAGGGCCCAAACTATCAAAAACCAGCGGTTTCAATGAACACACATTTCTTGGTAGAATCATGCAGGACTGAAATTTTTGATGTTTTTCTACTCCTCTCATGAGCCCAAACAAGTCTCTAAAAGCATGAGTTTGCAACTACTTTACTTTTGGAGAAAATTCAAAACATTCATTATTCAATAGAGCCCAATAGCAAAAATCAGGTTTTGAATGAAGAATCACATTTCTTGGTAGAATCATGCAGGATTGAAATTTTTGATGGTTTTTTACTCCTCTCAACAGCCCAAACAAGTTTCTAAAAGGATGAGTTTGCAACTACTTTACTTTTGGAGAAAATTCAAAACATTCATTATTCAATAGGGCCCAAACTATCAAAAACCAGCGGTTTCAATGAACACACATTTCTTGGTAGAATCATGCAGGACTGAAATTTTTGATGTTTTTCTACTCCTCTCATGAGCCCAAACAAGTCTCTAAAAGCATGAGTTTGCAACTACTTTACTTTTGGAGAAAATTCAAAACATTCATTATTCAATAGAGCCCAATAGCAAAAATCAGGTTTTGAATGAAGAATCACATTTCTTGGTAAAATCATGCAGGATTGAAATTTTTGATGGTTTTTTACTCCTCTCAACAGCCCAAACAAGTTTCTAAAAGGATGAGTTTGCAACTACTTTACTTTTGGAGAAAATTCAAAACATTCATTATTCAATAGGGCCCAAACTATCAAAAACCAGCGGTTTCAATGAACACACATTTCTTGGTAGAATCATGCAGGACTGAAATTTTTGATGTTTTTCTACTCCTCTCATGAGCCCAAACAAGTCTCTAAAAGCATGAGTTTGCAACTACTTTACTTTTGGAGAAAATTCAAAACATTCATTATTCAATAGAGCCCAATAGCAAAAACCAGCGTTTTGAATGAAGAATCACATTTCTTGGTAGAATCATGCAGGATTGAAATTTTTGATGGTTTTTTACTCCTCTCAACAGCCCAAACAAGTTTCTAAAAGGATGAGTTTGCAACTACTTTACTTTTGGAGAAAATTCAAAACATTCATTATTCAATAGGGCCCAAACTATCAAAAACCAGCGGTTTCAATGAACACACATTTCTTGGTAGAATCATGCAGGACTGAAATTTTTGATGTTTTTCTACTCCTCTCATGAGCCCAAACAAGTCTCTAAAAGCATGAGTTTGCAACTACTTTACTTTTGGAGAAAATTCAAAACATTCATTATTCAATAGAGCCCAATAGCAAAAATCAGGTTTTGAATGAAGAATCACATTTCTTGGTAGAATCATGCAGGATTGAAATTTTTGATGGTTTTTTTACTCCTCTCAACAGCCCAAACAAGTTTCTAAAAGGATGAGTTTGCAACTACTTTACTTTTGGAGAAAATTCAAAACATTCATTATTCAATAGGGCCCAAAATATCAAAAACCAGCGGTTTGAATGAACACACATTTCTTGGTAGAATCGTGCAGGACTGAAATTTTTGATGTTTTTCTACTCCTCTCATGAGCCCAAACAAGTCTCTAAAAGGATGAGTTTGCAACTACTTTACTTTTGGAGAAAATTCAAAACATTCATTATTCAATAGAGCCCAATAGCAAAAACCAGCGTTTTGAATGAAGAATCACATTTCTTGGTAGAATCATGCAGGATTGAAATTTTTGATGGTTTTTTACTCCTCTCAACAGCCCAAACAAGTTTCTAAAAGGATGAGTTTGCAACTACTTTACTTTTGGAGAAAATTCAAAACATTCATTATTCAATAGGGCCCAAACTATCAAAAACCAGCGGTTTCAATGAACACACATTTCTTGGTAGAATCATGCAGGACTGACATTTTTGATGTTTTTCTACTCCTCTCATGAGCCCAAACAAGTCTCTAAAAGCATGAGTTTGCAACTACTTTACTTTTGGAGAAAATTCAAAACATTCATTATTCAATAGAGCCCTATAGCAAAAATCAGGTTTTGAATGAAGAATCACATTTCTTGGTAGAATCATGCAGGATTGAAATTTTTGATGGTTTTTTACTCCTCTCAACAGCCCAAACAAGTTTCTAAAAGGATGAGTTTGCAACTACTTTACTTTTGGAGAAAATTCAAAACATTCATTATTCAATAGGGCCCAAACTATCAAAAACCAGTGGTTTGAATGAACACACATTTCTTGGTAGAATCATGCAGGACTGAAATTTTTGATGTTTTTCTACTCCTCTCATGAGCCCAAACAAGTCTCTAAAAGCATGAGTTTGCAACTACTTTACTTTTGGAGAAAATTCAAAACATTCACTATTCAATAGAGCCCAATAGCAAAAATCAGGTTTTGAATGAAGAATCACATTTCTTGGTAAAATCATGCAGGATTGAAATTTTTGATGGTTTTTTACTCCTCTCAACAGCCCAAACAAGTTTCTAAAAGGATGAGTTTGCAACTACTTTACTTTTGGAGAAAATTCAAAACATTCATTATTCAATAGGGCCCAAACTATCAAAAACCAGCGGTTTCAATGAACACACATTTCTTGGTAGAATCATGCAGGACTGAAATTTTTGATGTTTTTCTACTCCTCTCATGAGCCCAAACAAGTCTCTAAAAGCATGAGTTTGCAACTACTTTACTTTTGGAGAAAATTCAAAACATTCATTATTCAATAGAGCCCAATAGCAAAAACCAGCGTTTTGAATGAAGAATCACATTTCTTGGTAGAATCATGCAGGATTGAAATTTTTGATGGTTTTTTACTCCTCTCAACAGCTCAAACAGGTTTCTAAAAGGATGAGTTTGCAACTACTTTACTTTTGGAGAAAATTCAAAACATTCATTATTCAATAGGGCCCAAACTATCAAAAACCAGCGGTTTCAATGAACACACATTTCTTGGTAGAATCATGCAGGACTGAAATTTTTGATGTTTTTCTACTCCTCTCATGAGCCCAAACAAGTCTCTAAAAGCATGAGTTTGCAACTACTTTACTTTTGGAGAAAATTCAAAACATTCATTATTCAATAGAGCCCAATAGCAAAAATCAGGTTTTGAATGAAGAATCACATTTCTTGGTAGAATCATGCAGGATTGAAATTTTTGATGGTTTTTTACTCCTCTCAACAGCCCAAACAAGTTTCTAAAAGGATGAGTTTGCAACTACTTTACTTTTGGAGAAAATTCAAAACATTCATTATTCAATAGGGCCCAAACTATCAAAAACCAGCGGTTTGAATGAACACACATTTCTTGGTAGAATCATGCAGGACTGAAATTTTTGATGTTTTTCTACTCCTCTCATGAGCCCAAACAAGTCTCTAAAAGCATGAGTTTGCAACTACTTTACTTTTGGAGAAAATTCAAAACATTCATTATTCAATAGAGCCCAATGGCAAAAATCAGGTTTTGAATGAAGAATCACATTTCTTGGTAGAATCATGCAGGATTTAAATTTTTGATGGTTTTTTTCTCCTCTCAACAGCCCAAACAAGTTTCTAAAAGGATGAGTTTGCAACTACTTTACTTTTGGAGAAAATTCAAAACATTCATTATTCAATAGGGCCCAAACTATCAAAAACCAGCGGTTTGAATGAACACACATTTCTTGGTAGAATCATGCAGGACTGAAATTTTTGATGTTTTTCTACTCCTCTCATGAGCCCAAACAAGTCTCTAAAAGCATGAGTTTGCAACTACTTTACTTTTGGAGAAAATTCAAAACATTCACTATTCAATAGAGCCCAATAGCAAAAATCAGGTTTTGAATGAAGAATCACATTTCTTGGTAAAATCATGCAGGATTGAAATTTTTGATGGTTTTTTACTCCTCTCAACAGCCCAAACAAGTTTCTAAAAGGATGAGTTTGCAACTACTTTACTTTTGGAGAAAATTCAAAACATTCATTATTCAATAGGGCCAAAACTATCAAAAACCAGCGGTTTCAATGAACACACATTTCTTGGTAGAATCATGCAGGACTGAAATTTTTGATGTTTTTCTACTCCTCTCATGAGCCCAAACAAGTCTCTAAAAGCATGAGTTTGCAACTACTTTACTTTTGGAGAAAATTCAAAACATTCATTATTCAATAGAGCCCAATAGCAAAAACCAGCGTTTTGAATGAAGAATCACATTTCTTGGTAGAATCATGCAGGATTGAAATTTTTGATGGTTTTTTACTCCTCTCAACAGCTCAAACAGGTTTCTAAAAGGATGAGTTTGCAACTACTTTACTTTTGGAGAAAATTCAAAACATTCATTATTCAATAGGGCCCAAACTATCAAAAACCAGCGGTTTCAATGAACACACATTTCTTGGTAGAATCATGCAGGACTGACATTTTTGATGTTTTTCTACTCCTCTCATGAGCCCAAACAAGTCTCTAAAAGCATGAGTTTGCAACTACTTTACTTTTGGAGAAAATTCAAAACATTCATTATTCAATAGAGCCCTATAGCAAAAATCAGGTTTTGAATGAAGAATCACATTTCTTGGTAGAATCATGCAGGATTGAAATTTTTGATGGTTTTTTACTCCTCTCAACAGCCCAAACAAGTTTCTAAAAGGATGAGTTTGCAACTACTTTACTTTTGGAGAAAATTCAAAACATTCATTATTCAATAGGGCCCAAACTATCAAAAACCAGTGGTTTGAATGAACACACATTTCTTGGTAGAATCATGCAGGACTGAAATTTTTGAAGTTTTTCTACTCCTCTCATGAGCCCAAACAAGTCTCTAAAAGCATGAGTTTGCAACTACTTTACTTTTGGAGAAAATTCAAAACATTCATTACTCAAAAGAGCCCAATAGCAAAAACCAGCGTTTTGAATGAAGAATCACATTTCTTGGTAGAATCATGCAGGATTGAAATTTTTGATGGTTTTTTACTCCTCTCAACAGCCCAAACAAGTTTCTAAAAGGATGAGTTTGCAACTACTTTACTTTTGGAGAAAATTCAAAACATTCATTATTCAATAGGGCCCAAACTATCAAAAACCAGCGGTTTCAATGAACACACATTTCTTGGTAGAATCATGCAGGACTGAAATTTTTGATGTTTTTCTACTCCTCTCATGAGCCCAAACAAGTCTCTAAAAGCATGAGTTTGCAACTACTTTACTTTTGGAGAAAATTCAAAACATTCATTATTCAATAGAGCCCAATAGCAAAAATCAGGTTTTGAATGAAGAATCACATTTCTTGGTAGAATCATGCAGGTTTGAAATTTTTGATGGTTTTTTACTCCTCTCAACAGCCCAAACAAGTTTCTAAAAGGATGAGTTTGCAACTACTTTACTTTTGGAGAAAATTCAAAACATTCATTATTCAATAGGGCCCAAACTATCAAAAACCAGCGGTTTCAATGAACACACATTTCTTGGTAGAATCATGCAGGACTGAAATTTTTGATGTTTTTCTACTCCTCTCATGAGCCCAAACAAGTCTCTAAAAGCATGATTTTGCAACTACTTTACTTTTGGAGAAAATTCAAAACATTCATTATTCAATAGAGACCAATAGCAAAAATCAGGTTTTGAATGAAGAATCACATTTCTTGGTAAAATCATGCAGGATTGAAATTTTTGATGGTTTTTTACTCCTCTCAACAGCCCAAACAAGTTTCTAAAAGGATGAGTTTGCAACTACTTTACTTTTGGAGAAAATTCAAAACATTCATTATTCAATAGGGCCCAAACTATCAAAAACCAGCGGTTTCAATGAACACACATTTCTTGGTAGAATCATGCAGGACTGAAATTTTTGATGTTTTTCTACTCCTCTCATGAGCCCAAACAAGTCTCTAAAAGCATGAGTTTGCAACTACTTTACTTTTGGAGAAAATTCAAAACATTCATTACTCAAAAGAGCCCAATAGCAAAAACCAGCGTTTTGAATGAAGAATCACATTTCTTGGTAGAATCATGCAGGATTGAAATTTTTGATGGTTTTTTACTCCTCTCAACAGCCCAAACCAGTTTCTAAAAGGATGAGTTTGCAACTACTTTACTTTTGGAGAAAATTAAAAACATTCATTATTCAATAGGGCCCAAACTATCAAAAACCAGCGGTTTCAATGAACACAAATTTCTTGGTAGAATCATGCAGGACTGAAATTTTTGATGTTTTTCTACTCCTCTCATGAGCTCAAACAAGTCTCTAAAAGCATGAGTTTGCAACTACTTTACTTTTGGAGAAAATTCAAAACATTCATTACTCAAAAGAGCCCAATAGCAAAAACCAGCGTTTTGAATGAAGAATCACATTTCTTGGTAGAATCATGCAGGATTGAAATTTTTGATGGTTTTTTACTCCTCTCAACAGCCCAAACCAGTTTCTAAAAGGATGAGTTTGCAACTACTTTACTTTTGGAGAAAATTAAAAACATTCATTATTCAATAGGGCCCAAACTATCAAAAACCAGCGGTTTCAATGAACACAAATTTCTTGGTAGAATCATGCAGGACTGAAATTTTTGATGTTTTTCTACTCCTCTCATGAGCTCAAACAAGTCTCTAAAAGCATGAGTTTGCAACTACTTTACTTTTGGAGAAAATTCAAAACATTCATTACTCAAAAGAGCCCAATAGCAAAAACCAGCGTTTTGAATGAAGAATCACATTTCTTGGTAGAATCATGCAGGATTGAAATTTTTGATGGTTTTTTACTCCTCTCAACAGCCCAAACAAGTTTCTAAAAGGATGAGTTTGCAACTACTTTACTTTTGGAGAAAATTCAAAACATTCATTATTCAATAGGGCCCAAACTATCAAAAACCAGCGGTTTCAATGAACACATATTTCTTGGTAGAATCATGCAGGACTGAAATTTTTGATGTTTTTCTACTCCTCTCATGAGCCCAAACAAGTCTCTAAAAGAATGAGTTTGCAACTACTTTACTTTTGGAGAAAATTCAAAACATTCATTATTCAATAGAGCCCAATAGCAAAAATCAGGTTTTGAATGAAGAATCACATTTCTTGGTAGAATCATGCAGGATTGAAATTTTTGATGGTTTTTTACTCCTCTCAACAGCCCAAACAAGTTTCTAAAAGGATGAGTTTGCAACTACTTTACTTTTGGAGAAAATTCAAAACATTCATTATTCAATAGGGCCCAAACTATCAAAAACCAGCGGTTTCAATGAACACACATTTCTTGGTAGAATCATGCAGGACTGAAATTTTTGATGTTTTTCTACTCCTCTCATGAGCTCAAACAAGTCTCTAAAAGCATGAGTTTGCAACTACTTTACTTTTGGAGAAAATTCAAAACATTCATTACTCAAAAGAGCCCAATAGCAAAAACCAGCGTTTTGAATGAAGAATCACATTTCTTGGTAGAATCATGCAGGATTGAAATTTTTGATGGTTTTTTACTCCTCTCAACAGCCCAAACAAGTTTCTAAAAGGATGAGTTTGCAACTACTTTACTTTTGGAGAAAATTCAAAACATTCATTATTCAATAGGGCCCAAACTATCAAAAACCAGCGGTTTCAATGAACACATATTTCTTGGTAGAATCATGCAGGACTGAAATTTTTGATGTTTTTCTACTCCTCTCATGAGCCCAAACAAGTCTCTAAAAGCATGAGTTTGCAACTACTTTACTTTTGGAGAAAATTCAAAACATTCATTATTCAATAGAGCCCAATAGCAAAAATCAGGTTTTGAATGAAGAATCACATTTCTTGGTAGAATCATGCAGGATTGAAATTTTTGATGGTTTTTTACTCCTCTCAACAGCCCAAACAAGTTTCTAAAAGGATGAGTTTGCAACTACTTTACTTTTGGAGAAAATTCAAAACATTCATTATTCAATAGGGCCCAAACTATCAAAAACCAGCGGTTTGAATGAACACACATTTCTTGGTAGAATCATGCAGGACTGAAATTTTTGATGTTTTTCTACTCCTCTCATGAGCCCAAACAAGTCTCTAAAAGCATGAGTTTGCAACTACTTTACTTTTGGAGAAAATTCAAAACATTCATTACTCAAAAGAGCCCAATAGCAAAAACCAGCGTTTTGAATGAAGAATCACATTTCTTGGTAGAATCATGCAGGATTGAAATTTTTGATGGTTTTTTACTCCTCTCAACAGCCCAAACAAGTTTCTAAAAGGATGAGTTTGCAACTACTTTACTTTTGGAGAAAATTCAAAACATTCATTATTCAATAGGGCCCAAACTATCAAAAACCAGCGGTTTCAATGAACACACATTTCTTGGTAGAATCATGCAGGACTGAAATTTTTGATGTTTTTCTACTCCTCTCATGAGCCCAAACAAGTCTCTAAAAGCATGAGTTTGCAACTACTTTACTTTTGGAGAAAATTCAAAACATTCATTATTCAATAGAGGCCAATAGCAAAAATCAGGTTTTGAATGAAGAATCACATTTCTTGGTAGAATCATGCAGGATTGAAATTTTTGATGGTTTTTTACTCCTCTCAACAGCCCAAACAAGTTTCTAAAAGGATGAGTTTGCAACTACTTTACTTTTGGAGAAAATTCAAAACATTCATTATTCAATAGGGCCCAAACTATCAAAAACCAGCGGTTTCAATGAACACACATTTCTTGGTAGAATCATGCAGGACTGAAATTTTTGATGTTTTTCTACTCCTCTCATGAGCCCAAACAAGTCTCTAAAAGCATGAGTTTGCAACTACTTTACTTTTGGAGAAAATTCAAAACATTCATTATTCAATAGAGCCCAATAGCAAAAATCAGGTTTTGAATGAAGAATCACATTTCTTGGTAAAATCATGCAGGATTGAAATTTTTGATGGTTTTTTACTCCTCTCAACAGCCCAAACAAGTTTCTAAAAGGATGAGTTTGCAACTACTTTACTTTTGGAGAAAATTCAAAACATTCATTATTCAATAGGGCCCAAACTATCAAAAACCAGCGGTTTCAATGAACACACATTTCTTGGTAGAATCATGCAGGACTGAAATTTTTGATGTTTTTCTACTCCTCTCATGAGCCCAAACAAGTCTCTAAAAGCATGAGTTTGCAACTACTTTACTTTTGGAGAAAATTCAAAACATTCATTATTCAATAGAGCCCAATAGCAAAAATCAGGTTTTGAATGAAGAATCACATTTCTTGGTAGAATCATGCAGGATTGAAATTTTTGATGGTTTTTTACTCCTCTCAACAGCCCAAACAAGTTTCTAAAAGGATGAGTTTGCAACTACTTTACTTTTGGAGAAAATTCAAAACATTCATTATTCAATAGGGCCCAAACTATCAAAAACCAGCGGTTTCAATGAACACACATTTCTTGGTAGAATCATGCAGGACTGAAATTTTTGATGTTTTTCTACTCCTCTCATGAGCCCAAACAAGTCTCTAAAAGCATGAGTTTGCAACTACTTTACTTTTGGAGAAAATTCAAAACATTCATTATTCAATAGAGCCCAATAGCAAAAATCAGGTTTTGAATGAAGAATCACATTTCTTGGTAAAATCATGCAGGATTGAAATTTTTGATGGTTTTTTACTCCTCTCAACAGCCCAAACAAGTTTCTAAAAGGATGAGTTTGCAACTACTTTACTTTTGGAGAAAATTCAAAACATTCATTATTCAATAGGGCCCAAACTATCAAAAACCAGCGGTTTCAATGAACACACATTTCTTGGTAGAATCATGCAGGACTGAAATTTTTGATGTTTTTCTACTCCTCTCATGAGCCCAAACAAGTCTCTAAAAGCATGAGTTTGCAACTACTTTACTTTTGGAGAAAATTCAAAACATTCATTATTCAATAGAGCCCAATAGCAAAAATCAGGTTTTGAATGAAGAATCACATTTCTTGGTAGAATCATGCAGGATTGAAATTTTTGATGGTTTTTTACTCCTCTCAACAGCCCAAACAAGTTTCTAAAAGGATGAGTTTGCAACTACTTTACTTTTGGAGAAAATTCAAAACATTCATTATTCAATAGGGCCCAAACTATCAAAAACCAGCGGTTTCAATGAACACACATTTCTTGGTAGAATCATGCAGGACTGAAATTTTTGATGTTTTTCTACTCCTCTCATGAGCCCAAACAAGTCTCTAAAAGCATGAGTTTGCAACTACTTTACTTTTGGAGAAAATTCAAAACATTCATTATTCAATAGAGCCCAATAGCAAAAATCAGGTTTTGAATGAAGAATCACATTTCTTGGTAGAATCATGCAGGATTGAAATTTTTGATGGTTTTTTTACTCCTCTCAACAGCCCAAACAAGTTTCTAAAAGGATGAGTTTGCAACTACTTTACTTTTGGAGAAAATTCAAAACATTCATTATTCAATAGGGCCCAAAATATCAAAAACCAGCGGTTTGAATGAACACACATTTCTTGGTAGAATCGTGCAGGACTGAAATTTTTGATGTTTTTCTACTCCTCTCATGAGCCCAAACAAGTCTCTAAAAGGATGAGTTTGCAACTACTTTACTTTTGGAGAAAATTCAAAACATTCATTATTCAATAGAGCCCAATAGCAAAAACCAGCGTTTTGAATGAAGAATCACATTTCTTGGTAGAATCATGCAGGATTGAAATTTTTGATGGTTTTTTACTCCTCTCAACAGCCCAAACAAGTTTCTAAAAGGATGAGTTTGCAACTACTTTACTTTTGGAGAAAATTCAAAACATTCATTATTCAATAGGGCCCAAACTATCAAAAACCAGCGGTTTCAATGAACACACATTTCTTGGTAGAATCATGCAGGACTGACATTTTTGATGTTTTTCTACTCCTCTCATGAGCCCAAACAAGTCTCTAAAAGCATGAGTTTGCAACTACTTTACTTTTGGAGAAAATTCAAAACATTCATTATTCAATAGAGCCCTATAGCAAAAATCAGGTTTTGAATGAAGAATCACATTTCTTGGTAGAATCATGCAGGATTGAAATTTTTGATGGTTTTTTACTCCTCTCAACAGCCCAAACAAGTTTCTAAAAGGATGAGTTTGCAACTACTTTACTTTTGGAGAAAATTCAAAACATTCATTATTCAATAGGGCCCAAACTATCAAAAACCAGTGGTTTGAATGAACACACATTTCTTGGTAGAATCATGCAGGACTGAAATTTTTGATGTTTTTCTACTCCTCTCATGAGCCCAAACAAGTCTCTAAAAGCATGAGTTTGCAACTACTTTACTTTTGGAGAAAATTCAAAACATTCACTATTCAATAGAGCCCAATAGCAAAAATCAGGTTTTGAATGAAGAATCACATTTCTTGGTAAAATCATGCAGGATTGAAATTTTTGATGGTTTTTTACTCCTCTCAACAGCCCAAACAAGTTTCTAAAAGGATGAGTTTGCAACTACTTTACTTTTGGAGAAAATTCAAAACATTCATTATTCAATAGGGCCCAAACTATCAAAAACCAGCGGTTTCAATGAACACACATTTCTTGGTAGAATCATGCAGGACTGAAATTTTTGATGTTTTTCTACTCCTCTCATGAGCCCAAACAAGTCTCTAAAAGCATGAGTTTGCAACTACTTTACTTTTGGAGAAAATTCAAAACATTCATTATTCAATAGAGCCCAATAGCAAAAACCAGCGTTTTGAATGAAGAATCACATTTCTTGGTAGAATCATGCAGGATTGAAATTTTTGATGGTTTTTTACTCCTCTCAACAGCTCAAACAGGTTTCTAAAAGGATGAGTTTGCAACTACTTTACTTTTGGAGAAAATTCAAAACATTCATTATTCAATAGGGCCCAAACTATCAAAAACCAGCGGTTTCAATGAACACACATTTCTTGGTAGAATCATGCAGGACTGAAATTTTTGATGTTTTTCTACTCCTCTCATGAGCCCAAACAAGTCTCTAAAAGCATGAGTTTGCAACTACTTTACTTTTGGAGAAAATTCAAAACATTCATTATTCAATAGAGCCCAATAGCAAAAATCAGGTTTTGAATGAAGAATCACATTTCTTGGTAGAATCATGCAGGATTGAAATTTTTGATGGTTTTTTACTCCTCTCAACAGCCCAAACAAGTTTCTAAAAGGATGAGTTTGCAACTACTTTACTTTTGGAGAAAATTCAAAACATTCATTATTCAATAGGGCCCAAACTATCAAAAACCAGCGGTTTGAATGAACACACATTTCTTGGTAGAATCATGCAGGACTGAAATTTTTGATGTTTTTCTACTCCTCTCATGAGCCCAAACAAGTCTCTAAAAGCATGAGTTTGCAACTACTTTACTTTTGGAGAAAATTCAAAACATTCATTATTCAATAGAGCCCAATGGCAAAAATCAGGTTTTGAATGAAGAATCACATTTCTTGGTAGAATCATGCAGGATTTAAATTTTTGATGGTTTTTTTCTCCTCTCAACAGCCCAAACAAGTTTCTAAAAGGATGAGTTTGCAACTACTTTACTTTTGGAGAAAATTCAAAACATTCATTATTCAATAGGGCCCAAACTATCAAAAACCAGCGGTTTGAATGAACACACATTTCTTGGTAGAATCATGCAGGACTGAAATTTTTGATGTTTTTCTACTCCTCTCATGAGCCCAAACAAGTCTCTAAAAGCATGAGTTTGCAACTACTTTACTTTTGGAGAAAATTCAAAACATTCACTATTCAATAGAGCCCAATAGCAAAAATCAGGTTTTGAATGAAGAATCACATTTCTTGGTAAAATCATGCAGGATTGAAATTTTTGATGGTTTTTTACTCCTCTCAACAGCCCAAACAAGTTTCTAAAAGGATGAGTTTGCAACTACTTTACTTTTGGAGAAAATTCAAAACATTCATTATTCAATAGGGCCAAAACTATCAAAAACCAGCGGTTTCAATGAACACACATTTCTTGGTAGAATCATGCAGGACTGAAATTTTTGATGTTTTTCTACTCCTCTCATGAGCCCAAACAAGTCTCTAAAAGCATGAGTTTGCAACTACTTTACTTTTGGAGAAAATTCAAAACATTCATTATTCAATAGAGCCCAATAGCAAAAACCAGCGTTTTGAATGAAGAATCACATTTCTTGGTAGAATCATGCAGGATTGAAATTTTTGATGGTTTTTTACTCCTCTCAACAGCTCAAACAGGTTTCTAAAAGGATGAGTTTGCAACTACTTTACTTTTGGAGAAAATTCAAAACATTCATTATTCAATAGGGCCCAAACTATCAAAAACCAGCGGTTTCAATGAACACACATTTCTTGGTAGAATCATGCAGGACTGACATTTTTGATGTTTTTCTACTCCTCTCATGAGCCCAAACAAGTCTCTAAAAGCATGAGTTTGCAACTACTTTACTTTTGGAGAAAATTCAAAACATTCATTATTCAATAGAGCCCTATAGCAAAAATCAGGTTTTGAATGAAGAATCACATTTCTTGGTAGAATCATGCAGGATTGAAATTTTTGATGGTTTTTTACTCCTCTCAACAGCCCAAACAAGTTTCTAAAAGGATGAGTTTGCAACTACTTTACTTTTGGAGAAAATTCAAAACATTCATTATTCAATAGGGCCCAAACTATCAAAAACCAGTGGTTTGAATGAACACACATTTCTTGGTAGAATCATGCAGGACTGAAATTTTTGAAGTTTTTCTACTCCTCTCATGAGCCCAAACAAGTCTCTAAAAGCATGAGTTTGCAACTACTTTACTTTTGGAGAAAATTCAAAACATTCATTACTCAAAAGAGCCCAATAGCAAAAACCAGCGTTTTGAATGAAGAATCACATTTCTTGGTAGAATCATGCAGGATTGAAATTTTTGATGGTTTTTTACTCCTCTCAACAGCCCAAACAAGTTTCTAAAAGGATGAGTTTGCAACTACTTTACTTTTGGAGAAAATTCAAAACATTCATTATTCAATAGGGCCCAAACTATCAAAAACCAGCGGTTTCAATGAACACACATTTCTTGGTAGAATCATGCAGGACTGAAATTTTTGATGTTTTTCTACTCCTCTCATGAGCCCAAACAAGTCTCTAAAAGCATGAGTTTGCAACTACTTTACTTTTGGAGAAAATTCAAAACATTCATTACTCAAAAGAGCCCAATAGCAAAAACCAGCGTTTTGAATGAAGAATCACATTTCTTGGTAGAATCATGCAGGATTGAAATTTTTGATGGTTTTTTACTCCTCTCAACAGCCCAAACCAGTTTCTAAAAGGATGAGTTTGCAACTACTTTACTTTTGGAGAAAATTAAAAACATTCATTATTCAATAGGGCCCAAACTATCAAAAACCAGCGGTTTCAATGAACACAAATTTCTTGGTAGAATCATGCAGGACTGAAATTTTTGATGTTTTTCTACTCCTCTCATGAGCTCAAACAAGTCTCTAAAAGCATGAGTTTGCAACTACTTTACTTTTGGAGAAAATTCAAAACATTCATTACTCAAAAGAGCCCAATAGCAAAAACCAGCGTTTTGAATGAAGAATCACATTTCTTGGTAGAATCATGCAGGATTGAAATTTTTGATGGTTTTTTACTCCTCTCAACAGCCCAAACAAGTTTCTAAAAGGATGAGTTTGCAACTACTTTACTTTTGGAGAAAATTCAAAACATTCATTATTCAATAGGGCCCAAACTATCAAAAACCAGCGGTTTCAATGAACACACATTTCTTGGTAGAATCATGCAGGACTGAAATTTTTGATGTTTTTCTACTCCTCTCATGAGCTCAAACAAGTCTCTAAAAGCATGAGTTTGCAACTACTTTACTTTTGGAGAAAATTCAAAACATTCATTACTCAAAAGAGCCCAATAGCAAAAACCAGCGTTTTGAATGAAGAATCACATTTCTTGGTAGAATCATGCAGGATTGAAATTTTTGATGGTTTTTTACTCCTCTCAACAGCCCAAACAAGTTTCTAAAAGGATGAGTTTGCAACTACTTTACTTTTGGAGAAAATTCAAAACATTCATTATTCAATAGGGCCCAAACTATCAAAAACCAGCGGTTTCAATGAACACATATTTCTTGGTAGAATCATGCAGGACTGAAATTTTTGATGTTTTTCTACTCCTCTCATGAGCCCAAACAAGTCTCTAAAAGCATGAGTTTGCAACTACTTTACTTTTGGAGAAAATTCAAAACATTCATTATTCAATAGAGCCCAATAGCAAAAATCAGGTTTTGAATGAAGAATCACATTTCTTGGTAGAATCATGCAGGATTGAAATTTTTGATGGTTTTTTACTCCTCTCAACAGCCCAAACAAGTTTCTAAAAGGATGAGTTTGCAACTACTTTACTTTTGGAGAAAATTCAAAACATTCATTATTCAATAGGGCCCAAACTATCAAAAACCAGCGGTTTGAATGAACACACATTTCTTGGTAGAATCATGCAGGACTGAAATTTTTGATGTTTTTCTACTCCTCTCATGAGCCCAAACAAGTCTCTAAAAGCATGAGTTTGCAACTACTTTACTTTTGGAGAAAATTCAAAACATTCATTACTCAAAAGAGCCCAATAGCAAAAACCAGCGTTTTGAATGAAGAATCACATTTCTTGGTAGAATCATGCAGGATTGAAATTTTTTATGGTTTTTTACTCCTCTCAACAGCCCAAACAAGTTTCTAAAAGGATGAGTTTGCAACTACTTTACTTTTGGAGAAAATTCAAAACATTCATTATTCAATAGGGCCCAAACTATCAAAAACCAGCGGTTTCAATGAACACACATTTCTTGGTAGAATCATGCAGGACTGAAATTTTTGATGTTTTTCTACTCCTCTCATGAGCCCAAACAAGTCTCTAAAAGCATGAGTTTGCAACTACTTTACTTTTGGAGAAAATTCAAAACATTCATTATTCAATAGAGCCCAATAGCAAAAATCAGGTTTTGAATGAAGAATCACATTTCTTGGTAGAATCATGCAGGATTGAAATTTTTGATGGTTTTTTACTCCTCTCAACAGCCCAAACAAGTTTCTAAAAGGATGAGTTTGCAACTACTTTACTTTTGGAGAAAATTCAAAACATTCATTATTCAATAGGGCCCAAACTATCAAAAACCAGCGGTTTCAATGAACACACATTTCTTAGTAGAATCATGCAGGACTGAAATTTTTGATGTTTTTCTACTCCTTTCATGAGCCCAAACAAGTCTCTAAAAGCATGAGTTTGCAACTACTTTACTTTTGGAGAAAATTCAAAACATTCACTATTCAATAGAGCCCAATAGCAAAAATCAGGTTTTGAATGAAGAATCACATTTCTTGGTAAAATCATGCAGGATTGAAATTTTTGATGGTTTTTTACTCCTCTCAACAGCCCAAACAAGTTTCTAAAAGGATGAGTTTGCAACTACTTTACTTTTGGAGAAAATTCAAAACATTCATTATTCAATAGGGCCCAAACTATCAAAAACCAGCGGTTTCAATGAACACACATTTCTTGGTAGAATCATGCAGGACTGAAATTTTTGATGTTTTTCTACTCCTCTCATGAGCCCAAACAAGTCTCTAAAAGCATGAGTTTGCAACTACTTTACTTTTGGAGAAAATTCAAAACATTCACTATTCAATAGAGCCCAATAGCAAAAATCAGGTTTTGAATGAAGAATCACATTTCTTGGTAAAATCATGCAGGATTGAAATTTTTGATGGTTTTTTACTCCTCTCAACAGCCCAAACAAGTTTCTAAAAGGATGAGTTTGCAACTACTTTACTTTTGGAGAAAATTCAAAACATTCATTATTCAATAGGGCCCAAACTATCAAAAACCAGCGGTTTCAATGAACACACATTTCTTGGTAGAATCATGCAGGACTGAAATTTTTGATGTTTTTCTACTCCTCTCATGAGCCCAAACAAGTCTCTAAAAGCATGAGTTTGCAACTACTTTACTTTTGGAGAAAATTCAAAACATTCATTATTCAATAGAGCCCAATAGCAAAAACCAGCGTTTTGAATGAAGAATCACATTTCTTGGTAGAATCATGCAGGATTGAAATTTTTGATGGTTTTTTACTCCTCTCAACAGCTCAAACAGGTTTCTAAAAGGATGAGTTTGCAACTACTTTACTTTTGGAGAAAATTCAAAACATTCATTATTCAATAGGGCCCAAACTATCAAAAACCAGCGGTTTCAATGAACACACATTTCTTGGTAGAATCATGCAGGACTGAAATTTTTGATGTTTTTCTACTCCTCTCATGAGCCCAAACAAGTCTCTAAAAGCATGAGTTTGCAACTACTTTACTTTTGGAGAAAATTCAAAACATTCATTATTCAATAGAGCCCAATAGCAAAAATCAGGTTTTGAATGAAGAATCACATTTCTTGGTAGAATCATGCAGGATTGAAATTTTTGATGGTTTTTTACTCCTCTCAACAGCCCAAACAAGTTTCTAAAAGGATGAGTTTGCAACTACTTTACTTTTGGAGAAAATTCAAAACATTCATTATTCAATAGGGCCCAAACTATCAAAAACCAGCGGTTTGAATGAACACACATTTCTTGTTAGAATCATGCAGGACTGAAATTTTTGATGTTTTTCTACTCCTCTCATGAGCCCAAACAAGTCTCTAAAAGCATGAGTTTGCAACTACTTTACTTTTGGAGAAAATTCAAAACATTCATTACTCAAAAGAGCCCAATAGCAAAAACCAGCGTTTTGAATGAAGAATCACATTTCTTGGTAGAATCATGCAGGATTGAAATTTTTGATGGTTTTTTACTCCTCTCAACAGCCCAAACAAGTTTCTAAAAGGATGAGTTTGCAACTACTTTACTTTTGGAGAAAATTCAAAACATTCATTATTCAATAGGGCCCAAACTATCAAAAACCAGCGGTTTCAATGAACACACATTTCTTGGTAGAATCATGCAGGACTGAAATTTTTGATGTTTTTCTACTCCTCTCATGAGCCCAAACAAGTCTCTAAAAGCATGAGTTTGCAACTACTTTACTTTTGGAGAAAATTCAAAACATTCATTATTCAATAGAGCCCAATAGCAAAAATCAGGTTTTGAATGAAGAATCACATTTCTTGGTAGAATCATGCAGGATTGAAATTTTTGATGGTTTTTTACTCCTCTCAACAGCCCAAACAAGTTTCTAAAAGGATGAGTTTGCAACTACTTTACTTTTGGAGAAAATTCAAAACATTCATTATTCAATAGGGCCCAAACTATCAAAAACCAGCGGTTTCAATGAACACACATTTCTTGGTAGAATCATGCAGGACTGAAATTTTTGATGTTTTTCTACTCCTCTCATGAGCCCAAACAAGTCTCTAAAAGCATGAGTTTGCAACTACTTTACTTTTGGAGAAAATTCAAAACATTCATTATTCAATAGAGCCCAATAGCAAAAATCAGGTTTTGAATGAAGAATCACATTTCTTGGTAAAATCATGCAGGATTGAAATTTTTGATGGTTTTTTACTCCTCTCAACAGCCCAAACAAGTTTCTAAAAGGATGAGTTTGCAACTACTTTACTTTTGGAGAAAATTCAAAACATTCATTATTCAATAGGGCCCAAACTATCAAAAACCAGCGGTTTCAATGAACACACATTTCTTGGTAGAATCATGCAGGACTGAAATTTTTGATGTTTTTCTACTCCTCTCATGAGCCCAAACAAGTCTCTAAAAGCATGAGTTTGCAACTACTTTACTTTTGGAGAAAATCCAAAACATTCATTATTCAATAGAGCCCAATAGCAAAAATCAGGTTTTGAATGAAGAATCACATTTCTTGGTAGAATCATGCAGGATTGAAATTTTTGATGGTTTTTTACTCCTCTCAACAGACCAAACAAGTTTCTAAAAGGATGAGTTTGCAACTACTTTACTTTTGGAGAAAATTCAAAACATTCATTATTCAATAGGGCCCAAACTATCAAAAACCAGCGGTTTCAATGAACACACATTTCTTGGTAGAATCATGCAGGACTGAAATTTTTGATGTTTTTCTACTCCTCTCATGAGCCCAAACAAGTCTCTAAAAGCATGAGTTTGCAACTACTTTACTTTTGGAGAAAATTCAAAACATTCATTATTCAATAGAGCCCAATAGCAAAAATCAGGTTTTGAATGAAGAATCACATTTCTTGGTAAAATCATGCAGGATTGAAATTTTTGATGGTTTTTTACTCCTCTCAACAGCCCAAACAAGTTTCTAAAAGGATGAGTTTGCAACTACTTTACTTTTGGAGAAAATTCAAAACATTCATTATTCAATAGGGCCCAAACTATCAAAAACCAGCGGTTTCAATGAACACACATTTCTTGGTAGAATCATGCAGGACTGAAATTTTTGATGTTTTTCTACTCCTCTCATGAGCCCAAACAAGTCTCTAAAAGCATGAGTTTGCAACTACTTTACTTTTGGAGAAAATTCAAAACATTCATTATTCAATAGAGCCCAATAGCAAAAATCAGGTTTTGAATGAAGAATCACATTTCTTGGTAGAATCATGCAGGATTGAAATTTTTGATGGTTTTTTACTCCTCTCAACAGCCCAAACAAGTTTCTAAAAGGATGAGTTTGCAACTACTTTACTTTTGGAGAAAATTCAAAACATTCATTATTCAATAGGGCCCAAACTATCAAAAACCAGCGGTTTCAATGAACACACATTTCTTGGTAGAATCATGCAGGACTGAAATTTTTGATGTTTTTCTACTCCTCTCATGAGCCCAAACAAGTCTCTAAAAGCATGAGTTTGCAACTACTTTACTTTTGGAGAAAATTCAAAACATTCATTATTCAATAGAGCCCAATAGCAAAAATCAGGTTTTGAATGAAGAATCACATTTCTTGGTAGAATCATGCAGGATTGAAATTTTTGATGGTTTTTTTACTCCTCTCAACAGCCCAAACAAGTTTCTAAAAGGATGAGTTTGCAACTACTTTACTTTTGGAGAAAATTCAAAACATTCATTATTCAATAGGGCCCAAAATATCAAAAACCAGCGGTTTGAATGAACACACATTTCTTGGTAGAATCGTGCAGGACTGAAATTTTTGATGTTTTTCTACTCCTCTCATGAGCCCAAACAAGTCTCTAAAAGGATGAGTTTGCAACTACTTTACTTTTGGAGAAAATTCAAAACATTCATTATTCAATAGAGCCCAATAGCAAAAACCAGCGTTTTGAATGAAGAATCACATTTCTTGGTAGAATCATGCAGGATTGAAATTTTTGATGGTTTTTTACTCCTCTCAACAGCCCAAACAAGTTTCTAAAAGGATGAGTTTGCAACTACTTTACTTTTGGAGAAAATTCAAAACATTCATTATTCAATAGGGCCCAAACTATCAAAAACCAGCGGTTTCAATGAACACACATTTCTTGGTAGAATCATGCAGGACTGACATTTTTGATGTTTTTCTACTCCTCTCATGAGCCCAAACAAGTCTCTAAAAGCATGAGTTTGCAACTACTTTACTTTTGGAGAAAATTCAAAACATTCATTATTCAATAGAGCCCTATAGCAAAAATCAGGTTTTGAATGAAGAATCACATTTCTTGGTAGAATCATGCAGGATTGAAATTTTTGATGGTTTTTTACTCCTCTCAACAGCCCAAACAAGTTTCTAAAAGGATGAGTTTGCAACTACTTTACTTTTGGAGAAAATTCAAAACATTCATTATTCAATAGGGCCCAAACTATCAAAAACCAGTGGTTTGAATGAACACACATTTCTTGGTAGAATCATGCAGGACTGAAATTTTTGATGTTTTTCTACTCCTCTCATGAGCCCAAACAAGTCTCTAAAAGCATGAGTTTGCAACTACTTTACTTTTGGAGAAAATTCAAAACATTCACTATTCAATAGAGCCCAATAGCAAAAATCAGGTTTTGAATGAAGAATCACATTTCTTGGTAAAATCATGCAGGATTGAAATTTTTGATGGTTTTTTACTCCTCTCAACAGCCCAAACAAGTTTCTAAAAGGATGAGTTTGCAACTACTTTACTTTTGGAGAAAATTCAAAACATTCATTATTCAATAGGGCCCAAACTATCAAAAACCAGCGGTTTCAATGAACACACATTTCTTGGTAGAATCATGCAGGACTGAAATTTTTGATGTTTTTCTACTCCTCTCATGAGCCCAAACAAGTCTCTAAAAGCATGAGTTTGCAACTACTTTACTTTTGGAGAAAATTCAAAACATTCATTATTCAATAGAGCCCAATAGCAAAAACCAGCGTTTTGAATGAAGAATCACATTTCTTGGTAGGATCATGCAGGATTGAAATTTTTGATGGTTTTTTACTCCTCTCAACAGCTCAAACAGGTTTCTAAAAGGATGAGTTTGCAACTACTTTACTTTTGGAGAAAATTCAAAACATTCATTATTCAATAGGGCCCAAACTATCAAAAACCAGCGGTTTCAATGAACACACATTTCTTGGTAGAATCATGCAGGACTGAAATTTTTGATGTTTTTCTACTCCTCTCATGAGCCCAAACAAGTCTCTAAAAGCATGAGTTTGCAACTACTTTACTTTTGGAGAAAATTCAAAACATTCATTATTCAATAGAGCCCAATAGCAAAAATCAGGTTTTGAATGAAGAATCACATTTCTTGGTAGAATCATGCAGGATTGAAATTTTTGATGGTTTTTTACTCCTCTCAACAGCCCAAACAAGTTTCTAAAAGGATGAGTTTGCAACTACTTTACTTTTGGAGAAAATTCAAAACATTCATTATTCAATAGGGCCCAAACTATCAAAAACCAGCGGTTTGAATGAACACACATTTCTTGGTAGAATCATGCAGGACTGAAATTTTTGATGTTTTTCTACTCCTCTCATGAGCCCAAACAAGTCTCTAAAAGCATGAGTTTGCAACTACTTTACTTTTGGAGAAAATTCAAAACATTCATTATTCAATAGAGCCCAATGGCAAAAATCAGGTTTTGAATGAAGAATCACATTTCTTGGTAGAATCATGCAGGATTTAAATTTTTGATGGTTTTTTTCTCCTCTCAACAGCCCAAACAAGTTTCTAAAAGGATGAGTTTGCAACTACTTTACTTTTGGAGAAAATTCAAAACATTCATTATTCAATAGGGCCCAAACTATCAAAAACCAGCGGTTTGAATGAACACACATTTCTTGGTAGAATCATGCAGGACTGAAATTTTTGATGTTTTTCTACTCCTCTCATGAGCCCAAACAAGTCTCTAAAAGCATGAGTTTGCAACTACTTTACTTTTGGAGAAAATTCAAAACATTCACTATTCAATAGAGCCCAATAGCAAAAATCAGGTTTTGAATGAAGAATCACATTTCTTGGTAAAATCATGCAGGATTGAAATTTTTGATGGTTTTTTACTCCTCTCAACAGCCCAAACAAGTTTCTAAAAGGATGAGTTTGCAACTACTTTACTTTTGGAGAAAATTCAAAACATTCATTATTCAATAGGGCCAAAACTATCAAAAACCAGCGGTTTCAATGAACACACATTTCTTGGTAGAATCATGCAGGACTGAAATTTTTGATGTTTTTCTACTCCTCTCATGAGCCCAAACAAGTCTCTAAAAGCATGAGTTTGCAACTACTTTACTTTTGGAGAAAATTCAAAACATTCATTATTCAATAGAGCCCAATAGCAAAAACCAGCGTTTTGAATGAAGAATCACATTTCTTGGTAGAATCATGCAGGATTGAAATTTTTGATGGTTTTTTACTCCTCTCAACAGCTCAAACAGGTTTCTAAAAGGATGAGTTTGCAACTACTTTACTTTTGGAGAAAATTCAAAACATTCATTATTCAATAGGGCCCAAACTATCAAAAACCAGCGGTTTCAATGAACACACATTTCTTGGTAGAATCATGCAGGACTGACATTTTTGATGTTTTTCTACTCCTCTCATGAGCCCAAACAAGTCTCTAAAAGCATGAGTTTGCAACTACTTTACTTTTGGAGAAAATTCAAAACATTCATTATTCAATAGAGCCCTATAGCAAAAATCAGGTTTTGAATGAAGAATCACATTTCTTGGTAGAATCATGCAGGATTGAAATTTTTGATGGTTTTTTACTCCTCTCAACAGCCCAAACAAGTTTCTAAAAGGATGAGTTTGCAACTACTTTACTTTTGGAGAAAATTCAAAACATTCATTATTCAATAGGGCCCAAACTATCAAAAACCAGTGGTTTGAATGAACACACATTTCTTGGTAGAATCATGCAGGACTGAAATTTTTGAAGTTTTTCTACTCCTCTCATGAGCCCAAACAAGTCTCTAAAAGCATGAGTTTGCAACTACTTTACTTTTGGAGAAAATTCAAAACATTCATTACTCAAAAGAGCCCAATAGCAAAAACCAGCGTTTTGAATGAAGAATCACATTTCTTGGTAGAATCATGCAGGATTGAAATTTTTGATGGTTTTTTACTCCTCTCAACAGCCCAAACAAGTTTCTAAAAGGATGAGTTTGCAACTACTTTACTTTTGGAGAAAATTCAAAACATTCATTATTCAATAGGGCCCAAACTATCAAAAACCAGCGGTTTCAATGAACACACATTTCTTGGTAGAATCATGCAGGACTGAAATTTTTGATGTTTTTCTACTCCTCTCATGAGCTCAAACAAGTCTCTAAAAGCATGAGTTTGCAACTACTTTACTTTTGGAGAAAATTCAAAACATTCATTATTCAATAGAGCCCAATAGCAAAAATCAGGTTTTGAATGAAGAATCACATTTCTTGGTAGAATCATGCAGGTTTGAAATTTTTGATGGTTTTTTACTCCTCTCAACAGCCCAAACAAGTTTCTAAAAGGATGAGTTTGCAACTACTTTACTTTTGGAGAAAATTCAAAACATTCATTATTCAATAGGGCCCAAACTATCAAAAACCAGCGGTTTCAATGAACACACATTTCTTGGTAGAATCATGCAGGACTGAAATTTTTGATGTTTTTCTACTCCTCTCATGAGCCCAAACAAGTCTCTAAAAGCATGATTTTGCAACTACTTTACTTTTGGAGAAAATTCAAAACATTCATTATTCAATAGAGACCAATAGCAAAAATCAGGTTTTGAATGAAGAATCACATTTCTTGGTAAAATCATGCAGGATTGAAATTTTTGATGGTTTTTTACTCCTCTCAACAGCCCAAACAAGTTTCTAAAAGGATGAGTTTGCAACTACTTTACTTTTGGAGAAAATTCAAAACATTCATTATTCAATAGGGCCCAAACTATCAAAAACCAGCGGTTTCAATGAACACACATTTCTTGGTAGAATCATGCAGGACTGAAATTTTTGATGTTTTTCTACTCCTCTCATGAGCCCAAACAAGTCTCTAAAAGCATGAGTTTGCAACTACTTTACTTTTGGAGAAAATTCAAAACATTCATTACTCAAAAGAGCCCAATAGCAAAAACCAGCGTTTTGAATGAAGAATCACATTTCTTGGTAGAATCATGCAGGATTGAAATTTTTGATGGTTTTTTACTCCTCTCAACAGCCCAAACCAGTTTCTAAAAGGATGAGTTTGCAACTACTTTACTTTTGGAGAAAATTAAAAACATTCATTATTCAATAGGGCCCAAACTATCAAAAACCAGCGGTTTCAATGAACACAAATTTCTTGGTAGAATCATGCAGGACTGAAATTTTTGATGTTTTTCTACTCCTCTCATGAGCTCAAACAAGTCTCTAAAAGCATGAGTTTGCAACTACTTTACTTTTGGAGAAAATTCAAAACATTCATTACTCAAAAGAGCCCAATAGCAAAAACCAGCGTTTTGAATGAAGAATCACATTTCTTGGTAGAATCATGCAGGATTGAAATTTTTGATGGTTTTTTACTCCTCTCAACAGCCCAAACAAGTTTCTAAAAGGATGAGTTTGCAACTACTTTACTTTTGGAGAAAATTCAAAACATTCATTATTCAATAGGGCCCAAACTATCAAAAACCAGCGGTTTCAATGAACACACATTTCTTGGTAGAATCATGCAGGACTGAAATTTTTGATGTTTTTCTACTCCTCTCATGAGCCCAAACAAGTCTCTAAAAGCATGAGTTTGCAACTACTTTACTTTTGGAGAAAATTTAAAACATTCATTACTCAAAAGAGCCCAATAGCAAAAACCAGCGTTTTGAATGAAGAATCACATTTCTTGGTAGAATCATGCAGGATTGAAATTTTTGATGGTTTTTTACTCCTCTCAACAGCCCAAACCAGTTTCTAAAAGGATGAGTTTGCAACTACTTTACTTTTGGAGAAAATTAAAAACATTCATTATTCAATAGGGCCCAAACTATCAAAAACCAGCGGTTTCAATGAACACAAATTTCTTGGTAGAATCATGCAGGACTGAAATTTTTGATGTTTTTCTACTCCTCTCATGAGCTCAAACAAGTCTCTAAAAGCATGAGTTTGCAACTACTTTACTTTTGGAGAAAATTCAAAACATTCATTACTCAAAAGAGCCCAATAGCAAAAACCAGCGTTTTGAATGAAGAATCACATTTCTTGGTAGAATCATGCAGGATTGAAATTTTTGATGGTTTTTTACTCCTCTCAACAGCCCAAACAAGTTTCTAAAAGGATGAGTTTGCAACTACTTTACTTTTGGAGAAAATTCAAAACATTCATTATTCAATAGGGCCCAAACTATCAAAAACCAGCGGTTTCAATGAACACATATTTCTTGGTAGAATCATGCAGGACTGAAATTTTTGATGTTTTTCTACTCCTCTCATGAGCCCAAACAAGTCTCTAAAAGAATGAGTTTGCAACTACTTTACTTTTGGAGAAAATTCAAAACATTCATTATTCAATAGAGCCCAATAGCAAAAATCAGGTTTTGAATGAAGAATCACATTTCTTGGTAGAATCATGCAGGATTGAAATTTTTGATGGTTTTTTACTCCTCTCAACAGCCCAAACAAGTTTCTAAAAGGATGAGTTTGCAACTACTTTACTTTTGGAGAAAATTCAAAACATTCATTATTCAATAGGGCCCAAACTATCAAAAACCAGCGGTTTCAATGAACACACATTTCTTGGTAGAATCATGCAGGACTGAAATTTTTGATGTTTTTCTACTCCTCTCATGAGCTCAAACAAGTCTCTAAAAGCATGAGTTTGCAACTACTTTACTTTTGGAGAAAATTCAAAACATTCATTACTCAAAAGAGCCCAATAGCAAAAACCAGCGTTTTGAATGAAGAATCACATTTCTTGGTAGAATCATGCAGGATTGAAATTTTTGATGGTTTTTTACTCCTCTCAACAGCCCAAACAAGTTTCTAAAAGGATGAGTTTGCAACTACTTTACTTTTGGAGAAAATTCAAAACATTCATTATTCAATAGGGCCCAAACTATCAAAAACCAGCGGTTTCAATGAACACATATTTCTTGGTAGAATCATGCAGGACTGAAATTTTTGATGTTTTTCTACTCCTCTCATGAGCCCAAACAAGTCTCTAAAAGCATGAGTTTGCAACTACTTTACTTTTGGAGAAAATTCAAAACATTCATTATTCAATAGAGCCCAATAGCAAAAATCAGGTTTTGAATGAAGAATCACATTTCTTGGTAGAATCATGCAGGATTGAAATTTTTGATGGTTTTTTACTCCTCTCAACAGCCCAAACAAGTTTCTAAAAGGATGAGTTTGCAACTACTTTACTTTTGGAGAAAATTCAAAACATTCATTATTCAATAGGGCCCAAACTATCAAAAACCAGCGGTTTGAATGAACACACATTTCTTGGTAGAATCATGCAGGACTGAAATTTTTGATGTTTTTCTACTCCTCTCATGAGCCCAAACAAGTCTCTAAAAGCATGAGTTTGCAACTACTTTACTTTTGGAGAAAATTCAAAACATTCATTACTCAAAAGAGCCCAATAGCAAAAACCAGCGTTTTGAATGAAGAATCACATTTCTTGGTAGAATCATGCAGGATTGAAATTTTTTATGGTTTTTTACTCCTCTCAACAGCCCAAACAAGTTTCTAAAAGGATGAGTTTGCAACTACTTTACTTTTGGAGAAAATTCAAAACATTCATTATTCAATAGGGCCCAAACTATCAAAAACCAGCGGTTTCAATGAACACACATTTCTTGGTAGAATCATGCAGGACTGAAATTTTTGATGTTTTTCTACTCCTCTCATGAGCCCAAACAAGTCTCTAAAAGCATGAGTTTGCAACTACTTTACTTTTGGAGAAAATTCAAAACATTCATTATTCAATAGAGCCCAATAGCAAAAATCAGGTTTTGAATGAAGAATCACATTTCTTGGTAGAATCATGCAGGATTGAAATTTTTGATGGTTTTTTACTCCTCTCAACAGCCCAAACAAGTTTCTAAAAGGATGAGTTTGCAACTACTTTACTTTTGGAGAAAATTCAAAACATTCATTATTCAATAGGGCCCAAACTATCAAAAACCAGCGGTTTCAATGAACACACATTTCTTAGTAGAATCATGCAGGACTGAAATTTTTGATGTTTTTCTACTCCTTTCATGAGCCCAAACAAGTCTCTAAAAGCATGAGTTTGCAACTACTTTACTTTTGGAGAAAATTCAAAACATTCACTATTCAATAGAGCCCAATAGCAAAAATCAGGTTTTGAATGAAGAATCACATTTCTTGGTAAAATCATGCAGGATTGAAATTTTTGATGGTTTTTTACTCCTCTCAACAGCCCAAACAAGTTTCTAAAAGGATGAGTTTGCAACTACTTTACTTTTGGAGAAAATTCAAAACATTCATTATTCAATAGGGCCCAAACTATCAAAAACCAGCGGTTTCAATGAACACACATTTCTTGGTAGAATCATGCAGGACTGAAATTTTTGATGTTTTTCTACTCCTCTCATGAGCCCAAACAAGTCTCTAAAAGCATGAGTTTGCAACTACTTTACTTTTGGAGAAAATTCAAAACATTCACTATTCAATAGAGCCCAATAGCAAAAATCAGGTTTTGAATGAAGAATCACATTTCTTGGTAAAATCATGCAGGATTGAAATTTTTGATGGTTTTTTACTCCTCTCAACAGCCCAAACAAGTTTCTAAAAGGATGAGTTTGCAACTACTTTACTTTTGGAGAAAATTCAAAACATTCATTATTCAATAGGGCCCAAACTATCAAAAACCAGCGGTTTCAATGAACACACATTTCTTGGTAGAATCATGCAGGACTGAAATTTTTGATGTTTTTCTACTCCTCTCATGAGCCCAAACAAGTCTCTAAAAGCATGAGTTTGCAACTACTTTACTTTTGGAGAAAATTCAAAACATTCATTATTCAATAGAGCCCAATAGCAAAAACCAGCGTTTTGAATGAAGAATCACATTTCTTGGTAGAATCATGCAGGATTGAAATTTTTGATGGTTTTTTACTCCTCTCAACAGCTCAAACAGGTTTCTAAAAGGATGAGTTTGCAACTACTTTACTTTTGGAGAAAATTCAAAACATTCATTATTCAATAGGGCCCAAACTATCAAAAACCAGCGGTTTCAATGAACACACATTTCTTGGTAGAATCATGCAGGACTGAAATTTTTGATGTTTTTCTACTCCTCTCATGAGCCCAAACAAGTCTCTAAAAGCATGAGTTTGCAACTACTTTACTTTTGGAGAAAATTCAAAACATTCATTATTCAATAGAGCCCAATAGCAAAAATCAGGTTTTGAATGAAGAATCACATTTCTTGGTAGAATCATGCAGGATTGAAATTTTTGATGGTTTTTTACTCCTCTCAACAGCCCAAACAAGTTTCTAAAAGGATGAGTTTGCAACTACTTTACTTTTGGAGAAAATTCAAAACATTCATTATTCAATAGGGCCCAAACTATCAAAAACCAGCGGTTTGAATGAACACACATTTCTTGGTAGAATCATGCAGGACTGAAATTTTTGATGTTTTTCTACTCCTCTCATGAGCCCAAACAAGTCTCTAAAAGCATGAGTTTGCAACTACTTTACTTTTGGAGAAAATTCAAAACATTCATTACTCAAAAGAGCCCAATAGCAAAAACCAGCGTTTTGAATGAAGAATCACATTTCTTGGTAGAATCATGCAGGATTGAAATTTTTGATGGTTTTTTACTCCTCTCAACAGCCCAAACAAGTTTCTAAAAGGATGAGTTTGCAACTACTTTACTTTTGGAGAAAATTCAAAACATTCATTATTCAATAGGGCCCAAACTATCAAAAACCAGCGGTTTCAATGAACACACATTTCTTGGTAGAATCATGCAGGACTGAAATTTTTGATGTTTTTCTACTCCTCTCATGAGCCCAAACAAGTCTCTAAAAGCATGAGTTTGCAACTACTTTACTTTTGGAGAAAATTCAAAACATTCATTATTCAATAGAGCCCAATAGCAAAAATCAGGTTTTGAATGAAGAATCACATTTCTTTGTAGAATCATGCAGGATTGAAATTTTTGATGGTTTTTTACTCCTCTCAACAGCCCAAACAAGTTTCTAAAAGGATGAGTTTGCAACTACTTTACTTTTGGAGAAAATTCAAAACATTCATTATTCAATAGGGCCCAAACTATCAAAAACCAGCGGTTTCAATGAACACACATTTCTTGGTAGAATCATGCAGGACTGAAATTTTTGATGTTTTTCTACTCCTCTCATGAGCCCAAACAAGTCTCTAAAAGCATGAGTTTGCAACTACTTTACTTTTGGAGAAAATTCAAAACATTCATTATTCAATAGAGCCCAATAGCAAAAATCAGGTTTTGAATGAAGAATCACATTTCTTGGTAAAATCATGCAGGATTGAAATTTTTGATGGTTTTTTACTCCTCTCAACAGCCCAAACAAGTTTCTAAAAGGATGAGTTTGCAACTACTTTACTTTTGGAGAAAATTCAAAACATTCATTATTCAATAGGGCCCAAACTATCAAAAACCAGCGGTTTCAATGAACACACATTTCTTGGTAGAATCATGCAGGACTGAAATTTTTGATGTTTTTCTACTCCTCTCATGAGCCCAAACAAGTCTCTAAAAGCATGAGTTTGCAACTACTTTACTTTTGGAGAAAATTCAAAACATTCATTATTCAATAGAGCCCAATAGCAAAAATCAGGTTTTGAATGAAGAATCACATTTCTTGGTAGAATCATGCAGGATTGAAATTTTTGATGGTTTTTTACTCCTCTCAACAGCCCAAACAAGTTTCTAAAAGGATGAGTTTGCAACTACTTTACTTTTGGAGAAAATTCAAAACATTCATTATTCAATAGGGCCCAAACTATCAAAAACCAGCGGTTTCAATGAACACACATTTCTTGGTAGAATCATGCAGGACTGAAATTTTTGATGTTTTTCTACTCCTCTCATGAGCCCAAACAAGTCTCTAAAAGCATGAGTTTGCAACTACTTTACTTTTGGAGAAAATTCAAAACATTCATTATTCAATAGAGCCCAATAGCAAAAATCAGGTTTTGAATGAAGAATCACATTTCTTGGTAAAATCATGCAGGATTGAAATTTTTGATGGTTTTTTACTCCTCTCAACAGCCCAAACAAGTTTCTAAAAGGATGAGTTTGCAACTACTTTACTTTTGGAGAAAATTCAAAACATTCATTATTCAATAGGGCCCAAACTATCAAAAACCAGCGGTTTCAATGAACACACATTTCTTGGTAGAATCATGCAGGACTGAAATTTTTGATGTTTTTCTACTCCTCTCATGAGCCCAAACAAGTCTCTAAAAGCATGAGTTTGCAACTACTTTACTTTTGGAGAAAATTCAAAACATTCATTATTCAATAGAGCCCAATAGCAAAAATCAGGTTTTGAATGAAGAATCACATTTCTTGGTAGAATCATGCAGGATTGAAATTTTTGATGGTTTTTTACTCCTCTCAACAGCCCAAACAAGTTTCTAAAAGGATGAGTTTGCAACTACTTTACTTTTGGAGAAAATTCAAAACATTCATTATTCAATAGGGCCCAAACTATCAAAAACCAGCGGTTTCAATGAACACACATTTCTTGGTAGAATCATGCAGGACTGAAATTTTTGATGTTTTTCTACTCCTCTCATGAGCCCAAACAAGTCTCTAAAAGCATGAGTTTGCAACTACTTTACTTTTGGAGAAAATTCAAAACATTCATTATTCAATAGAGCCCAATAGCAAAAATCAGGTTTTGAATGAAGAATCACATTTCTTGGTAAAATCATGCAGGATTGAAATTTTTGATGGTTTTTTACTCCTCTCAACAGCCCAAACAAGTTTCTAAAAGGATGAGTTTGCAACTACTTTACTTTTGGAGAAAATTCAAAACATTCATTATTCAATAGGGCCCAAACTATCAAAAACCAGCGGTTTCAATGAACACACATTTCTTGGTAGAATCATGCAGGACTGAAATTTTTGATGTTTTTCTACTCCTCTCATGAGCCCAAACAAGTCTCTAAAAGCATGAGTTTGCAACTACTTTACTTTTGGAGAAAATTCAAAACATTCATTATTCAATAGAGCCCAATAGCAAAAATCAGGTTTTGAATGAAGAATCACATTTCTTGGTAGAATCATGCAGGATTGAAATTTTTGATGGTTTTTTACTCCTCTCAACAGCCCAAACAAGTTTCTAAAAGGATGAGTTTGCAACTACTTTACTTTTGGAGAAAATTCAAAACATTCATTATTCAATATGGCCCAAACTATCAAAAACCAGCGGTTTCAATGAACACACATTTCTTGGTAGAATCATGCAGGACTGAAATTTTTGATGTTTTTCTACTCCTCTCATGAGCCCAAACAAGTCTCTAAAAGCATGAGTTTGCAACTACTTTACTTTTGGAGAAAATTCAAAACATTCATTATTCAATAGAGCCCAATAGCAAAAATCAGGTTTTGAATGAAGAATCACATTTCTTGGTAGAATCATGCAGGATTGAAATTTTTGATGGTTTTTTTACTCCTCTCAACAGCCCAAACAAGTTTCTAAAAGGATGAGTTTGCAACTACTTTACTTTTGGAGAAAATTCAAAACATTCATTATTCAATAGGGCCCAAAATATCAAAAACCAGCGGTTTGAATGAACACACATTTCTTGGTAGAATCGTGCAGGACTGAAATTTTTGATGTTTTTCTACTCCTCTCATGAGCCCAAACAAGTCTCTAAAAGGATGAGTTTGCAACTACTTTACTTTTGGAGAAAATTCAAAACATTCATTATTCAATAGAGCCCAATAGCAAAAACCAGCGTTTTGAATGAAGAATCACATTTCTTGGTAGAATCATGCAGGATTGAAATTTTTGATGGTTTTTTACTCCTCTCAACAGCCCAAACAAGTTTCTAAAAGGATGAGTTTGCAACTACTTTACTTTTGGAGAAAATTCAAAACATTCATTATTCAATAGGGCCCAAACTATCAAAAACCAGCGGTTTCAATGAACACACATTTCTTGGTAGAATCATGCAGGACTGACATTTTTGATGTTTTTCTACTCCTCTCATGAGCCCAAACAAGTCTCTAAAAGCATGAGTTTGCAACTACTTTACTTTTGGAGAAAATTCAAAACATTCATTATTCAATAGAGCCCTATAGCAAAAATCAGGTTTTGAATGAAGAATCACATTTCTTGGTAGAATCATGCAGGATTGAAATTTTTGATGGTTTTTTACTCCTCTCAACAGCCCAAACAAGTTTCTAAAAGGATGAGTTTGCAACTACTTTACTTTTGGAGAAAATTCAAAACATTCATTATTCAATAGGGCCCAAACTATCAAAAACCAGTGGTTTGAATGAACACACATTTCTTGGTAGAATCATGCAGGACTGAAATTTTTGATGTTTTTCTACTCCTCTCATGAGCCCAAACAAGTCTCTAAAAGCATGAGTTTGCAACTACTTTACTTTTGGAGAAAATTCAAAACATTCATTACTCAAAAGAGCCCAATAGCAAAAACCAGCGTTTTGAATGAAGAATCACATTTCTTGGTAGAATCATGCAGGATTGAAATTTTTGATGGTTTTTTACTCCTCTCAACAGCCCAAACAAGTTTCTAAAAGGATGAGTTTGCAACTACTTTACTTTTGGAGAAAATTCAAAACATTCATTATTCAATAGGGCCCAAACTATCAAAAACCAGCGGTTTCAATGAACACACATTTCTTGGTAGAATCATGCAGGACTGAAATTTTTGATGTTTTTCTACTCCTCTCATGAGCCCAAACAAGTCTCTAAAAGCATGAGTTTGCAACTACTTTACTTTTGGAGAAAATTCAAAACATTCACTATTCAATAGAGCCCAATAGCAAAAATCAGGTTTTGAATGAAGAATCACATTTCTTGGTAAAATCATGCAGGATTGAAATTTTTGATGGTTTTTTACTCCTCTCAACAGCCCAAACAAGTTTCTAAAAGGATGAGTTTGCAACTACTTTACTTTTGGAGAAAATTCAAAACATTCATTATTCAATAGGGCCCAAACTATCAAAAACCAGCGGTTTCAATGAACACACATTTCTTGGTAGAATCATGCAGGACTGAAATTTTTGATGTTTTTCTACTCCTCTCATGAGCCCAAACAAGTCTCTAAAAGCATGAGTTTGCAACTACTTTACTTTTGGAGAAAATTCAAAACATTCATTATTCAATAGAGCCCAATAGCAAAAACCAGCGTTTTGAATGAAGAATCACATTTCTTGGTAGAATCATGCAGGATTGAAATTTTTGATGGTTTTTTACTCCTCTCAACAGCTCAAACAGGTTTCTAAAAGGATGAGTTTGCAACTACTTTACTTTTGGAGAAAATTCAAAACATTCATTATTCAATAGGGCCCAAACTATCAAAAACCAGCGGTTTCAATGAACACACATTTCTTGGTAGAATCATGCAGGACTGAAATTTTTGATGTTTTTCTACTCCTCTCATGAGCCCAAACAAGTCTCTAAAAGCATGAGTTTGCAACTACTTTACTTTTGGAGAAAATTCAAAACATTCATTATTCAATAGAGCCCAATAGCAAAAATCAGGTTTTGAATGAAGAATCACATTTCTTGGTAGAATCATGCAGGATTGAAATTTTTGATGGTTTTTTACTCCTCTCAACAGCCCAAACAAGTTTCTAAAAGGATGAGTTTGCAACTACTTTACTTTTGGAGAAAATTCAAAACATTCATTATTCAATAGGGCCCAAACTATCAAAAACCAGCGGTTTCAATGAACACACATTTCTTGGTAGAATCATGCAGGACTGAAATTTTTGATGTTTTTCTACTCCTCTCATGAGCCCAAACAAGTCTCTAAAAGCATGAGTTTGCAACTACTTTACTTTTGGAGAAAATTCAAAACATTCATTATTCAATAGAGCCCAATAGCAAAAATCAGGTTTTGAATGAAGAATCACATTTCTTGGTAAAATCATGCAGGATTGAAATTTTTGATGGTTTTTTACTCCTCTCAACAGCCCAAACAAGTTTCTAAAAGGATGAGTTTGCAACTACTTTACTTTTGGAGAAAATTCAAAACATTCATTATTCAATAGGGCCCAACTATCAAAAACCAGCGGTTTCAATGAACACACATTTCTTGGTAGAATCATGCAGGACTGAAATTTTTGATGTTTTTCTACTCCTCTCATGAGCCCAAACAAGTCTCTAAAAGCATGAGTTTGCAACTACTTTACTTTTGGAGAAAATTCAAAACATTCATTATTCAATAGAGCCCAATAGCAAAAACCAGCGTTTTGAATGAAGAATCACATTTCTTGGTAGAATCATGCAGGATTGAAATTTTTGATGGTTTTTTACTCCTCTCAACAGCCCAAACAAGTTTCTAAAAGGATGAGTTTGCAACTACTTTACTTTTGGAGAAAATTCAAAACATTCATTATTCAATAGGGCCCAAACTATCAAAAACCAGCGGTTTCAATGAACACACATTTCTTGGTAGAATCATGCAGGACTGAAATTTTTGATGTTTTTCTACTCCTCTCATGAGCCCAAACAAGTCTCTAAAAGCATGAGTTTGCAACTACTTTACTTTTGGAGAAAATTCAAAACATTCATTATTCAATAGAGCCCAATAGCAAAAATCAGGTTTTGAATGAAGAATCACATTTCTTGGTAGAATCATGCAGGATTGAAATTTTTGATGGTTTTTTTACTCCTCTCAACAGCCCAAACAAGTTTCTAAAAGGATGAGTTTGCAACTACTTTACTTTTGGAGAAAATTCAAAACATTCATTATTCAATAGGGCCCAAAATATCAAAAACCAGCGGTTTGAATGAACACACATTTCTTGGTAGAATCGTGCAGGACTGAAATTTTTGATGTTTTTCTACTCCTCTCATGAGCCCAAACAAGTCTCTAAAAGGATGAGTTTGCAACTACTTTACTTTTGGAGAAAATTCAAAACATTCATTATTCAATAGAGCCCAATAGCAAAAACCAGCGTTTTGAATGAAGAATCACATTTCTTGGTAGAATCATGCAGGATTGAAATTTTTGATGGTTTTTTACTCCTCTCAACAGCCCAAACAAGTTTCTAAAAGGATGAGTTTGCAACTACTTTACTTTTGGAGAAAATTCAAAACATTCATTATTCAATAGGGCCCAAACTATCAAAAACCAGCGGTTTCAATGAACACACATTTCTTGGTAGAATCATGCAGGACTGACATTTTTGATGTTTTTCTACTCCTCTCATGAGCCCAAACAAGTCTCTAAAAGCATGAGTTTGCAACTACTTTACTTTTGGAGAAAATTCAAAACATTCATTATTCAATAGAGCCCTATAGCAAAAATCAGGTTTTGAATGAAGAATCACATTTCTTGGTAGAATCATGCAGGATTGAAATTTTTGATGGTTTTTTACTCCTCTCAACAGCCCAAACAAGTTTCTAAAAGGATGAGTTTGCAACTACTTTACTTTTGGAGAAAATTCAAAACATTCATTATTCAATAGGGCCCAAACTATCAAAAACCAGTGGTTTGAATGAACACACATTTCTTGGTAGAATCATGCAGGACTGAAATTTTTGATGTTTTTCTACTCCTCTCATGAGCCCAAACAAGTCTCTAAAAGCATGAGTTTGCAACTACTTTACTTTTGGAGAAAATTCAAAACATTCATTACTCAAAAGAGCCCAATAGCAAAAACCAGCGTTTTGAATGAAGAATCACATTTCTTGGTAGAATCATGCAGGATTGAAATTTTTGATGGTTTTTTACTCCTCTCAACAGCCCAAACCAGTTTCTAAAAGGATGAGTTTGCAACTACTTTACTTTTGGAGAAAATTAAAAACATTCATTATTCAATAGGGCCCAAACTATCAAAAACCAGCGGTTTCAATGAACACACATTTCTTGGTAGAATCATGCAGGACTGAAATTTTTGATGTTTTTCTACTCCTCTCATGAGCTCAAACAAGTCTCTAAAAGCATGAGTTTGCAACTACTTTACTTTTGGAGAAAATTCAAAACATTCATTACTCAAAAGAGCCCAATAGCAAAAACCAGCGTTTTGAATGAAGAATCACATTTCTTGGTAGAATCATGCAGGATTGAAATTTTTGATGGTTTTTTACTCCTCTCAACAGCCCAAACAAGTTTCTAAAAGGATGAGTTTGCAACTACTTTAATTTTGGAGAAAATTCAAAACATTCATTATTCAATAGGTCCCAAACTATCAAAAACCAGCGGTTTCAATGAACACACATTTCTTGGTAGAATCATGCAGGACTGAAATTTTTGATGTTTTTCTACTCCTCTCATGAGCCCAAACAAGTCTCTAAAAGCATGAGTTTGCAACTACTTTACTTTTGGAGAAAATTCAAAACATTCATTATTCAATAGAGCCCAATAGCAAAAATCAGGTTTTGAATGAAGAATCACATTTCTTGGTAGAATCATGCAGGATTGAAATTTTTGATGGTTTTTTACTCCTCTCAACAGCCCAAACAAGTTTCTAAAAGGATGAGTTTGCAACTATTTTACTTTTGGAGAAAATTCAAAACATTCATTATTCAATAGGGCCCAAACTATCAAAAACCAGCGGTTTCAATGAACACACATTTCTTGGTAGAATCATGCAGGACTGAAATTTTTGATGTTTTTCTACTCCTCTCATGAGCCCAAACAAGTCTCTAAAAGCATGAGTTTGCAACTACTTTACTTTTGGAGAAAATTCAAAACATTCATTATTCAATAGAGCCCAATAGCAAAAATCAGGTTTTGAATGAAGAATCACATTTCTTGGTAAAATCATGCAGGATTGAAATTTTTGATGGTTTTTTACTCCTCTCAACAGCCCAAACAAGTTTCTAAAAGGATGAGTTTGCAACTACTTTACTTTTGGAGAAAATTCAAAACATTCATTATTCAATAGGGCCCAAACTATCAAAAACCAGCGGTTTGAATGAACACACATTTCTTGGTAGAATCATGCAGGACTGAAATTTTTGATGTTTTTCTACTCCTCTCATGAGCCCAAACAAGTCTCTAAAAGCATGAGTTTGCAACTACTTTACTTTTGGAGAAAATTCAAAACATTCATTACTCAAAAGAGCCCAATAGCAAAAACCAGCGTTTTGAATGAAGAATCACATTTCTTGGTAGAATCATGCAGGATTGAAATTTTTGATGGTTTTTTACTCCTCTCAACAGCCCAAACAAGTTTCTAAAAGGATGAGTTTGCAACTACTTTACTTTTGGAGAAAATTCAAAACATTCATTATTCAATAGGGCCCAAACTATCAAAAACCAGCGGTTTCAATGAACACACATTTCTTGGTAGAATCATGCAGGACTGAAATTTTTGATGTTTTTCTACTCCTCTCATGAGCCCAAACAAGTCTCTAAAAGCATGAGTTTGCAACTACTTTACTTTTGGAGAAAATTCAAAACATTCATTATTCAATAGAGCCCAATAGCAAAAATCAGGTTTTGAATGAAGAATCACATTTCTTGGTAGAATCATGCAGGATTGAAATTTTTGATGGTTTTTTACTCCTCTCAACAGCCCAAACAAGTTTCTAAAAGGATGAGTTTGCAACTACTTTACTTTTGGAGAAAATTCAAAACATTCATTATTCAATAGGGCCCAAACTATCAAAAACCAGCGGTTTCAATGAACACACATTTCTTGGTAGAATCATGCAGGACTGAAATTTTTGATGTTTTTCTACTCCTTTCATGAGCCCAAACAAGTCTCTAAAAGCATGAGTTTGCAACTACTTTACTTTTGGAGAAAATTCAAAACATTCACTATTCAATAGAGCCCAATAGCAAAAATCAGGTTTTGAATGAAGAATCACATTTCTTGGTAAAATCATGCAGGATTGAAATTTTTGATGGTTTTTTACTCCTCTCAACAGCCCAAACAAGTTTCTAAAAGGATGAGTTTGCAACTACTTTACTTTTGGAGAAAATTCAAAACATTCATTATTCAATAGGGCCCAAACTATCAAAAACCAGCGGTTTCAATGAACACACATTTCTTGGTAGAATCATGCAGGACTGAAATTTTTGATGTTTTTCTACTCCTCTCATGAGCCCAAACAAGTCTCTAAAAGCATGAGTTTGCAACTACTTTACTTTTGGAGAAAATTCAAAACATTCATTATTCAATAGAGCCCAATAGCAAAAATCAGGTTTTGAATGAAGAATCACATTTCTTGGTAGAATCATGCAGGATTGAAATTTTTGATGGTTTTTTACTCCTCTCAACAGCCCAAACAAGTTTCTAAAAGGATGAGTTTGCAACTACTTTACTTTTGGAGAAAATTCAAAACATTCATTATTCAATAGGGCCCAAACTATCAAAAACCAGCGGTTTCAATGAACACACATTTCTTGGTAGAATCATGCAGGACTGAAATTTTTGATGTTTTTCTACTCCTCTCATGAGCCCAAACAAGTCTCTAAAAGCATGAGTTTGCAACTACTTTACTTTTGGAGAAAATTCAAAACATTCATTATTCAATAGAGCCCAATAGCAAAAATCAGGTTTTGAATGAAGAATCACATTTCTTGGTAGAATCATGCAGGATTGAAATTTTTGATGGTTTTTTACTCCTCTCAACAGCCCAAACAAGTTTCTAAAAGGATGAGTTTGCAACTACTTTACTTTTGGAGAAAATTCAAAACATTCATTATTCAATAGGGCCCAAACTATCAAAAACCAGCGGTTTGAATGAACACACATTTCTTGGTAGAATCATGCAGGACTGAAATTTTTGATGTTTTTCTACTCCTCTCATGAGCCCAAACAAGTCTCTAAAAGCATGAGTTTGCAACTACTTTACTTTTGGAGAAAATTCAAAACATTCATTACTCAAAAGAGCCCAATAGCAAAAACCAGCGTTTTGAATGAAGAATCACATTTCTTGGTAGAATCATGCAGGATTGAAATTTTTGATGGTTTTTTACTCCTCTCAACAGCCCAAACAAGTTTCTAAAAGGATGAGTTTGCAACTACTTTACTTTTGGAGAAAATTCAAAACATTCATTATTCAATAGGGCCCAAACTATCAAAAACCAGCGGTTTCAATGAACACACATTTCTTGGTAGAATCATGCAGGACTGAAATTTTTGATGTTTTTCTACTCCTCTCATGAGCCCAAACAAGTCTCTAAAAGCATGAGTTTGCAACTACTTTACTTTTGGAGAAAATTCAAAACATTCATTATTCAATAGAGCCCAATAGCAAAAATCAGGTTTTGAATGAAGAATCACATTTCTTGGTAGAATCATGCAGGATTGAAATTTTTGATGGTTTTTTACTCCTCTCAACAGCCCAAACAAGTTTCTAAAAGGATGAGTTTGCAACTACTTTACTTTTGGAGAAAATTCAAAACATTCATTATTCAATAGGGCCCAAACTATCAAAAACCAGCGGTTTCAATGAACACACATTTCTTGGTAGAATCATGCAGGACTGAAATTTTTGATGTTTTTCTACTCCTCTCATGAGCCCAAACAAGTCTCTAAAAGCATGAGTTTGCAACTACTTTACTTTTGGAGAAAATTCAAAACATTCACTATTCAATAGAGCCCAATAGCAAAAATCAGGTTTTGAATGAAGAATCACATTTCTTGGTAAAATCATGCAGGATTGAAATTTTTGATGGTTTTTTACTCCTCTCAACAGCCCAAACAAGTTTCTAAAAGGATGAGTTTGCAACTACTTTACTTTTGGAGAAAATTCAAAACATTCATTATTCAATAGGGCCCAAACTATCAAAAACCAGCGGTTTCAATGAACACACATTTCTTGGTAGAATCATGCAGGACTGAAATTTTTGATGTTTTTCTACTCCTCTCATGAGCCCAAACAAGTCTCTAAAAGCATGAGTTTGCAACTACTTTACTTTTGGAGAAAATTCAAAACATTCATTATTCAATAGAGCCCAATAGCAAAAACCAGCGTTTTGAATGAAGAATCACATTTCTTGGTAGAATCATGCAGGATTGAAATTTTTGATGGTTTTTTACTCCTCTCAACAGCTCAAACAGGTTTCTAAAAGGATGAGTTTGCAACTACTTTACTTTTGGAGAAAATTCAAAACATTCATTATTCAATAGGGCCCAAACTATCAAAAACCAGCGGTTTCAATGAACACACATTTCTTGGTAGAATCATGCAGGACTGAAATTTTTGATGTTTTTCTACTCCTCTCATGAGCCCAAACAAGTCTCTAAAAGCATGAGTTTGCAACTACTTTACTTTTGGAGAAAATTCAAAACATTCATTATTCAATAGAGCCCAATAGCAAAAATCAGGTTTTGAATGAAGAATCACATTTCTTGGTAGAATCATGCAGGATTGAAATTTTTGATGGTTTTTTACTCCTCTCAACAGCCCAAACAAGTTTCTAAAAGGATGAGTTTGCAACTACTTTACTTTTGGAGAAAATTCAAAACATTCATTATTCAATAGGGCCCAAACTATCAAAAACCAGCGGTTTCAATGAACACACATTTCTTGGTAGAATCATGCAGGACTGAAATTTTTGATGTTTTTCTACTCCTCTCATGAGCCCAAACAAGTCTCTAAAAGCATGAGTTTGCAACTACTTTACTTTTGGAGAAAATTCAAAACATTCATTATTCAATAGAGCCCAATAGCAAAAATCAGGTTTTGAATGAAGAATCACATTTCTTGGTAAAATCATGCAGGATTGAAATTTTTGATGGTTTTTTACTCCTCTCAACAGCCCAAACAAGTTTCTAAAAGGATGAGTTTGCAACTACTTTACTTTTGGAGAAAATTCAAAACATTCATTATTCAATAGGGCCCAAACTATCAAAAACCAGCGGTTTCAATGAACACACATTTCTTGGTAGAATCATGCAGGACTGAAATTTTTGATGTTTTTCTACTCCTCTCATGAGCCCAAACAAGTCTCTAAAAGCATGAGTTTGCAACTACTTTACTTTTGGAGAAAATTCAAAACATTCATTATTCAATAGAGCCCAATAGCAAAAACCAGCGTTTTGAATGAAGAATCACATTTCTTGGTAGAATCATGCAGGATTGAAATTTTTGATGGTTTTTTACTCCTCTCAACAGCCCAAACAAGTTTCTAAAAGGATGAGTTTGCAACTACTTTACTTTTGGAGAAAATTCAAAACATTCATTATTCAATAGGGCCCAAACTATCAAAAACCAGCGGTTTCAATGAACACACATTTCTTGGTAGAATCATGCAGGACTGAAATTTTTGATGTTTTTCTACTCCTCTCATGAGCCCAAACAAGTCTCTAAAAGCATGAGTTTGCAACTACTTTACTTTTGGAGAAAATTCAAAACATTCATTATTCAATAGAGCCCAATAGCAAAAATCAGGTTTTGAATGAAGAATCACATTTCTTGGTAGAATCATGCAGGATTGAAATTTTTGATGGTTTTTTTACTCCTCTCAACAGCCCAAACAAGTTTCTAAAAGGATGAGTTTGCAACTACTTTACTTTTGGAGAAAATTCAAAACATTCATTATTCAATAGGGCCCAAAATATCAAAAACCAGCGGTTTGAATGAACACACATTTCTTGGTAGAATCGTGCAGGACTGAAATTTTTGATGTTTTTCTACTCCTCTCATGAGCCCAAACAAGTCTCTAAAAGGATGAGTTTGCAACTACTTTACTTTTGGAGAAAATTCAAAACATTCATTATTCAATAGAGCCCAATAGCAAAAACCAGCGTTTTGAATGAAGAATCACATTTCTTGGTAGAATCATGCAGGATTGAAATTTTTGATGGTTTTTTACTCCTCTCAACAGCCCAAACAAGTTTCTAAAAGGATGAGTTTGCAACTACTTTACTTTTGGAGAAAATTCAAAACATTCATTATTCAATAGGGCCCAAACTATCAAAAACCAGCGGTTTCAATGAACACACATTTCTTGGTAGAATCATGCAGGACTGACATTTTTGATGTTTTTCTACTCCTCTCATGAGCCCAAACAAGTCTCTAAAAGCATGAGTTTGCAACTACTTTACTTTTGGAGAAAATTCAAAACATTCATTATTCAATAGAGCCCTATAGCAAAAATCAGGTTTTGAATGAAGAATCACATTTCTTGGTAGAATCATGCAGGATTGAAATTTTTGATGGTTTTTTACTCCTCTCAACAGCCCAAACAAGTTTCTAAAAGGATGAGTTTGCAACTACTTTACTTTTGGAGAAAATTCAAAACATTCATTATTCAATAGGGCCCAAACTATCAAAAACCAGTGGTTTGAATGAACACACATTTCTTGGTAGAATCATGCAGGACTGAAATTTTTGATGTTTTTCTACTCCTCTCATGAGCCCAAACAAGTCTCTAAAAGCATGAGTTTGCAACTACTTTACTTTTGGAGAAAATTCAAAACATTCATTACTCAAAAGAGCCCAATAGCAAAAACCAGCGTTTTGAATGAAGAATCACATTTCTTGGTAGAATCATGCAGGATTGAAATTTTTGATGGTTTTTTACTCCTCTCAACAGCCCAAACAAGTTTCTAAAAGGATGAGTTTGCAACTACTTTACTTTTGGAGAAAATTCAAAACATTCATTATTCAATAGGGCCCAAACTATCAAAAACCAGCGGTTTCAATGAACACACATTTCTTGGTAGAATCATGCAGGACTGAAATTTTTGATGTTTTTCTACTCCTCTCATGAGCCCAAACAAGTCTCTAAAAGCATGAGTTTGCAACTACTTTACTTTTGGAGAAAATTCAAAACATTCATTACTCAAAAGAGCCCAATAGCAAAAACCAGCGTTTTGAATGAAGAATCACATTTCTTGGTAGAATCATGCAGGATTGAAATTTTTGATGGTTTTTTACTCCTCTCAACAGCCCAAACAAGTTTCTAAAAGGATGAGTTTGCAACTACTTTACTTTTGGAGAAAATTCAAAACATTCATTATTCAATAGGGCCCAAACTATCAAAAACCAGCGGTTTCAATGAACACACATTTCTTGGTAGAATCATGCAGGACTGAAATTTTTGATGTTTTTCTACTCCTCTCATGAGCTCAAACAAGTCTCTAAAAGCATGAGTTTGCAACTACTTTACTTTTGGAGAAAATTCAAAACATTCATTACTCAAAAGAGCCCAATAGCAAAAACCAGCGTTTTGAATGAAGAATCACATTTCTTGGTAGAATCATGCAGGATTGAAATTTTTGATGGTTTTTTACTCCTCTCAACAGCCCAAACAAGTTTCTAAAAGGATGAGTTTGCAACTACTTTACTTTTGGAGAAAATTCAAAACATTCATTATTCAATAGGGCCCAAACTATCAAAAACCAGCGGTTTCAATGAACACACATTTCTTGGTAGAATCGTGCAGGACTGAAATTTTTGATGTTTTTCTACTCCTCTCATGAGCCCAAACAAGTCTCTAAAAGGATGAGTTTGCAACTACTTTACTTTTGGAGAAAATTCAAAACATTCATTATTCAATAGAGCCCAATAGCAAAAACCAGCGTTTTGAATGAAGAATCACATTTCTTGGTAGAATCATGCAGGATTGAAATTTTTGATGGTTTTTTACTCCTCTCAACAGCCCAAACAAGTTTCTAAAAGGATGAGTTTGCAACTACTTTACTTTTGGAGAAAATTCAAAACATTCATTATTCAATAGGGCCCAAACTATCAAAAACCAGCGGTTTCAATGAACACACATTTCTTGGTAGAATCATGCAGGACTGACATTTTTGATGTTTTTCTACTCCTCTCATGAGCCCAAACAAGTCTCTAAAAGCATGAGTTTGCAACTACTTTACTTTTGGAGAAAATTCAAAACATTCATTATTCAATAGAGCCCTATAGCAAAAATCAGGTTTTGAATGAAGAATCACATTTCTTGGTAGAATCATGCAGGATTGAAATTTTTGATGGTTTTTTACTCCTCTCAACAGCCCAAACAAGTTTCTAAAAGGATGAGTTTGCAACTACTTTACTTTTGGAGAAAATTCAAAACATTCATTATTCAATAGGGCCCAAACTATCAAAAACCAGTGGTTTGAATGAACACACATTTCTTGGTAGAATCATGCAGGACTGAAATTTTTGATGTTTTTCTACTCCTCTCATGAGCCCAAACAAGTCTCTAAAAGCATGAGTTTGCAACTACTTTACTTTTGGAGAAAATTCAAAACATTCATTACTCAAAAGAGCCCAATAGCAAAAACCAGCGTTTTGAATGAAGAATCACATTTCTTGGTAGAATCATGCAGGATTGAAATTTTTGATGGTTTTTTACTCCTCTCAACAGCCCAAACAAGTTTCTAAAAGGATGAGTTTGCAACTACTTTACTTTTGGAGAAAATTCAAAACATTCATTATTCAATAGGGCCCAAACTATCAAAAACCAGCGGTTTCAATGAACACACATTTCTTGGTAGAATCATGCAGGACTGAAATTTTTGATGTTTTTCTACTCCTCTCATGAGCCCAAACAAGTCTCTAAAAGCATGAGTTTGCAACTACTTTACTTTTGGAGAAAATTCAAAACATTCATTACTCAAAAGAGCCCAATAGCAAAAACCAGCGTTTTGAATGAAGAATCACATTTCTTGGTAGAATCATGCAGGATTGAAATTTTTGATGGTTTTTTACTCCTCTCAACAGCCCAAACAAGTTTCTAAAAGGATGAGTTTGCAACTACTTTACTTTTGGAGAAAATTCAAAACATTCATTATTCAATAGGGCCCAAACTATCAAAAACCAGCGGTTTCAATGAACACACATTTCTTGGTAGAATCATGCAGGACTGAAATTTTTGATGTTTTTCTACTCCTCTCATGAGCTCAAACAAGTCTCTAAAAGCATGAGTTTGCAACTACTTTACTTTTGGAGAAAATTCAAAACATTCATTACTCAAAAGAGCCCAATAGCAAAAACCAGCGTTTTGAATGAAGAATCACATTTCTTGGTAGAATCATGCAGGATTGAAATTTTTGATGGTTTTTTACTCCTCTCAACAGCCCAAACAAGTTTCTAAAAGGATGAGTTTGCAACTACTTTACTTTTGGAGAAAATTCAAAACATTCATTATTCAATAGGGCCCAAACTATCAAAAACCAGCGGTTTCAATGAACACACATTTCTTGGTAGAATCATGCAGGACTGAAATTTTTGATGTTTTTCTACTCCTCTCATGAGCCCAAACAAGTCTCTAAAAGCATGAGTTTGCAACTACTTTACTTTTGGAGAAAATTCAAAACATTCATTATTCAATAGAGCCCAATAGCAAAAATCAGGTTTTGAATGAAGAATCACATTTCTTGGTAAAATCATGCAGGATTGAAATTTTTGATGGTTTTTTACTCCTCTCAACAGCCCAAACAAGTTTCTAAAAGGATGAGTTTGCAACTACTTTACTTTTGGAGAAAATTCAAAACATTCATTATTCAATAGGGCCCAAACTATCAAAAACCAGCGGTTTCAATGAACACACATTTCTTGGTAGAATCATGCAGGACTGAAATTTTTGATGTTTTTCTACTCCTCTCATGAGCCCAAACAAGTCTCTAAAAGCATGAGTTTGCAACTACTTTACTTTTGGAGAAAATTCAAAACATTCATTATTCAATATAGCCCAATAGCAAAAACCAGCGTTTTGAATGAAGAATCACATTTCTTGGTAGAATCATGCAGGATTGAAATTTTTGATGGTTTTTTACTCCTCTCAACAGCTCAAACAGGTTTCTAAAAGGATGAGTTTGCAACTACTTTACTTTTGGAGAAAATTCAAAACATTCATTATTCAATAGGGCCCAAACTATCAAAAACCAGCGGTTTCAATGAACACACATTTCTTGGTAGAATCATGCAGGACTGAAATTTTTGATGTTTTTCTACTCCTCTCATGAGCCCAAACAAGTCTCTAAAAGCATGAGTTTGCAACTACTTTACTTTTGGAGAAAATTCAAAACATTCATTATTCAATAGAGCCCAATAGCAAAAATCAGGTTTTGAATGAAGAATCACATTTCTTGGTAGAATCATGCAGGATTGAAATTTTTGATGGTTTTTTACTCCTCTCAACAGCCCAAACAAGTTTCTAAAAGGATGAGTTTGCAACTACTTTACTTTTGGAGAAAATTCAAAACATTCATTATTCAATAGGGCCCAAACTATCAAAAACCAGCGGTTTCAATGAACACACATTTCTTGGTAGAATCATGCAGGACTGAAATTTTTGATGTTTTTCTACTCCTCTCATGAGCCCAAACAAGTCTCTAAAAGCATGAGTTTGCAACTACTTTACTTTTGGAGAAAATTCAAAACATTCATTATTCAATAGGGCCCAAACTATCAAAAACCAGCGGTTTCAATGAACACACATTTCTTGGTAGAATCATGCAGGACTGAAATTTTTGATGTTTTTCTACTCCTCTCATGAGCCCAAACAAGTCTCTAAAAGCATGAGTTTGCAACTACTTTACTTTTGGAGAAAATTCAAAACATTCATTATTCAATAGAGCCCAATAGCAAAAACCAGCGTTTTGAATGAAGAATCACATTTCTTGGTAGAATCATGCAGGATTGAAATTTTTGATGGTTTTTTACTCCTCTCAACAGCCCAAACAAGTTTCTAAAAGGATGAGTTTGCAACTACTTTACTTTTGGAGAAAATTCAAAACATTCATTATTCAATAGGGCCCAAACTATCAAAAACCAGCGGTTTCAATGAACACACATTTCTTGGTAGAATCATGCAGGACTGAAATTTTTGATGTTTTTCTACTCCTCTCATGAGCCCAAACAAGTCTCTAAAAGCATGAGTTTGCAACTACTTTACTTTTGGAGAAAATTCAAAACATTCATTATTCAATAGAGCCCAATAGCAAAAATCAGGTTTTGAATGAAGAATCACATTTCTTGGTAGAATCATGCAGGATTGAAATTTTTGATGGTTTTTTTACTCCTCTCAACAGCCCAAACAAGTTTCTAAAAGGATGAGTTTGCAACTACTTTACTTTTGGAGAAAATTCAAAACATTCATTATTCAATAGGGCCCAAAATATCAAAAACCAGCGGTTTGAATGAACACACATTTCTTGGTAGAATCGTGCAGGACTGAAATTTTTGATGTTTTTCTACTCCTCTCATGAGCCCAAACAAGTCTCTAAAAGGATGAGTTTGCAACTACTTTACTTTTGGAGAAAATTCAAAACATTCATTATTCAATAGAGCTCAATAGCAAAAACCAGCGTTTTGAATGAAGAATCACATTTCTTGGTAGAATCATGCAGGATTGAAATTTTTGATGGTTTTTTACTCCTCTCAACAGCCCAAACAAGTTTCTAAAAGGATGAGTTTGCAACTACTTTACTTTTGGAGAAAATTCAAAACATTCATTATTCAATAGGGCCCAAATTATCAAAAACCAGCGGTTTCAATGAACACACATTTCTTGGTAGAATCATGCAGGACTGACATTTTTGATGTTTTTCTACTCCTCTCATGAGCCCAAACAAGTCTCTAAAAGCATGAGTTTGCAACTACTTTACTTTTGGAGAAAATTCAAAACATTCATTATTCAATAGAGCCCTATAGCAAAAATCAGGTTTTGAATGAAGAATCACATTTCTTGGTAGAATCATGCAGGATTGAAATTTTTGATGGTTTTTTACTCCTCTCAACAGCCCAAACAAGTTTCTAAAAGGATGAGTTTGCAACTACTTTACTTTTGGAGAAAATTCAAAACATTCATTATTCAATAGGGCCCAAACTATCAAAAACCAGTGGTTTGAATGAACACACATTTCTTGGTAGAATCATGCAGGACTGAAATTTTTGATGTTTTTCTACTCCTCTCATGAGCCCAAACAAGTCTCTAAAAGCATGAGTTTGCAACTACTTTACTTTTGGAGAAAATTCAAAACATTCATTACTCAAAAGAGCCCAATAGCAAAAACCAGCGTTTTGAATGAAGAATCACATTTCTTGGTAGAATCATGCAGGATTGAAATTTTTGATGGTTTTTTACTCCTCTCAACAGCCCAAACAAGTTTCTAAAAGGATGAGTTTGCAACTACTTTACTTTTGGAGAAAATTCAAAACATTCATTATTCAATAGGGCCCAAACTATCAAAAACCAGCGGTTTCAATGAACACACATTTCTTGGTAGAATCATGCAGGACTGAAATTTTTGATGTTTTTCTACTCCTCTCATGAGCCCAAACAAGTCTCTAAAAGCATGAGTTTGCAACTACTTTACTTTTGGAGAAAATTCAAAACATTCATTACTCAAAAGAGCCCAATAGCAAAAACCAGCGTTTTGAATGAAGAATCACATTTCTTGGTAGAATCATGCAGGATTGAAATTTTTGATGGTTTTTTACTCCTCTCAACAGCCCAAACAAGTTTCTAAAAGGATGAGTTTGCAACTACTTTACTTTTGGAGAAAATTCAAAACATTCATTATTCAATAGGGCCCAAACTATCAAAAACCAGCGGTTTCAATGAACACACATTTCTTGGTAGAATCATGCAGGACTGAAATTTTTGATGTTTTTCTACTCCTCTCATGAGCTCAAACAAGTCTCTAAAAGCATGAGTTTGCAACTACTTTACTTTTGGAGAAAATTCAAAACATTCATTACTCAAAAGAGCCCAATAGCAAAAACCAGCGTTTTGAATGAAGAATCACATTTCTTGGTAGAATCATGCAGGATTGAAATTTTTGATGGTTTTTTACTCCTCTCAACAGCCCAAACAAGTTTCTAAAAGGATGAGTTTGCAACTACTTTACTTTTGGAGAAAATTCAAAACATTCATTATTCAATAGGGCCCAAACTATCAAAAACCAGCGGTTTCAATGAACACACATTTCTTGGTAGAATCATGCAGGACTGAAATTTTTGATGTTTTTCTACTCCTCTCATGAGCCCAAACAAGTCTCTAAAAGCATGAGTTTGCAACTACTTTACTTTTGGAGAAAATTCAAAACATTCATTATTCAATAGAGCCCAATAGCAAAAATCAGGTTTTGAATGAAGAATCACATTTCTTGGTAAAATCATGCAGGATTGAAATTTTTGATGGTTTTTTACTCCTCTCAACAGCCCAAACAAGTTTCTAAAAGGATGAGTTTGCAACTACTTTACTTTTGGAGAAAATTCAAAACATTCATTATTCAATAGGGCCCAAACTATCAAAAACCAGCGGTTTCAATGAACACACATTTCTTGGTAGAATCATGCAGGACTGAAATTTTTGATGTTTTTCTACTCCTCTCATGAGCCCAAACAAGTCTCTAAAAGCATGAGTTTGCAACTACTTTACTTTTGGAGAAAATTCAAAACATTCATTATTCAATATAGCCCAATAGCAAAAACCAGCGTTTTGAATGAAGAATCACATTTCTTGGTAGAATCATGCAGGATTGAAATTTTTGATGGTTTTTTACTCCTCTCAACAGCTCAAACAGGTTTCTAAAAGGATGAGTTTGCAACTACTTTACTTTTGGAGAAAATTCAAAACATTCATTATTCAATAGGGCCCAAACTATCAAAAACCAGCGGTTTCAATGAACACACATTTCTTGGTAGAATCATGCAGGACTGAAATTTTTGATGTTTTTCTACTCCTCTCATGAGCCCAAACAAGTCTCTAAAAGCATGAGTTTGCAACTACTTTACTTTTGGAGAAAATTCAAAACATTCATTATTCAATAGAGCCCAATAGCAAAAATCAGGTTTTGAATGAAGAATCACATTTCTTGGTAGAATCATGCAGGATTGAAATTTTTGATGGTTTTTTACTCCTCTCAACAGCCCAAACAAGTTTCTAAAAGGATGAGTTTGCAACTACTTTACTTTTGGAGAAAATTCAAAACATTCATTATTCAATAGGGCCCAAACTATCAAAAACCAGCGGTTTCAATGAACACACATTTCTTGGTAGAATCATGCAGGACTGAAATTTTTGATGTTTTTCTACTCCTCTCATGAGCCCAAACAAGTCTCTAAAAGCATGAGTTTGCAACTACTTTACTTTTGGAGAAAATTCAAAACATTCATTATTCAATAGGGCCCAAACTATCAAAAACCAGCGGTTTCAATGAACACACATTTCTTGGTAGAATCATGCAGGACTGAAATTTTTGATGTTTTTCTACTCCTCTCATGAGCCCAAACAAGTCTCTAAAAGCATGAGTTTGCAACTACTTTACTTTTGGAGAAAATTCAAAACATTCATTATTCAATAGAGCCCAATAGCAAAAACCAGCGTTTTGAATGAAGAATCACATTTCTTGGTAGAATCATGCAGGATTGAAATTTTTGATGGTTTTTTACTCCTCTCAACAGCCCAAACAAGTTTCTAAAAGGATGAGTTTGCAACTACTTTACTTTTGGAGAAAATTCAAAACATTCATTATTCAATAGGGCCCAAACTATCAAAAACCAGCGGTTTCAATGAACACACATTTCTTGGTAGAATCATGCAGGACTGAAATTTTTGATGTTTTTCTACTCCTCTCATGAGCCCAAACAAGTCTCTAAAAGCATGAGTTTGCAACTACTTTACTTTTGGAGAAAATTCAAAACATTCATTATTCAATAGAGCCCAATAGCAAAAATCAGGTTTTGAATGAAGAATCACATTTCTTGGTAGAATCATGCAGGATTGAAATTTTTGATGGTTTTTTTACTCCTCTCAACAGCCCAAACAAGTTTCTAAAAGGATGAGTTTGCAACTACTTTACTTTTGGAGAAAATTCAAAACATTCATTATTCAATAGGGCCCAAAATATCAAAAACCAGCGGTTTGAATGAACACACATTTCTTGGTAGAATCGTGCAGGACTGAAATTTTTGATGTTTTTCTACTCCTCTCATGAGCCCAAACAAGTCTCTAAAAGGATGAGTTTGCAACTACTTTACTTTTGGAGAAAATTCAAAACATTCATTATTCAATAGAGCTCAATAGCAAAAACCAGCGTTTTGAATGAAGAATCACATTTCTTGGTAGAATCATGCAGGATTGAAATTTTTGATGGTTTTTTACTCCTCTCAACAGCCCAAACAAGTTTCTAAAAGGATGAGTTTGCAACTACTTTACTTTTGGAGAAAATTCAAAACATTCATTATTCAATAGGGCCCAAATTATCAAAAACCAGCGGTTTCAATGAACACACATTTCTTGGTAGAATCATGCAGGACTGACATTTTTGATGTTTTTCTACTCCTCTCATGAGCCCAAACAAGTCTCTAAAAGCATGAGTTTGCAACTACTTTACTTTTGGAGAAAATTCAAAACATTCATTATTCAATAGAGCCCTATAGCAAAAATCAGGTTTTGAATGAAGAATCACATTTCTTGGTAGAATCATGCAGGATTGAAATTTTTGATGGTTTTTTACTCCTCTCAACAGCCCAAACAAGTTTCTAAAAGGATGAGTTTGCAACTACTTTACTTTTGGAGAAAATTCAAAACATTCATTATTCAATAGGGCCCAAACTATCAAAAACCAGTGGTTTGAATGAACACACATTTCTTGGTAGAATCATGCAGGACTGAAATTTTTGATGTTTTTCTACTCCTCTCATGAGCCCAAACAAGTCTCTAAAAGCATGAGTTTGCAACTACTTTACTTTTGGAGAAAATTCAAAACATTCATTACTCAAAAGAGCCCAATAGCAAAAACCAGCGTTTTGAATGAAGAATCACATTTCTTGGTAGAATCATGCAGGATTGAAATTTTTGATGGTTTTTTACTCCTCTCAACAGCCCAAACAAGTTTCTAAAAGGATGAGTTTGCAACTACTTTACTTTTGGAGAAAATTCAAAACATTCATTATTCAATAGGGCCCAAACTATCAAAAACCAGCGGTTTCAATGAACACACATTTCTTGGTAGAATCATGCAGGACTGAAATTTTTGATGTTTTTCTACTCCTCTCATGAGCCCAAACAAGTCTCTAAAAGCATGAGTTTGCAGCTACTTTACTTTTGGAGAAAATTCAAAACATTCATTATTCAATAGAGCCCAATAGCAAAAATCAGGTTTTGAATGAAGAATCACATTTCTTGGTAAAATCATGCAGGATTGAAATTTTTGATGGTTTTTTACTCCTCTCAACAGCCCAAACAAGTTTCTAAAAGGATGAGTTTGCAACTACTTTACTTTTGGAGAAAATTCAAAACATTCATTATTCAATAGGGCCCAAACTATCAAAAAACAGCGGTTTGAATGAACACACATTTCTTGGTAGAATCATGCAGGACTGAAATTTTTGATGTTTTTCTACTCCTCTCATGAGCCCAAACAAGTCTCTAAAAGCATGAGTTTGCAACTACTTTACTTTTGGAGAAAATTCAAAACATTCATTACTCAAAAGAGCCCAATAGCAAAAACCAGCGTTTTAAATGAAGAATCACATTTCTTGGTAGAATCATGCAGGATTGAAATTCTTGATGGTTTTTTACTTCTCTCAACAGCCCAAACAAGTTTCTAAAAGGATGAGTTTGCAACTACTTTACTTTTGGAGAAAATTCAAAACATTCATTATTCAATAGGGCCCAAACTATCAAAAACCAGCGGTTTCAATGAACACACATTTCTTGGTAGAATCATGCAGGACTGAAATTTTTGATGTTTTTCTACTCCTCTCATGAGCCCAAACAAGTCTCTAAAAGCATGAGTTTGCAACTACTTTACTTTTGGAGAAAATTCAAAACATTCATTACTCAAAAGAGCCCAATAGCAAAAACCAGCGTTTTGAATGAAGAATCACATTTCTTGGTAGAATCATGCAGGATTGAAATTTTTGATGGTTTTTTACTCCTCTCAACAGCCCAAACCAGTTTCTAAAAGGATGAGTTTGCAACTACTTTACTTTTGGAGAAAATTAAAAACATTCATTATTCAATAGGGCCCAAACTATCAAAAACCAGCGGTTTCAATGAACACACATTTCTTGGTAGAATCATGCAGGACTGAAATTTTTGATGTTTTTCTACTCCTCTCATGAGCTCAAACAAGTCTCTAAAAGCATGAGTTTGCAACTACTTTACTTTTGGAGAAAATTCAAAACATTCATTACTCAAAAGAGCCCAATAGCAAAAACCAGCGTTTTGAATGAAGAATCACATTTCTTGGTAGAATCATGCAGGATTGAAATTTTTGATGGTTTTTTACTCCTCTCAACAGCCCAAACAAGTTTCTAAAAGGATGAGTTTGCAACTACTTTACTTTTGGAGAAAATTCAAAACATTCATTATTCAATAGGGCCCAAACTATCAAAAACCAGCGGTTTCAATGAACACACATTTCTTGGTAGAATCATGCAGGACTGAAATTTTTGATGTTTTTCTACTCCTCTCATGAGCCCAAACAAGTCTCTAAAAGCATGAGTTTGCAACTACTTTACTTTTGGAGAAAATTCAAAACATTCATTATTCAATAGAGCCCAATAGCAAAAATCAGGTTTTGAATGAAGAATCACATTTCTTGGTAGAATCATGCAGGATTGAAATTTTTGATGGTTTTTTACTCCTCTCAACAGCCCAAACAAGTTTCTAAAAGGATGAGTTTGCAACTACTTTACTTTTGGAGAAAATTCAAAACATTCATTATTCAATAGGGCCCAAACTATCAAAAACCAGCGGTTTCAATGAACACACATTTCTTGGTAGAATCATGCAGGACTGACATTTTTGATGTTTTTCTACTCCTCTCATGAGCCCAAACAAGTCTCTAAAAGCATGAGTTTGCAACTACTTTACTTTTGGAGAAAATTCAAAACATTCATTATTCAATAGAGCCCTATAGCAAAAATCAGGTTTTGAATGAAGAATCACATTTCTTGGTAGAATCATGCAGGACTGAAATTTTTGATGTTTTTCTACTCCTCTCATGAGCCCAAACAAGTCTCTAAAAGCATGAGTTTGCAACTACTTTACTGTTGGAGAAAATTCAAAACATTCATTACTCAAAAGAGCCCAATAGCAAAAACCAGCGTTTTGAATGAAGAATCACATTTCTTGGTAGAATCATGCAGGATTGAAATTTTTGATGGTTTTTTACTCCTCTCAACAGCCCAAACCAGTTTCTAAAAGGATGAGTTTGCAACTACTTTACTTTTGGAGAAAATTAAAAACATTCATTATTCAATAGGGCCCAAACTATCAAAAACCAGCGGTTTCAATGAACACACATTTCTTGGTAGAATCATGCAGGACTGAAATTTTTGATGTTTTTCTACTCCTCTCATGAGCCCAAACAAGTCTCTAAAAGCATGAGTTTGCACCTACTTTACTTTTGGAGAAAATTCAAAACATTCATTATTCAATAGAGCCCAATAGCAAAAATCAGGTTTTGAATGAAGAATCACATTTCTTGGTAGAATCATGCAGGATTGAAATTTTTGATGGTTTTTTACTCCTCTCAACAGCCCAAACAAGTTTCTAAAAGGATAAGTTTGCAACTACTTTACTTTTGGAGAAAATTCAAAACATTCATTATTCAATAGGGCCCAAACTATCAAAAACCAGCGGTTTCAATGAACACACATTTCTTGGTAGAATCATGCAGGACTGACATTTTTGATGTTTTTCTACTCCTCTCATGAGCCCAAACAAGTCTCTAAAAGCATGAGTTTGCAACTACTTTACTTTTGGAGAAAATTCAAAACATTCATTATTCAATAGAGCCCTATAGCAAAAATCAGGTTTTGAATGAAGAATCACATTTCTTGGTAGAATCATGCAGGATTGAAATTTTTGATGGTTTTTTACTCCTCTCAACAGCCCAAACAAGTTTCTAAAAGGATGAGTTTGCAACTACTTTACTTTTGGAGAAAATTCAAAACATTCATTATTCAATAGGGCCCAAACTATCAAAAACCAGTGGTTTGAATGAACACACATTTCTTGGTAGAATCATGCAGGACTGAAATTTTTGATGTTTTTCTACTCCTCTCATGAGCCCAAACAAGTCTCTAAAAGCATGAGTTTGCAACTACTTTACTTTTGGAGAAAATTCAAAACATTCATTACTCAAAAGAGCCCAATAGCAAAAACCAGCGTTTTGAATGAAGAATCACATTTCTTGGTAGAATCATGCAGGATTGAAATTTTTGATGGTTTTTTACTCCTCTCAACAGCCCAAACAAGTTTCTAAAAGGATGAGTTTGCAACTACTTTACTTTTGGAGAAAATTCAAAACATTCATTATTCAATAGGGCCCAAACTATCAAAAACCAGCGGTTTCAATGAACACACATTTCTTGGTAGAATCATGCAGGACTGAAATTTTTGATGTTTTTCTACTCCTCTCATGAGCCCAAACAAGTCTCTAAAAGCATGAGTTTGCAACTACTTTACTTTTGGAGAAAATTCAAAACATTCATTATTCAATAGAGCCCAATAGCAAAAATCAGGTTTTGAATGAAGAATCACATTTCTTGGTAAAATCATGCAGGATTGAAATTTTTGATGGTTTTTTACTCCTCTCAACAGCCCAAACAAGTTTCTAAAAGGATGAGTTTGCAACTACTTTACTTTTGGAGAAAATTCAAAACATTCATTATTCAATAGGGCCCAAACTATCAAAAACCAGCGGTTTCAATGAACACACATTTCTTGGTAGAATCATGCAGGACTGAAATTTTTGATGTTTTTCTACTCCTCTCATGAGCCCAAAGAAGTCTCTAAAAGCATGAGTTTGCAACTACTTTACTTTTGGAGAAAATTCAAAACATTCATTACTCAAAAGAGCCCAATAGCAAAAACCAGCGTTTTGAATGAAGAATCACATTTCTTGGTAGAATCATGCAGGATTGAAATTTTTGATGGTTTTTTACTCCTCTCAACAGCCCAAACAAGTTTCTAAAAGGATGAGTTTGCAACTACTTTACTTTTGGAGAAAATTAAAAACATTCATTATTCAATAGGGCCCAAACTATCAAAAACCAGCGGTTTCAATGAACACACATTTCTTGGTAGAATCATGCAGGACTGACATTTTTGATGTTTTTCTACTCCTCTCATGAGCCCAAACAAGTCTCTAAAAGCATGAGTTTGCAACTACTTTACTTTTGTAGAAAATTCAAAACATTCATTATTCAATAGAGCCCTATAGCAAAAATCAGGTTTTGAATGAAGAATCACATTTCTTGGTAGAATCATGCAGGATTGAAATTTTTGATGGTTTTTTACTCCTCTCAACAGCCCAAACAAGTTTCTAAAAGGATGAGTTTGCAACTACTTTACTTTTGGAGAAAATTCAAAACATTCATTATTCAATAGGGCCCAAACTATCAAAAACCAGTGGTTTGAATGAACACACATTTCTTGGTAGAATCATGCAGGACTGAAATTTTTGATGTTTTTCTACTCCTCTCATGAGCCCAAACAAGTCTCTAAAAGCATGAGTTTGCAACTACTTTACTTTTGGAGAAAATTCAAAACATTCATTATTCAATAGAGCCCAATAGCAAAAACCAGCGTTTTGAATGAAGAATCACATTTCTTGGTAGAATCATGCAGGATTGAAATTTTTGATGGTTTTTTACTCCTCTCAACAGCTCAAACAGGTTTCTAAAAGGATGAGTTTGCAACTACTTTACTTTTGGAGAAAATTCAAAACATTCATTATTCAATAGGGCCCAAACTATCAAAAACCAGCGGTTTCAATGAACACACATTTCTTGGTAGAATCATGCAGGACTGAAATTTTTGATGTTTTTCTACTCCTCTCATGAGCCCAAACAAGTCTCTAAAAGCATGAGTTTGCAACTACTTTACTTTTGGAGAAAATTCAAAACATTCATTATTCAATAGAGCCCAATAGCAAAAATCAGGTTTTGAATGAAGAATCACATTTCTTGGTAAAATCATGCAGGATTGAAATTTTTGATGGTTTTTTACTCCTCTCAACAGCCCAAACAAGTTTCTAAAAGGATGAGTTTGCAACTACTTTACTTTTGGAGAAAATTCAAAACATTCATTATTCAATAGGGCCCAAACTATCAAAAACCAGCGGTTTCAATGAACACACATTTCTTGGTAGAATCATGCAGGACTGAAATTTTTGATGTTTTTCTACTCCTCTCATGAGCCCAAACAAGTCTCTAAAAGCATGAGTTTGCAACTACTTTACTTTTGGAGAAAATTCAAAACATTCATTATTCAATAGAGCCCAATAGCAAAAACCAGCGTTTTGAATGAAGAATCACATTTCTTGGTAGAATCATGCAGGATTGAAATTTTTGATGGTTTTTTACTCCTCTCAACAGCCCAAACAAGTTTCTAAAAGGATGAGTTTGCAACTACTTTACTTTTGGAGAAAATTCAAAACATTCATTATTCAATAGGGCCCAAACTATCAAAAACCAGCGGTTTCAATGAACACACATTTCTTGGTAGAATCATGCAGGACTGAAATTTTTGATGTTTTTCTACTCCTCTCATGAGCCCAAACAAGTCTCTAAAAGCATGAGTTTGCAACTACTTTACTTTTGGAAAAAATTCAAAACATTCATTATTCAATAGAGCCCAATAGCAAAAATCAGGTTTTGAATGAAGAATCACATTTCTTGGTAGAATCATGCAGGATTGAAATTTTTGATGGTTTTTTTACTCCTCTCAACAGCCCAAACAAGTTTCTAAAAGGATGAGTTTGCAACTACTTTACTTTTGGAGAAAATTCAAAACATTCATTATTCAATAGGGCCCAAAATATCAAAAACCAGCAGTTTGAATGAACACACATTTCTTGGTAGAATCGTGCAGGACTGAAATTTTTGATGTTTTTCTACTCCTCTCATGAGCCCAAACAAGTCTCTAAAAGGATGAGTTTGCAACTACTTTACTTTTGGAGAAAATTCAAAACATTCATTATTCAATAGAGCCCAATAGCAAAAACCAGCGTTTTGAATGAAGAATCACATTTCTTGGTAGAATCATGCAGGATTGAAATTTTTGATGGTTTTTTACTCCTCTCAACAGCCCAAACAAGTTTCTAAAAGGATGAGTTTGCAACTACTTTACTTTTGGAGAAAATTCAAAACATTCATTATTCAATAGGGCCCAAACTATCAAAAACCAGCGGTTTCAATGAACACACATTTCTTGGTAGAATCATGCAGGACTGAAATTTTTGATGTTTTTCTACTCCTCTCATGAGCCCAAACAAGTCTCTAAAAGCATGAGTTTGCAACTACTTTACTTTTGGAGAAAATTCAAAACATTCATTATTCAATAGAGCCCAATAGCAAAAATCAGGTTTTGAATGAAGAATCACATTTCTTGGTAGAATCATGCAGGATTGAAATTTTTGATGGTTTTTTACTCCTCTCAACAGCCCAAACAAGTTTCTAAAAGGATGAGTTTGCAACTACTTTACTTTTGGAGAAAATTCAAAACATTCATTATTCAATAGGGCCCAAACTATCAAAAACCAGTGGTTTGAATGAACACACATTTCTTGGTAGAATCATGCAGGACTGAAATTTTTGATGTTTTTCTACTCCTCTCATGAGCCCAAACAAGTCTCTAAAAGCATGAGTTTGCAACTACTTTACTTTTGGAGAAAATTCAAAACATTCATTACTCAAAAGAGCCCAATAGCAAAAACCAGTGTTTTGAATGAAGAATCACATTTCTTGGTAGAATCATGCAGGATTGAAATTTTTGATGGTTTTTTACTCCTCTCAACAGCCCAAACAAGTTTCTAAAAGGATGAGTTTGCAACTACTTTACTTTTGGAGAAAATTCAAAACATTCATTATTCAATAGGGCCCAAACTATCAAAAACCAGCGGTTTCAATGAACACACATTTCTTGGTAGAATCATGCAGGACTGAAATTTTTGATGTTTTTCTACTCCTCTCATGAGCCCAAACAAGTCTCTAAAAGCATGAGTTTGCAACTACTTTACTTTTGGAGAAAATTCAAAACATTCATTATTCAATAGAGCCCAATAGCAAAAATCAGGTTTTGAATGAAGAATCACATTTCTTGGTAAAATCATGCAGGATTGAAATTTTTGATGGTTTTTACTCCTCTCAACAGCCCAAACAAGTTTCTAAAAGGATGAGTTTGCAACTACTTTACTTTTGGAGAAAATTCAAAACATTCATTATTCAATAGGGCCCAAACTATCAAAAACCAGCGGTTTGAATGAACACACATTTCTTGGTAGAATCATGCAGGACTGAAATTTTTGATGTTTTTCTACTCCTCTCATGAGCCCAAACAAGTCTCTAAAAGCATGAGTTTGCAACTACTTTACTTTTGGAGAAAATTCAAAACATTCATTACTCAAAAGAGCCCAATAGCAAAAACCAGCGTTTTAAATGAAGAATCACATTTCTTGGTAGAATCATGCAGGATTGAAATTCTTGATGGTTTTTTACTTCTCTAAACAGCCCAAACAAGTTTCTAAAAGGATGAGTTTGCAACTACTTTACTTTTGGAGAAAATTCAAAACATTCATTATTCAATAGGGCCCAAACTATCAAAAACCAGCGGTTTCAATGAACACACATTTCTTGGTAGAATCATGCAGGACTGAAATTTTTGATGTTTTTCTACTCCTCTCATGAGCCCAAACAAGTCTCTAAAAGCATGAGTTTGCAACTACTTTACTTTTGGAGAAAATTCAAAACATTCATTACTCAAAAGAGCCCAATAGCAAAAACCAGCGTTTTGAATGAAGAATCACATTTCTTGGTAGAATCATGCAGGATTGAAATTTTTGATGGTTTTTTACTCCTCTCAACAGCCCAAACCAGTTTCTAAAAGGATGAGTTTGCAACTACTTTACTTTTGGAGAAAATTAAAAACATTCATTATTCAATAGGGCCCAAACTATCAAAAACCAGCGGTTTCAATGAACACACATTTCTTGGTAGAATCATGCAGGACTGAAATTTTTGATGTTTTTCTACTCCTCTCATGAGCTCAAACAAGTCTCTAAAAGCATGAGTTTGCAACTACTTTACTTTTGGAGAAAATTCAAAACATTCATTACTCAAAAGAGCCCAATAGCAAAAACCAGCGTTTTGAATGAAGAATCACATTTCTTGGTAGAATCATGCAGGATTGAAATTTTTGATGGTTTTTTACTCCTCTCAACAGCCCAAACAAGTTTCTAAAAGGATGAGTTTGCAACTACTTTACTTTTGGAGAAAATTCAAAACATTCATTATTCAATAGGGCCCAAACTATCAAAAACCAGCGGTTTCAATGAACACACATTTCTTGGTAGAATCATGCAGGACTGAAATTTTTGATGTTTTTCTACTCCTCTCATGAGCCCAAACAAGTCTCTAAAAGCATGAGTTTGCAACTACTTTACTTTTGGAGAAAATTCAAAACATTCATTATTCAATAGAGCCCAATAGCAAAAACCAGCGTTTTGAATGAAGAATCACATTTCTTGGTAGAATCATGCAGGATTGAAATTTTTGATGGTTTTTTACTCCTCTCAACAGCCCAAACAAGTTTCTAAAAGGATGAGTTTGCAACTACTTTACTTTTGGAGAAAATTCAAAACATTCATTATTCAATAGGGCCCAAACTATCAAAAACCAGCGGTTTCAATGAACACACATTTCTTGGTAGAATCATGCAGGACTGAAATTTTTGATGTTTTTCTACTCCTCTCATGAGCCCAAACAAGTCTCTAAAAGCATGAGTTTGCAACTACTTTACTTTTGGAGAAAATTCAAAACATTCATTATTCAATAGAGCCCAATAGCAAAAATCAGGTTTTGAATGAAGAATCACATTTCTTGGTAAAATCATGCAGGATTGAAATTTTTGATGGTTTTTACTCCTCTCAACAGCCCAAACAAGTTTCTAAAAGGATGAGTTTGCAACTACTTTACTTTTGGAGAAAATTCAAAACATTCATTATTCAATAGGGCCCAAACTATCAAAAACCAGCGGTTTGAATGAACACACATTTCTTGGTAGAATCATGCAGGACTGAAATTTTTGATGTTTTTCTACTCCTCTCATGAGCCCAAACAAGTCTCTAAAAGCATGAGTTTGCAACTACTTTACTTTTGGAGAAAATTCAAAACATTCATTACTCAAAAGAGCCCAATAGCAAAAACCAGCGTTTTAAATGAAGAATCACATTTCTTGGTAGAATCATGCAGGATTGAAATTCTTGATGGTTTTTTACTTCTCTAAACAGCCCAAACAAGTTTCTAAAAGGATGAGTTTGCAACTACTTTACTTTTGGAGAAAATTCAAAACATTCATTATTCAATAGGGCCCAAACTATCAAAAACCAGCGGTTTCAATGAACACACATTTCTTGGTAGAATCATGCAGGACTGAAATTTTTGATGTTTTTCTACTCCTCTCATGAGCCCAAACAAGTCTCTAAAAGCATGAGTTTGCAACTACTTTACTTTTGGAGAAAATTCAAAACATTCATTACTCAAAAGAGCCCAATAGCAAAAACCAGCGTTTTGAATGAAGAATCACATTTCTTGGTAGAATCATGCAGGATTGAAATTTTTGATGGTTTTTTACTCCTCTCAACAGCCCAAACCAGTTTCTAAAAGGATGAGTTTGCAACTACTTTACTTTTGGAGAAAATTAAAAACATTCATTATTCAATAGGGCCCAAACTATCAAAAACCAGCGGTTTCAATGAACACACATTTCTTGGTAGAATCATGCAGGACTGAAATTTTTGATGTTTTTCTACTCCTCTCATGAGCTCAAACAAGTCTCTAAAAGCATGAGTTTGCAACTACTTTACTTTTGGAGAAAATTCAAAACATTCATTACTCAAAAGAGCCCAATAGCAAAAACCAGCGTTTTGAATGAAGAATCACATTTCTTGGTAGAATCATGCAGGATTGAAATTTTTGATGGTTTTTTACTCCTCTCAACAGCCCAAACAAGTTTCTAAAAGGATGAGTTTGCAACTACTTTACTTTTGGAGAAAATTCAAAACATTCATTATTCAATAGGGCCCAAACTATCAAAAACCAGCGGTTTCAATGAACACACATTTCTTGGTAGAATCATGCAGGACTGAAATTTTTGATGTTTTTCTACTCCTCTCATGAGCCCAAACAAGTCTCTAAAAGCATGAGTTTGCAACTACTTTACTTTTGGAGAAAATTCAAAACATTCATTATTCAATAGAGCCCAATAGCAAAAATCAGGTTTTGAATGAAGAATCACATTTCTTGGTAAAATCATGCAGGATTGAAATTTTTGATGGTTTTTTACTCCTCTCAACAGCCCAAACAAGTTTCTAAAAGGATGAGTTTGCAACTACTTTACTTTTGGAGAAAATTCAAAACATTCATTATTCAATAGGGCCCAAACTATCAAAAACCAGCGGTTTGAATGAACACACATTTCTTGGTAGAATCATGCAGGACTGAAATTTTTGATGTTTTTCTACTCCTCTCATGAGCCCAAACAAGTCTCTAAAAGCATGAGTTTGCAACTACTTTACTTTTGGAGAAAATTCAAAACATTCATTACTCAAAAGAGCCCAATAGCAAAAACCAGCGTTTTGAATGAAGAATCACATTTCTTGGTAGAATCATGCAGGATTGAAATTTTTGATGGTTTTTTACTCCTCTCAACAGCCCAAACAAGTTTCTAAAAGGATGAGTTTGCAACTACTTTACTTTTGGAGAAAATTCAAAACATTCATTATTCAATAGGGCCCAAACTATCAAAAACCAGCGGTTTCAATGAACACACATTTCTTGGTAGAATCATGCAGGACTGACATTTTTGATGTTTTTCTACTCCTCTCATGAGCCCAAACAAGTCTCTAAAAGCATGAGTTTGCAACTACTTTACTTTTGGAGAAAATTCAAAACATTCATTATTCAATAGAGCCCTATAGCAAAAATCAGGTTTTGAATGAAGAATCACATTTCTTGGTAGAATCATGCAGGATTGAAATTTTTGATGGTTTTTTACTCCTCTCAACAGCCCAAACAAGTTTCTAAAAGGATGAGTTTGCAACTACTTTACTTTTGGAGAAAATTCAAAACATTCATTATTCAATAGGGCCCAAACTATCAAAAACCAGTGGTTTGAATGAACACACATTTCTTGGTAGAATCATGCAGGACTGAAATTTTTGATGTTTTTCTACTCCTCTCATGAGCCCAAACAAGACTCTAAAAGCATGAGTTTGCAACTACTTTACTTTTGGAGAAAATTCAAAACATTCATTACTCAAAAGAGCCCAATAGCAAAAACCAGCGTTTTGAATGAAGAATCACATTTCTTGGTAGAATCATGCAGGATTGAAATTTTTGATGGTTTTTTACTCCTCTCAACAGCCCAAACAAGTTTCTAAAAGGATGAGTTTGCAACTACTTTACTTTTGGAGAAAATTCAAAACATTCATTATTCAATAGGGCCCAAACTATCAAAAACCAGCGGTTTCAATGAACACACATTTCTTGGTAGAATCATGCAGGACTGAAATTTTTGATGTTTTTCTACTCCTCTCATGAGCCCAAACAAGTCTCTAAAAGCATGAGTTTGCAACTACTTTACTTTTGGAGAAAATTCAAAACATTCATTATTCAATAGAGCCCAATAGCAAAAATCAGGTTTTGAATGAAGAATCACATTTCTTGGTAAAATCATGCAGGATTGAAATTTTTGATGGTTTTTTACTCCTCTCAACAGCCTAAACAAGTTTCTAAAAGGATGAGTTTGCAACTACTTTACTTTTGGAGAAAATTCAAAACATTCATTATTCAATAGGGCCCAAACTATCAAAAACCAGCGGTTTGAATGAACACACATTTCTTGGTAGAATCATGCAGGACTGAAATTTTTGATGTTTTTCTACTCCTCTCATGAGCCCAAACAAGTCTCTAAAAGCATGAGTTTGCAACTACTTTACTTTTGGAGAAAATTCAAAACATTCATTACTCAAAAGAGCCCAATAGCAAAAACCAGCGTTTTAAATGAAGAATCACATTTCTTGGTAGAATCATGCAGGATTGAAATTCTTGATGGTTTTTTACTTCTCTCAACAGCCCAAACAAGTTTCTAAAAGGATGAGTTTGCAACTACTTTACTTTTGGAGAAAATTCAAAACATTCATTATTCAATAGGGCCCAAACTATCAAAAACCAGCGGTTTCAATGAACACACATTTCTTGGTAGAATCATGCAGGACTGAAATTTTTGATGTTTTTCTACTCCTCTCATGAGCCCAAACAAGTCTCTAAAAGCATGAGTTTGCAACTACTTTACTTTTGGAGAAAATTCAAAACATTCATTACTCAAAAGAGCCCAATAGCAAAAACCAGCGTTTTGAATGAAGAATCACATTTCTTGGTAGAATCATGCAGGATTGAAATTTTTGATGGTTTTTTACTCCTCTCAACAGCCCAAACAAGTTTCTAAAAGGATGAGTTTGCAACTACTTTACTTTTGGAGAAAATTCAAAACATTCATTATTCAATAGGGCCCAAACTATCAAAAACCAGCGGTTTCAATGAACACACATTTCTTGGTAGAATCATGCAGGACTGAAATTTTTGATGTTTTTCTACTCCTCTCATGAGCCCAAACAAGTCTCTAAAAGCATGAGTTTGCAACTACTTTACTTTTGGAGAAAATTCAAAACATTCATTATTCAATAGAGCCCAATAGCAAAAATCAGGTTTTGAATGAAGAATCACATTTCTTGGTAAAATCATGCAGGATTGAAATTTTTGATGGTTTTTTACTCCTCTCAACAGCCCAAACAAGTTTCTAAAAGGATGAGTTTGCAACTACTTTACTTTTGGAGAAAATTCAAAACATTCATTATTCAATAGGGCCCAACTATCAAAAACCAGCGGTTTCAATGAACACACATTTCTTGGTAGAATCATGCAGGACTGAAATTTTTGATGTTTTTCTACTCCTCTCATGAGCCCAAACAAGTCTCTAAAAGCATGAGTTTGCAACTACTTTACTTTTGGAGAAAATTCAAAACATTCATTATTCAATAGAGCCCAATAGCAAAAACCAGCGTTTTGAATGAAGAATCACATTTCTTGGTAGAATCATGCAGGATTGAAATTTTTGATGGTTTTTTACTCCTCTCAACAGCCCAAACAAGTTTCTAAAAGGATGAGTTTGCAACTACTTTACTTTTGGAGAAAATTCAAAACATTCATTATTCAATAGGGCCCAAACTATCAAAAACCAGCGGTTTCAATGAACACACATTTCTTGGTAGAATCATGCAGGACTGAAATTTTTGATGTTTTTCTACTCCTCTCATGAGCCCAAACAAGTCTCTAAAAGCATGAGTTTGCAACTACTTTACTTTTGGAGAAAATTCAAAACATTCATTATTCAATAGAGCCCAATAGCAAAAATCAGGTTTTGAATGAAGAATCACATTTCTTGGTAGAATCATGCAGGATTGAAATTTTTGATGGTTTTTTTACTCCTCTCAACAGCCCAAACAAGTTTCTAAAAGGATGAGTTTGCAACTACTTTACTTTTGGAGAAAATTCAAAACATTCATTATTCAATAGGGCCCAAAATATCAAAAACCAGCGGTTTGAATGAACACACATTTCTTGGTAGAATCGTGCAGGACTGAAATTTTTGATGTTTTTCTACTCCTCTCATGAGCCCAAACAAGTCTCTAAAAGGATGAGTTTGCAACTACTTTACTTTTGGAGAAAATTCAAAACATTCATTATTCAATAGAGCCCAATAGCAAAAACCAGCGTTTTGAATGAAGAATCACATTTCTTGGTAGAATCATGCAGGATTGAAATTTTTGATGGTTTTTTACTCCTCTCAACAGCCCAAACAAGTTTCTAAAAGGATGAGTTTGCAACTACTTTACTTTTGGAGAAAATTCAAAACATTCATTATTCAATAGGGCCCAAACTATCAAAAACCAGCGGTTTCAATGAACACACATTTCTTGGTAGAATCATGCAGGACTGACATTTTTGATGTTTTTCTACTCCTCTCATGAGCCCAAACAAGTCTCTAAAAGCATGAGTTTGCAACTACTTTACTTTTGGAGAAAATTCAAAACATTCATTATTCAATAGAGCCCTATAGCAAAAATCAGGTTTTGAATGAAGAATCACATTTCTTGGTAGAATCATGCAGGATTGAAATTTTTGATGGTTTTTTACTCCTCTCAACAGCCCAAACAAGTTTCTAAAAGGATGAGTTTGCAACTACTTTACTTTTGGAGAAAATTCAAAACATTCATTATTCAATAGGGCCCAAACTATCAAAAACCAGTGGTTTGAATGAACACACATTTCTTGGTAGAATCATGCAGGACTGAAATTTTTGATGTTTTTCTACTCCTCTCATGAGCCCAAACAAGTCTCTAAAAGCATGAGTTTGCAACTACTTTACTTTTGGAGAAAATTCAAAACATTCATTATTCAATAGAGCCCAATAGCAAAAACCAGCGTTTTGAATGAAGAATCACATTTCTTGGTAGAATCATGCAGGATTGAAATTTTTGATGGTTTTTTACTCCTCTCAACAGCTCAAACAGGTTTCTAAAAGGATGAGTTTGCAACTACTTTACTTTTGGAGAAAATTCAAAACATTCATTATTCAATAGGGCCCAAACTATCAAAAACCAGCGGTTTCAATGAACACACATTTCTTGGTAGAATCATGCAGGACTGAAATTTTTGATGTTTTTCTACTCCTCTCATGAGCCCAAACAAGTCTCTAAAAGCATGAGTTTGCAACTACTTTACTTTTGGAGAAAATTCAAAACATTCATTATTCAATAGAGCCCAATAGCAAAAATCAGGTTTTGAATGAAGAATCACATTTCTTGGTAGAATCATGCAGGATTGAAATTTTTGATGGTTTTTTACTCCTCTCAACAGCCCAAACAAGTTTCTAAAAGGATGAGTTTGCAACTACTTTACTTTTGGAGAAAATTCAAAACATTCATTATTCAATAGGGCCCAAACTATCAAAAACCAGCGGTTTCAATGAACACACATTTCTTGGTAGAATCATGCAGGACTGAAATTTTTGATGTTTTTCTACTCCTCTCATGAGCCCAAACAAGTCTCTAAAAGCATGAGTTTGCAACTACTTTACTTTTGGAGAAAATTCAAAACATTCATTATTCAATAGAGCCCAATAGCAAAAATCAGGTTTTGAATGAAGAATCACATTTCTTGGTAAAATCATGCAGGATTGAAATTTTTGATGGTTTTTTACTCCTCTCAACAGCCCAAACAAGTTTCTAAAAGGATGAGTTTGCAACTACTTTACTTTTGGAGAAAATTCAAAACATTCATTATTCAATAGGGCCCAACTATCAAAAACCAGCGGTTTCAATGAACACACATTTCTTGGTAGAATCATGCAGGACTGAAATTTTTGATGTTTTTCTACTCCTCTCATGAGCCCAAACAAGTCTCTAAAAGCATGAGTTTGCAACTACTTTACTTTTGGAGAAAATTCAAAACATTCATTATTCAATAGAGCCCAATAGCAAAAACCAGCGTTTTGAATGAAGAATCACATTTCTTGGTAGAATCATGCAGGATTGAAATTTTTGATGGTTTTTTACTCCTCTCAACAGCCCAAACAAGTTTCTAAAAGGATGAGTTTGCAACTACTTTACTTTTGGAGAAAATTCAAAACATTCATTATTCAATAGGGCCCAAACTATCAAAAACCAGCGGTTTCAATGAACACACATTTCTTGGTAGAATCATGCAGGACTGAAATTTTTGATGTTTTTCTACTCCTCTCATGAGCCCAAACAAGTCTCTAAAAGCATGAGTTTGCAACTACTTTACTTTTGGAGAAAATTCAAAACATTCATTATTCAATAGAGCCCAATAGCAAAAATCAGGTTTTGAATGAAGAATCACATTTCTTGGTAGAATCATGCAGGATTGAAATTTTTGATGGTTTTTTTACTCCTCTCAACAGCCCAAACAAGTTTCTAAAAGGATGAGTTTGCAACTACTTTACTTTTGGAGAAAATTCAAAACATTCATTATTCAATAGGGCCCAAAATATCAAAAACCAGCGGTTTGAATGAACACACATTTCTTGGTAGAATCGTGCAGGACTGAAATTTTTGATGTTTTTCTACTCCTCTCATGAGCCCAAACAAGTCTCTAAAAGGATGAGTTTGCAACTACTTTACTTTTGGAGAAAATTCAAAACATTCATTATTCAATAGAGCCCAATAGCAAAAACCAGCGTTTTGAATGAAGAATCACATTTCTTGGTAGAATCATGCAGGATTGAAATTTTTGATGGTTTTTTACTCCTCTCAACAGCCCAAACAAGTTTCTAAAAGGATGAGTTTGCAACTACTTTACTTTTGGAGAAAATTCAAAACATTCATTATTCAATAGGGCCCAAACTATCAAAAACCAGCGGTTTCAATGAACACACATTTCTTGGTAGAATCATGCAGGACTGACATTTTTGATGTTTTTCTACTCCTCTCATGAGCCCAAACAAGTCTCTAAAAGCATGAGTTTGCAACTACTTTACTTTTGGAGAAAATTCAAAACATTCATTATTCAATAGAGCCCTATAGCAAAAATCAGGTTTTGAATGAAGAATCACATTTCTTGGTAGAATCATGCAGGATTGAAATTTTTGATGGTTTTTTACTCCTCTCAACAGCCCAAACAAGTTTCTAAAAGGATGAGTTTGCAACTACTTTACTTTTGGAGAAAATTCAAAACATTCATTATTCAATAGGGCCCAAACTATCAAAAACCAGTGGTTTGAATGAACACACATTTCTTGGTAGAATCATGCAGGACTGAAATTTTTGATGTTTTTCTACTCCTCTCATGAGCCCAAACAAGTCTCTAAAAGCATGAGTTTGCAACTACTTTACTTTTGGAGAAAATTCAAAACATTCATTACTCAAAAGAGCCCAATAGCAAAAACCAGCGTTTTGAATGAAGAATCACATTTCTTGGTAGAATCATGCAGGATTGAAATTTTTGATGGTTTTTTACTCCTCTCAACAGCCCAAACCAGTTTCTAAAAGGATGAGTTTGCAACTACTTTACTTTTGGAGAAAATTAAAAACATTCATTATTCAATAGGGCCCAAACTATCAAAAACCAGCGGTTTCAATGAACACACATTTCTTGGTAGAATCATGCAGGACTGAAATTTTTGATGTTTTTCTACTCCTCTCATGAGCTCAAACAAGTCTCTAAAAGCATGAGTTTGCAACTACTTTACTTTTGGAGAAAATTCAAAACATTCATTACTCAAAAGAGCCCAATAGCAAAAACCAGCGTTTTGAATGAAGAATCACATTTCTTGGTAGAATCATGCAGGATTGAAATTTTTGATGGTTTTTTACTCCTCTCAACAGCCCAAACAAGTTTCTAAAAGGATGAGTTTGCAACTACTTTAATTTTGGAGAAAATTCAAAACATTCATTATTCAATAGGTCCCAAACTATCAAAAACCAGCGGTTTCAATGAACACACATTTCTTGGTAGAATCATGCAGGACTGAAATTTTTGATGTTTTTCTACTCCTCTCATGAGCCCAAACAAGTCTCTAAAAGCATGAGTTTGCAACTACTTTACTTTTGGAGAAAATTCAAAACATTCATTATTCAATAGAGCCCAATAGCAAAAATCAGGTTTTGAATGAAGAATCACATTTCTTGGTAGAATCATGCAGGATTGAAATTTTTGATGGTTTTTTACTCCTCTCAACAGCCCAAACAAGTTTCTAAAAGGATGAGTTTGCAACTATTTTACTTTTGGAGAAAATTCAAAACATTCATTATTCAATAGGGCCCAAACTATCAAAAACCAGCGGTTTCAATGAACACACATTTCTTGGTAGAATCATGCAGGACTGAAATTTTTGATGTTTTTCTACTCCTCTCATGAGCCCAAACAAGTCTCTAAAAGCATGAGTTTGCAACTACTTTACTTTTGGAGAAAATTCAAAACATTCATTATTCAATAGAGCCCAATAGCAAAAATCAGGTTTTGAATGAAGAATCACATTTCTTGGTAAAATCATGCAGGATTGAAATTTTTGATGGTTTTTTACTCCTCTCAACAGCCCAAACAAGTTTCTAAAAGGATGAGTTTGCAACTACTTTACTTTTGGAGAAAATTCAAAACATTCATTATTCAATAGGGCCCAAACTATCAAAAACCAGCGGTTTGAATGAACACACATTTCTTGGTAGAATCATGCAGGACTGAAATTTTTGATGTTTTTCTACTCCTCTCATGAGCCCAAACAAGTCTCTAAAAGCATGAGTTTGCAACTACTTTACTTTTGGAGAAAATTCAAAACATTCATTACTCAAAAGAGCCCAATAGCAAAAACCAGCGTTTTGAATGAAGAATCACATTTCTTGGTAGAATCATGCAGGATTGAAATTTTTGATGGTTTTTTACTCCTCTCAACAGCCCAAACAAGTTTCTAAAAGGATGAGTTTGCAACTACTTTACTTTTGGAGAAAATTCAAAACATTCATTATTCAATAGGGCCCAAACTATCAAAAACCAGCGGTTTCAATGAACACACATTTCTTGGTAGAATCATGCAGGACTGAAATTTTTGATGTTTTTCTACTCCTCTCATGAGCCCAAACAAGTCTCTAAAAGCATGAGTTTGCAACTACTTTACTTTTGGAGAAAATTCAAAACATTCATTATTCAATAGAGCCCAATAGCAAAAATCAGGTTTTGAATGAAGAATCACATTTCTTGGTAGAATCATGCAGGATTGAAATTTTTGATGGTTTTTTACTCCTCTCAACAGCCCAAACAAGTTTCTAAAAGGATGAGTTTGCAACTACTTTACTTTTGGAGAAAATTCAAAACATTCATTATTCAATAGGGCCCAAACTATCAAAAACCAGCGGTTTCAATGAACACACATTTCTTGGTAGAATCATGCAGGACTGAAATTTTTGATGTTTTTCTACTCCTTTCATGAGCCCAAACAAGTCTCTAAAAGCATGAGTTTGCAACTACTTTACTTTTGGAGAAAATTCAAAACATTCACTATTCAATAGAGCCCAATAGCAAAAATCAGGTTTTGAATGAAGAATCACATTTCTTGGTAAAATCATGCAGGATTGAAATTTTTGATGGTTTTTTACTCCTCTCAACAGCCCAAACAAGTTTCTAAAAGGATGAGTTTGCAACTACTTTACTTTTGGAGAAAATTCAAAACATTCATTATTCAATAGGGCCCAAACTATCAAAAACCAGCGGTTTCAATGAACACACATTTCTTGGTAGAATCATGCAGGACTGAAATTTTTGATGTTTTTCTACTCCTCTCATGAGCCCAAACAAGTCTCTAAAAGCATGAGTTTGCAACTACTTTACTTTTGGAGAAAATTCAAAACATTCATTATTCAATAGAGCCCAATAGCAAAAATCAGGTTTTGAATGAAGAATCACATTTCTTGGTAGAATCATGCAGGATTGAAATTTTTGATGGTTTTTTACTCCTCTCAACAGCCCAAACAAGTTTCTAAAAGGATGAGTTTGCAACTACTTTACTTTTGGAGAAAATTCAAAACATTCATTATTCAATAGGGCCCAAACTATCAAAAACCAGCGGTTTCAATGAACACACATTTCTTGGTAGAATCATGCAGGACTGAAATTTTTGATGTTTTTCTACTCCTCTCATGAGCCCAAACAAGTCTCTAAAAGCATGAGTTTGCAACTACTTTACTTTTGGAGAAAATTCAAAACATTCATTATTCAATAGAGCCCAATAGCAAAAATCAGGTTTTGAATGAAGAATCACATTTCTTGGTAGAATCATGCAGGATTGAAATTTTTGATGGTTTTTTACTCCTCTCAACAGCCCAAACAAGTTTCTAAAAGGATGAGTTTGCAACTACTTTACTTTTGGAGAAAATTCAAAACATTCATTATTCAATAGGGCCCAAACTATCAAAAACCAGCGGTTTGAATGAACACACATTTCTTGGTAGAATCATGCAGGACTGAAATTTTTGATGTTTTTCTACTCCTCTCATGAGCCCAAACAAGTCTCTAAAAGCATGAGTTTGCAACTACTTTACTTTTGGAGAAAATTCAAAACATTCATTACTCAAAAGAGCCCAATAGCAAAAACCAGCGTTTTGAATGAAGAATCACATTTCTTGGTAGAATCATGCAGGATTGAAATTTTTGATGGTTTTTTACTCCTCTCAACAGCCCAAACAAGTTTCTAAAAGGATGAGTTTGCAACTACTTTACTTTTGGAGAAAATTCAAAACATTCATTATTCAATAGGGCCCAAACTATCAAAAACCAGCGGTTTCAATGAACACACATTTCTTGGTAGAATCATGCAGGACTGAAATTTTTGATGTTTTTCTACTCCTCTCATGAGCCCAAACAAGTCTCTAAAAGCATGAGTTTGCAACTACTTTACTTTTGGAGAAAATTCAAAACATTCATTATTCAATAGAGCCCAATAGCAAAAATCAGGTTTTGAATGAAGAATCACATTTCTTGGTAGAATCATGCAGGATTGAAATTTTTGATGGTTTTTTACTCCTCTCAACAGCCCAAACAAGTTTCTAAAAGGATGAGTTTGCAACTACTTTACTTTTGGAGAAAATTCAAAACATTCATTATTCAATAGGGCCCAAACTATCAAAAACCAGCGGTTTCAATGAACACACATTTCTTGGTAGAATCATGCAGGACTGAAATTTTTGATGTTTTTCTACTCCTCTCATGAGCCCAAACAAGTCTCTAAAAGCATGAGTTTGCAACTACTTTACTTTTGGAGAAAATTCAAAACATTCACTATTCAATAGAGCCCAATAGCAAAAATCAGGTTTTGAATGAAGAATCACATTTCTTGGTAAAATCATGCAGGATTGAAATTTTTGATGGTTTTTTACTCCTCTCAACAGCCCAAACAAGTTTCTAAAAGGATGAGTTTGCAACTACTTTACTTTTGGAGAAAATTCAAAACATTCATTATTCAATAGGGCCCAAACTATCAAAAACCAGCGGTTTCAATGAACACACATTTCTTGGTAGAATCATGCAGGACTGAAATTTTTGATGTTTTTCTACTCCTCTCATGAGCCCAAACAAGTCTCTAAAAGCATGAGTTTGCAACTACTTTACTTTTGGAGAAAATTCAAAACATTCATTATTCAATAGAGCCCAATAGCAAAAACCAGCGTTTTGAATGAAGAATCACATTTCTTGGTAGAATCATGCAGGATTGAAATTTTTGATGGTTTTTTACTCCTCTCAACAGCTCAAACAGGTTTCTAAAAGGATGAGTTTGCAACTACTTTACTTTTGGAGAAAATTCAAAACATTCATTATTCAATAGGGCCCAAACTATCAAAAACCAGCGGTTTCAATGAACACACATTTCTTGGTAGAATCATGCAGGACTGAAATTTTTGATGTTTTTCTACTCCTCTCATGAGCCCAAACAAGTCTCTAAAAGCATGAGTTTGCAACTACTTTACTTTTGGAGAAAATTCAAAACATTCATTATTCAATAGAGCCCAATAGCAAAAATCAGGTTTTGAATGAAGAATCACATTTCTTGGTAGAATCATGCAGGATTGAAATTTTTGATGGTTTTTTACTCCTCTCAACAGCCCAAACAAGTTTCTAAAAGGATGAGTTTGCAACTACTTTACTTTTGGAGAAAATTCAAAACATTCATTATTCAATAGGGCCCAAACTATCAAAAACCAGCGGTTTCAATGAACACACATTTCTTGGTAGAATCATGCAGGACTGAAATTTTTGATGTTTTTCTACTCCTCTCATGAGCCCAAACAAGTCTCTAAAAGCATGAGTTTGCAACTACTTTACTTTTGGAGAAAATTCAAAACATTCATTATTCAATAGAGCCCAATAGCAAAAATCAGGTTTTGAATGAAGAATCACATTTCTTGGTAAAATCATGCAGGATTGAAATTTTTGATGGTTTTTTACTCCTCTCAACAGCCCAAACAAGTTTCTAAAAGGATGAGTTTGCAACTACTTTACTTTTGGAGAAAATTCAAAACATTCATTATTCAATAGGGCCCAAACTATCAAAAACCAGCGGTTTCAATGAACACACATTTCTTGGTAGAATCATGCAGGACTGAAATTTTTGATGTTTTTCTACTCCTCTCATGAGCCCAAACAAGTCTCTAAAAGCATGAGTTTGCAACTACTTTACTTTTGGAGAAAATTCAAAACATTCATTATTCAATAGAGCCCAATAGCAAAAACCAGCGTTTTGAATGAAGAATCACATTTCTTGGTAGAATCATGCAGGATTGAAATTTTTGATGGTTTTTTACTCCTCTCAACAGCCCAAACAAGTTTCTAAAAGGATGAGTTTGCAACTACTTTACTTTTGGAGAAAATTCAAAACATTCATTATTCAATAGGGCCCAAACTATCAAAAACCAGCGGTTTCAATGAACACACATTTCTTGGTAGAATCATGCAGGACTGAAATTTTTGATGTTTTTCTACTCCTCTCATGAGCCCAAACAAGTCTCTAAAAGCATGAGTTTGCAACTACTTTACTTTTGGAGAAAATTCAAAACATTCATTATTCAATAGAGCCCAATAGCAAAAATCAGGTTTTGAATGAAGAATCACATTTCTTGGTAGAATCATGCAGGATTGAAATTTTTGATGGTTTTTTTACTCCTCTCAACAGCCCAAACAAGTTTCTAAAAGGATGAGTTTGCAACTACTTTACTTTTGGAGAAAATTCAAAACATTCATTATTCAATAGGGCCCAAAATATCAAAAACCAGCGGTTTGAATGAACACACATTTCTTGGTAGAATCGTGCAGGACTGAAATTTTTGATGTTTTTCTACTCCTCTCATGAGCCCAAACAAGTCTCTAAAAGGATGAGTTTGCAACTACTTTACTTTTGGAGAAAATTCAAAACATTCATTATTCAATAGAGCCCAATAGCAAAAACCAGCGTTTTGAATGAAGAATCACATTTCTTGGTAGAATCATGCAGGATTGAAATTTTTGATGGTTTTTTACTCCTCTCAACAGCCCAAACAAGTTTCTAAAAGGATGAGTTTGCAACTACTTTACTTTTGGAGAAAATTCAAAACATTCATTATTCAATAGGGCCCAAACTATCAAAAACCAGCGGTTTCAATGAACACACATTTCTTGGTAGAATCATGCAGGACTGACATTTTTGATGTTTTTCTACTCCTCTCATGAGCCCAAACAAGTCTCTAAAAGCATGAGTTTGCAACTACTTTACTTTTGGAGAAAATTCAAAACATTCATTATTCAATAGAGCCCTATAGCAAAAATCAGGTTTTGAATGAAGAATCACATTTCTTGGTAGAATCATGCAGGATTGAAATTTTTGATGGTTTTTTACTCCTCTCAACAGCCCAAACAAGTTTCTAAAAGGATGAGTTTGCAACTACTTTACTTTTGGAGAAAATTCAAAACATTCATTATTCAATAGGGCCCAAACTATCAAAAACCAGTGGTTTGAATGAACACACATTTCTTGGTAGAATCATGCAGGACTGAAATTTTTGATGTTTTTCTACTCCTCTCATGAGCCCAAACAAGTCTCTAAAAGCATGAGTTTGCAACTACTTTACTTTTGGAGAAAATTCAAAACATTCATTACTCAAAAGAGCCCAATAGCAAAAACCAGCGTTTTGAATGAAGAATCACATTTCTTGGTAGAATCATGCAGGATTGAAATTTTTGATGGTTTTTTACTCCTCTCAACAGCCCAAACAAGTTTCTAAAAGGATGAGTTTGCAACTACTTTACTTTTGGAGAAAATTCAAAACATTCATTATTCAATAGGGCCCAAACTATCAAAAACCAGCGGTTTCAATGAACACACATTTCTTGGTAGAATCATGCAGGACTGAAATTTTTGATGTTTTTCTACTCCTCTCATGAGCCCAAACAAGTCTCTAAAAGCATGAGTTTGCAACTACTTTACTTTTGGAGAAAATTCAAAACATTCATTACTCAAAAGAGCCCAATAGCAAAAACCAGCGTTTTGAATGAAGAATCACATTTCTTGGTAGAATCATGCAGGATTGAAATTTTTGATGGTTTTTTACTCCTCTCAACAGCCCAAACAAGTTTCTAAAAGGATGAGTTTGCAACTACTTTACTTTTGGAGAAAATTCAAAACATTCATTATTCAATAGGGCCCAAACTATCAAAAACCAGCGGTTTCAATGAACACACATTTCTTGGTAGAATCATGCAGGACTGAAATTTTTGATGTTTTTCTACTCCTCTCATGAGCTCAAACAAGTCTCTAAAAGCATGAGTTTGCAACTACTTTACTTTTGGAGAAAATTCAAAACATTCATTACTCAAAAGAGCCCAATAGCAAAAACCAGCGTTTTGAATGAAGAATCACATTTCTTGGTAGAATCATGCAGGATTGAAATTTTTGATGGTTTTTTACTCCTCTCAACAGCCCAAACAAGTTTCTAAAAGGATGAGTTTGCAACTACTTTACTTTTGGAGAAAATTCAAAACATTCATTATTCAATAGGGCCCAAACTATCAAAAACCAGCGGTTTCAATGAACACACATTTCTTGGTAGAATCGTGCAGGACTGAAATTTTTGATGTTTTTCTACTCCTCTCATGAGCCCAAACAAGTCTCTAAAAGGATGAGTTTGCAACTACTTTACTTTTGGAGAAAATTCAAAACATTCATTATTCAATAGAGCCCAATAGCAAAAACCAGCGTTTTGAATGAAGAATCACATTTCTTGGTAGAATCATGCAGGATTGAAATTTTTGATGGTTTTTTACTCCTCTCAACAGCCCAAACAAGTTTCTAAAAGGATGAGTTTGCAACTACTTTACTTTTGGAGAAAATTCAAAACATTCATTATTCAATAGGGCCCAAACTATCAAAAACCAGCGGTTTCAATGAACACACATTTCTTGGTAGAATCATGCAGGACTGACATTTTTGATGTTTTTCTACTCCTCTCATGAGCCCAAACAAGTCTCTAAAAGCATGAGTTTGCAACTACTTTACTTTTGGAGAAAATTCAAAACATTCATTATTCAATAGAGCCCTATAGCAAAAATCAGGTTTTGAATGAAGAATCACATTTCTTGGTAGAATCATGCAGGATTGAAATTTTTGATGGTTTTTTACTCCTCTCAACAGCCCAAACAAGTTTCTAAAAGGATGAGTTTGCAACTACTTTACTTTTGGAGAAAATTCAAAACATTCATTATTCAATAGGGCCCAAACTATCAAAAACCAGTGGTTTGAATGAACACACATTTCTTGGTAGAATCATGCAGGACTGAAATTTTTGATGTTTTTCTACTCCTCTCATGAGCCCAAACAAGTCTCTAAAAGCATGAGTTTGCAACTACTTTACTTTTGGAGAAAATTCAAAACATTCATTACTCAAAAGAGCCCAATAGCAAAAACCAGCGTTTTGAATGAAGAATCACATTTCTTGGTAGAATCATGCAGGATTGAAATTTTTGATGGTTTTTTACTCCTCTCAACAGCCCAAACAAGTTTCTAAAAGGATGAGTTTGCAACTACTTTACTTTTGGAGAAAATTCAAAACATTCATTATTCAATAGGGCCCAAACTATCAAAAACCAGCGGTTTCAATGAACACACATTTCTTGGTAGAATCATGCAGGACTGAAATTTTTGATGTTTTTCTACTCCTCTCATGAGCCCAAACAAGTCTCTAAAAGCATGAGTTTGCAACTACTTTACTTTTGGAGAAAATTCAAAACATTCATTACTCAAAAGAGCCCAATAGCAAAAACCAGCGTTTTGAATGAAGAATCACATTTCTTGGTAGAATCATGCAGGATTGAAATTTTTGATGGTTTTTTACTCCTCTCAACAGCCCAAACAAGTTTCTAAAAGGATGAGTTTGCAACTACTTTACTTTTGGAGAAAATTCAAAACATTCATTATTCAATAGGGCCCAAACTATCAAAAACCAGCGGTTTCAATGAACACACATTTCTTGGTAGAATCATGCAGGACTGAAATTTTTGATGTTTTTCTACTCCTCTCATGAGCTCAAACAAGTCTCTAAAAGCATGAGTTTGCAACTACTTTACTTTTGGAGAAAATTCAAAACATTCATTACTCAAAAGAGCCCAATAGCAAAAACCAGCGTTTTGAATGAAGAATCACATTTCTTGGTAGAATCATGCAGGATTGAAATTTTTGATGGTTTTTTACTCCTCTCAACAGCCCAAACAAGTTTCTAAAAGGATGAGTTTGCAACTACTTTACTTTTGGAGAAAATTCAAAACATTCATTATTCAATAGGGCCCAAACTATCAAAAACCAGCGGTTTCAATGAACACACATTTCTTGGTAGAATCATGCAGGACTGAAATTTTTGATGTTTTTCTACTCCTCTCATGAGCCCAAACAAGTCTCTAAAAGCATGAGTTTGCAACTACTTTACTTTTGGAGAAAATTCAAAACATTCATTATTCAATAGAGCCCAATAGCAAAAATCAGGTTTTGAATGAAGAATCACATTTCTTGGTAAAATCATGCAGGATTGAAATTTTTGATGGTTTTTTACTCCTCTCAACAGCCCAAACAAGTTTCTAAAAGGATGAGTTTGCAACTACTTTACTTTTGGAGAAAATTCAAAACATTCATTATTCAATAGGGCCCAAACTATCAAAAACCAGCGGTTTCAATGAACACACATTTCTTGGTAGAATCATGCAGGACTGAAATTTTTGATGTTTTTCTACTCCTCTCATGAGCCCAAACAAGTCTCTAAAAGCATGAGTTTGCAACTACTTTACTTTTGGAGAAAATTCAAAACATTCATTATTCAATATAGCCCAATAGCAAAAACCAGCGTTTTGAATGAAGAATCACATTTCTTGGTAGAATCATGCAGGATTGAAATTTTTGATGGTTTTTTACTCCTCTCAACAGCTCAAACAGGTTTCTAAAAGGATGAGTTTGCAACTACTTTACTTTTGGAGAAAATTCAAAACATTCATTATTCAATAGGGCCCAAACTATCAAAAACCAGCGGTTTCAATGAACACACATTTCTTGGTAGAATCATGCAGGACTGAAATTTTTGATGTTTTTCTACTCCTCTCATGAGCCCAAACAAGTCTCTAAAAGCATGAGTTTGCAACTACTTTACTTTTGGAGAAAATTCAAAACATTCATTATTCAATAGAGCCCAATAGCAAAAATCAGGTTTTGAATGAAGAATCACATTTCTTGGTAGAATCATGCAGGATTGAAATTTTTGATGGTTTTTTACTCCTCTCAACAGCCCAAACAAGTTTCTAAAAGGATGAGTTTGCAACTACTTTACTTTTGGAGAAAATTCAAAACATTCATTATTCAATAGGGCCCAAACTATCAAAAACCAGCGGTTTCAATGAACACACATTTCTTGGTAGAATCATGCAGGACTGAAATTTTTGATGTTTTTCTACTCCTCTCATGAGCCCAAACAAGTCTCTAAAAGCATGAGTTTGCAACTACTTTACTTTTGGAGAAAATTCAAAACATTCATTATTCAATAGGGCCCAAACTATCAAAAACCAGCGGTTTCAATGAACACACATTTCTTGGTAGAATCATGCAGGACTGAAATTTTTGATGTTTTTCTACTCCTCTCATGAGCCCAAACAAGTCTCTAAAAGCATGAGTTTGCAACTACTTTACTTTTGGAGAAAATTCAAAACATTCATTATTCAATAGAGCCCAATAGCAAAAACCAGCGTTTTGAATGAAGAATCACATTTCTTGGTAGAATCATGCAGGATTGAAATTTTTGATGGTTTTTTACTCCTCTCAACAGCCCAAACAAGTTTCTAAAAGGATGAGTTTGCAACTACTTTACTTTTGGAGAAAATTCAAAACATTCATTATTCAATAGGGCCCAAACTATCAAAAACCAGCGGTTTCAATGAACACACATTTCTTGGTAGAATCATGCAGGACTGAAATTTTTGATGTTTTTCTACTCCTCTCATGAGCCCAAACAAGTCTCTAAAAGCATGAGTTTGCAACTACTTTACTTTTGGAGAAAATTCAAAACATTCATTATTCAATAGAGCCCAATAGCAAAAATCAGGTTTTGAATGAAGAATCACATTTCTTGGTAGAATCATGCAGGATTGAAATTTTTGATGGTTTTTTTACTCCTCTCAACAGCCCAAACAAGTTTCTAAAAGGATGAGTTTGCAACTACTTTACTTTTGGAGAAAATTCAAAACATTCATTATTCAATAGGGCCCAAAATATCAAAAACCAGCGGTTTGAATGAACACACATTTCTTGGTAGAATCGTGCAGGACTGAAATTTTTGATGTTTTTCTACTCCTCTCATGAGCCCAAACAAGTCTCTAAAAGGATGAGTTTGCAACTACTTTACTTTTGGAGAAAATTCAAAACATTCATTATTCAATAGAGCTCAATAGCAAAAACCAGCGTTTTGAATGAAGAATCACATTTCTTGGTAGAATCATGCAGGATTGAAATTTTTGATGGTTTTTTACTCCTCTCAACAGCCCAAACAAGTTTCTAAAAGGATGAGTTTGCAACTACTTTACTTTTGGAGAAAATTCAAAACATTCATTATTCAATAGGGCCCAAATTATCAAAAACCAGCGGTTTCAATGAACACACATTTCTTGGTAGAATCATGCAGGACTGACATTTTTGATGTTTTTCTACTCCTCTCATGAGCCCAAACAAGTCTCTAAAAGCATGAGTTTGCAACTACTTTACTTTTGGAGAAAATTCAAAACATTCATTATTCAATAGAGCCCTATAGCAAAAATCAGGTTTTGAATGAAGAATCACATTTCTTGGTAGAATCATGCAGGATTGAAATTTTTGATGGTTTTTTACTCCTCTCAACAGCCCAAACAAGTTTCTAAAAGGATGAGTTTGCAACTACTTTACTTTTGGAGAAAATTCAAAACATTCATTATTCAATAGGGCCCAAACTATCAAAAACCAGTGGTTTGAATGAACACACATTTCTTGGTAGAATCATGCAGGACTGAAATTTTTGATGTTTTTCTACTCCTCTCATGAGCCCAAACAAGTCTCTAAAAGCATGAGTTTGCAACTACTTTACTTTTGGAGAAAATTCAAAACATTCATTACTCAAAAGAGCCCAATAGCAAAAACCAGCGTTTTGAATGAAGAATCACATTTCTTGGTAGAATCATGCAGGATTGAAATTTTTGATGGTTTTTTACTCCTCTCAACAGCCCAAACAAGTTTCTAAAAGGATGAGTTTGCAACTACTTTACTTTTGGAGAAAATTCAAAACATTCATTATTCAATAGGGCCCAAACTATCAAAAACCAGCGGTTTCAATGAACACACATTTCTTGGTAGAATCATGCAGGACTGAAATTTTTGATGTTTTTCTACTCCTCTCATGAGCCCAAACAAGTCTCTAAAAGCATGAGTTTGCAACTACTTTACTTTTGGAGAAAATTCAAAACATTCATTACTCAAAAGAGCCCAATAGCAAAAACCAGCGTTTTGAATGAAGAATCACATTTCTTGGTAGAATCATGCAGGATTGAAATTTTTGATGGTTTTTTACTCCTCTCAACAGCCCAAACAAGTTTCTAAAAGGATGAGTTTGCAACTACTTTACTTTTGGAGAAAATTCAAAACATTCATTATTCAATAGGGCCCAAACTATCAAAAACCAGCGGTTTCAATGAACACACATTTCTTGGTAGAATCATGCAGGACTGAAATTTTTGATGTTTTTCTACTCCTCTCATGAGCTCAAACAAGTCTCTAAAAGCATGAGTTTGCAACTACTTTACTTTTGGAGAAAATTCAAAACATTCATTACTCAAAAGAGCCCAATAGCAAAAACCAGCGTTTTGAATGAAGAATCACATTTCTTGGTAGAATCATGCAGGATTGAAATTTTTGATGGTTTTTTACTCCTCTCAACAGCCCAAACAAGTTTCTAAAAGGATGAGTTTGCAACTACTTTACTTTTGGAGAAAATTCAAAACATTCATTATTCAATAGGGCCCAAACTATCAAAAACCAGCGGTTTCAATGAACACACATTTCTTGGTAGAATCATGCAGGACTGAAATTTTTGATGTTTTTCTACTCCTCTCATGAGCCCAAACAAGTCTCTAAAAGCATGAGTTTGCAACTACTTTACTTTTGGAGAAAATTCAAAACATTCATTATTCAATAGAGCCCAATAGCAAAAATCAGGTTTTGAATGAAGAATCACATTTCTTGGTAAAATCATGCAGGATTGAAATTTTTGATGGTTTTTTACTCCTCTCAACAGCCCAAACAAGTTTCTAAAAGGATGAGTTTGCAACTACTTTACTTTTGGAGAAAATTCAAAACATTCATTATTCAATAGGGCCCAAACTATCAAAAACCAGCGGTTTCAATGAACACACATTTCTTGGTAGAATCATGCAGGACTGAAATTTTTGATGTTTTTCTACTCCTCTCATGAGCCCAAACAAGTCTCTAAAAGCATGAGTTTGCAACTACTTTACTTTTGGAGAAAATTCAAAACATTCATTATTCAATATAGCCCAATAGCAAAAACCAGCGTTTTGAATGAAGAATCACATTTCTTGGTAGAATCATGCAGGATTGAAATTTTTGATGGTTTTTTACTCCTCTCAACAGCTCAAACAGGTTTCTAAAAGGATGAGTTTGCAACTACTTTACTTTTGGAGAAAATTCAAAACATTCATTATTCAATAGGGCCCAAACTATCAAAAACCAGCGGTTTCAATGAACACACATTTCTTGGTAGAATCATGCAGGACTGAAATTTTTGATGTTTTTCTACTCCTCTCATGAGCCCAAACAAGTCTCTAAAAGCATGAGTTTGCAACTACTTTACTTTTGGAGAAAATTCAAAACATTCATTATTCAATAGAGCCCAATAGCAAAAATCAGGTTTTGAATGAAGAATCACATTTCTTGGTAGAATCATGCAGGATTGAAATTTTTGATGGTTTTTTACTCCTCTCAACAGCCCAAACAAGTTTCTAAAAGGATGAGTTTGCAACTACTTTACTTTTGGAGAAAATTCAAAACATTCATTATTCAATAGGGCCCAAACTATCAAAAACCAGCGGTTTCAATGAACACACATTTCTTGGTAGAATCATGCAGGACTGAAATTTTTGATGTTTTTCTACTCCTCTCATGAGCCCAAACAAGTCTCTAAAAGCATGAGTTTGCAACTACTTTACTTTTGGAGAAAATTCAAAACATTCATTATTCAATAGGGCCCAAACTATCAAAAACCAGCGGTTTCAATGAACACACATTTCTTGGTAGAATCATGCAGGACTGAAATTTTTGATGTTTTTCTACTCCTCTCATGAGCCCAAACAAGTCTCTAAAAGCATGAGTTTGCAACTACTTTACTTTTGGAGAAAATTCAAAACATTCATTATTCAATAGAGCCCAATAGCAAAAACCAGCGTTTTGAATGAAGAATCACATTTCTTGGTAGAATCATGCAGGATTGAAATTTTTGATGGTTTTTTACTCCTCTCAACAGCCCAAACAAGTTTCTAAAAGGATGAGTTTGCAACTACTTTACTTTTGGAGAAAATTCAAAACATTCATTATTCAATAGGGCCCAAACTATCAAAAACCAGCGGTTTCAATGAACACACATTTCTTGGTAGAATCATGCAGGACTGAAATTTTTGATGTTTTTCTACTCCTCTCATGAGCCCAAACAAGTCTCTAAAAGCATGAGTTTGCAACTACTTTACTTTTGGAGAAAATTCAAAACATTCATTATTCAATAGAGCCCAATAGCAAAAATCAGGTTTTGAATGAAGAATCACATTTCTTGGTAGAATCATGCAGGATTGAAATTTTTGATGGTTTTTTTACTCCTCTCAACAGCCCAAACAAGTTTCTAAAAGGATGAGTTTGCAACTACTTTACTTTTGGAGAAAATTCAAAACATTCATTATTCAATAGGGCCCAAAATATCAAAAACCAGCGGTTTGAATGAACACACATTTCTTGGTAGAATCGTGCAGGACTGAAATTTTTGATGTTTTTCTACTCCTCTCATGAGCCCAAACAAGTCTCTAAAAGGATGAGTTTGCAACTACTTTACTTTTGGAGAAAATTCAAAACATTCATTATTCAATAGAGCTCAATAGCAAAAACCAGCGTTTTGAATGAAGAATCACATTTCTTGGTAGAATCATGCAGGATTGAAATTTTTGATGGTTTTTTACTCCTCTCAACAGCCCAAACAAGTTTCTAAAAGGATGAGTTTGCAACTACTTTACTTTTGGAGAAAATTCAAAACATTCATTATTCAATAGGGCCCAAATTATCAAAAACCAGCGGTTTCAATGAACACACATTTCTTGGTAGAATCATGCAGGACTGACATTTTTGATGTTTTTCTACTCCTCTCATGAGCCCAAACAAGTCTCTAAAAGCATGAGTTTGCAACTACTTTACTTTTGGAGAAAATTCAAAACATTCATTATTCAATAGAGCCCTATAGCAAAAATCAGGTTTTGAATGAAGAATCACATTTCTTGGTAGAATCATGCAGGATTGAAATTTTTGATGGTTTTTTACTCCTCTCAACAGCCCAAACAAGTTTCTAAAAGGATGAGTTTGCAACTACTTTACTTTTGGAGAAAATTCAAAACATTCATTATTCAATAGGGCCCAAACTATCAAAAACCAGTGGTTTGAATGAACACACATTTCTTGGTAGAATCATGCAGGACTGAAATTTTTGATGTTTTTCTACTCCTCTCATGAGCCCAAACAAGTCTCTAAAAGCATGAGTTTGCAACTACTTTACTTTTGGAGAAAATTCAAAACATTCATTACTCAAAAGAGCCCAATAGCAAAAACCAGCGTTTTGAATGAAGAATCACATTTCTTGGTAGAATCATGCAGGATTGAAATTTTTGATGGTTTTTTACTCCTCTCAACAGCCCAAACAAGTTTCTAAAAGGATGAGTTTGCAACTACTTTACTTTTGGAGAAAATTCAAAACATTCATTATTCAATAGGGCCCAAACTATCAAAAACCAGCGGTTTCAATGAACACACATTTCTTGGTAGAATCATGCAGGACTGAAATTTTTGATGTTTTTCTACTCCTCTCATGAGCCCAAACAAGTCTCTAAAAGCATGAGTTTGCAGCTACTTTACTTTTGGAGAAAATTCAAAACATTCATTATTCAATAGAGCCCAATAGCAAAAATCAGGTTTTGAATGAAGAATCACATTTCTTGGTAAAATCATGCAGGATTGAAATTTTTGATGGTTTTTTACTCCTCTCAACAGCCCAAACAAGTTTCTAAAAGGATGAGTTTGCAACTACTTTACTTTTGGAGAAAATTCAAAACATTCATTATTCAATAGGGCCCAAACTATCAAAAAACAGCGGTTTGAATGAACACACATTTCTTGGTAGAATCATGCAGGACTGAAATTTTTGATGTTTTTCTACTCCTCTCATGAGCCCAAACAAGTCTCTAAAAGCATGAGTTTGCAACTACTTTACTTTTGGAGAAAATTCAAAACATTCATTACTCAAAAGAGCCCAATAGCAAAAACCAGCGTTTTAAATGAAGAATCACATTTCTTGGTAGAATCATGCAGGATTGAAATTCTTGATGGTTTTTTACTTCTCTCAACAGCCCAAACAAGTTTCTAAAAGGATGAGTTTGCAACTACTTTACTTTTGGAGAAAATTCAAAACATTCATTATTCAATAGGGCCCAAACTATCAAAAACCAGCGGTTTCAATGAACACACATTTCTTGGTAGAATCATGCAGGACTGAAATTTTTGATGTTTTTCTACTCCTCTCATGAGCCCAAACAAGTCTCTAAAAGCATGAGTTTGCAACTACTTTACTTTTGGAGAAAATTCAAAACATTCATTACTCAAAAGAGCCCAATAGCAAAAACCAGCGTTTTGAATGAAGAATCACATTTCTTGGTAGAATCATGCAGGATTGAAATTTTTGATGGTTTTTTACTCCTCTCAACAGCCCAAACCAGTTTCTAAAAGGATGAGTTTGCAACTACTTTACTTTTGGAGAAAATTAAAAACATTCATTATTCAATAGGGCCCAAACTATCAAAAACCAGCGGTTTCAATGAACACACATTTCTTGGTAGAATCATGCAGGACTGAAATTTTTGATGTTTTTCTACTCCTCTCATGAGCTCAAACAAGTCTCTAAAAGCATGAGTTTGCAACTACTTTACTTTTGGAGAAAATTCAAAACATTCATTACTCAAAAGAGCCCAATAGCAAAAACCAGCGTTTTGAATGAAGAATCACATTTCTTGGTAGAATCATGCAGGATTGAAATTTTTGATGGTTTTTTACTCCTCTCAACAGCCCAAACAAGTTTCTAAAAGGATGAGTTTGCAACTACTTTACTTTTGGAGAAAATTCAAAACATTCATTATTCAATAGGGCCCAAACTATCAAAAACCAGCGGTTTCAATGAACACACATTTCTTGGTAGAATCATGCAGGACTGAAATTTTTGATGTTTTTCTACTCCTCTCATGAGCCCAAACAAGTCTCTAAAAGCATGAGTTTGCAACTACTTTACTTTTGGAGAAAATTCAAAACATTCATTATTCAATAGAGCCCAATAGCAAAAATCAGGTTTTGAATGAAGAATCACATTTCTTGGTAGAATCATGCAGGATTGAAATTTTTGATGGTTTTTTACTCCTCTCAACAGCCCAAACAAGTTTCTAAAAGGATGAGTTTGCAACTACTTTACTTTTGGAGAAAATTCAAAACATTCATTATTCAATAGGGCCCAAACTATCAAAAACCAGCGGTTTCAATGAACACACATTTCTTGGTAGAATCATGCAGGACTGACATTTTTGATGTTTTTCTACTCCTCTCATGAGCCCAAACAAGTCTCTAAAAGCATGAGTTTGCAACTACTTTACTTTTGGAGAAAATTCAAAACATTCATTATTCAATAGAGCCCTATAGCAAAAATCAGGTTTTGAATGAAGAATCACATTTCTTGGTAGAATCATGCAGGACTGAAATTTTTGATGTTTTTCTACTCCTCTCATGAGCCCAAACAAGTCTCTAAAAGCATGAGTTTGCAACTACTTTACTGTTGGAGAAAATTCAAAACATTCATTACTCAAAAGAGCCCAATAGCAAAAACCAGCGTTTTGAATGAAGAATCACATTTCTTGGTAGAATCATGCAGGATTGAAATTTTTGATGGTTTTTTACTCCTCTCAACAGCCCAAACCAGTTTCTAAAAGGATGAGTTTGCAACTACTTTACTTTTGGAGAAAATTAAAAACATTCATTATTCAATAGGGCCCAAACTATCAAAAACCAGCGGTTTCAATGAACACACATTTCTTGGTAGAATCATGCAGGACTGAAATTTTTGATGTTTTTCTACTCCTCTCATGAGCCCAAACAAGTCTCTAAAAGCATGAGTTTGCACCTACTTTACTTTTGGAGAAAATTCAAAACATTCATTATTCAATAGAGCCCAATAGCAAAAATCAGGTTTTGAATGAAGAATCACATTTCTTGGTAGAATCATGCAGGATTGAAATTTTTGATGGTTTTTTACTCCTCTCAACAGCCCAAACAAGTTTCTAAAAGGATAAGTTTGCAACTACTTTACTTTTGGAGAAAATTCAAAACATTCATTATTCAATAGGGCCCAAACTATCAAAAACCAGCGGTTTCAATGAACACACATTTCTTGGTAGAATCATGCAGGACTGACATTTTTGATGTTTTTCTACTCCTCTCATGAGCCCAAACAAGTCTCTAAAAGCATGAGTTTGCAACTACTTTACTTTTGGAGAAAATTCAAAACATTCATTATTCAATAGAGCCCTATAGCAAAAATCAGGTTTTGAATGAAGAATCACATTTCTTGGTAGAATCATGCAGGATTGAAATTTTTGATGGTTTTTTACTCCTCTCAACAGCCCAAACAAGTTTCTAAAAGGATGAGTTTGCAACTACTTTACTTTTGGAGAAAATTCAAAACATTCATTATTCAATAGGGCCCAAACTATCAAAAACCAGTGGTTTGAATGAACACACATTTCTTGGTAGAATCATGCAGGACTGAAATTTTTGATGTTTTTCTACTCCTCTCATGAGCCCAAACAAGTCTCTAAAAGCATGAGTTTGCAACTACTTTACTTTTGGAGAAAATTCAAAACATTCATTACTCAAAAGAGCCCAATAGCAAAAACCAGCGTTTTGAATGAAGAATCACATTTCTTGGTAGAATCATGCAGGATTGAAATTTTTGATGGTTTTTTACTCCTCTCAACAGCCCAAACAAGTTTCTAAAAGGATGAGTTTGCAACTACTTTACTTTTGGAGAAAATTCAAAACATTCATTATTCAATAGGGCCCAAACTATCAAAAACCAGCGGTTTCAATGAACACACATTTCTTGGTAGAATCATGCAGGACTGAAATTTTTGATGTTTTTCTACTCCTCTCATGAGCCCAAACAAGTCTCTAAAAGCATGAGTTTGCAACTACTTTACTTTTGGAGAAAATTCAAAACATTCATTATTCAATAGAGCCCAATAGCAAAAATCAGGTTTTGAATGAAGAATCACATTTCTTGGTAAAATCATGCAGGATTGAAATTTTTGATGGTTTTTTACTCCTCTCAACAGCCCAAACAAGTTTCTAAAAGGATGAGTTTGCAACTACTTTACTTTTGGAGAAAATTCAAAACATTCATTATTCAATAGGGCCCAAACTATCAAAAACCAGCGGTTTCAATGAACACACATTTCTTGGTAGAATCATGCAGGACTGAAATTTTTGATGTTTTTCTACTCCTCTCATGAGCCCAAAGAAGTCTCTAAAAGCATGAGTTTGCAACTACTTTACTTTTGGAGAAAATTCAAAACATTCATTACTCAAAAGAGCCCAATAGCAAAAACCAGCGTTTTGAATGAAGAATCACATTTCTTGGTAGAATCATGCAGGATTGAAATTTTTGATGGTTTTTTACTCCTCTCAACAGCCCAAACAAGTTTCTAAAAGGATGAGTTTGCAACTACTTTACTTTTGGAGAAAATTAAAAACATTCATTATTCAATAGGGCCCAAACTATCAAAAACCAGCGGTTTCAATGAACACACATTTCTTGGTAGAATCATGCAGGACTGACATTTTTGATGTTTTTCTACTCCTCTCATGAGCCCAAACAAGTCTCTAAAAGCATGAGTTTGCAACTACTTTACTTTTGGAGAAAATTCAAAACATTCATTATTCAATAGAGCCCTATAGCAAAAATCAGGTTTTGAATGAAGAATCACATTTCTTGGTAGAATCATGCAGGATTGAAATTTTTGATGGTTTTTTACTCCTCTCAACAGCCCAAACAAGTTTCTAAAAGGATGAGTTTGCAACTACTTTACTTTTGGAGAAAATTCAAAACATTCATTATTCAATAGGGCCCAAACTATCAAAAACCAGTGGTTTGAATGAACACACATTTCTTGGTAGAATCATGCAGGACTGAAATTTTTGATGTTTTTCTACTCCTCTCATGAGCCCAAACAAGTCTCTAAAAGCATGAGTTTGCAACTACTTTACTTTTGGAGAAAATTCAAAACATTCATTATTCAATAGAGCCCAATAGCAAAAACCAGCGTTTTGAATGAAGAATCACATTTCTTGGTAGAATCATGCAGGATTGAAATTTTTGATGGTTTTTTACTCCTCTCAACAGCTCAAACAGGTTTCTAAAAGGATGAGTTTGCAACTACTTTACTTTTGGAGAAAATTCAAAACATTCATTATTCAATAGGGCCCAAACTATCAAAAACCAGCGGTTTCAATGAACACACATTTCTTGGTAGAATCATGCAGGACTGAAATTTTTGATGTTTTTCTACTCCTCTCATGAGCCCAAACAAGTCTCTAAAAGCATGAGTTTGCAACTACTTTACTTTTGGAGAAAATTCAAAACATTCATTATTCAATAGAGCCCAATAGCAAAAATCAGGTTTTGAATGAAGAATCACATTTCTTGGTAAAATCATGCAGGATTGAAATTTTTGATGGTTTTTTACTCCTCTCAACAGCCCAAACAAGTTTCTAAAAGGATGAGTTTGCAACTACTTTACTTTTGGAGAAAATTCAAAACATTCATTATTCAATAGGGCCCAAACTATCAAAAACCAGCGGTTTCAATGAACACACATTTCTTGGTAGAATCATGCAGGACTGAAATTTTTGATGTTTTTCTACTCCTCTCATGAGCCCAAACAAGTCTCTAAAAGCATGAGTTTGCAACTACTTTACTTTTGGAGAAAATTCAAAACATTCATTATTCAATAGAGCCCAATAGCAAAAACCAGCGTTTTGAATGAAGAATCACATTTCTTGGTAGAATCATGCAGGATTGAAATTTTTGATGGTTTTTTACTCCTCTCAACAGCCCAAACAAGTTTCTAAAAGGATGAGTTTGCAACTACTTTACTTTTGGAGAAAATTCAAAACATTCATTATTCAATAGGGCCCAAACTATCAAAAACCAGCGGTTTCAATGAACACACATTTCTTGGTAGAATCATGCAGGACTGAAATTTTTGATGTTTTTCTACTCCTCTCATGAGCCCAAACAAGTCTCTAAAAGCATGAGTTTGCAACTACTTTACTTTTGGAAAAAATTCAAAACATTCATTATTCAATAGAGCCCAATAGCAAAAATCAGGTTTTGAATGAAGAATCACATTTCTTGGTAGAATCATGCAGGATTGAAATTTTTGATGGTTTTTTTACTCCTCTCAACAGCCCAAACAAGTTTCTAAAAGGATGAGTTTGCAACTACTTTACTTTTGGAGAAAATTCAAAACATTCATTATTCAATAGGGCCCAAAATATCAAAAACCAGCAGTTTGAATGAACACACATTTCTTGGTAGAATCGTGCAGGACTGAAATTTTTGATGTTTTTCTACTCCTCTCATGAGCCCAAACAAGTCTCTAAAAGGATGAGTTTGCAACTACTTTACTTTTGGAGAAAATTCAAAACATTCATTATTCAATAGAGCCCAATAGCAAAAACCAGCGTTTTGAATGAAGAATCACATTTCTTGGTAGAATCATGCAGGATTGAAATTTTTGATGGTTTTTTACTCCTCTCAACAGCCCAAACAAGTTTCTAAAAGGATGAGTTTGCAACTACTTTACTTTTGGAGAAAATTCAAAACATTCATTATTCAATAGGGCCCAAACTATCAAAAACCAGCGGTTTCAATGAACACACATTTCTTGGTAGAATCATGCAGGACTGAAATTTTTGATGTTTTTCTACTCCTCTCATGAGCTCAAACAAGTCTCTAAAAGCATGAGTTTGCAACTACTTTACTTTTGGAGAAAATTCAAAACATTCATTATTCAATAGAGCCCAATAGCAAAAATCAGGTTTTGAATGAAGAATCACATTTCTTGGTAGAATCATGCAGGATTGAAATTTTTGATGGTTTTTTACTCCTCTCAACAGCCCAAACAAGTTTCTAAAAGGATGAGTTTGCAACTACTTTACTTTTGGAGAAAATTCAAAACATTCATTATTCAATAGGGCCCAAACTATCAAAAACCAGTGGTTTGAATGAACACACATTTCTTGGTAGAATCATGCAGGACTGAAATTTTTGATGTTTTTCTACTCCTCTCATGAGCCCAAACAAGTCTCTAAAAGCATGAGTTTGCAACTACTTTACTTTTGGAGAAAATTCAAAACATTCATTACTCAAAAGATCCCAATAGCAAAAACCAGTGTTTTGAATGAAGAATCACATTTCTTGGTAGAATCATGCAGGATTGAAATTTTTGATGGTTTTTTACTCCTCTCAACAGCCCAAACAAGTTTCTAAAAGGATGAGTTTGCAACTACTTTACTTTTGGAGAAAATTCAAAACATTCATTATTCAATAGGGCCCAAACTATCAAAAACCAGCGGTTTCAATGAACACACATTTCTTGGTAGAATCATGCAGGACTGAAATTTTTGATGTTTTTCTACTCCTCTCATGAGCCCAAACAAGTCTCTAAAAGCATGAGTTTGCAACTACTTTACTTTTGGAGAAAATTCAAAACATTCATTATTCAATAGAGCCCAATAGCAAAAATCAGGTTTTGAATGAAGAATCACATTTCTTGGTAAAATCATGCAGGATTGAAATTTTTGATGGTTTTTACTCCTCTCAACAGCCCAAACAAGTTTCTAAAAGGATGAGTTTGCAACTACTTTACTTTTGGAGAAAATTCAAAACATTCATTATTCAATAGGGCCCAAACTATCAAAAACCAGCGGTTTGAATGAACACACATTTCTTGGTAGAATCATGCAGGACTGAAATTTTTGATGTTTTTCTACTCCTCTCATGAGCCCAAACAAGTCTCTAAAAGCATGAGTTTGCAACTACTTTACTTTTGGAGAAAATTCAAAACATTCATTACTCAAAAGAGCCCAATAGCAAAAACCAGCGTTTTAAATGAAGAATCACATTTCTTGGTAGAATCATGCAGGATTGAAATTCTTGATGGTTTTTTACTTCTCTAAACAGCCCAAACAAGTTTCTAAAAGGATGAGTTTGCAACTACTTTACTTTTGGAGAAAATTCAAAACATTCATTATTCAATAGGGCCCAAACTATCAAAAACCAGCGGTTTCAATGAACACACATTTCTTGGTAGAATCATGCAGGACTGAAATTTTTGATGTTTTTCTACTCCTCTCATGAGCCCAAACAAGTCTCTAAAAGCATGAGTTTGCAACTACTTTACTTTTGGAGAAAATTCAAAACATTCATTACTCAAAAGAGCCCAATAGCAAAAACCAGCGTTTTGAATGAAGAATCACATTTCTTGGTAGAATCATGCAGGATTGAAATTTTTGATGGTTTTTTACTCCTCTCAACAGCCCAAACCAGTTTCTAAAAGGATGAGTTTGCAACTACTTTACTTTTGGAGAAAATTAAAAACATTCATTATTCAATAGGGCCCAAACTATCAAAAACCAGCGGTTTCAATGAACACACATTTCTTGGTAGAATCATGCAGGACTGAAATTTTTGATGTTTTTCTACTCCTCTCATGAGCTCAAACAAGTCTCTAAAAGCATGAGTTTGCAACTACTTTACTTTTGGAGAAAATTCAAAACATTCATTACTCAAAAGAGCCCAATAGCAAAAACCAGCGTTTTGAATGAAGAATCACATTTCTTGGTAGAATCATGCAGGATTGAAATTTTTGATGGTTTTTTACTCCTCTCAACAGCCCAAACAAGTTTCTAAAAGGATGAGTTTGCAACTACTTTACTTTTGGAGAAAATTCAAAACATTCATTATTCAATAGGGCCCAAACTATCAAAAACCAGCGGTTTCAATGAACACACATTTCTTGGTAGAATCATGCAGGACTGAAATTTTTGATGTTTTTCTACTCCTCTCATGAGCCCAAACAAGTCTCTAAAAGCATGAGTTTGCAACTACTTTACTTTTGGAGAAAATTCAAAACATTCATTATTCAATAGAGCCCAATAGCAAAAACCAGCGTTTTGAATGAAGAATCACATTTCTTGGTAGAATCATGCAGGATTGAAATTTTTGATGGTTTTTTACTCCTCTCAACAGCCCAAACAAGTTTCTAAAAGGATGAGTTTGCAACTACTTTACTTTTGGAGAAAATTCAAAACATTCATTATTCAATAGGGCCCAAACTATCAAAAACCAGCGGTTTCAATGAACACACATTTCTTGGTAGAATCATGCAGGACTGAAATTTTTGATGTTTTTCTACTCCTCTCATGAGCCCAAACAAGTCTCTAAAAGCATGAGTTTGCAACTACTTTACTTTTGGAGAAAATTCAAAACATTCATTATTCAATAGAGCCCAATAGCAAAAATCAGGTTTTGAATGAAGAATCACATTTCTTGGTAAAATCATGCAGGATTGAAATTTTTGATGGTTTTTACTCCTCTCAACAGCCCAAACAAGTTTCTAAAAGGATGAGTTTGCAACTACTTTACTTTTGGAGAAAATTCAAAACATTCATTATTCAATAGGGCCCAAACTATCAAAAACCAGCGGTTTGAATGAACACACATTTCTTGGTAGAATCATGCAGGACTGAAATTTTTGATGTTTTTCTACTCCTCTCATGAGCCCAAACAAGTCTCTAAAAGCATGAGTTTGCAACTACTTTACTTTTGGAGAAAATTCAAAACATTCATTACTCAAAAGAGCCCAATAGCAAAAACCAGCGTTTTAAATGAAGAATCACATTTCTTGGTAGAATCATGCAGGATTGAAATTCTTGATGGTTTTTTACTTCTCTAAACAGCCCAAACAAGTTTCTAAAAGGATGAGTTTGCAACTACTTTACTTTTGGAGAAAATTCAAAACATTCATTATTCAATAGGGCCCAAACTATCAAAAACCAGCGGTTTCAATGAACACACATTTCTTGGTAGAATCATGCAGGACTGAAATTTTTGATGTTTTTCTACTCCTCTCATGAGCCCAAACAAGTCTCTAAAAGCATGAGTTTGCAACTACTTTACTTTTGGAGAAAATTCAAAACATTCATTACTCAAAAGAGCCCAATAGCAAAAACCAGCGTTTTGAATGAAGAATCACATTTCTTGGTAGAATCATGCAGGATTGAAATTTTTGATGGTTTTTTACTCCTCTCAACAGCCCAAACCAGTTTCTAAAAGGATGAGTTTGCAACTACTTTACTTTTGGAGAAAATTAAAAACATTCATTATTCAATAGGGCCCAAACTATCAAAAACCAGCGGTTTCAATGAACACACATTTCTTGGTAGAATCATGCAGGACTGAAATTTTTGATGTTTTTCTACTCCTCTCATGAGCTCAAACAAGTCTCTAAAAGCATGAGTTTGCAACTACTTTACTTTTGGAGAAAATTCAAAACATTCATTACTCAAAAGAGCCCAATAGCAAAAACCAGCGTTTTGAATGAAGAATCACATTTCTTGGTAGAATCATGCAGGATTGAAATTTTTGATGGTTTTTTACTCCTCTCAACAGCCCAAACAAGTTTCTAAAAGGATGAGTTTGCAACTACTTTACTTTTGGAGAAAATTCAAAACATTCATTATTCAATAGGGCCCAAACTATCAAAAACCAGCGGTTTCAATGAACACACATTTCTTGGTAGAATCATGCAGGACTGAAATTTTTGATGTTTTTCTACTCCTCTCATGAGCCCAAACAAGTCTCTAAAAGCATGAGTTTGCAACTACTTTACTTTTGGAGAAAATTCAAAACATTCATTATTCAATAGAGCCCAATAGCAAAAATCAGGTTTTGAATGAAGAATCACATTTCTTGGTAAAATCATGCAGGATTGAAATTTTTGATGGTTTTTTACTCCTCTCAACAGCCCAAACAAGTTTCTAAAAGGATGAGTTTGCAACTACTTTACTTTTGGAGAAAATTCAAAACATTCATTATTCAATAGGGCCCAAACTATCAAAAACCAGCGGTTTGAATGAACACACATTTCTTGGTAGAATCATGCAGGACTGAAATTTTTGATGTTTTTCTACTCCTCTCATGAGCCCAAACAAGTCTCTAAAAGCATGAGTTTGCAACTACTTTACTTTTGGAGAAAATTCAAAACATTCATTACTCAAAAGAGCCCAATAGCAAAAACCAGCGTTTTGAATGAAGAATCACATTTCTTGGTAGAATCATGCAGGATTGAAATTTTTGATGGTTTTTTACTCCTCTCAACAGCCCAAACAAGTTTCTAAAAGGATGAGTTTGCAACTACTTTACTTTTGGAGAAAATTCAAAACATTCATTATTCAATAGGGCCCAAACTATCAAAAACCAGCGGTTTCAATGAACACACATTTCTTGGTAGAATCATGCAGGACTGACATTTTTGATGTTTTTCTACTCCTCTCATGAGCCCAAACAAGTCTCTAAAAGCATGAGTTTGCAACTACTTTACTTTTGGAGAAAATTCAAAACATTCATTATTCAATAGAGCCCTATAGCAAAAATCAGGTTTTGAATGAAGAATCACATTTCTTGGTAGAATCATGCAGGATTGAAATTTTTGATGGTTTTTTACTCCTCTCAACAGCCCAAACAAGTTTCTAAAAGGATGAGTTTGCAACTACTTTACTTTTGGAGAAAATTCAAAACATTCATTATTCAATAGGGCCCAAACTATCAAAAACCAGTGGTTTGAATGAACACACATTTCTTGGTAGAATCATGCAGGACTGAAATTTTTGATGTTTTTCTACTCCTCTCATGAGCCCAAACAAGACTCTAAAAGCATGAGTTTGCAACTACTTTACTTTTGGAGAAAATTCAAAACATTCATTACTCAAAAGAGCCCAATAGCAAAAACCAGCGTTTTGAATGAAGAATCACATTTCTTGGTAGAATCATGCAGGATTGAAATTTTTGATGGTTTTTTACTCCTCTCAACAGCCCAAACAAGTTTCTAAAAGGATGAGTTTGCAACTACTTTACTTTTGGAGAAAATTCAAAACATTCATTATTCAATAGGGCCCAAACTATCAAAAACCAGCGGTTTCAATGAACACACATTTCTTGGTAGAATCATGCAGGACTGAAATTTTTGATGTTTTTCTACTCCTCTCATGAGCCCAAACAAGTCTCTAAAAGCATGAGTTTGCAACTACTTTACTTTTGGAGAAAATTCAAAACATTCATTATTCAATAGAGCCCAATAGCAAAAATCAGGTTTTGAATGAAGAATCACATTTCTTGGTAAAATCATGCAGGATTGAAATTTTTGATGGTTTTTTACTCCTCTCAACAGCCTAAACAAGTTTCTAAAAGGATGAGTTTGCAACTACTTTACTTTTGGAGAAAATTCAAAACATTCATTATTCAATAGGGCCCAAACTATCAAAAACCAGCGGTTTGAATGAACACACATTTCTTGGTAGAATCATGCAGGACTGAAATTTTTGATGTTTTTCTACTCCTCTCATGAGCCCAAACAAGTCTCTAAAAGCATGAGTTTGCAACTACTTTACTTTTGGAGAAAATTCAAAACATTCATTACTCAAAAGAGCCCAATAGCAAAAACCAGCGTTTTAAATGAAGAATCACATTTCTTGGTAGAATCATGCAGGATTGAAATTCTTGATGGTTTTTTACTTCTCTCAACAGCCCAAACAAGTTTCTAAAAGGATGAGTTTGCAACTACTTTACTTTTGGAGAAAATTCAAAACATTCATTATTCAATAGGGCCCAAACTATCAAAAACCAGCGGTTTCAATGAACACACATTTCTTGGTAGAATCATGCAGGACTGAAATTTTTGATGTTTTTCTACTCCTCTCATGAGCCCAAACAAGTCTCTAAAAGCATGAGTTTGCAACTACTTTACTTTTGGAGAAAATTCAAAACATTCATTACTCAAAAGAGCCCAATAGCAAAAACCAGCGTTTTGAATGAAGAATTCACATTTCTTGGTAGAATCATGCAGGATTGAAATTTTTGATGGTTTTTTACTCCTCTCAACAGCCCAAACCAGTTTCTAAAAGGATGAGTTTGCAACTACTTTACTTTTGGAGAAAATTAAAAACATTCATTATTCAATAGGGCCCAAACTATCAAAAACCAGCGGTTTCAATGAACACACATTTCTTGGTAGAATCATGCAGGACTGAAATTTTTGATGTTTTTCTACTCCTCTCATGAGCTCAAACAAGTCTCTAAAAGCATGAGTTTGCAACTACTTTACTTTTGGAGAAAATTCAAAACATTCATTACTCAAAAGAGCCCAATAGCAAAAACCAGCGTTTTGAATGAAGAATCACATTTCTTGGTAGAATCATGCAGGATTGAAATTTTTGATGGTTTTTTACTCCTCTCAACAGCCCAAACAAGTTTCTAAAAGGATGAGTTTGCAACTACTTTACTTTTGGAGAAAATTCAAAACATTCATTATTCAATAGGGCCCAAACTATCAAAAACCAGCGGTTTCAATGAACACACATTTCTTGGTAGAATCATGCAGGACTGAAATTTTTGATGTTTTTCTACTCCTCTCATGAGCCCAAACAAGTCTCTAAAAGCATGAGTTTGCAACTACTTTACTTTTGGAGAAAATTCAAAACATTCATTATTCAATAGAGCCCAATAGCAAAAATCAGGTTTTGAATGAAGAATCACATTTCTTGGTAAAATCATGCAGGATTGAAATTTTTGATGGTTTTTTACTCCTCTCAACAGCCCAAACAAGTTTCTAAAAGGATGAGTTTGCAACTACTTTACTTTTGGAGAAAATTCAAAACATTCATTATTCAATAGGGCCCAAACTATCAAAAACCAGCGGTTTGAATGAACACACATTTCTTGGTAGAATCATGCAGGACTGAAATTTTTGATGTTTTTCTACTCCTCTCATGAGCCCAAACAAGTCTCTAAAAGCATGAGTTTGCAACTACTTTACTTTTGGAGAAAATTCAAAACATTCATTACTCAAAAGAGCCCAATAGCAAAAACCAGCGTTTTGAATGAAGAATCACATTTCTTGGTAGAATCATGCAGGATTGAAATTTTTGATGGTTTTTTACTCCTCTCAACAGCCCAAACAAGTTTCTAAAAGGATGAGTTTGCAACTACTTTACTTTTGGAGAAAATTCAAAACATTCATTATTCAATAGGGCCCAAACTATCAAAAACCAGCGGTTTCAATGAACACACATTTCTTGGTAGAATCATGCAGGACTGAAATTTTTGATGTTTTTCTACTCCTCTCATGAGCCCAAACAAGTCTCTAAAAGCATGAGTTTGCAACTACTTTACTTTTGGAGAAAATTCAAAACATTCATTATTCAATAGAGCCCAATAGCAAAAATCAGGTTTTGAATGAAGAATCACATTTCTTGGTAGAATCATGCAGGATTGAAATTTTTGATGGTTTTTTACTCCTCTCAACAGCCCAAACAAGTTTCTAAAAGGATGAGTTTGCAACTACTTTACTTTTGGAGAAAATTCAAAACATTCATTATTCAATAGGGCCCAAACTATCAAAAACCAGCGGTTTCAATGAACACACATTTCTTGGTAGAATCATGCAGGACTGAAATTTTTGATGTTTTTCTACTCCTTTCATGAGCCCAAACAAGTCTCTAAAAGCATGAGTTTGCAACTACTTTACTTTTGGAGAAAATTCAAAACATTCACTATTCAATAGAGCCCAATAGCAAAAATCAGGTTTTGAATGAAGAATCACATTTCTTGGTAAAATCATGCAGGATTGAAATTTTTGATGGTTTTTTACTCCTCTCAACAGCCCAAACAAGTTTCTAAAAGGATGAGTTTGCAACTACTTTACTTTTGGAGAAAATTCAAAACATTCATTATTCAATAGGGCCCAAACTATCAAAAACCAGCGGTTTCAATGAACACACATTTCTTGGTAGAATCATGCAGGACTGAAATTTTTGATGTTTTTCTACTCCTCTCATGAGCCCAAACAAGTCTCTAAAAGCATGAGTTTGCAACTACTTTACTTTTGGAGAAAATTCAAAACATTCATTATTCAATAGAGCCCAATAGCAAAAACCAGCGTTTTGAATGAAGAATCACATTTCTTGGTAGAATCATGCAGGATTGAAATTTTTGATGGTTTTTTACTCCTCTCAACAGCTCAAACAGGTTTCTAAAAGGATGAGTTTGCAACTACTTTACTTTTGGAGAAAATTCAAAACATTCATTATTCAATAGGGCCCAAACTATCAAAAACCAGCGGTTTCAATGAACACACATTTCTTGGTAGAATCATGCAGGACTGAAATTTTTGATGTTTTTCTACTCCTCTCATGAGCCCAAACAAGTCTCTAAAAGCATGAGTTTGCAACTACTTTACTTTTGGAGAAAATTCAAAACATTCATTATTCAATAGAGCCCAATAGCAAAAATCAGGTTTTGAATGAAGAATCACATTTCTTGGTAGAATCATGCAGGATTGAAATTTTTGATGGTTTTTTACTCCTCTCAACAGCCCAAACAAGTTTCTAAAAGGATGAGTTTGCAACTACTTTACTTTTGGAGAAAATTCAAAACATTCATTATTCAATAGGGCCCAAACTATCAAAAACCAGCGGTTTCAATGAACACACATTTCTTGGTAGAATCATGCAGGACTGAAATTTTTGATGTTTTTCTACTCCTCTCATGAGCCCAAACAAGTCTCTAAAAGCATGAGTTTGCAACTACTTTACTTTTGGAGAAAATTCAAAACATTCATTATTCAATAGAGCCCAATAGCAAAAATCAGGTTTTGAATGAAGAATCACATTTCTTGGTAGAATCATGCAGGATTGAAATTTTTGATGGTTTTTTACTCCTCTCAACAGCCCAAACAAGTTTCTAAAAGGATGAGTTTGCAACTACTTTACTTTTGGAGAAAATTCAAAACATTCATTATTCAATAGGGCCCAAACTATCAAAAACCAGCGGTTTCAATGAACACACATTTCTTGGTAGAATCATGCAGGACTGAAATTTTTGATGTTTTTCTACTCCTCTCATGAGCCCAAACAAGTCTCTAAAAGCATGAGTTTGCAACTACTTTACTTTTGGAGAAAATTCAAAACATTCACTATTCAATAGAGCCCAATAGCAAAAATCAGGTTTTGAATGAAGAATCACATTTCTTGGTAAAATCATGCAGGATTGAAATTTTTGATGGTTTTTTACTCCTCTCAACAGCCCAAACAAGTTTCTAAAAGGATGAGTTTGCAACTACTTTACTTTTGGAGAAAATTCAAAACATTCATTATTCAATAGGGCCCAAACTATCAAAAACCAGTGGTTTCAATGAACACACATTTCTTGGTAGAATCATGCAGGACTGAAATTTTTGATGTTTTTCTACTCCTCTCATGAGCCCAAACAAGTCTCTAAAAGCATGAGTTTGCAACTACTTTACTTTTGGAGAAAATTCAAAACATTCATTATTCAATAGAGCCCAATAGCAAAAACCAGCGTTTTGAATGAAGAATCACATTTCTTGGTAGAATCATGCAGGATTGAAATTTTTGATGGTTTTTTACTCCTCTCAACAGCCCAAACAAGTTTCTAAAAGGATGAGTTTGCAACTACTTTACTTTTGGAGAAAATTCAAAACATTCATTATTCAATAGGGCCCAAACTATCAAAAACCAGCGGTTTGAATGAACACACATTTCTTGGTAGAATCATGCAGGACTGAAATTTTTGATGTTTTTCTACTCCTCTCATGAGCCCAAACAAGTCTCTAAAAGCATGAGTTTGCAACTACTTTACTTTTGGAGAAAATTCAAAACATTCATTACTCAAAAGAGCCCAATAGCAAAAACCAGCGTTTTGAATGAAGAATCACATTTCTTGGTAAAATCATGCAGGATTGAAATTTTTGATGGTTTTTTACTCCTCTCAACAGCCCAAACCAGTTTCTAAAAGGATGAGTTTGCAACTACTTTACTTTTGAAGAAAATTAAAAACATTCATTATTCAATAGGGCCCAAACTATCAAAAACCAGCGGTTTCAATGAACACACATTTCTTGGTAGAATCATGCAGGACTGAAATTTTTGATGTTTTTCTACTCCTTTCATGAGCTCAAACAAGTCTCTAAAAGCATGAGTTTGCAACTACTTTACTTTTGGAGAAAATTCAAAACATTCATTACTCAAAAGAGCCCAATAGCAAAAACCAGCGTTTTGAATGAAGAATCACATTTCTTGGTAGAATCATGCAGGATTGAAATTTTTTATGGTTTTTTACTCCTCTCAACAGCCCAAACAAGTTTCTAAAAGGATGAGTTTGCAACTACTTTACTTTTGGAGAAAATTCAAAACATTCATTATTCAATAGGGCCCAAACTATCAAAAACCAGCGGTTTCAATGAACACACATTTCTTGGTAGAATCATGCAGGACTGAAATTTTTGATGTTTTTCTACTCCTCTCATGAGCCCAAACAAGTCTCTAAAAGCATGAGTTTGCAACTACTTTACTTTTGGAGAAAATTCAAAACATTCATTACTCAAAAGAGCCCAATAGCAAAAACCAGCGTTTTGAATGAAGAATCACATTTCTTGGTAGAATCATGCAGGATTGAAATTTTTGATGGTTTTTTACTCCTCTCAACAGCCCAAACAAGTTTCTAAAAGGATGAGTTTGCAACTACTTTACTTTTGGAGAAAATTCAAAACATTCATTATTCAATAGGGCCCAAACTATCAAAAACCAGCGGTTTCAATGAACACACATTTCTTGGTAGAATCATGCAGGACTGAAATTTTTGATGTTTTTCTACTCCTCTCATGAGCCCAAACAAGTCTCTAAAAGCATGAGTTTGCAACTACTTTACTTTTGGAGAAAATTCAAAACATTCATTATTCAATAGAGCCCAATAGCAAAAATCAGGTTTTGAATGAAGAATCACATTTCTTGGTAGAATCATGCAGGATTGAAATTTTTGATGGTTTTTTACTCCTCTCAACAGCCCAAACAAGTTTCTAAAAGGATGAGTTTGCAACTACTTTACTTTTGGAGAAAATTCAAAACATTCATTATTCAATAGGGCCCAAACTATCAAAAACCAGCGGTTTCAATGAACACACATTTCTTGGTAGAATCATGCAGGACTGAAATTTTTGATGTTTTTCTACTCCTTTCATGAGCCCAAACAAGTCTCTAAAAGCATGAGTTTGCAACTACTTTACTTTTGGAGAAAATTCAAAACATTCACTATTCAATAGAGCCCAATAGCAAAAATCAGGTTTTGAATGAAGAATCACATTTCTTGGTAAAATCATGCAGGATTGAAATTTTTGATGGTTTTTTACTCCTCTCAACAGCCCAAACCAGTTTCTAAAAGGATGAGTTTGCAACTACTTTACTTTTGGAGAAAATTCAAAACATTCATTATTCAATAGGGCCCAAACTATCAAAAACCAGCGGTTTCAATGAACACACATTTCTTGGTATAATCATGCAGGACTGAAATTTTTGATGTTTTTCTACTCCTCTCATGAGCCCAAACAAGTCTCTAAAAGCATGAGTTTGCAACTACTTTACTTTTGGAGAAAATTCAAAACATTCATTATTCAATAGAGCCCAATAGCAAAAACCTGCGTTTTGAATGAAGAATCACATTTCTTGGTAGAATCATGCAGGATTGAAATTTTTGATGGTTTTTTACTCCTCTCAACAGCCCAAACAAGTTTCTAAAAGGATGAGTTTGCAACTACTTTACTTTTGGAGAAAATTCAAAACATTCATTATTCAATAGGGCCCAAACTATCAAAAACCAGCGGTTTCAATGAACACACATTTCTTGGTAGAATCATGCAGGACTGAAATTTTTGATGTTTTTCTACTCCTCTCATGAGCCCAAACAAGTCTCTAAAAGCATGAGTTTGCAACTACTTTACTTTTGGAGAAAATTCAAAACATTCATTATTCAATAGAGCCCAATAGCAAAAATCAGGTTTTGAATGAAGAATCACATTTCTTGGTAGAATCATGCAGGATTGAAATTTTTGATGGTTTTTTACTCCTCTCAACAGCCCAAACAAGTTTCTAAAAGGATGAGTTTGCAACTACTTTACTTTTGGAGAAAATTCAAAACATTCATTATTCAATAGGGCCCAAACTATCAAAAACCAGCGGTTTCAATGAACACACATTTCTTGGTAGAATCATGCAGGACTGAAATTTTTGATGTTTTTCTACTCCTCTCATGAGCCCAAACAAGTCTCTAAAAGCATGAGTTTGCAACTACTTTACTTTTGGAGAAAATTCAAAACATTCATTATTCAATAGAGCCCAATAGCAAAAATCAGGTTTTGAATGAAGAATCACATTTCTTGGTAGAATCATGCAGGATTGAAATTTTTGATGGTTTTTTACTCCTCTCAACAGCCCAAACAAGTTTCTAAAAGGATGAGTTTGCAACTACTTTACTTTTGGAGAAAATTCAAAACATTCATTATTCAATAGGGCCCAAACTATCAAAAACCAGCGGTTTCAATGAACACACATTTCTTGGTAGAATCATGCAGGACTGAAATTTTTGATGTTTTTCTACTCCTCTCATGAGCCCAAACAAGTCTCTAAAAGCATGAGTTTGCAACTACTTTACTTTTGGAGAAAATTCAAAACATTCACTATTCAATAGAGCCCAATAGCAAAAATCAGGTTTTGAATGAAGAATCACATTTCTTGGTAAAATCATGCAGGATTGAAATTTTTGATGGTTTTTTACTCCTCTCAACAGCCCAAACAAGTTTCTAAAAGGATGAGTTTGCAACTACTTTACTTTTGGAGAAAATTCAAAACATTCATTATTCAATAGGGCCCAAAATATCAAAAACCAGCGGTTTGAATGAACACACATTTCTTGGTAGAATCGTGCAGGACTGAAATTTTTGATGTTTTTCTACTCTTCTCATGAGCCCAAACAAGTCTCTAAAAGGATGAGTTTGCAACTACTTTACTTTTGGAGAAAATTCAAAACATTCATTATTCAATAGAGCCCAATAGCAAAAACCAGCGTTTTGAATGAAGAATCACATTTCTTGGTAGAATCATGCAGGATTGAAATTTTTGATGGTTTTTTACTCCTCTCAACAGCCCAAACAAGTTTCTAAAAGGATGAGTTTGCAACTACTTTACTTTTGGAGAAAATTCAAAACATTCATTATTCAATAGGGCCCAAACTATCAAAAACCAGCGGTTTCAATGAACACACATTTCTTGGTAGAATCATGCAGGACTGAAATTTTTGATGTTTTTCTACTCCTCTCATGAGCCCAAACAAGTCTCTAAAAGCATGAGTTTGCAACTACTTTACTTTTGGAGAAAATTCAAAACATTCATTATTCAATAGAGCCCAATAGCAAAAATCAGGTTTTGAATGAAGAATCACATTTCTTGGTAGAATCATGCAGGATTGAAATTTTTGATGGTTTTTTACTCCTCTCAACAGCCCAAACAAGTTTCTAAAAGGATGAGTTTGCAACTACTTTACTTTTGGAGAAAATTCAAAACATTCATTATTCAATAGGGCCCAAACTATCAAAAACCAGCGGTTTGAATGAACACACATTTCTTGGTAGAATCATGCAGGACTGAAATTTTTGATGTTTTTCTACTCCTCTCATGAGCCCAAACAAGTCTCTAAAAGCATGAGTTTGCAACTACTTTACTTTTGGAGAAAATTCAAAACATTCATTACTCAAAAGAGCCCAATAGCAAAAACCAGCGTTTTGAATGAAGAATCACATTTCTTGGTAGAATCATGCAGGATTGAAATTTTTGATGGTTTTTTACTCCTCTCAACAGCCCAAACCAGTTTCTAAAAGGATGAGTTTGCAACTACTTTACTTTTGAAGAAAATTAAAAACATTCATTATTCAATAGGGCCCAAACTATCAAAAACCAGCGGTTTCAATGAACACACATTTCTTGGTAGAATCATGCAGGACTGAAATTTTTGATGTTTTTCTACTCCTTTCATGAGCTCAAACAAGTCTCTAAAAGCATGAGTTTGCAACTACTTTACTTTTGGAGAAAATTCAAAACATTCATTATTCAATAGAGCCCAATAGCAAAAACCAGCGTTTTGAATGAAGAATCACATTTCTTGGTAGAATCATGCAGGATTGAAATTTTTGATGGTTTTTTACTCCTCTCAACAGCCCAAACAAGTTTCTAAAAGGATGAGTTTGCAACTACTTTACTTTTGGAGAAAATTCAAAACATTCATTATTCAATAGGGCCCAAAATATCAAAAACCAGCGGTTTGAATGAACACACATTTCTTGGTAGAATCGTGCAGGACTGAAATTTTTGATGTTTTTCTACTCTTCTCATGAGCCCAAACAAGTCTCTAAAAGGATGAGTTTGCAACTACTTTACTTTTGGAGAAAATTCAAAACATTCATTATTCAATAGAGCCCAATAGCAAAAACCAGCGTTTTGAATGAAGAATCACATTTCTTGGTAGAATCATGCAGGATTGAAATTTTTGATGGTTTTTTACTCCTCTCAACAGCCCAAACAAGTTTCTAAAAGGATGAGTTTGCAACTACTTTACTTTTGGAGAAAATTCAAAACATTCATTATTCAATAGGGCCCAAACTATCAAAAACCAGCGGTTTCAATGAACACACATTTCTTGGTAGAATCATGCAGGACTGAAATTTTTGATGTTTTTCTACTCCTCTCATGAGCCCAAACAAGTCTCTAAAAGCATGAGTTTGCAACTACTTTACTTTTGGAGAAAATTCAAAACATTCATTATTCAATAGAGCCCAATAGCAAAAATCAGGTTTTGAATGAAGAATCACATTTCTTGGTAGAATCATGCAGGATTGAAATTTTTGATGGTTTTTTACTCCTCTCAACAGCCCAAACAAGTTTCTAAAAGGATGAGTTTGCAACTACTTTACTTTTGGAGAAAATTCAAAACATTCATTATTCAATAGGGCCCAAACTATCAAAAACCAGCGGTTTGAATGAACACACATTTCTTGGTAGAATCATGCAGGACTGAAATTTTTGATGTTTTTCTACTCCTCTCATGAGCCCAAACAAGTCTCTAAAAGCATGAGTTTGCAACTACTTTACTTTTGGAGAAAATTCAAAACATTCATTACTCAAAAGAGCCCAATAGCAAAAACCAGCGTTTTGAATGAAGAATCACATTTCTTGGTAGAATCATGCAGGATTGAAATTTTTGATGGTTTTTTACTCCTCTCAACAGCCCAAACCAGTTTCTAAAAGGATGAGTTTGCAACTACTTTACTTTTGAAGAAAATTAAAAACATTCATTATTCAATAGGGCCCAAACTATCAAAAACCAGCGGTTTCAATGAACACACATTTCTTGGTAGAATCATGCAGGACTGAAATTTTTGATGTTTTTCTACTCCTTTCATGAGCTCAAACAAGTCTCTAAAAGCATGAGTTTGCAACTACTTTACTTTTGGAGAAAATTCAAAACATTCATTACTCAAAAGAGCCCAATAGCAAAAACCAGCGTTTTGAATGAAGAATCACATTTCTTGGTAGAATCATGCAGGATTGAAATTTTTGATGGTTTTTTACTCCTCTCAACAGCCCAAACAAGTTTCTAAAAGGATGAGTTTGCAACTACTTTACTTTTGGAGAAAATTCAAAACATTCATTATTCAATAGGGCCCAAACTATCAAAAACCAGCGTTTTCAATGAACACACATTTCTTGGTAGAATCATGCAGGACTGAAATTTTTGATGTTTTTCTACTCCTCTCATGAGCCCAAACAAGTCTCTAAAAGCATGAGTTTGCAACTACTTTACTTTTGGAGAAAATTCAAAACATTCATTATTCAATAGAGCCCAATAGCAAAAATCAGGTTTTGAATGAAGAATCACGTTTCTTGGTAGAATCATGCAGGATTGAAATTTTTGATGGTTTTTTACTCCTCTCAACAGCCCAAACAAGTTTCTAAAAGTATGAGTTTGCAACTACTTTACTTTTGGAGAAAATTCAAAACATTCATTATTCAATAGGGCCCAAACTATCAAAAACCAGCGGTTTCAATGAACACACATTTCTTGGTAGAATCATGCAGGACTGAAATTTTTGATGTTTTTCTACTCCACTCATGAGCCCAAACAAGTCTCTAAAAGCATGAGTTTGCAACTACTTTACTTTTGGAGAAAATTCAAAACATTCATTATTCAATACAGCCCAATAGCAAAAATCAGGTTTTGAATGAAGAATCACATTTCTTGGAAAAATCATGCAGGATTGAAATTTTTGATGGTTTTTTACTCCTCTCAACAGCCCAAACAAGTTTCTAAAAGGATGAGTTTGCAACTACTTTACTTTTGGAGAAAATTCAAAACATTCATTATTCAATAGGGCCCAAACTATCAAAAACCAGCGGTTTCAATGAACACACATTTCTTGGTAGAATCATGCAGGACTGAAATTTTTGATGTTTTTCTACTCCTCTCATGAGCCCAAACAAGTCTCTAAAAGCATGAGTTTGCAACTACTTTACTTTTGGAGAAAATTCAAAACATTCATTACTCAAAAGAGCCCAATAGCAAAAACCAGCGTTTTGAATGAAGAATCACATTTCTTGGTAGAATCATGCAGGATTGAAATTTTTGATGGTTTTTTACTCCTCTCAACAGCCCAAACAAGTTTCTAAAAGGATGAGTTTGCAACTACTTTACTTTTGGAGAAAATTCAAAACATTCATTATTCAATAGGGCCCAAACTATCAAAAACCAGCGGTTTCAATGAACACACATTTCTTGGTAGAATCATGCAGGACTGAAATTTTTGATGTTTTTCTACTCCTCTCATGAGCCCAAACAAGTCTCTAAAAGCATGAGTTTGCAACTACTTTACTTTTGGAGAAAATTCAAAACATTCATTATTCAATAGAGCCCAATAGCAAAAATCAGGTTTTGAATGAAGAATCACATTTCTTGGTAGAATCATGCAGGATTGAAATTTTTGATGGTTTTTTACTCCTCTCAACAGCCCAAACAAGTTTCTAAAAGGATGAGTTTGCAACTACTTTACTTTTGGAGAAAATTCAAAACATTCATTATTCAATAGGGCCCAAACTATCAAAAACCAGCGGTTTCAATGAACACACATTTCTTGGTAGAATCATGCAGGACTGAAATTTTTGATGTTTTTCTACTCCTTTCATGAGCCCAAACAAGTCTCTAAAAGCATGAGTTTGCAACTACTTTACTTTTGGAGAAAATTCAAAACATTCACTATTCAATAGAGCCCAATAGCAAAAATCAGGTTTTGAATGAAGAATCACATTTCTTGGTAAAATCATGCAGGATTGAAATTTTTGATGGTTTTTTACTCCTCTCAACAGCCCAAACAAGTTTCTAAAAGGATGAGTTTGCAACTACTTTACTTTTGGAGAAAATTCAAAACATTCATTATTCAATAGGGCCCAAACTATCAAAAACCAGCGGTTTCAATGAACACACATTTCTTGGTATAATCATGCAGGACTGAAATTTTTGATGTTTTTCTACTCCTCTAATGAGCCCAAAAAAGTCTCTAAAAGCATGAGTTTGCAACTACTTTACTTTTGGAGAAAATTCAAAACATTCATTATTCAATAGAGCCCAATAGCAAAAACCTGCGTTTTGAATGAAGAATCACATTTCTTGGTAGAATCATGCAGGATTGAAATTTTTGATGGTTTTTTACTCCTCTCAACAGCTCAAACAAGTTTCTAAAAGGATGAGTTTGCAACTACTTTACTTTTGGAGAAAATTCAAAACATTCATTATTCAATAGGGCCCAAACTATCAAAAACCAGCGGTTTCAATGAACACACATTTCTTGGTAGAATCATGCAGGACTGAAATTTTTGATGTTTTTCTACTCCTCTCATGAGCCCAAACAAGTCTCTAAAAGCATGAGTTTGCAACTACTTTACTTTTGGAGAAAATTCAAAACATTCATAATTCAATAGAGCCCAATAGCAAAAATCAGGTTTTGAATGAAGAATCACATTTCTTGGTAGAATCATGCAGGATTGAAATTTTTGATGGTTTTTTACTCCTCTCAACAGCCCAAACAAGTTTCTAAAAGGATGAGTTTGCAACTACTTTACTTTTGGAGAAAATTCAAAACATTCATTATTCAATAGGGCCCAAACTATCAAAAACCAGCGGTTTCAATGAACACATTTCTTGGTAGAATCATGCAGGACTGAAATTTTTGATGTTTTTCTACTCCTCTCATGAGCCCAAACAAGTCTCTAAAAGCATGAGTTTGCAACTACTTTACTTTTGGAGAAAATTCAAAACATTCATTATTCAATAGAGCCCAATAGCAAAAACCAGCGTTTTGAATGAAGAATCACATTTCTTGGTAGAATCATGCAGGATTGAAATTTTTGATGGTTTTTTACTCCTCTCAACAGCTCAAACAAGTTTCTAAAAGGATGAGTTTGCAACTACTTTACTTTTGGAGAAAATTCAAAACATTCATTATTCAATAGGGCCCAAACTATCAAAAACCAGCGGTTTCAATGAACACACATTTCTTGGTAGAATCATGCAGGACTGAAATTTTTGATGTTTTTCTACTCCTCTCATGAGCCCAAACAAGTCTCTAAAAGCATGAGTTTGCAACTACTTTACTTTTGGAGAAAATTCAAAACATTCATTATTCAATAGAGCCCAATAGCAAAAACCAGCGTTTTGAATGAAGAATCACATTTCTTGGTAGAATCATGCAGGATTGAAATTTTTGATGGTTTTTTACTCCTCTCAACAGCCCAAACAAGTTTCTAAAAGGATGAGTTTGCAACTACTTTACTTTTGGAGAAAATTCAAAACATTCATTATTCAATAGGGCCCAAAATATCAAAAACCAGCGGTTTGAATGAACACACATTTCTTGGTAGAATCGTGCAGGACTGAAATTTTTGATGTTTTTCTACTCTTCTCATGAGCCCAAACAAGTCTCTAAAAGGATGAGTTTGCAACTACTTTACTTTTGGAGAAAATTCAAAACATTCATTATTCAATAGAGCCCAATAGCAAAAACCAGCGTTTTGAATGAAGAATCACATTTCTTGGTAGAATCATGCAGGATTGAAATTTTTGATGGTTTTTTACTCCTCTCAACAGCCCAAACAAGTTTCTAAAAGGATGAGTTTGCAACTACTTTACTTTTGGAGAAAATTCAAAACATTCATTATTCAATAGGGCCCAAACTATCAAAAACCAGCGGTTTCAATGAACACACATTTCTTGGTAGAATCATGCAGGACTGAAATTTTTGATGTTTTTCTACTCCTCTCATGAGCCCAAACAAGTCTCTAAAAGCATGAGTTTGCAACTACTTTACTTTTGGAGAAAATTCAAAACATTCATTATTCAATAGAGCCCAATAGCAAAAATCAGGTTTTGAATGAAGAATCACATTTCTTGGTAGAATCATGCAGGATTGAAATTTTTGATGGTTTTTTACTCCTCTCAACAGCCCAAACAAGTTTCTAAAAGGATGAGTTTGCAACTACTTTACTTTTGGAGAAAATTCAAAACATTCATTATTCAATAGGGCCCAAACTATCAAAAACCAGCGGTTTGAATGAACACACATTTCTTGGTAGAATCATGCAGGACTGAAATTTTTGATGTTTTTCTACTCCTCTCATGAGCCCAAACAAGTCTCTAAAAGCATGAGTTTGCAACTACTTTACTTTTGGAGAAAATTCAAAACATTCATTACTCAAAAGAGCCCAATAGCAAAAACCAGCGTTTTGAATGAAGAATCACATTTCTTGGTAGAATCATGCAGGATTGAAATTTTTGATGGTTTTTTACTCCTCTCAACAGCCCAAACCAGTTTCTAAAAGGATGAGTTTGCAACTACTTTACTTTTGAAGAAAATTAAAAACATTCATTATTCAATAGGGCCCAAACTATCAAAAACCAGCGGTTTCAATGAACACACATTTCTTGGTAGAATCATGCAGGACTGAAATTTTTGATGTTTTTCTACTCCTTTCATGAGCTCAAACAAGTCTCTAAAAGCATGAGTTTGCAACTACTTTACTTTTGGAGAAAATTCAAAACATTCATTACTCAAAAGAGCCCAATAGCAAAAACCAGCGTTTTGAATGAAGAATCACATTTCTTGGTAGAATCATGCAGGATTGAAATTTTTGATGGTTTTTTACTCCTCTCAACAGCCCAAACAAGTTTCTAAAAGGATGAGTTTGCAACTACTTTACTTTTGGAGAAAATTCAAAACATTCATTATTCAATAGGGCCCAAACTATCAAAAACCAGCGGTTTCAATGAACACACATTTCTTGGTAGAATCATGCAGGACTGAAATTTTTGATGTTTTTCTACTCCTCTCATGAGCCCAAACAAGTCTCTAAAAGCATGAGTTTGCAACTACTTTACTTTTGGAGAAAATTCAAAACATTCATTATTCAATAGAGCCCAATAGCAAAAATCAGGTTTTGAATGAAGAATCACGTTTCTTGGTAGAATCATGCAGGATTGAAATTTTTGATGGTTTTTTACTCCTCTCAACAGCCCAAACAAGTTTCTAAAAGTATGAGTTTGCAACTACTTTACTTTTGGAGAAAATTCAAAACATTCATTATTCAATAGGGCCCAAACTATCAAAAACCAGCGGTTTCAATGAACACACATTTCTTGGTAGAATCATGCAGGACTGAAATTTTTGATGTTTTTCTACTCCACTCATGAGCCCAAACAAGTCTCTAAAAGCATGAGTTTGCAACTACTTTACTTTTGGAGAAAATTCAAAACATTCATTATTCAATAGAGCCCAATAGCAAAAATCAGGTTTTGAATGAAGAATCACATTTCTTGGTAAAATCATGCAGGATTGAAATTTTTGATGGTTTTTTACTCCTCTCAACAGCCCAAACAACTTTCTAAAAGGATGAGTTTGCAACTACTTTACTTTTGGAGAAAATTCAAAACATTCATTATTCAATAGGGCCCAAACTATCAAAAACCAGCGGTTTCAATGAACACACATTTCTTGGTAGAATCATGCAGGACTGAAATTTTTGATGTTTTTCTACTCCTCTCATGAGCCCAAACAAGTCTCTAAAAGCATGAGTTTGCAACTACTTTACTTTTGGAGAAAATTCAAAACATTCATTACTCAAAAGAGCCCAATAGCAAAAACCAGCGTTTTGAATGAAGAATCACATTTCTTGGTAAAATCATGCAGGATTGAAATTTTTGATGGTTTTTTACTCCTCTCAACAGCCCAAACAAGTTTCTAAAAGGATGAGTTTGCAACTACTTTACTTTTGGAGAAAATTCAAAACATTCATTATTCAATAGGGCCCAAACTATCAAAAACCAGCGGTTTCAATGAACACACATTTCTTGGTAGAATCATGCAGGACTGAAATTTTTGATGTTTTTCTACTCCTCTCATGAGCCCAAACAAGTCTCTAAAAGCATGAGTTTGCAACTACTTTACTTTTGGAGAAAATTCAAAACATTCATTATTCAATAGAGCCCAATAGCAAAAATCAGGTTTTGAATGAAGAATCACATTTCTTGGTAGAATCATGCAGGATTGAAATTTTTGATGGTTTTTTACTCCTCTCAACAGCCCAAACAAGTTTCTAAAAGGATGAGTTTGCAACTACTTTACTTTTGGAGAAAATTCAAAACATTCATTATTCAATAGGGCCCAAACTATCAAAAACCAGCGGTTTCAATGAACACACATTTCTTGGTAGAATCATGCAGGACTGAAATTTTTGATGTTTTTCTACTCCTTTCATGAGCCCAAACAAGTCTCTAAAAGCATGAGTTTGCAACTACTTTACTTTTGGAGAAAATTCAAAACATTCACTATTCAATAGAGCCCAATAGCAAAAATCAGGTTTTGAATGAAGAATCACATTTCTTGGTAAAATCATGCAGGATTGAAATTTTTGATGGTTTTTTACTCCTCTCAACAGCCCAAACAAGTTTCTAAAAGGATGAGTTTGCAACTACTTTACTTTTGGAGAAAATTCAAAACATTCATTATTCAATAGGGCCCAAACTATCAAAAACCAGCGGTTTCAATGAACACACATTTCTTGGTATAATCATGCAGGACTGAAATTTTTGATGTTTTTCTACTCCTCTCATGAGCCCAAAAAAGTCTCTAAAAGCATGAGTTTGCAACTACTTTACTTTTGGAGAAAATTCAAAACATTCATTATTCAATAGAGCCCAATAGCAAAAACCTGCGTTTTGAATGAAGAATCACATTTCTTGGTAGAATCATGCAGGATTGAAATTTTTGATGGTTTTTTACTCCTCTCAACAGCTCAAACAAGTTTCTAAAAGGATGAGTTTGCAACTACTTTACTTTTGGAGAAAATTCAAAACATTCATTATTCAATAGGGCCCAAACTATCAAAAACCAGCGGTTTCAATGAACACAGATTTCTTGGTAGAATCATGCAGGACTGAAATTTTTGATGTTTTTCTACTCCTCTCATGAGCCCAAACAAGTCTCTAAAAGCATGAGTTTGCAACTACTTTACTTTTGGAGAAAATTCAAAACATTCATAATTCAATAGAGCCCAATAGCAAAAATCAGGTTTTGAATGAAGAATCACATTTCTTGGTAGAATCATGCAGGATTGAAATTTTTGATGGTTTTTTACTCCTCTCAACAGCCCAAACAAGTTTCTAAAAGGATGAGTTTGCAACTACTTTACTTTTGGAGAAAATTCAAAACATTCATTATTCAATAGGGCCCAAACTATCAAAAACCAGCGGTTTCAATGAACACATTTCTTGGTAGAATCATGCAGGACTGAAATTTTTGATGTTTTTCTACTCCTCTCATGAGCCCAAACAAGTCTCTAAAAGCATGAGTTTGCAACTACTTTACTTTTGGAGAAAATTCAAAACATTCATTATTCAATAGAGCCCAATAGCAAAAACCAGCGTTTTGAATGAAGAATCACATTTCTTGGTAGAATCATGCAGGATTGAAATTTTTGATGGTTTTTTACTCCTCTCAACAGCCCAAACAAGTTTCTAAAAGGATGAGTTTGCAACTACTTTACTTTTGGAGAAAATTCAAAACATTCATTATTCAATAGGGCCCAAACTATCAAAAACCAGCGGTTTCAATGAACACACATTTCTTGGTAGAATCATGCAGGACTGAAATTTTTGATGTTTTTCTACTCCTCTCATGAGCCCAAACAAGTCTCTAAAAGCATGAGTTTGCAACTACTTTACTTTTGGAGAAAATTCAAAACATTCATTATTCAATAGAGCCCAATAGCAAAAACCAGCGTTTTGAATGAAGAATCACATTTCTTGGTAGAATCATGCAGGATTGAAATTTTTGATGGTTTTTTACTCCTCTCAACAGCCCAAACAAGTTTCTAAAAGGATGAGTTTGCAACTACTTTACTTTTGGAGAAAATTCAAAACATTCATTATTCAATAGGGCCCAAACTATCAAAAACCAGCGGTTTCAATGAACACACATTTCTTGGTAGAATCATGCAGGACTGAAATTTTTGATGTTTTTCTACTCCTCTCATGAGCCCAAACAAGTCTCTAAAAGCATGAGTTTGCAACTACTTTACTTTTGGAGAAAATTCAAAACATTCATTATTCAATAGAGCCCAATAGCAAAAATCAGGTTTTGAATGAAGAATCACATTTCTTGGTAGAATCATGCAGGATTGAAATTTTTGATGGTTTTTTACTCCTCTCAACAGCCCAAACAAGTTTCTAAAAGGATGAGTTTGCAACTACTTTACTTTTGGAGAAAATTCAAAACATTCATTATTCAATAGGGCCCAAACTATCAAAAACCAGCGGTTTGAATGAACACACATTTCTTGGTAGAATCATGCAGGACTGAAATTTTTGATGTTTTTCTACTCCTCTCATGAGCCCAAACAAGTCTCTAAAAGCATGAGTTTGCAACTACTTTACTTTTGGAGAAAATTCAAAACATTCATTACTCAAAAGAGCCCAATAGCAAAAACCAGCGTTTTGAATGAAGAATCACATTTCTTGGTAGAATCATGCAGGATTGAAATTTTTGATGGTTTTTTACTCCTCTCAACAGCCCAAACCAGTTTCTAAAAGGATGAGTTTGCAACTACTTTACTTTTGGAGAAAATTAAAAACATTCATTATTCAATAGGGCCCAAACTATCAAAAACCAGCGGTTTCAATGAACACACATTTCTTGGTAGAATCATGCAGGACTGAAATTTTTGATGTTTTTCTACTCCTCTCATGAGCTCAAACAAGTCTCTAAAAGCATGAGTTTGCAACTACTTTACTTTTGGAGAAAATTCAAAACATTCATTACTCAAAAGAGCCCAATAGCAAAAACCAGCGTTTTGAATGAAGAATCACATTTCTTGGTAGAATCATGCAGGATTGAAATTTTTGATGGTTTTTTACTCCTCTCAACAGCCCAAACAAGTTTCTAAAAGGATGAGTTTGCAACTACTTTACTTTTGGAGAAAATTCAAAACATTCATTATTCAATAGGGCCCAAACTATAAAAAACCAGCGGTTTCAATGAACACACATTTCTTGGTAGAATCATGCAGGACTGAAATTTTTGATGTTTTTCTACTCCTCTCATGAGCCCAAACAAGTCTCTAAAAGCATGAGTTTGCAACTACTTTACTTTTGGAGAAAATTCAAAACATTCATTATTCAATAGAGCCCAATAGCAAAAATCAGGTTTTGAATGAAGAATCACGTTTCTTGGTAGAATCATGCAGGATTGAAATTTTTGATGGTTTTTTACTCCTCTCAACAGCCCAAACAATTTTCTAAAAGTATGAGTTTGCAACTACTTTACTTTTGGAGAAAATTCAAAACATTCATTATTCAATAGGGCCCAAACTATCAAAAACCAGCGGTTTCAATGAACACACATTTCTTGGTAGAATCATGCAGGACTGAAATTTTTGATGTTTTTCTACTCCACTCATGAGCCCAAACAAGTCTCTAAAAGCATGAGTTTGCAACTACTTTACTTTTGGAGAAAATTCAAAACATTCATTATTCAATAGAGCCCAATAGCAAAAATCAGGTTTTGAATGAAGAATCACATTTCTTGGTAAAATCATGCAGGATTGAAATTTTTGATGGTTTTTTACTCCTCTCAACAGCCCAAACAAGTTTCTAAAAGGATGAGTTTGCAACTACTTTACTTTTGGAGAAAATTCAAAACATTCATTATTCAATAGGGCCCAAACTATCAAAAACCAGCGGTTTCAATGAACACACATTTCTTGGTAGAATCATGCAGGACTGAAATTTTTGATGTTTTTCTACTCCTCTCATGAGCCCAAACAAGTCTCTAAAAGCATGAGTTTGCAACTACTTTACTTTTGGAGAAAATTCAAAACATTCATTACTCAAAAGAGCCCAATAGCAAAAACCAGCGTTTTGAATGAAGAATCACATTTCTTGGTAGAATCATGCAGGATTGAAATTTTTGATGGTTTTTTACTCCTCTCAACAGCCCAAACAAGTTTCTAAAAGGATGAGTTTGCAACTACATTACTTTTGGAGAAAATTCAAAACATTCATTATTCAATAGGGCACAAACTATCAAAAACCAGCGGTTTCAATGAACACACATTTCTTGGTAGAATCATGCAGGACTGAAATTTTTGATGTTTTTCTACTCCTCTCATGAGCCCAAACACGTCTCTAAAAGCATGAGTTTGCAACTACTTTACTTTTGGAGAAAATTCAAAACATTCATTATTCAATAGAGCCCAACAGCAAAAATCAGGTTTTGAATGAAGAATCACATTTCTTGGTAGAATCATGCAGGATTGAAATTTTTGATGGTTTTTTACTCCTCTCAACAGCCCAAACAAGTTTCTAAAAGGATGAGTTTGCAACTACTTTACTTTTGGAGAAAATTCAAAACATTCATTATTCAATAGGGCCCAAACTATCAAAAACCAGCGGTTTCAATGAACACACATTTCTTGGTAGAATCATGCAGGACTGAAATTTTTGATGTTTTTCTACTCCTTTCATGAGCCCAAACAAGTCTCTAAAAGCATGAGTTTGCAACTACTTTACTTTTGGAGAAAATTCAAAACATTCACTATTCAATAGAGCCCAATAGCAAAAATCAGGTTTTGAATGAAGAATCACATTTCTTGGTAAAATCATGCAGGATTGAAATTTTTGATGGTTTTTTACTCCTCTCAACAGTACAAACAAGTTTCTAAAAGGATGAGTTTGCAACTACTTTACTTTTGGAGAAAATTCAAAACATTCATTATTCAATAGGGCCCAAACTATCAAAAACCAGCGGTTTCAATGAACACACATTTCTTGGTAGAATCATGCAGGACTGAAATTTTTGATGTTTTTCTACTCCTCTCATGAGCCCAAACAAGTCTCTAAAAGCATGAGTTTGCAACTACTTTACTTTTGGAGAAAATTCAAAACATTCATTATTCAATAGAGCCCAATAGCAAAAACCAGCGTTTTGAATGAAGAATCACATTTCTTGGTAGAATCATGCAGGATTGAAATTTTTGATGGTTTTTTACTCCTCTCAACAGCTCAAACAAGTTTCTAAAAGGATGAGTTTGCAACTACTTTACTTTTGGAGAAAATTCAAAACATTCATTATTCAATAGGGCCCAAACTATCAAAAACCAGCGGTTTCAATGAACACACATTTCTTGGTAGAATCATGCAGGACTGAAATTTTTGATGTTTTTCTACTCCTCTCATGAGCCCAAACAAGTCTCTAAAAGCATGAGTTTGCAACTACTTTACTTTTGGAGAAAATTCAAAACATTCATAATTCAATAGAGCCCAATAGCAAAAATCAGGTTTTGAATGAAGAATCACATTTCTTGGTAGAATCATGCAGGATTGAAATTTTTGATGGTTTTTTACTCCTCTCAACAGCCCAAACAAGTTTCTAAAAGGATGAGTTTGCAACTACTTTACTTTTGGAGAAAATTCAAAACATTCATTATTCAATAGGGCCCAAACTATCAAAAACCAGCGGTTTCAATGAACACATTTCTTGGTAGAATCATGCAGGACTGAAATTTTTGATGTTTTTCTACTCCTCTCATGAGCCCAAACAAGTCTCTAAAAGCATGAGTTTGCAACTACTTTACTTTTGGAGAAAATTCAAAACATTCATTATTCAATAGAGCCCAATAGCAAAAACCAGCTTTTTGAATGAAGAATCACATTTCTTGGTAGAATCATGCAGGATTGAAATTTTTGATGGTTTTTTACTCCTCTCAACAGCCCAAACAAGTTTCTAAAAGGATGAGTTTGCAACTACTTTACTTTTGGAGAAAATTCAAAACATTCATTATTCAATAGGGCCCAAACTATCAAAAACCAGCGGTTTCAATGAACACACATTTCTTGGTAGAATCATGCAGGACTGAAATTTTTGATGTTTTTCTACTCCTCTCATGAGCCCAAACAAGTCTCTAAAAGCATGAGTTTGCAACTACTTTACTTTTGGAGAAAATTCAAAACATTCATTATTCAATAGAGCCCAATAGCAAAAATCAGGTTTTGAATGAAGAATCACATTTCTTGGTAGAATCATGCAGGATTGAAATTTTTGATGGTTTTTTACTCCTCTCAACAGCCCAAACAAGTTTCTAAAAGGATGAGTTTGCAACTACTTTACTTTTGGAGAAAATTCAAAACATTCATTATTCAATAGGGCCCAAACTATCAAAAACCAGCGGTTTGAATGAACACACATTTCTTGGTAGAATCATGCAGGACTGAAATTTTTGATGTTTTTCTACTCCTCTCATGAGCCCAAACAAGTCTCTAAAAGCATGAGTTTGCAACTACTTTACTTTTGGAGAAAATTCAAAACATTCATTACTCAAAAGAGCCCAATAGCAAAAACCAGCGTTTTGAATGAAGAATCACATTTCTTGGTAGAATCATGCAGGATTGAAATTTTTGATGGTTTTTTACTCCTCTCAACAGCCCAAACCAGTTTCTAAAAGGATGAGTTTGCAACTACTTTACTTTTGGAGAAAATTAAAAACATTCATTATTCAATAGGGCCCAAACTATCAAAAACCAGCGGTTTCAATGAACACACATTTCTTGGTAGAATCATGCAGGACTGAAATTTTTGATGTTTTTCTACTCCTCTCATGAGCTCAAACAAGTCTCTAAAAGCATGAGTTTGCAACTACTTTACTTTTGGAGAAAATTCAAAACATTCATTACTCAAAAGAGCCCAATAGCAAAAACCAGCGTTTTGAATGAAGAATCACATTTCTTGGTAGAATCATGCAGGATTGAAATTTTTGATGGTTTTTTACTCCTCTCAACAGCCCAAACAAGTTTCTAAAAGGATGAGTTTGCAACTACTTTACTTTTGGAGAAAATTCAAAACATTCATTATTCAATAGGGCCCAAACTATCAAAAACCAGCGGTTTCAATGAACACACATTTCTTGGTAGAATCATGCAGGACTGAAATTTTTGATGTTTTTCTACTCCTCTCATGAGCCCAAACAAGTCTCTAAAAGCATGAGTTTGCAACTACTTTGCTTTTGGAGAAAATTCAAAACATTCATTATTCAATAGAGCCCAATAGCAAAAATCAGGTTTTGAATGAAGAATCACGTTTCTTGGTAGAATCATGCAGGATTGAAATTTTTGATGGTTTTTTACTCCTCTCAACAGCCCAAACAAGTTTCTAAAAGGATGAGTTTGCAACTACTTTACTTTTGGAGAAAATTCAAAACATTCATTATTCAATAGGGCCCAAACTATCAAAAACCAGCGGTTTCAATGAACACACATTTCTTGGTAGAATCATGCAGGACTGAAATTTTTGATGTTTTTCTACTCCTCTCATGAGCCCAAACAAGTCTCTAAAAGCATGAGTTTGCAACTACTTTACTTTTGGAGAAAATTCAAAACATTCATTATTCAATAGAGCCCAATAGCAAAAATCAGGTTTTGAATGAAGAATCACATTTCTTGGTAGAATCATGCAGGATTGAAATTTTTGATGTTTTTTTACTCCTCTCAACAGCCCAAACAAGTTTCTAAAAGGATGAGTTTGCAACTACTTTACTTTTGGAGAAAATTCAAAACATTCATTATTCAATAGGGCCCAAACTATCAAAAACCAGCGGTTTGAATGAACACACATTTCTTGGTAGAATCATGCAGGACTGAAATTTTTGATATTTTTCTATTCCTCTCATGAGCCCAAACAAGTCTCTAAAAGCATGAGTTTGCAACTACTTTACTTTTGGAGAAAATTCAAAACATTCATTACTCAAAAGAGCCCAATAGCAAAAACCAGCGTTTTGAATGAAGAATCACATTTCTTGGTAGAATCATGCAGGATTGAAATTTTTGATGGTTTTTTACTCCTCTCAACAGCCCAAACCAGTTTCTAAAAGGATGAGTTTGCACCTACTTTACTTTTGGAGAAAATTAAAAACATTCATTATTCAATAGGGCCCAAACTATCAAAAACCAGCGGTTTCAATGAACACACATTTCTTGGTAGAATCATGCAGGACTGAAATTTTTGATGTTTTTCTACTCCTCTCATGAGCTCAAACAAGTCTCTAAAAGCATGAGTTTGCAACTACTTTACTTTTGGAGAAAATTCAAAACATTCATTACTCAAAAGAGCCCAATAGCAAAAACCAGCGTTTTGAATGAAGAATCACATTTCTTGGTAGAATCATGCAGGATTGAAATTTTTGATGGTTTTTTACTCCTCTCAACAGCCCAAACAAGTTTCTAAAAGGATGAGTTTGCAACTACTTTACTTTTGGAGAAAATTCAAAACATTCATTATTCAATAGGGCCCAAACTATCAAAAACCAGCGGTTTCAATGAACACACATTTCTTGGTAGAATCATGCAGGACTTTAATTTTTGATGTTTTTCTACTCCTCTCATGAGCCCAAACAAGTCTCTAAAAGCATGAGTTTGCAACTACTTTACTTTTGGAGAAAATTCAAAACATTCATTATTCAATAGAGCCCAATAGCAAAAATCAGGTTTTGAATGAAGAATCACGTTTCTTGGTAGAATCATGCAGGATTGAAATTTTTGATGGTTTTTTACTCCTCTCAACAGCCCAAACAAGTTTCTAAAAGTATGAGTTTGCAACTACTTTACTTTTGGAGAAAATTCAAAACATTCATTATTCAATAGGGCCCAAACTATCAAAAACCAGCGGTTTCAATGAACACACATTTCTTGGTAGAATCATGCAGGACTGAAATTTTTGATGTTTTTCTACTCCTCTCATGAGCCCAAACAAGTCTCTAAAAGCATGAGTTTGCAACTACTTTACTTTTGGAGAAAATTCAAAACATTCATTATTCAATAGAGCCCAATAGCAAAAATCAGGTTTTGAATGAAGAATCACATTTCTTGGTAAAATCATGCAGGATTGAAATTTTTGATGGTTTTTTACTCCTCTCAACAGCCCAAACAAGTTTCTAAAAGGATGAGTTTGCAACTACTTTACTTTTGGAGAAAATTCAAAACATTCATTATTCAATAGGGCCCAAACTATCAAAAACCAGCGGTTTGAATGAACACACATTTCTTGGTAGAATCATGCAGGACTGAAATTTTTGATGTTTTTCTACTCCTCTCATGAGCCCAAACAAGTCTCTAAAAGCATGAGTTTGCAACTACTTTACTTTTGGAGAAAATTCAAAACATTCATTACTCAAAAGAGCCCAATAGCAAAAACCAGCGTTTTGAATGAAGAATCACATTTCTTGGTAGAATCATGCAGGATTGAAATTTTTGATGGTTTTTTACTCCTCTCAACAGCCCAAACAAGTTTCTAAAAGGATGAGTTTGCAACTACTTTACTTTTGGAGAAAATTCAAAACATTCATTATTCAATAGGGCCCAAACTATCAAAAACCAGCGGTTTCAATGAACACACATTTCTTGGTAGAATCATGCAGGACTGAAATTTTTGATGTTTTTCTACTCCTCTCATGAGCCCAAACAAGTCTCTAAAAGCATGAGTTTGCAACTACTTTACTTTTGGAGAAAATTCAAAACATTCATTATTCAATAGAGCCCAATAGCAAAAATCAGGTTTTGAATGAAGAATCACATTTCTTGGTAGAATCATGCAGGATTGAAATTTTTGATGGTTTTTTACTCCTCTCAACAGCTCAAACAAGTTTCTAAAAGGATGAGTTTGCAACTACTTTACTTTTGGAGAAAATTCAAAACATTCATTATTCAATAGGGCCAAAACTATCAAAAACCAGCGGTTTCAATGAACACACATTTCTTGGTAGAATCATGCAGGACTGAAATTTTTGATGTTTTTCTACTCCTCTCATGAGCCCAAACAAGTCTCTAAAAGCATGAGTTTGCAACTACTTTACTTTTGGAGAAAATTCAAAACATTCATTATTCAATAGAGCCCAATAGCAAAAATCAGGTTTTGAATGAAGAATCACATTTCTTGGTAAAATCATGCAGGATTGAAATTTTTGATGGTTTTTTACTCCTCTCAACAGCCCAAACAAGTTTCTAAAAGGATGAGTTTGCAACTACTTTACTTTTGGAGAAAATTCAAAACATTCATTATTCAATAGGGCCCAAACTATCAAAAACCAGCGGTTTCAATGAACACACATTTCTTGGTAGAATCATGCAGGACTGAAATTTTTGATGTTTTTCTACTCCTCTCATGAGCCCAAACAAGTCTCTAAAAGCATGAGTTTGCAACTACTTTACTTTTGGAGAAAATTCAAAACATTCATTACTCAAAAGAGCCCAATAGCAAAAACCAGCGTTTTGAATGAAGAATCACATCTCTTGGTAGAATCATGCAGGATTGAAATTTTTGATGGTTTTTTACTCCTCTCAACAGCCCAAACAAGTTTCTAAAAGGATGAGTTTGCAACTACTTTACTTTTGGAGAAAATTCAAAACATTCATTATTCAATAGGGCCCAAACTATCAAAAACCAGCGGTTTCAATGAACACACATTTCTTGGTAGAATCATGCAGGACTGAAATTTTTGATGTTTTTCTACTCCTCTCATGAGCCCAAACAAGTCTCTAAAAGCATGAGTTTGCAACTACTTTACTTTTGGAGAAAATTCAAAACATTCATTATTCAATAGAGCCCAATAGCAAAAATCAGGTTTTGAATGAAGAATCACATTTCTTGGTAGAATCATGCAGGATTGAAATTTTTGATGGTTTTTTACTCCTCTCAACAGCCCAAACAAGTTTCTAAAAGGATGAGTTTGCAACTACTTTACTTTTGGAGAAAATTCAAAACATTCATTATTCAATAGGGCCCAAACTATCAAAAACCAGCGGTTTCAATGAACACACATTTCTTGGTAGAATCATGCAGGACTGAAATTTTTGATGTTTTTCTACTCCTCTCATGAGCCCAAACAAGTCTCTAAAAGCATGAGTTTGCAACTACTTTACTTTTGGAGAAAATTCAAAACATTCATTACTCAAAAGAGCCCAATAGCAAAAACCAGCGTTTTGAATGAAGAATCACATTTCTTGGTAGAATCATGCAGGATTGAAATTTTTGATGGTTTTTTACTCCTCTCAACAGCCCAAACAAGTTTCTAAAAGGATGAGTTTGCAACTACTTTACTTTTGGAGAAAATTCAAAACATTCATTATTCAATAGGGCCCAAACTATCAAAAACCAGCGGTTTCAATGAACACACATTTCTTGGTAGAATCATGCAGGACTGAAATTTTTGATGTTTTTCTACTCCTCTCATGAGCCCAAACAAGTCTCTAAAAGCATGAGTTTGCAACTACTTTACTTTTGGAGAAAATTCAAAACATTCATTATTCAATAGAGCCCAATAGCAAAAATCAGGTTTTGAATGAAGAATCACATTTCTTGGTAGAATCATGCAGGATTGAAATTTTTGATGGTTTTTTACTCCTCTCAACAGCTCAAACAAGTTTCTAAAAGGATGAGTTTGCAACTACTTTACTTTTGGAGAAAATTCAAAACATTCATTATTCAATAGGGCCCAAACTATCAAAAACCAGCGGTTTCAATGAACACACATTTCTTGGTAGAATCATGCAGGACTGAAATTTTTGATGTTTTTCTACTCCTCTCATGAGCCCAAACAAGTCTCTAAAAGCATGAGTTTGCAACTACTTTACTTTTGGAGAAAATTCAAAACATTCATTATTCAATAGAGCCCAATAGCAAAAATCAGGTTTTGAATGAAGAATCACATTTCTTGGTAGAATCATGCAGGATTGAAATTTTTGATGGTTTTTTACTCCTCTCAACAGCCCAAACAAGTATCTAAAAGGATGAGTTTGCAACTACTTTACTTTTGGAGAAAATTCAAAACATTCATTATTCAATAGGGCCCAAACTATCAAAAACCAGCGGTTTCAATGAACACACATTTCTTGGTAGAATCATGCAGGACTGAAATTTTTGATGTTTTTCTACTCCTCTCATGAGCCCAAACAAGTCTCTAAAAGCATGAGTTTGCAACTACTTTACTTTTGGAGAAAATTCAAAACATTCATTATTCAATAGAGCCCAATAGCAAAAACCAGCGTTTTGAATGAAGAATCACATTTCTTGGTAGAATCATGCAGGATTGAAATTTTTGATGGTTTTTTACTCCACTCAACAGCTCAAACAAGTTTCTAAAAGGATGAGTTTGCAACTACTTTACTTTTGGAGAAAATTCAAAACATTCATTATTCAATAGGGCCCAAACTATCAAAAACCAGCGGTTTCAATGAACACACATTTCTTGGTAGAATCATGCAGGACTGAAATTTTTGATGTTTTTCTACTCCTCTCATGAGCCCAAACAAGTCTCTAAAAGCATGAGTTTGCAACTACTTTACTTTTGGAGAAAATTCAAAACATTCATTATTCAATAGAGCCCAATAGCAAAAATCAGGTTTTGAATGAAGAATCACATTTCTTGGTAGAATCATGCAGGATTGAAATTTTTGATGGTTTTTTACTCCTCTCAACAGCCCAAACAAGTTTCTAAAAGGATGAGTTTGCAACTACTTTACTTTTGGAGAAAATTCAAAACATTCATTATTCAATAGGGCCCAAACTATCAAAAACCAGCGGTTTGAATGAACACACATTTCTTGGTAGAATCATGCAGGACTGAAATTTTTGATGTTTTTCTACTCCTCTCATGAGCCCAAACAAGTCTCTAAAAGCATGAGTTTGCAACTACTTTACTTTTGGAGAAAATTCAAAACATTCATTACTCAAAAGAGCCCAATAGCAAAAACCAGCGTTTTGAATGAAGAATCACATTTCTTGGTAGAATCATGCAGGATTGAAATTTTTGATGGTTTTTTACTCCTCTCAACAGCCCAAACCAGTTTCTAAAAGGATGAGTTTGCAACTACTTTACTTTTGGAGAAAATTCAAAACATTCATTATTCAATAGGGCCCAAACTATCAAAAACCAGCGGTTTCAATGAACACACATTTCTTGGTAGAATCATGCAGGACTGAAATTTTTGATGTTTTTCTACTCCTCTCATGAGCCCAAACAAGTCTCTAAAAGCATGAGTTTGCAACTACTTTACTTTTGGAGAAAATTCAAGGGGGCGTGGTCTGGAGCTCGATGCAGCAGGTCGTGTGAGCTCTGAGCTCTTAGGAAGCCTACCTCGTTAAGCGACATAAGAAGAAAACAAGAAACATTTTACTTTCAAAATTTATTGGATTCAGGAGCTCTCCTCCCCAGGATTATTTTGAGACCTTCCTGGAGCTTCTATGTTGGATTTTTACCAAGATATGACCTTTTGAAGACTGCTGGTGGTGTGACTCAGTATTTTCCCGCGCTGGCTCTCTGCAGCAGCGGCGTGTCTGGTTAGTGGAGAAGAGTGAAGCTGCCAAGGACGACGTGAGACACCTGAGGAGGCAGCCCCGGAGTCTGGCTTGAAGAGCCGATAGCGCAGAGGAGACCAACAAAAGCAGGCTTATTAAAATCTACCGGTGAATACTCTCAGTGACGCCGGTGATTAAAAGTGAAAGGAACGACGGCCAGCGCACTTAAGTGAAGGAAGGAGGAGACGCTGAAGAAAAGGCGCGAAAATCGGCCGCAGCGCCTGAAGTGTGGAGAGGCTGCTGCGGCGGTGATCATCTGACCAGTGAGAGAGACGCTACTGGAAGTCCTGGAGCCTGGTGTGAGGATCTGTCGGCTTGGCAGGGACCAGCAGCGGCTTCAAGAGAATCGGCAGCGGTGAGGGATTACAGTGACGCAGGTGAAGCAGGAGTGATCGGGTGTGAGGAGGAAGCCAAGGGTTCCGGTGGACGCTGCAGCGGCGTCAGTGTAAAGAAACAGGAGCGGGTGGATTTAATTGCCGCGGGTTTTAAATATCAGATTTTCCTGCGCTTTTTTACTGCTGCAGAGGCGCGCCTGAGTCGGGGAGGAAGAAGGCGCTGCAGAAGGGTCGCAAAATCAGCAGGAGAGACCGCGGTCACCGGTGAGTTGAGCGGTCACTACCAACGGGTTTAACATCGCCACTTGAACATAGAGACCCCGGGAAGCAGAGGAGAGGAGATCAGGAATACCGGAGGATGCTGTAGTGGCGCCAGCTGTATGAAGCAGTCATCAAGGAGCGGCAACAAATTAGAGGGAATCTCAGAAGTGGAATCAGCGAGAGGTGAAAGAGGTGAAGATTCTCGAGCAGAGACTGGTGATTCTTTTAAGCAACAGTGAGCCCAGGATAAGGAGAGGTGATCGGCAGAGCAGCGGATGGTTGACCGGAGATCCAAGTGCGGTGTTGGTGTAGGTTTGGAGAGGTAGAGAAGCTGAAGCAGAGGTCGGTGTCTTGTCGGTGTCTTATTTCATCTCTACCTGGCAACAGCAGCATCCTAGAGAGGAAGTTTACAAGAGTATCAGCAATAGAGGAATCCACAGCGAGGAGAGGAAATTTCAGCACTAAGTGAGCAGCTTCAAGGACTATCTAGTAATGTGAGCTGATGATAGTTGGTTGTTTGGCACTTATCTTCAGATCTTTGAGTGTGTTATAAGAAGGGAAGATTCTGAAGTGCACATTATCTGGTCCTAGGTGATTCGGCCTAAGAAATCTTTTAACATTGTAAATCCAGTATATCTAACACAATTTGATTTGGTATTAATTAGTATTCAACATAAATAATTATTCTGAGGACCCTTAAGAATAATTGTAACTAATATACTATAATTCAAGGGGGGGGAAAAAAAGGGAGCAGCCAAAACATTTTACTGTTTAGCCATACTTCCATAATTTGTTTGATCCCCTTAGAAATATTTGAGATTTTGAGTAGATCAAGGTTCCTATTTGGAGTCCCTCTTCTGTGGACGCTGAGGGATCTACTGGGGTATCTTCCCCCGTGGTTCCTCTGTATCTCAGTTGGAGTGCGAAACATTCAAATTTCTGAGCCCCTATTTTTGGAGGCCCTAAACTCTGAAGTGTGATTTATTGGACTATTATTATTAATATTATTATTATTATTTCCTTATTAGAGTGTCTTTCTTTACTTACTGTTATAGTACATAATCTGCAATTAGAAGATTTGATATTATAACTCCCTTGTCATATATTATAACAAGACCTGTTTATAACTTACTGGGGTTACTATATGCTGGCCCTTTCCTGTTATTCAATCTACATTTATTTTGGTATTTCACCGTTTTAGGACTTACCATTTTATTTTGAGTCATAAATATTAGAAAAGGGCAATTCTTTTGTTGGCATAATGAGTCAAAGAGGTAACAGATCCAAACAGACAAAGGATAAACCTCATAAACCAGATGTAACAGAATTGGACGAAGCTATTTGTATTAGCCCTCCCACTACCCCTAAAAATACAAAATTCTCGATTGGACAGAAAGGGGATACTAATATGTTACGGGAATTAGATACTATCCAAACAGAAATGGATACCTCCATAAATAGGAAAACGAAAAGAGATGAGCTTAAATCGGGGAGTCAACCTATCCTCTCAGATGAAGAGGAATTCTATGAGGCCTCCCCCCTACAGAGTCCAGATAAAAGTAGACCTAGACTGGACTCTAGCATTGTTAGCGAGGATGCAAATTCTCTTACAGGCCTTGATGATTTTCAGGCCTCGGAGAAGGGGGCTTCTGAACAATATATCAAAGATATAATGCAAGCCCTTAATAGATCTTTAAAATTAACTTTGGATGAAAACACTAACCGCTTACAAGTTAAAATTGATGCAATTGATACCAGAATTGATAAAAATGTTGCCAAAATAGAGGTTTTGGAGAAAAAATCCGAGACCATTCAAAAACGACAATCTGACACTCAAAAGGAAATTATTTTTCTACGTAGCAAATTGGCCGACCTTGAGGACCGCAGTAGGAGAAACAACTTAAAACTGAGAGGTATTTCAGAGAAGATAAACCAAAATAGTTTACAAAATTATGTTAAGGAGATATTAATCAAAATTTTGCCATCTATACCGGAACCAGAACTTATGATTGATAGAATTCATAGACTCACTCGTCCTGGATCTATACCATCTGATGTCCCTAGAGACACTATACTTAGATTCCATTTCTTCTCCACAAAAGAAAAATTCTTAAATTACCTTAGAACTAACAAACATCTCCCCCACCCTTATGATCATATTAAATCATTTGCAGACCTTTCGAAAGATACTATTCAGTCTAGGAAAAACTTTAATGAGGTGACCACTCTTTTAAGGAAGAAAGGTATGATGTATAGGTGGGGATTTCCTACCAAGCTTCTGATCAATCATGGTGGTAGGGTCTTTCCAATTTTGTCTCCACAGGAGGGTATGAATTTTCTTGATTCATTGGACAAGAGAGGAGAAACTCCGGGTTGAAGAAATATTTTTGTATTAGTTTCTTTTCTTTCACGTGGGAGGCTTCCTACGGAGATTCACGAACTTTCCCCATTTAGGAAGTTTATCTGCAAGTTGCAGTTGCTTCCTGTATTAGTGTTGCGGTTTATATGTTAATTGTTAATTGTTTTTAATTCATGGTTAAGATTTTATCTTTCAATGTTAGGGGTCTAAATAGTCCCATTAAGAGGTACTGGACATGGAGAGAGATCAAAAGAAGCAAAGCAGACATAGTCTGTCTCCAAGAAGTGAAATTAGCTAAATCAGGGCATCCCGGGATAGAACACAAGAATTTCCCTCATACATTTAAATCCTTAAATGAATCTAAAAAGGCTGGTGTGATCACTTTAATTAAAAATTCCATATCTTTTGAGCTACTCGAACAGTTTTCCGACTCAGAGGGTAGATACCTAATTTTAATATGCTTGATAGAAAACCAATTGACCACCCTAGTCAATGTTTACGCACCCAATGATGGGCAAATGCGCTATTTTAATAATCTAGACAAAAAAATACAAGAGGTTAAAAAAGGAACATTGATTGTGATTGGAGACTTTAATATTGTCCCTAACAGTGCATACGACTCCACTTCTCCCACCAGATCAGCTTTTCCGGAGTTGGGTAACTGGCTTATCAACCATGAGTATTTAGATATCTTTAGGTGTCTTAATACCTCTTCTTTGGAATATACTCATTACTCATCGGTCCACAAAACTTTTTCCAGAATAGATCTTTTTATTACGGATTCCCTTTCTATTTCCAAATTCAAAAAAATCGAGATCCTTCCCAGATCCTTTTCAGATCATACACCTGTTTTATGTGAAGTTCTACTAGGTAGGTCAACAGGTCATCATCCCTTATGGAGAGGTAACACTTCACTATTACACAAACCTGACTCAAAGAAAGAAATCGAATCTTCTATTACGAATTATTTTAAAGAAAATGACATAGATAGCATATGCCCATTTACAATTTGGAATGCCCATAAGGCAGTTATTAGAGGTACAATGACATACATTTCCTGTAAAAATAAAAAACAAAATATAAAAGATATAAACAAAATACAATTAGAGCTAAAAGAAAAAGAGGATACTCAGAAAAACTTACCCCAACCTTCTATGACTCTTCACTTGGAAATTATTAAACTTAGAACTAGATTGAGGGCGATTCTCTTTAATGAATATGAAAAATTTGCAAAAAGCATGAAATCAAATTTTTACTCCTCATTCAACAAGCCGACTAAAATTATGGCCCAAAAATTCAAAATGGATAGAATTAAAAAGAGAATCAACAAAATTAAACATAATGGTGAATCCCTAGTCAATCCGGCAGATATAGTTGATAAATTTGCGGACTATTACACCTCACTGTATAACCTTAAAGATGACCAAAGTACTCCGCAACCAAGTAAACAAAAAATTGACAAATTTCTTACGCGTCTTAATTTACCCAAACTCTCTACTCAACAATTATCATCCCTTGAGGTTCCCTTTTCAGATCTAGAGGTTTTAGAAGCCATTAAAACACTCAAAACAAAGAAATCACCGGGTCCTGATGGATTTTCAAACGACTATTATTTAACTTTTGCTTCGATATTAACTCCATACTTGACCCGGGTTTTTAATAAAGCTTCTGAAACTGGGAAATTCCCTCATGAAATGCTACAGGCCATTATATCTTTAATTCCTAAGCCTAAAGGAGATCTGGAATCTGTTAGAAATTATAGGCCTATTTCATTAATTAATACTGATGTTAAGATATACTCAAAAATAATTGCTACAAGAATGAAAAAATTCCTTCCAAACATAGTTCATAGAGACCAGTTAGGCTTTATAGGCGGTAGACAAACAAGTGATGGGACTAGGAGAGTATTTAACCTAATTAATCATATCAAAACCAAAAAGATTTCATCATTACTCCTTGCTCTAGACGCTGAGAAAGCCTTTGACAGAGTCAATTGGGAATTCTTAATCGCCACTCTAAACAAATTCGGTTTTAGTTCTAAATTAATAAATACAATAATGGCACTCTATTCATCCCCTTCTGCCAATATATATGCTAATAACCACTTATCTAAACAAATTTTGATTACCAACGGTACTAGACAAGGTTGTCCCCTTTCACCCCTACTCTTTGCTTTAATTATGGAACCCCTAGCAGAAACTATTAGATCCAACGAACTTATTGAGGGTATCCAAATCGGTGAGATACAATATAAAATAGGATTATTTGCCGATGATATTATATTAAGCCTCTCAAACCCATTAGACTCGATTAAAAGTGTCCTTCCTATTTTTGAGGAATTTTCAAGGGTATCATTTTACAGAATAAATGATACGAAATCTAAGATTTTAGATTTTTTCTTATGCATTGAAACTATTTCTAGTATTAAAAACATCACCAAATTTGATTGGGAAAAAGAAGCAATTTTATATTTAGGCATTTCCATATCTAGAAATTTTGACAAAACAATCAAAGTAAATATGCAGAATCTTATTAAAAATACTCAAACGGAATTTAACACTTACTCCAAGCATGAAATTTCATGGGTAGGGAGGATAGTCCTTTTCAAGCTTCTCACCCTCCCCAAGATTCTTTACATTTTTAGGTCTCTACCCCTTTCCCTTCCCCTTAAATATATTAGACAACTGCAGACCATAGTGAACAGATTTATTTCTAACAAAAAAAAGCTAGAGTAGCATTCCTAGCTCTTACTAGAAGGAAGGATGAGGGAGGTTTGGCCCTCCCCAATTTAGTTAATTATTACTATTCGAATCTTATAACTCAGTCCTTATCATGGTTTAACCAGGTTGACTGCCCAATATGGGCAGACATAGAAAGATCATGGAACAATAACATTCCACTATCAAGACTAATTCTGGATGGGTTGGTATCTTCTAGTTGCTTAACACATCTTCCTCCAACAACCTCAGCCACATTATTAGCATGGAAATACCTAGCCAAATCTCAAATTCACACCAGTAAGGGTTCAAAGTATAAACAAATCAAAAACGTTCCTCTCAAAGTTTTTGGTTTAATTTTAGAGAGGGAAATTCCTTCTAAATGGAAACAAGCTGGTATTAAGAAGCTAGCGGATATACATGATGGTAAACAATTTACCAGCGACAATTTATTACGAACCAAATTCAATTTTACCATCAATGACTTCTACTTTTTATCTAATTTAAAAAAACTCATTAAGAAGCTTTTGAGAAAAAGAACTTTCATAACAGATTCCACTAGCTCGCTAATATGTAATCCTGGCAATAAATATTATTGGAAATCTAGAAATATATATGATTTTCTCAACTCCAATAATAATCCAGAGAAAACCACCTTTATGCTTAACTGGGAAAAGGACCTCAACGCTTCAAGAACTCAACAACAGTGGTCCAAAGCACTAAAATCAACATACTCATCTAACATCTGTGCAAATCTTCATGAGTCATATTTCAAAATCTTATCTAGATGGTATTTCACCCCCTTTAAATTAGCTAAGTTTTTTCCTGGTAGATCCCCTGAATGCTGGAGAAACTGTGGTGAAATAGGCAGCTTACTCCACATGTTCTGGGATTGTCCAAAAATCAGACCCCTGTGGTCTGAAATTTCCGATTTAATCAATCAAATCACCAAAACTAAAATTACTTTAACTCCACATAAGGCCCTGTTATCCCTTGATCTCGAGAATATTCATCCCTCATATCGCTCCATAATTATTCATCTATTCTTAATAACTAAAAATGCTATAGCACTTTTTTGGAAGGAAGACTCAGTCCCTAAAATTAGCGACATTATTGATAAAATGAATCTACATGAATCTTACGAAAAAAGCCACGCTACTGCGAATAATTACTACACAACTTATAGTAATAGATGGAAGTGTTGGACAGATTTTAACGCTTCTTAATTATCTGCTTTGGTCTCTCTCCTATTCCTAATCCAATCTGAATATCTGTATTACTGTTTACTCTAAGTAAATCACTAACCGCATTATTGTTTGATTAAACAACGGTTAATTTTTTTGTATTAGGTATTACCTCTTATGTACTTGCAATTTTTTTTGTGACTGTACTGTTAATTTTAGATTTTATCTCAACCTATTTCATACTTGTAACATTACTGTTATATCCCCCCCTCCCCTTTCCCCCCCCTCCTTCCCCCTCCCTCCTTCCTTCCTTGTCTATTTTAATAAAACAATAAAACTCATTCCGAATCCCCCTACCAGTATCATACCCAACTTACCCTATACCCACCCCTCCCCCCCCTTCTTTATTTTATGAATGTAACATCTACATTTAAAGGTTACATTAAATATTACTTTTACCTTTTAAATTTCAATAAAGTTAATTGAAAATGGAGAAAATTCAAAACATTCATTATTCAATAGAGCCCAATAGCAAAAATCAGGTTTTGAATGAAGAATCACATTTCTTGGTAAAATCATGCAGGATTGAAATTTTTGATGGTTTTTTACTCCTCTCAACAGCCCAAACAAGTTTCTAAAAGGATGAGTTTGCAACTACTTTACTTTTGGAGAAAATTCAAAACATTCATTATTCAATAGGGCCCAAACTATCAAAAACCAGCGGTTTCAATGAACACATTTCTTGGTAGAATCATGCAGGACTGAAATTTTTGATGTTTTTCTACTCCTCTCATGAGCCCAAACAAGTCTCTAAAAGCATGAGTTTGCAACTACTTTACTTTTGGAGAAAATTCAAAACATTCATTATTCAATAGAGCCCAATAGCAAAAATCAGGTTTTGAATGAAGAATCACATTTCTTGGTAGAATCATGCAGGATTGAAATTTTTGATGGTTTTTTACTCCTCTCAACAGCCCAAACAAGTTTCTAAAAGGATGAGTTTGCAACTACTTTACTTTTGGAGAAAATTCAAAACATTCATTATTCAATAGGGCCCAAAATATCAAAAACCAGCGGTTTGAATGAACACACATTTCTTGGTAGAATCGTGCAGGACTGAAATTTTTGATGTTTTTCTACTCCTCTCATGAGCCCAAACAAGTCTCTAAAAGGATGAGTTTGCAACTACTTTACTTTTGGAGAAAATTCTAAACATTCATTATTCAATAGAGCCCAATAGCAAAAACCAGCGTTTTGAATGAAGAATCACATTTCTTGGTAGAATCATGCAGGATTGAAATTTTTGATGGTTTTTTACTCCTCTCAACAGCCCAAACAAGTTTCTAAAAGGATGAGTTTGCAACTACTTTACTTTTGGAGAAAATTCAAAACATTCATTATTCAATAGGGCCCAAACTATCAAAAACCAGCGGTTTCAATGAACACATTTCTTGGTAGAATCATGCAGGACTGAAATTTTTGATGTTTTTCTACTCCTCTCATGAGCCCAAACAAGTCTCTAAAAGCATGAGTTTGCAACTACTTTACTTTTGGAGAAAATTCAAAACATTCATTACTCAAAAGAGCCCAATAGCAAAAACCAGCGTTTTGAATGAAGAATCACATTTCTTGGTAGAATCATGCAGGATTGAAATTTTTGATGGTTTTTTACTCCTCTCAACAGCCCAAACAAGTTTCTAAAAGGATGAGTTTGCAACTACTTTACTTTTGGAGAAAATTCAAAACATTCATTATTCAATAGGGCCCAAACTATCAAAAACCAGCGGTTTCAATGAACACACATTTCTTGGTAGAATCATGCAGGACTGAAATTTTTGATGTTTTTCTACTCCTCTCATGAGCCCAAACAAGTCTCTAAAAGCATGAGTTTGCAACTACTTTACTTTTGGAGAAAATTCAAAACATTCATTATTCAATAGAGCCCAATAGCAAAAATCAGGTTTTGAATGAAGAATCACATTTCTTGGTAGAATCATGCAGGATTGAAATTTTTGATGGTTTTTTACTCCTCTCAACAGCCCAAACAAGTTTCTAAAAGGATGAGTTTGCAACTACTTTACTTTTGGAGAAAATTCAAAACATTCATTATTCAATAGGGCCCAAACTATCAAAAACCAGCGGTTTCAATGAACACACATTTCTTGGTAGAATCATGCAGGACTGAAATTTTTGATGTTTTTCTACTCCTCTCATGAGCCCAAACAAGTCTCTAAAAGCATGAGTTTGCAACTACTTTACTTTTGGAGAAAATTCAAAACATTCATTATTCAATAGAGCCCAATAGCAAAAATCAGGTTTTGAATGAAGAATCACATTTCTTGGTAAAATCATGCAGGATTGAAATTTTTGATGGTTTTTTACTCCTCTCAACAGCCCAAACAAGTTTCTAAAAGGATGAGTTTGCAACTACTTTACTTTTGGAGAAAATTCAAAACATTCATTATTCAATAGGGCCCAAACTATCAAAAACCAGCGGTTTCAATGAACACACATTTCTTGGTAGAATCATGCAGGACTGAAATTTTTGATGTTTTTCTACTCTCATGAGCCCAAACAAGTCTCTAAAAGCATGAGTTTGCAACTACTTTACTTTTGGAGAAAATTCAAAACATTCATTACTCAAAAGAGCCCAATAGCAAAAACCAGCGTTTTGAATGAAGAATCACATTTCTTGGTAGAATCATGCAGGATTGAAATTTTTGATGGTTTTTTACTCCTCTCAACAGCCCAAACAAGTTTCTAAAAGGATGAGTTTGCAACTACTTTACTTTTGGAGAAAATTCAAAACATTCATTATTCAATAGGGCCCAAACTATCAAAAACCAGCGGTTTCAATGAACACACATTTCTTGGTAGAATCATGCAGGACTGAAATTTTTGATGTTTTTCTACTCCTCTCATGAGCCCAAACAAGTCTCTAAAAGCATGAGCTTGCAACTACTTTACTTTTGGAGAAAATTCAAAACATTCATTATTCAATAGAGCCCAATAGCAAAAATCAGGTTTTGAATGAAAAAATCACATTTCTTGGTAAAATCATGCAGGATTGAAATTTTTGATGGTTTTTTACTCCTCTCAACAGCCCAAACAAGTTTCTAAAAGGATGAGTTTGCAACTACTTTACTTTTGGAGAAAATTCAAAACATTCATTATTCAATAGGGCCCAAACTATCAAAAACCAGCGGTTTCAATGAACACACATTTCTTGGTAGAATCATGCAGGACTGAAATTTTTGATGTTTTTCTACTCCTCTCATGAGCCCAAACAAGTCTCTAAAAGCATGAGTTTGCAACTACTTTACTTTTGGAGAAAATTCAAAACATTCATTATTCAATAGAGCCCAATAGCAAAAATCAGGTTTTGAATGAAGAATCACATTTCTTGGTAGAATCATGCAGGATTGAAATTTTTGATGGTTTTTTACTCCTCTCAACAGCCCAAACAAGTTTCTAAAAGGATGAGTTTGCAACTACTTTACTTTTGGAGAAAATTCAAAACATTCATTATTCAATAGGGCCCAAACTATCAAAAACCAGCGGTTTCAATGAACACACATTTCTTGGTAGAATCATGCAGGACTGAAATTTTTGATGTTTTTCTACTCCTCTCATGAGCCCAAACAAGTCTCTAAAAGCATGAGTTTGCAACTACTTTACTTTTGGAGAAAATTCAAAACATTCATTATTCAATAGAGCCCAATAGCAAAAATCAGGTTTTGAATGAAGAATCACATTTCTTGGTAAAATCATGCAGGATTGAAATTTTTGATGGTTTTTTACTCCTCTCAACAGCCCAAACAAGTTTCTAAAAGGATGAGTTTGCAACTACTTTACTTTTGGAGAAAATTCAAAACATTCATTATTCAATAGGGCCCAAACTATCAAAAACCAGCGGTTTGAATGAACACACATTTCTTGGTAGAATCATGCAGGACTGAAATTTTTGATGTTTTTCTACTCCTCTCATGAGCCCAAACAAGTCTCTAAAAGCATGAGTTTGCAACTACTTTACTTTTGGAGAAAATTCAAAACATTCATTACTCAAAAGAGCCCAATAGCAAAAACCAGCGTTTTGAATGAAGAATCACATTTCTTGGTAGAATCATGCAGGATTGAAATTTTTGATGGTTTTTTACTCCTCTCAACAGCCCAAACAAGTTTCTAAAAGGATGAGTTTGCAACTACTTTACTTTTGGAGAAAATTCAAAACATTCATTATTCAATAGGGCCCAAACTATCAAAAACCAGCGGTTTCAATGAACACACATTTCTTGGTAGAATCATGCAGGACTGAAATTTTTGATGTTTTTCTACTCCTCTCATGAGCCCAAACAAGTCTCTAAAAGCATGAGTTTGCAACTACTTTACTTTTGGAGAAAATTCAAAACATTCATTATTCAATAGAGCCCAATAGCAAAAATCAGGTTTTGAATGAAAAATCACATTTCTTGGTAAAATCATGCAGGATTGAAATTTTTGATGGTTTTTTACTCCTCTCAACAGCCCAAACAAGTTTCTAAAAGGATGAGTTTGCAACTACTTTACTTTTGGAGAAAATTCAAAACATTCATTATTCAATAGGGCCCAAACTATCAAAAACCAGCGGTTTGAATGAACACACATTTCTTGGTAGAATCATGCAGGACTGAAATTTTTGATGTTTTTCTACTCCTCTCATGAGCCCAAACAAGTCTCTAAAAGCATGGGTTTGCAACTACTTTACTTTTGGAGAAAATTCAAAACATTCATTACTCAAAAGAGCCCAATAGCAAAAACCAGCGTTTTGAATGAAGAATCACATTTCTTGGTAGAATCATGCAGGATTGAAATTTTTGATGGTTTTTTACTCCTCTCAACAGCCCAAACAAGTTTCTAAAAGGATGAGTTTGCAACTACTTTACTTTTGGAGAAAATTCAAAACATTCATTATTCAATAGGGCCCAAACTATCAAAAACCAGCGGTTTCAATGAACACACATTTCTTGGTAGAATCATGCAGGACTGAAATTTTTGATGTTTTTCTACTCCTCTCATGAGCCCAAACAAGTCTCTAAAAGCATGAGTTTGCAACTACTTTACTTTTGGAGAAAATTCAAAACATTCATTATTCAATAGAGCCCAATAGCAAAAATCAGGTTTTGAATGAAGAATCACATTTCTTGGTAGAATCATGCAGGATTGAAATTTTTGATGGTTTTTTACTCCTCTCAACAGCCCAAACAAGTTTCTAAAAGGATGAGTTTGCAACTACTTTACTTTTGGAGAAAATTCAAAACATTCATTATTCAATAGGGCCCAAACTATCAAAAACCAGCGGTTTCAATGAACACACATTTCTTGGTAGAATCATGCAGGACTGAAATTTTTGATGTTTTTCTACTCCTCTCATGAGCCCAAACAAATCTCTAAAAGCATGAGTTTGCAACTACTTTACTTTTGGAGAAAATTCAAAACATTCATTATTCAATAGAGCCCAATAGCAAAAATCAGGTTTTGAATGAAGAATCACATTTCTTGGTAAAATCATGCAGGATTGAAATTTTTGATGGTTTTTTACTCCTCTCAACAGCCCAAACAAGTTTCTAAAAGGATGAGTTTGCAACTACTTTACTTTTGGAGAAAATTCAAAACATTCATTATTCAATAGGGCCCAAACTATCAAAAACCAGCGGTTTCAATGAACACACATTTCTTGGTAGAATCATGCAGGACTGAAATTTTTGATGTTTTTCTACTCCTCTCATGAGCCCAAACAAGTCTCTAAAAGCATGAGTTTGCAACTACTTTACTTTTGGAGAAAATTCAAAACATTCATTATTCAATAGAGCCCAATAGCAAAAACCAGCGTTTTGAATGAAGAATCACATTTCTTGGTAGAATCATGCAGGATTGAAATTTTTGATGGTTTTTTACTCCTCTCAACAGCCCAAACAAGTTTCTAAAAGGATGAGTTTGCAACTACTTTACTTTTGGAGAAAATTCAAAACATTCATTATTCAATAGGGCCCAAACTATCAAAAACCAGCGGTTTCAATGAACACACATTTCTTGGTAGAATCATGCAGGACTGAAATTTTTGATGTTTTTCTACTCCTCTCATGAGCCCAAACAAGTCTCTAAAAGCATGAGTTTGCAACTACTTTACTTTTGGAGAAAATTCAAAACATTCATTATTCAATAGAGCCCAATAGCAAAAATCAGGTTTTGAATGAAGAATCACATTTCTTGGTAGAATCATGCAGGATTGAAATTTTTGATGGTTTTTTTACTCCTCGCAACAGCCCAAACAAGTTTCTAAAAGGATGAGTTTGCAACTACTTTACTTTTGGAGAAAATTCAAAACATTCATTATTCAATAGGGCCCAAAATATCAAAAACCAGCGGTTTGAATGAACACACATTTCTTGGTAGAATCGTGCAGGACTGAAATTTTTGATGTTTTTCTACTCTTCTCATGAGCCCAAACAAGTCTCTAAAAGGATGAGTTTGCAACTACTTTACTTTTGGAGAAAATTCAAAACATTCATTATTCAATAGAGCCCAATAGCAAAAACCAGCGTTTTGAATGAAGAATCACATTTCTTGGTAGAATCATGCAGGATTGAAATTTTTGATGGTTTTTTACTCCTCTCAACAGCCCAAACAAGTTTCTAAAAGGATGAGTTTGCAACTACTTTACTTTTGGAGAAAATTCAAAACATTCATTATTCAATAGGGCCCAAACTATCAAAAACCAGCGGTTTCAATGAACACACATTTCTTGGTAGAATCATGCAGGACTGAAATTTTTGATGTTTTTCTACTCCTCTCATGAGCCCAAACAAGTCTCTAAAAGCATGAGTTTGCAACTACTTTACTTTTGGAGAAAATTCAAAACATTCATTATTCAATAGAGCCCTATAGCAAAAATCAGGTTTTGAATGAAGAATCACATTTCTTGGTAGAATCATGCAGGATTGAAATTTTTGATGGTTTTTTACTCCTCTCAACAGCCCAAGCAAGTTTCTAAAAGGATGAGTTTGCAACTACTTTACTTTTGGAGAAAATTCAAAACATTCATTATTCAATAGGGCCCAAACTATCAAAAACCAGTGGTTTGAATGAACACACATTTCTTGGTAGAATCATGCAGGACTGAAATTTTTGATGTTTTTCTACTCCTCTCATGTGCCCAAACAAGTCTCTAAAAGCATGAGTTTGCAACTACTTTACTTTTGGAGAAAATTCAAAACATTCATTACTCAAAAGAGCCCAATAGCAAAAACCAGCGTTTTGAATGAAGAATCACATTTCTTGGTAGAATCATGCAGGATTGAAATTTTTGATGGTTTTTTACTCCTCTCAACAGCCCAAACAAGTTTCTAAAAGGATGAGTTTGCAACTACTTTACTTTTGGAGAAAATTCAAAACATTCATTATTCAATAGGGCCCAAACTATCAAAAACCAGCGGTTTCAATGAACACACATTTCTTGGTAGAATCATGCAGGACTGAAATTTTTGATGTTTTTCTACTCCTCTCATGAGCCCAAACAAGTCTCTAAAAGCATGAGTTTGCAACTACTTTACTTTTGGAGAAAATTCAAAACATTCATTATTCAATAGAGCCCAATAGCAAAAATCAGGTTTTGAATGAAGAATCACATTTCTTGGTAAAATCATGCAGGATTGAAATTTTTGATGGTTTTTTACTCCTCTCAACAGCCCAAACAAGTTTCTAAAAGGATGAGTTTGCAACTACTTTACTTTTGGAGAAAATTCAAAACATTCATTATTCAATAGGGCCCAAACTATCAAAAACCAGCGGTTTGAATGAACACACATTTCTTGGTAGAATCATGCAGGACTGAAATTTTTGATGTTTTTCTACTCCTTTCATGAGCCCAAACAAGTCTCTAAAAGCATGAGTTTGCAACTACTTTACTTTTGGAGAAAATTCAAAACATTCATTATTCAATAGAGCCCAATAGCAAAAATCAGGTTTTGAATGAAGAATCACATTTCTTGGTAAAATCATGCAGGATTGAAATTTTTGATGGTTTTTTACTCCTCTCAACAGCCCAAACAAGTTTCTAAAAGGATGAGTTTGCAACTACTTTACTTTTGGAGAAAATTCAAAACATTCATTATTCAATAGGGCCCAAACTATCAAAAACCAGCGGTTTCAATGAACACACATTTCTTGGTAGAATCATGCAGGACTGAAATTTTTGATGTTTTTCTACTCCTCTCATGAGCCCAAACAAGTCTCTAAAAGCATGAGTTTGCAACTACTTTACTTTTGGAGAAAATTCAAAACATTCATTATTCAATAGAGCCCAATAGCAAAAACCAGCGTTTTGAATGAAGAATCACATTTCTTGGTAGAATCATGCAGGATTGAAATTTTTGATGGTTTTTTACTCCTCTCAACAGCCCAAACAAGTTTCTAAAAGGATGAGTTTGCAACTACTTTACTTTTGGAGAAAATTCAAAACATTCATTATTCAATAGGGCCCAAACTATCAAAAACCAGCGGTTTCAATGAACACACATTTCTTGGTAGAATCATGCAGGACTGAAATTTTTGATGTTTTTCTACTCCTCTCATGAGCCCAAACAAGTCTCTAAAAGCATGAGTTTGCAACTACTTTACTTTTGGAGAAAATTCAAAACATTCATTATTCAATAGAGCCCAATAGCAAAAATCAGGTTTTGAATGAAGAATCACATTTCTTGGTAGAATCATGCAGGATTGAAATTTTTGATGGTTTTTTTACTCCTCTCAACAGCCCAAACAAGTTTCTAAAAGGATGAGTTTGCAACTACTTTACTTTTGGAGAAAATTCAAAACATTCATTATTCAATAGGGCCCAAAATATCAAAAACCAGCGGTTTGAATGAACACACATTTCTTGGTAGAATCGTGCAGGACTGAAATTTTTGATGTTTTTCTACTCCTCTCATGAGCCCAAACAAGTCTCTAAAAGGATGAGTTTGCAACTACTTTACTTTTGGAGAAAATTCAAAACATTCATTATTCAATAGAGCCCAATAGCAAAAACCAGCGTTTTGAATGAAGAATCACATTTCTTGGTAGAATCATGCAGGATTGAAATTTTTGATGGTTTTTTACTCCTCTCAACAGCCCAAACAAGTTTCTAAAAGGATGAGTTTGCAACTACTTTACTTTTGGAGAAAATTCAAAACATTCATTATTCAATAGGGCCCAAACTATCAAAAACCAGCGGTTTCAATGAACACACATTTCTTGGTAGAATCATGCAGGACTGAAATTTTTGATGTTTTTCTACTCCTCTCATGAGCCCAAACAAGTCTCTAAAAGCATGAGTTTGCAACTACTTTACTTTTGGAGAAAATTCAAAACATTCATTATTCAATAGAGCCCAATAGCAAAAATCAGGTTTTGAATGAAGAATCACATTTCTTGGTAGAATCATGCAGGATTGAAATTTTTGATGGTTTTTTACTCCTCTCAACAGCCCAAACAAGTTTCTAAAAGGATGAGTTTGCAACTACTTTACTTTTGGAGAAAATTCAAAACATTCATTATTCAATAGGGCCCAAAATATCAAAAACCAGCGGTTTGAATGAACACACATTTCTTGGTAGAATCGTGCAGGACTGAAATTTTTGATGTTTTTCTACTCCTCTCATGAGCCCAAACAAGTCTCTAAAAGGATGAGTTTGCAACTACTTTACTTTTGGAGAAAATTCAAAACATTCATTATTCAATAGAGCCCAATAGCAAAAACCAGCGTTTTGAATGAAGAATCACATTTCTTGGTAGAATCATGCAGGATTGAAATTTTTGATGGTTTTTTACTCCTCTCAACAGCCCAAACAAGTTTCTAAAAGGATGAGTTTGCAACTACTTTACTTTTGGAGAAAATTCAAAACATTCATTATTCAATAGGGCCCAAACTATCAAAAACCAGCGGTTTCAATGAACACATTTCTTGGTAGAATCATGCAGGACTGAAATTTTTGATGTTTTTCTACTCCTCTCATGAGCCCAAACAAGTCTCTAAAAGCATGAGTTTGCAACTACTTTACTTTTGGAGAAAATTCAAAACATTCATTACTCAAAAGAGCCCAATAGCAAAAACCAGCGTTTTGAATGAAGAATCACATTTCTTGGTAGAATCATGCAGGATTGAAATTTTTGATGGTTTTTTACTCCTCTCAACAGCCCAAACAAGTTTCTAAAAGGATGAGTTTGCAACTACTTTACTTTTGGAGAAAATTCAAAACATTCATTATTCAATAGGGCCCAAACTATCAAAAACCAGCGGTTTCAATGAACACACATTTCTTGGTAGAATCATGCAGGACTGAAATTTTTGATGTTTTTCTACTCCTCTCATGAGCCCAAACAAGTCTCTAAAAGCATGAGTTTGCAACTACTTTACTTTTGGAGAAAATTCAAAACATTCATTATTCAATAGAGCCCAATAGCAAAAATCAGGTTTTGAATGAAGAATCACATTTCTTGGTAGAATCATGCAGGATTGAAATTTTTGATGGTTTTTTACTCCTCTCAACAGCCCAAACAAGTTTCTAAAAGGATGAGTTTGCAACTACTTTACTTTTGGAGAAAATTCAAAACATTCATTATTCAATAGGGCCCAAACTATCAAAAACCAGCGGTTTCAATGAACACACATTTCTTGGTAGAATCATGCAGGACTGAAATTTTTGATGTTTTTCTACTCCTCTCATGAGCCCAAACAAGTCTCTAAAAGCATGAGTTTGCAACTACTTTACTTTTGGAGAAAATTCAAAACATTCATTATTCAATAGAGCCCAATAGCAAAAATCAGGTTTTGAATGAAGAATCACATTTCTTGGTAAAATCATGCTGGATTGAAATTTTTGATGGTTTTTTACTCCTCTCAACAGCCCAAACAAGTTTCTAAAAGGATGAGTTTGCAACTACTTTACTTTTGGAGAAAATTCAAAACATTCATTATTCAATAGGGCCCAAACTATCAAAAACCAGCGGTTTCAATGAACACACATTTCTTGGTAGAATCATGCAGGACTGAAATTTTTGATGTTTTTCTACTCCTCTCATGAGCCCAAACAAGTCTCTAAAAGCATGAGTTTGCAACTACTTTACTTTTGGAGAAAATTCAAAACATTCATTACTCAAAAGAGCCCAATAGCAAAAACCAGCGTTTTGAATGAAGAATCACATTTCTTGGTAGAATCATGCAGGATTGAAATTTTTGATGGTTTTTTACTCCTCTCAACAGCCCAAACAAGTTTCTAAAAGAATGAGTTTGCAACTACTTTACTTTTGGAGAAAATTCAAAACATTCATTATTCAATAGGGCCCAAACTATCAAAAACCAGCGGTTTCAATGAACACACATTTCTTGGTAGAATCATGCAAGACTGAAATTTTTGATGTTTTTCTACTCCTCTCATGAGCCCAAACAAGTATCTAAAAGCATGAGTTTGCAACTACTTTACTTTTGGAGAAAATTCAAAACATTCATTATTCAATAGAGCCCAATAGCAAAAATCAGGTTTTGAATGAAAAATCACATTTCTTGGTAAAATCATGCAGGATTGAAATTTTTGATGGTTTTTTACTCCTCTCAACAGCCCAAACAAGTTTCTAAAAGGATGAGTTTGCAACTACTTTACTTTTGGAGAAAATTCAAAACATTCATTATTCAATAGGGCCCAAACTATCAAAAACCAGCGGTTTCAATGAACACACATTTCTTGGTAGAATCATGCAGGACTGAAATTTTTGATGTTTTTCTACTCCTCTCATGAGCCCAAACAAGTCTCTAAAAGCATGAGTTTGCAACTACTTTACTTTTGGAGAAAATTCAAAACATTCATTATTCAATAGAGCCCAATAGCAAAAATCAGGTTTTGAATGAAGAATCACATTTCTTGGTAGAATCAGGCAGGATTGAAATTTTTGATGGTTTTTTACTCCTCTCAACAGCCCAAACAAGTTTCTAAAAGGATGTGTTTGCAACTACTTTACTTTTGGAGAAAATTCAAAACATTCATTATTCAATAGGGCCCAAACTATCAAAAACCAGCGGTTTCAATGAACACACATTTCTTGGTAGAATCATGCAGGACTGAAATTTTTGATGTTTTTCTACTCCTCTCATGAGCCCAAACAAGTCTCTAAAAGCATGAGTTTGCAACTACTTTACTTTTGGAGAAAATTCAAAACATTCATTACTCAATAGAGCCCAATAGCAAAAATCAGGTTTTGAATGAAGAATCACATTTCTTGGTAAAATCATGCAGGATTGAAATTTTTGATGGTTTTTTACTCCTCTCAACAGCCCAAACAAGTTTCTAAAAGGATGAGTTTGCAACTACTTTACTTTTGGAGAAAATTCAAAACATTCATTATTCAATAGGGCCCAAACTATCAAAAACCAGCGGTTTGAATGAACACACATTTCTTGGTAGAATCATGCAGGACTGAAATTTTTGATGTTTTTCTACTCCTCTCATGAGCCCAAACAAGTCTCTAAAAGCATGAGTTTGCAACTACTTTACTTTTGGAGAAAATTCAAAACATTCATTACTCATAAGAGCCCAATAGCAAAAACCAGCGTTTTGAATGAAGAATCACATTTCTTGGTAGAATCATGCAGGATTGAAATTTTTGATGGTTTTTTACTCCTCTCAACAGCCCAAACAAGTTTCTAAAAGGATGAGTTTGCAACTACTTTACTTTTGGAGAAAATTCAAAACATTCATTATTCAATAGGGCCCAAACTATCAAAAACCAGCGGTTTCAATGAACACACATTTCTTGGTAGAATCATGCAGGACTGAAATTTTTGATGTTTTTCTACTCCTCTCATGAGCCCAAACAAGTCTCTAAAAGCATGAGTTTGCAACTACTTTACTTTTGGAGAAAATTCAAAACATTCATTATTCAATAGAGCCCAATAGCAAAAATCAGGTTTTGAATGAAAAATCACATTTCTTGGTAAAATCATGCAGGATTGAAATTTTTGATGGTTTTTTACTCCTATCAACAGCCCAAACAAGTTTCTAAAAGGATGAGTTTGCAACTACTTTACTTTTGGAGAAAATTCAAAACATTCATTATTCAATAGGGCCCAAACTATCAAAAACCAGCGGTTTGAATGAACACACATTTCTTGGTAGAATCATGCAGGACTGAAATTTTTGATGTTTTTCTACTCCTCTCATGAGCCCAAACAAGTCTCTAAAAGCATGAGTTTGCAACTACTTTACTTTTGGAGAAAATTCAAAACATTCATTACTCAAAAGAGCCCAATAGCAAAAACCAGCGTTTTGAATGAAGAATCACATTTCTTGGTAGAATCATGCAGGATTGAAATTTTTGATGGTTTTTTACTCCTCTCAACAGCCCAAACAAGTTTCTAAAAGGATGAGTTTGCAACTACTTTACTTTTGGAGAAAATTCAAAACATTCATTATTCAATAGGGCCCAAACTATCAAAAACCAGCGGTTTCAATGAACACACATTTCTTGGTAGAATCATGCAGGACTGAAATTTTTGATGTTTTTCTACTCCTCTCATGAGCCCAAACAAGTCTCTAAAAGCATGAGTTTGCAACTACTTTACTTTTGGAGAAAATTCAAAACATTCATTATTCAATAGAGCCCAATAGCAAAAATCAGGTTTTGAATTTTCACATTTCTTGGTAGAATCATGCAGGATTGAAATTTTTGATGGTTTTTTACTCCTCTCAACAGCCCAAACAAGTTTCTAAAAGGATGAGTTTGCAACTACTTTACTTTTGGAGAAAATTCAAAACATTCATTATTCAATAGGGCCCAAACTATCAAAAACCAGCGGTTTCAATGAACACACATTTCTTGGTAGAATCATGCAGGACTGAAATTTTTGATGTTTTTCTACTCCTCTCATGAGCCCAAACAAATCTCTAAAAGCATGAGTTTGCAACTACTTTACTTTTGGAGAAAATTCAAAACATTCATTATTCAATAGAGCCCAATAGCAAAAATCAGGTTTTGAATGAAGAATCACATTTCTTGGTAAAATCATGCAGGATTGAAATTTTTGATGGTTTTTTACTCCTCTCAACAGCCCAAACAAGTTTCTAAAAGGATGAGTTTGCAACTACTTTACTTTTGGAGAAAATTCAAAACATTCATTATTCAATAGGGCCCAAACTATCAAAAACCAGCGGTTTCAATGAACACACATTTCTTGGTAGAATCATGCAGGACTGAAATTTTTGATGTTTTTCTACTCCTCTCATGAGCCCAAACAAGTCTCTAAAAGCATGAGTTTGCAACTACTTTACTTTTGGAGAAAATTCAAAACATTCATTATTCAATAGAGCCCAATAGCAAAAACCAGCGTTTTGAATGAAGAATCACATTTCTTGGTAGAATCATGCAGGATTGAAATTTTTGATGGTTTTTTACTCCTCTCAACAGCCCAAACAAGTTTCTAAAAGGATGAGTTTGCAACTACTTTACTTTTGGAGAAAATTCAAAACATTCATTATTCAATAGGGCCCAAACTATCAAAAACCAGCGGTTTCAATGAACACACATTTCTTGGTAGAATCATGCAGGACTGAAATTTTTGATGTTTTTCTACTCCTCTCATGAGCCCAAACAAGTCTCTAAAAGCATGAGTTTGCAACTACTTTACTTTTGGAGAAAATTCAAAACATTCATTATTCAATAGAGCCCAATAGCAAAAATCAGGTTTTGAATGAAGAATCACATTTCTTGGTAGAATCATGCAGGATTGAAATTTTTGATGGTTTTTTTACTCCTCTCAACAGCCCAAACAAGTTTCTAAAAGGATGAGTTTGCAACTACTTTACTTTTGGAGAAAATTCAAAACATTCATTATTCAATAGGGCCCAAAATATCAAAAACCAGCGGTTTGAATGAACACACATTTCTTGGTAGAATCGTGCAGGACTGAAATTTTTGATGTTTTTCTACTCCTCTCATGAGCCCAAACAAGTCTCTAAAAGGATGAGTTTGCAACTACTTTACTTTTGGAGAAAATTCAAAACATTCATTATTCAATAGAGCCCAATAGCAAAAACCAGCGTTTTGAATGAAGAATCACATTTCTTGGTAGAATCATGCAGGATTGAAATTTTTGATGGTTTTTTACTCCTCTCAACAGCCCAAACAAGTTTCTAAAAGGATGAGTTTGCAACTACTTTACTTTTGGAGAAAATTCAAAACATTCATTATTCAATAGGGCCCAAACTATCAAAAACCAGCGGTTTCAATGAACACACATTTCTTGGTAGAATCATGCAGGACTGAAATTTTTGATGTTTTTCTACTCCTCTCATGAGCCCAAACAAGTCTCTAAAAGCATGAGTTTGCAACTACTTTACTTTTGGAGAAAATTCAAAACATTCATTATTCAATAGAGCCCAATAGCAAAAATCAGGTTTTGAATGAAGAATCACATTTCTTGGTAGAATCATGCAGGATTGAAATTTTTGATGGTTTTTTACTCCTCTCAACAGCCCAAACAAGTTTCTAAAAGGATGAGTTTGCAACTACTTTACTTTTGGAGAAAATTCAAAACATTCATTATTCAATAGGGCCCAAACTATCAAAAACCAGCGGTTTCAATGAACACACATTTCTTGGTAGAATCATGCAGGACTGAAATTTTTGATGTTTTTCTACTCCTCTCATGAGCCCAAACAAGTCTCTAAAAGCATGAGTTTGCAACTACTTTACTTTTGGAGAAAATTCAAAACATTCATTATTCAATAGAGCCCAATAGCAAAAATCAGGTTTTGAATGAAGAATCACATTTCTTGGTAAAATCATGCAGGATTGAAATTTTTGATGGTTTTTTACTCCTCTCAACAGCCCAAACAAGTTTCTAAAAGGATGAGTTTGCAACTACTTTACTTTTGGAGAAAATTCAAAACATTCATTATTCAATAGGGCCCAAACTATCAAAAACCAGCGGTTTGAATGAACACACATTTCTTGGTAGAATCATGCAGGACTGAAATTTTTGATGTTTTTCTACTCCTCTCATGAGCCCAAACAAGTCTCTAAAAGCATGAGTTTGCAACTACTTTACTTTTGGAGAAAATTCAAAACATTCATTACTCAAAAGAGCCCAATAGCAAAAACCAGCGTTTTGAATGAAGAATCACATTTCTTGGTAGAATCATGCAGGATTGAAATTTTTGATGGTTTTTTACTCCTCTCAACAGCCCAAACAAGTTTCTAAAAGGATGAGTTTGCAACTACTTTACTTTTGGAGAAAATTCAAAACATTCATTATTCAATAGGGCCCAAACTATCAAAAACCAGCGGTTTCAATGAACACACATTTCTTGGTAGAATCATGCAGGACTGAAATTTTTGATGTTTTTCTACTCCTCTCATGAGCCCAAACAAGTCTCTAAAAGCATGAGTTTGCAACTACTTTACTTTTGGAGAAAATTCAAAACATTCATTATTCAATAGAGCCCAATAGCAAAAATCAGGTTTTGAATGAAAAATCACATTTCTTGGTAAAATCATGCAGGATTGAAATTTTTGATGGTTTTTTACTCCTCTCAACAGCCCAAACAAGTTTCTAAAAGGATGAGTTTGCAACTACTTTACTTTTGGAGAAAATTCAAAACATTCATTATTCAATAGGGCCCAAACTATCAAAAAACAGCGGTTTGAATGAACACACATTTCTTGGTAGAATCATGCAGGACTGAAATTTTTGATGTTTTTCTACTCCTCTCATGAGCCCAAACAAGTCTCTAAAAGCATGAGTTTGCAACTACTTTACTTTTGGAGAAAATTCAAAACATTCATTACTCAAAAGAGCCCAATAGCAAAAACCAGCGTTTTGAATGAAGAATCACATTTCTTGGTAGAATCATGCAGGATTGAAATTTTTGATGGTTTTTTACTCCTCTCAACAGCCCAAACAAGTTTCTAAAAGGATGAGTTTGCAACTACTTTACTTTTGGAGAAAATTCAAAACATTCATTATTCAATAGGGCCCAAACTATCAAAAACCAGCGGTTTCAATGAACACACATTTCTTGGTAGAATCATGCAGGACTGAAATTTTTGATGTTTTTCTACTCCTCTCATGAGCCCAAACAAGTCTCTAAAAGCATGAGTTTGCAACTACTTTACTTTTGGAGAAAATTCAAAACATTCATTATTCAATAGAGCCCAATAGCAAAAATCAGGTTTTGAATGAAGAATCACATTTCTTGGTAGAATCATGCAGGATTGAAATTTTTGATGGTTTTTTACTCCTCTCAACAGCCCAAACAAGTTTCTAAAAGGATGAGTTTGCAACTACTTTACTTTTGGAGAAAATTCAAAACATTCATTATTCAATAGGGCCCAAACTATCAAAAACCAGCGGTTTCAATGAACACACATTTCTTGGTAGAATCATGCAGGACTGAAATTTTTGATGTTTTTCTACTCCTCTCATGAGCCCAAACAAATCTCTAAAAGCATGAGTTTGCAACTACTTTACTTTTGGAGAAAATTCAAAACATTCATTATTCAATAGAGCCCAATAGCAAAAATCAGGTTTTGAATGAAGAATCACATTTCTTGGTAAAATCATGCAGGATTGAAATTTTTGATGGTTTTTTACTCCTCTCAACAGCCCAAACAAGTTTCTAAAAGGATGAGTTTGCAACTACTTTACTTTTGGAGAAAATTCAAAACATTCATTATTCAATAGGGCCCAAACTATCAAAAACCAGCGGTTTCAATGAACACACATTTCTTGGTAGAATCATGCAGGACTGAAATTTTTGATGTTTTTCTACTCCTCTCATGAGCCCAAACAAGTCTCTAAAAGCATGAGTTTGCAACTACTTTACTTTTGGAGAAAATTCAAAACATTCATTATTCAATAGAGCCCAATAGCAAAAACCAGCGTTTTGAATGAAGAATCACATTTCTTGGTAGAATCATGCAGGATTGAAATTTTTGATGGTTTTTTACTCCTCTCAACAGCCCAAACAAGTTTCTAAAAGGATGAGTTTGCAACTACTTTACTTTTGGAGAAAATTCAAAACATTCATTATTCAATAGGGCCCAAACTATCAAAAACCAGCGGTTTCAATGAACACACATTTCTTGGTAGAATCATGCAGGACTGAAATTTTTGATGTTTTTCTACTCCTCTCATGAGCCCAAACAAGTCTCTAAAAGCATGAGTTTGCAACTACTTTACTTTTGGAGAAAATTCAAAACATTCATTATTCAATAGAGCCCAATAGCAAAAATCAGGTTTTGAATGAAGAATCACATTTCTTGGTAGAATCATGCAGGATTGAAATTTTTGATGGTTTTTTTACTCCTCTCAACAGCCCAAACAAGTTTCTAAAAGGATGAGTTTGCAACTACTTTACTTTTGGAGAAAATTCAAAACATTCATTATTCAATAGGGCCCAAAATATCAAAAACCAGCGGTTTGAATGAACACACATTTCTTGGTAGAATCGTGCAGGACTGAAATTTTTGATGTTTTTCTACTCCTCTCATGAGCCCAAACAAGTCTCTAAAAGGATGAGTTTGCAACTACTTTACTTTTGGAGAAAATTCAAAACATTCATTATTCAATAGAGCCCAATAGCAAAAACCAGCGTTTTGAATGAAGAATCACATTTCTTGGTAGAATCATGCAGGATTGAAATTTTTGATGGTTTTTTACTCCTCTCAACAGCCCAAACAAGTTTCTAAAAGGATGAGTTTGCAACTACTTTACTTTTGGAGAAAATTCAAAACATTCATTATTCAATAGGGCCCAAACTATCAAAAACCAGCGGTTTCAATGAACACACATTTCTTGGTAGAATCATGCAGGACTGAAATTTTTGATGTTTTTCTACTCCTCTCATGAGCCCAAACAAGTCTCTAAAAGCATGAGTTTGCAACTACTTTACTTTTGGAGAAAATTCAAAACATTCATTATTCAATAGAGCCCTATAGCAAAAATCAGGTTTTGAATGAAGAATCACATTTCTTGGTAGAATCATGCAGGATTGAAATTTTTGATGGTTTTTTACTCCTCTCAACAGCCCAAACAAGTTTCTAAAAGGATGAGTTTGCAACTACTTTACTTTTGGAGAAAATTCAAAACATTCATTATTCAATAGGGCCCAAACTATCAAAAACCAGTGGTTTGAATGAACACACATTTCTTGGTAGAATCATGCAGGACTGAAATTTTTGATGTTTTTCTACTCCTCTCATGAGCCCAAACAAGTCTCTAAAAGCATGAGTTTGCAACTACTTTACTTTTGGAGAAAATTCAAAACATTCATTACTCAAAAGAGCCCAATAGCAAAAACCAGCGTTTTGAATGAAGAATCACATTTCTTGGTAGAATCATGCAGGATTGAAATTTTTGATGGTTTTTTACTCCTCTCAACAGCCCAAACAAGTTTCTAAAAGGATGAGTTTGCAACTACTTTACTTTTGGAGAAAATTCAAAACATTCATTATTCAATAGGGCCCAAACTATCAAAAACCAGCGGTTTCAATGAACACACATTTCTTGGTAGAATCATGCAGGACTGAAATTTTTGATGTTTTTCTACTCCTCTCATGAGCCCAAACAAGTCTCTAAAAGCATGAGTTTGCAACTACTTTACTTTTGGAGAAAATTCAAAACATTCATTATTCAATAGAGCCCAATAGCAAAAATCAGGTTTTGAATGAAGAATCACATTTCTTGGTAAAATCATGCAGGATTGAAATTTTTGATGGTTTTTTACTCCTCTCAACAGCCCAAACAAGTTTCTAAAAGGATGAGTTTGCAACTACTTTACTTTTGGAGAAAATTCAAAACATTCATTATTCAATAGGGCCCAAACTATCAAAAACCAGCGGTTTCAATGAACACACATTTCTTGGTAGAATCATGCAGGACTGAAATTTTTGATGTTTTTCTACTCCTTTCATGAGCCCAAACAAGTCTCTAAAAGCATGAGTTTGCAACTACTTTACTTTTGGAGAAAATTCAAAACATTCATTATTCAATAGAGCCCAATAGCAAAAATCAGGTTTTGAATGAAGAATCACATTTCTTGGTAAAATCATGCAGGATTGAAATTTTTGATGGTTTTTTACTCCTCTCAACAGCCCAAACAAGTTTCTAAAAGGATGAGTTTGTAACTACTTTACTTTTGGAGAAAATTCAAAACATTCATTATTCAATAGGGCCCAAACTATCAAAAACCAGCGGTTTCAATGAACACACATTTCTTGGTAGAATCATGCAGGACTGAAATTTTTGATGTTTTTCTACTCCTCTCATGAGCCCAAACAAGTCTCTAAAAGCATGAGTTTGCAACTACTTTACTTTTGGAGAAAATTCAAAACATTCATTATTCAATAGAGCCCAATAGCAAAAACCAGCGTTTTGAATGAAGAATCACATTTCTTGGTAGAATCATGCAGGATTGAAATTTTTGATGGTTTTTTACTCCTCTCAACAGCCCAAACAAGTTTCTAAAAGGATGAGTTTGCAACTACTTTACTTTTGGAGAAAATTCAAAACATTCATTATTCAATAGGGCCCAAACTATCAAAAACCAGCGGTTTCAATGAACACACATTTCTTGGTAGAATCATGCAGGACTGAAATTTTTGATGTTTTTCTACTCCTCTCATGAGCCCAAACAAGTCTCTAAAAGCATGAGTTTGCAACTACTTTACTTTTGGAGAAAATTCAAAACATTCATTATTCAATAGAGCCCAATAGCAAAAATCAGGTTTTGAATGAAGAATCACATTTCTTGGTAGAATCATGCAGGATTGAAATTTTTGATGGTTTTTTTACTCCTCTCAACAGCCCAAACAAGTTTCTAAAAGGATGAGTTTGCAACTACTTTACTTTTGGAGAAAATTCAAAACATTCATTATTCAATAGGGCCCAAAATATCAAAAACCAGCGGTTTGAATGAACACACATTTCTTGGTAGAATCGTGCAGGACTGAAATTTTTGATGTTTTTCTACTCCTCTCATGAGCCCAAACAAGTCTCTAAAAGGATGAGTTTGCAACTACTTTACTTTTGGAGAAAATTCAAAACATTCATTATTCAATAGAGCCCAATAGCAAAAACCAGCGTTTTGAATGAAGAATCACATTTCTTGGTAGAATCATGCAGGATTGAAATTTTTGATGGTTTTTTACTCCTCTCAACAGCCCAAACAAGTTTCTAAAAGGATGAGTTTGCAACTACTTTACTTTTGGAGAAAATTCAAAACATTCATTATTCAATAGGGCCCAAACTATCAAAAACCAGCGGTTTCAATGAACACACATTTCTTGGTAGAATCATGCAGGACTGAAATTTTTGATGTTTTTCTACTCCTCTCATGAGCCCAAACAAGTCTCTAAAAGCATGAGTTTGCAACTACTTTACTTTTGGAGAAAATTCAAAACATTCATTATTCAATAGAGCCCAATAGCAAAAATCAGGTTTTGAATGAAGAATCACATTTCTTGGTAGAATCATGCAGGATTGAAATTTTTGATGGTTTTTTACTCCTCTCAACAGCCCAAACAAGTTTCTAAAAGGATGAGTTTGCAACTACTTTACTTTTGGAGAAAATTCAAAACATTCATTATTCAATAGGGCCCAAAATATCAAAAACCAGCGGTTTGAATGAACACACATTTCTTGGTAGAATCGTGCAGGACTGAAATTTTTGATGTTTTTCTACTCCTCTCATGAGCCCAAACAAGTCTCTAAAAGGATGAGTTTGCAACTACTTTACTTTTGGAGAAAATTCAAAACATTCATTATTCAATAGAGCCCAATAGCAAAAACCAGCGTTTTGAATGAAGAATCACATTTCTTGGTAGAATCATGCAGGATTGAAATTTTTGATGGTTTTTTACTCCTCTCAACAGCCCAAACAAGTTTCTAAAAGGATGAGTTTGCAACTACTTTACTTTTGGAGAAAATTCAAAACATTCATTATTCAATAGGGCCCAAACTATCAAAAACCAGCGGTTTCAATGAACACATTTCTTGGTAGAATCATGCAGGACTGAAATTTTTGATGTTTTTCTACTCCTCTCATGAGCCCAAACAAGTCTCTAAAAGCATGAGTTTGCAACTACTTTACTTTTGGAGAAAATTCAAAACATTCATTACTCAAAAGAGCCCAATAGCAAAAACCAGCGTTTTGAATGAAGAATCACATTTCTTGGTAGAATCATGCAGGATTGAAATTTTTGATGGTTTTTTACTCCTCTCAACAGCCCAAACAAGTTTCTAAAAGGATGAGTTTGCAACTACTTTACTTTTGGAGAAAATTCAAAACATTCATTATTCAATAGGGCCCAAACTATCAAAAACCAGCGGTTTCAATGAACACACATTTCTTGGTAGAATCATGCAGGACTGAAATTTTTGATGTTTTTCTACTCCTCTCATGAGCCCAAACAAGTCTCTAAAAGCATGAGTTTGCAACTACTTTACTTTTGGAGAAAATTCAAAACATTCATTATTCAATAGAGCCCTATAGCAAAAATCAGGTTTTGAATGAAGAATCACATTTCTTGGTAGAATCATGCAGGATTGAAATTTTTGATGGTTTTTTACTCCTCTCAACAGCCCAAGCAAGTTTCTAAAAGGATGAGTTTGCAACTACTTTACTTTTGGAGAAAATTCAAAACATTCATTATTCAATAGGGCCCAAACTATCAAAAACCAGTGGTTTGAATGAACACACATTTCTTGGTAGAATCATGCAGGACTGAAATTTTTGATGTTTTTCTACTCCTCTCATGTGCCCAAACAAGTCTCTAAAAGCATGAGTTTGCAACTACTTTACTTTTGGAGAAAATTCAAAACATTCATTACTCAAAAGAGCCCAATAGCAAAAACCAGCGTTTTGAATGAAGAATCACATTTCTTGGTAGAATCATGCAGGATTGAAATTTTTGATGGTTTTTTACTCCTCTCAACAGCCCAAACAAGTTTCTAAAAGGATGAGTTTGCAACTACTTTACTTTTGGAGAAAATTCAAAACATTCATTATTCAATAGGGCCCAAACTATCAAAAACCAGCGGTTTCAATGAACACACATTTCTTGGTAGAATCATGCAGGACTGAAATTTTTGATGTTTTTCTACTCCTCTCATGAGCCCAAACAAGTCTCTAAAAGCATGAGTTTGCAACTACTTTACTTTTGGAGAAAATTCAAAACATTCATTATTCAATAGAGCCCAATAGCAAAAATCAGGTTTTGAATGAAGAATCACATTTCTTGGTAAAATCATGCAGGATTGAAATTTTTGATGGTTTTTTACTCCTCTCAACAGCCCAAACAAGTTTCTAAAAGGATGAGTTTGCAACTACTTTACTTTTGGAGAAAATTCAAAACATTCATTATTCAATAGGGCCCAAACTATCAAAAACCAGCGGTTTGAATGAACACACATTTCTTGGTAGAATCATGCAGGACTGAAATTTTTGATGTTTTTCTACTCCTTTCATGAGCCCAAACAAGTCTCTAAAAGCATGAGTTTGCAACTACTTTACTTTTGGAGAAAATTCAAAACATTCATTATTCAATAGAGCCCAATAGCAAAAATCAGGTTTTGAATGAAGAATCACATTTCTTGGTAAAATCATGCAGGATTGAAATTTTTGATGGTTTTTTACTCCTCTCAACAGCCCAAACAAGTTTCTAAAAGGATGAGTTTGCAACTACTTTACTTTTGGAGAAAATTCAAAACATTCATTATTCAATAGGGCCCAAACTATCAAAAACCAGCGGTTTCAATGAACACACATTTCTTGGTAGAATCATGCAGGACTGAAATTTTTGATGTTTTTCTACTCCTCTCATGAGCCCAAACAAGTCTCTAAAAGCATGAGTTTGCAACTACTTTACTTTTGGAGAAAATTCAAAACATTCATTATTCAATAGAGCCCAATAGCAAAAACCAGCGTTTTGAATGAAGAATCACATTTCTTGGTAGAATCATGCAGGATTGAAATTTTTGATGGTTTTTTACTCCTCTCAACAGCCCAAACAAGTTTCTAAAAGGATGAGTTTGCAACTACTTTACTTTTGGAGAAAATTCAAAACATTCATTATTCAATAGGGCCCAAACTATCAAAAACCAGCGGTTTCAATGAACACACATTTCTTGGTAGAATCATGCAGGACTGAAATTTTTGATGTTTTTCTACTCCTCTCATGAGCCCAAACAAGTCTCTAAAAGCATGAGTTTGCAACTACTTTACTTTTGGAGAAAATTCAAAACATTCATTATTCAATAGAGCCCAATAGCAAAAATCAGGTTTTGAATGAAGAATCACATTTCTTGGTAGAATCATGCAGGATTGAAATTTTTGATGGTTTTTTTACTCCTCTCAACAGCCCAAACAAGTTTCTAAAAGGATGAGTTTGCAACTACTTTACTTTTGGAGAAAATTCAAAACATTCATTATTCAATAGGGCCCAAAATATCAAAAACCAGCGGTTTGAATGAACACACATTTCTTGGTAGAATCGTGCAGGACTGAAATTTTTGATGTTTTTCTACTCCTCTCATGAGCCCAAACAAGTCTCTAAAAGGATGAGTTTGCAACTACTTTACTTTTGGAGAAAATTCAAAACATTCATTATTCAATAGAGCCCAATAGCAAAAACCAGCGTTTTGAATGAAGAATCACATTTCTTGGTAGAATCATGCAGGATTGAAATTTTTGATGGTTTTTTACTCCTCTCAACAGCCCAAACAAGTTTCTAAAAGGATGAGTTTGCAACTACTTTACTTTTGGAGAAAATTCAAAACATTCATTATTCAATAGGGCCCAAACTATCAAAAACCAGCGGTTTCAATGAACACACATTTCTTGGTAGAATCATGCAGGACTGAAATTTTTGATGTTTTTCTACTCCTCTCATGAGCCCAAACAAGTCTCTAAAAGCATGAGTTTGCAACTACTTTACTTTTGGAGAAAATTCAAAACATTCATTATTCAATAGAGCCCAATAGCAAAAATCAGGTTTTGAATGAAGAATCACATTTCTTGGTAGAATCATGCAGGATTGAAATTTTTGATGGTTTTTTACTCCTCTCAACAGCCCAAACAAGTTTCTAAAAGGATGAGTTTGCAACTACTTTACTTTTGGAGAAAATTCAAAACATTCATTATTCAATAGGGCCCAAAATATCAAAAACCAGCGGTTTGAATGAACACACATTTCTTGGTAGAATCGTGCAGGACTGAAATTTTTGATGTTTTTCTACTCCTCTCATGAGCCCAAACAAGTCTCTAAAAGGATGAGTTTGCAACTACTTTACTTTTGGAGAAAATTCAAAACATTCATTATTCAATAGAGCCCAATAGCAAAAACCAGCGTTTTGAATGAAGAATCACATTTCTTGGTAGAATCATGCAGGATTGAAATTTTTGATGGTTTTTTACTCCTCTCAACAGCCCAAACAAGTTTCTAAAAGGATGAGTTTGCAACTACTTTACTTTTGGAGAAAATTCAAAACATTCATTATTCAATAGGGCCCAAACTATCAAAAACCAGCGGTTTCAATGAACACATTTCTTGGTAGAATCATGCAGGACTGAAATTTTTGATGTTTTTCTACTCCTCTCATGAGCCCAAACAAGTCTCTAAAAGCATGAGTTTGCAACTACTTTACTTTTGGAGAAAATTCAAAACATTCATTACTCAAAAGAGCCCAATAGCAAAAACCAGCGTTTTGAATGAATAATCACATTTCTTGGTAGAATCATGCAGGATTGAAATTTTTGATGGTTTTTTACTCCTCTCAACAGCCCAAACAAGTTTCTAAAAGGATGAGTTTGCAACTACTTTACTTTTGGAGAAAATTCAAAACATTCATTATTCAATAGGGCCCAAACTATCAAAAACCAGCGGTTTCAATGAACACACATTTCTTGGTAGAATCATGCAGGACTGAAATTTTTGATGTTTTTCTACTCCTCTCATGAGCCCAAACAAGTCTCTAAAAGCATGAGTTTGCAACTACTTTACTTTTGGAGAAAATTCAAAACATTCATTATTCAATAGAGCCCAATAGCAAAAATCAGGTTTTGAATGAAGAATCACATTTCTTGGTAGAATCATGCAGGATTGAAATTTTTGATGGTTTTTTACTCCTCTCAACAGCCCAAACAAGTTTCTAAAAGGATGAGTTTGCAACTACTTTACTTTTGGAGAAAATTCAAAACATTCATTATTCAATAGGGCCCAAACTATCAAAAACCAGCGGTTTCAATGAACACACATTTCTTGGTAGAATCATGCAGGACTGAAATTTTTGATGTTTTTCTACTCCTCTCATGAGCCCAAACAAGTCTCTAAAAGCATGAGTTTGCAACTACTTTACTTTTGGAGAAAATTCAAAACATTCATTATTCAATAGAGCCCAATAGCAAAAATCAGGTTTTGAATGAAGAATCACATTTCTTGGTAAAATCATGCTGGATTGAAATTTTTGATGGTTTTTTACTCCTCTCAACAGCCCAAACAAGTTTCTAAAAGGATGAGTTTGCAACTACTTTACTTTTGGAGAAAATTCAAAACATTCATTATTCAATAGGGCCCAAACTATCAAAAACCAGCGGTTTCAATGAACACACATTTCTTGGTAGAATCATGCAGGACTGAAATTTTTGATGTTTTTCTACTCCTCTCATGAGCCCAAACAAGTCTCTAAAAGCATGAGTTTGCAACTACTTTACTTTTGGAGAAAATTCAAAACATTCATTACTCAAAAGAGCCCAATAGCAAAAACCAGCGTTTTGAATGAAGAATCACATTTCTTGGTAGAATCATGCAGGATTGAAATTTTTGATGGTTTTTTACTCCTCTCAACAGCCCAAACAAGTTTCTAAAAGAATGAGTTTGCAACTACTTTACTTTTGGAGAAAATTCAAAACATTCATTATTCAATAGGGCCCAAACTATCAAAAACCAGCGGTTTCAATGAACACACATTTCTTGGTAGAATCATGCAGGACTGAAATTTTTGATGTTTTTCTACTCCTCTCATGAGCCCAAACAAGTCTCTAAAAGCATGAGTTTGCAACTACTTTACTTTTGGAGAAAATTCAAAACATTCATTATTCAATAGAGCCCAATAGCAAAAATCAGGTTTTGAATGAAGAATCACATTTCTTGGTAGAATCAGGCAGGATTGAAATTTTTGATGGTTTTTTACTCCTCTCAACAGCCCAAACAAGTTTCTAAAAGGATGTGTTTGCAACTACTTTACTTTTGGAGAAAATTCAAAACATTCATTATTCAATAGGGCCCAAACTATCAAAAACCAGCGGTTTCAATGAACACACATTTCTTGGTAGAATCATGCAGGACTGAAATTTTTGATGTTTTTCTACTCCTCTCATGAGCCCAAACAAGTCTCTAAAAGCATGAGTTTGCAACTACTTTACTTTTGGAGAAAATTCAAAACATTCATTACTCAATAGAGCCCAATAGCAAAAATCAGGTTTTGAATGAAGAATCACATTTCTTGGTAAAATCATGCAGGATTGAAATTTTTGATGGTTTTTTACTCCTCTCAACAGCCCAAACAAGTTTCTAAAAGGATGAGTTTGCAACTACTTTACTTTTGGAGAAAATTCAAAACATTCATTATTCAATAGGGCCCAAACTATCAAAAACCAGCGGTTTCAATGAACACACATTTCTTGGTAGAATCATGCAGGACTGAAATTTTTGATGTTTTTCTACTCCTCTCATGAGCCCAAACAAGTCTCTAAAAGCATGAGTTTGCAACTACTTTACTTTTGGAGAAAATTCAAAACATTCATTACTCATAAGAGCCCAATAGCAAAAACCAGCGTTTTGAATGAAGAATCACATTTCTTGGTAGAATCATGCAGGATTGAAATTTTTGATGGTTTTTTACTCCTCTCAACAGCCCAAACAAGTTTCTAAAAGGATGAGTTTGCAACTACTTTACTTTTGGAGAAAATTCAAAACATTCATTATTCAATAGGGCCCAAACTATCAAAAACCAGCGGTTTCAATGAACACACATTTCTTGGTAGAATCATGCAGGACTGAAATTTTTGATGTTTTTCTACTCCTCTCATGAGCCCAAACAAGTCTCTAAAAGCATGAGTTTGCAACTACTTTACTTTTGGAGAAAATTCAAAACATTCATTATTCAATAGAGCCCAATAGCAAAAATCAGGTTTTGAATGAAAAATCACATTTCTTGGTAAAATCATGCAGGATTGAAATTTTTGATGGTTTTTTACTCCTATCAACAGCCCAAACAAGTTTCTAAAAGGATGAGTTTGCAACTACTTTACTTTTGGAGAAAATTCAAAACATTCATTATTCAATAGGGCCCAAACTATCAAAAACCAGCGGTTTGAATGAACACACATTTCTTGGTAGAATCATGCAGGACTGAAATTTTTGATGTTTTTCTACTCCTCTCATGAGCCCAAACAAGTCTCTAAAAGCATGAGTTTGCAACTACTTTACTTTTGGAGAAAATTCAAAACATTCATTACTCAAAAGAGCCCAATAGCAAAAACCAGCGTTTTGAATGAAGAATCACATTTCTTGGTAGAATCATGCAGGATTGAAATTTTTGATGGTTTTTTACTCCTCTCAACAGCCCAAACAAGTTTCTAAAAGGATGAGTTTGCAACTACTTTACTTTTGGAGAAAATTCAAAACATTCATTATTCAATAGGGCCCAAACTATCAAAAACCAGCGGTTTCAATGAACACACATTTCTTGGTAGAATCATGCAGGACTGAAATTTTTGATGTTTTTCTACTCCTCTCATGAGCCCAAACAAGTCTCTAAAAGCATGAGTTTGCAACTACTTTACTTTTGGAGAAAATTCAAAACATTCATTATTCAATAGAGCCCAATAGCAAAAATCAGGTTTTGAATGAAGAATCACATTTCTTGGTAGAATCATGCAGGATTGAAATTTTTGATGGTTTTTTACTCCTCTCAACAGCCCAAACAAGTTTCTAAAAGGATGAGTTTGCAACTACTTTACTTTTGGAGAAAATTCAAAACATTCATTATTCAATAGGGCCCAAACTATCAAAAACCAGCGGTTTCAATGAACACACATTTCTTGGTAGAATCATGCAGGACTGAAATTTTTGATGTTTTTCTACTCCTCTCATGAGCCCAAACAAATCTCTAAAAGCATGAGTTTGCAACTACTTTACTTTTGGAGAAAATTCAAAACATTCATTATTCAATAGAGCCCAATAGCAAAAATCAGGTTTTGAATGAAGAATCACATTTCTTGGTAAAATCATGCAGGATTGAAATTTTTGATGGTTTTTTACTCCTCTCAACAGCCCAAACAAGTTTCTAAAAGGATGAGTTTGCAACTACTTTACTTTTGGAGAAAATTCAAAACATTCATTATTCAATAGGGCCCAAACTATCAAAAACCAGCGGTTTCAATGAACACACATTTCTTGGTAGAATCATGCAGGACTGAAATTTTTGATGTTTTTCTACTCCTCTCATGAGCCCAAACAAGTCTCTAAAAGCATGAGTTTGCAACTACTTTACTTTTGGAGAAAATTCAAAACATTCATTATTCAATAGAGCCCAATAGCAAAAACCAGCGTTTTGAATGAAGAATCACATTTCTTGGTAGAATCATGCAGGATTGAAATTTTTGATGGTTTTTTACTCCTCTCAACAGCCCAAACAAGTTTCTAAAAGGATGAGTTTGCAACTACTTTACTTTTGGAGAAAATTCAAAACATTCATTATTCAATAGGGCCCAAACTATCAAAAACCAGCGGTTTCAATGAACACACATTTCTTGGTAGAATCATGCAGGACTGAAATTTTTGATGTTTTTCTACTCCTCTCATGAGCCCAAACAAGTCTCTAAAAGCATGAGTTTGCAACTACTTTACTTTTGGAGAAAATTCAAAACATTCATTATTCAATAGAGCCCAATAGCAAAAATCAGGTTTTGAATGAAGAATCACATTTCTTGGTAGAATCATGCAGGATTGAAATTTTTGATGGTTTTTTTACTCCTCTCAACAGCCCAAACAAGTTTCTAAAAGGATGAGTTTGCAACTACTTTACTTTTGGAGAAAATTCAAAACATTCATTATTCAATAGGGCCCAAAATATCAAAAACCAGCGGTTTGAATGAACACACATTTCTTGGTAGAATCGTGCAGGACTGAAATTTTTGATGTTTTTCTACTCCTCTCATGAGCCCAAACAAGTCTCTAAAAGGATGAGTTTGCAACTACTTTACTTTTGGAGAAAATTCAAAACATTCATTATTCAATAGAGCCCAATAGCAAAAACCAGCGTTTTGAATGAAGAATCACATTTCTTGGTAGAATCATGCAGGATTGAAATTTTTGATGGTTTTTTACTCCTCTCAACAGCCCAAACAAGTTTCTAAAAGGATGAGTTTGCAACTACTTTACTTTTGGAGAAAATTCAAAACATTCATTATTCAATAGGGCCCAAACTATCAAAAACCAGCGGTTTCAATGAACACACATTTCTTGGTAGAATCATGCAGGACTGAAATTTTTGATGTTTTTCTACTCCTCTCATGAGCCCAAACAAGTCTCTAAAAGCATGAGTTTGCAACTACTTTACTTTTGGAGAAAATTCAAAACATTCATTATTCAATAGAGCCCAATAGCAAAAATCAGGTTTTGAATGAAGAATCACATTTCTTGGTAGAATCATGCAGGATTGAAATTTTTGATGGTTTTTTACTCCTCTCAACAGCCCAAACAAGTTTCTAAAAGGATGAGTTTGCAACTACTTTACTTTTGGAGAAAATTCAAAACATTCATTATTCAATAGGGCCCAAACTATCAAAAACCAGCGGTTTCAATGAACACACATTTCTTGGTAGAATCATGCAGGACTGAAATTTTTGATGTTTTTCTACTCCTCTCATGAGCCCAAACAAGTCTCTAAAAGCATGAGTTTGCAACTACTTTACTTTTGGAGAAAATTCAAAACATTCATTATTCAATAGAGCCCAATAGCAAAAATCAGGTTTTGAATGAAGAATCACATTTCTTGGTAAAATCATGCAGGATTGAAATTTTTGATGGTTTTTTACTCCTCTCAACAGCCCAAACAAGTTTCTAAAAGGATGAGTTTGCAACTACTTTACTTTTGGAGAAAATTCAAAACATTCATTATTCAATAGGGCCCAAACTATCAAAAACCAGCGGTTTGAATGAACACACATTTCTTGGTAGAATCATGCAGGACTGAAATTTTTGATGTTTTTCTACTCCTCTCATGAGCCCAAACAAGTCTCTAAAAGCATGAGTTTGCAACTACTTTACTTTTGGAGAAAATTCAAAACATTCATTACTCAAAAGAGCCCAATAGCAAAAACCAGCGTTTTGAATGAAGAATCACATTTCTTGGTAGAATCATGCAGGATTGAAATTTTTGATGGTTTTTTACTCCTCTCAACAGCCCAAACAAGTTTCTAAAAGGATGAGTTTGCAACTACTTTACTTTTGGAGAAAATTCAAAACATTCATTATTCAATAGGGCCCAAACTATCAAAAACCAGCGGTTTCAATGAACACACATTTCTTGGTAGAATCATGCAGGACTGAAATTTTTGATGTTTTTCTACTCCTCTCATGAGCCCAAACAAGTCTCTAAAAGCATGAGTTTGCAACTACTTTACTTTTGGAGAAAATTCAAAACATTCATTATTCAATAGAGCCCAATAGCAAAAATCAGGTTTTGAATGAAGAATCACATTTCTTGGTAAAATCATGCAGGATTGAAATTTTTGATGGTTTTTTACTCCTCTCAACAGCCCAAACAAGTTTCTAAAAGGATGAGTTTGCAACTACTTTACTTTTGGAGAAAATTCAAAACATTCATTATTCAATAGGGCCCAAACTATCAAAAACCAGCGGTTTGAATGAACACACATTTCTTGGTAGAATCATGCAGGACTGAAATTTTTGATGTTTTTCTACTCCTTTCATGAGCCCAAACAAGTCTCTAAAAGCATGAGTTTGCAACTACTTTACTTTTGGAGAAAATTCAAAACATTCATTATTCAATAGAGCCCAATAGCAAAAATCAGGTTTTGAATGAAGAATCACATTTCTTGGTAAAATCATGCAGGATTGAAATTTTTGATGGTTTTTTACTCCTCTCAACAGCCCAAACAAGTTTCTAAAAGGATGAGTTTGCAACTACTTTACTTTTGGAGAAAATTCAAAACATTCATTATTCAATAGGGCCCAAACTATCAAAAACCAGCGGTTTCAATGAACACACATTTCTTGGTAGAATCATGCAGGACTGAAATTTTTGATGTTTTTCTACTCCTCTCATGAGCCCAAACAAGTCTCTAAAAGCATGAGTTTGCAACTACTTTACTTTTGGAGAAAATTCAAAACATTCATTATTCAATAGAGCCCAATAGCAAAAACCAGCGTTTTGAATGAAGAATCACATTTCTTGGTAGAATCATGCAGGATTGAAATTTTTGATGGTTTTTTACTCCTCTCAACAGCCCAAACAAGTTTCTAAAAGGATGAGTTTGCAACTACTTTACTTTTGGAGAAAATTCAAAACATTCATTATTCAATAGGGCCCAAACTATCAAAAACCAGCGGTTTCAATGAACACACATTTCTTGGTAGAATCATGCAGGACTGAAATTTTTGATGTTTTTCTACTCCTCTCATGAGCCCAAACAAGTCTCTAAAAGCATGAGTTTGCAACTACTTTACTTTTGGAGAAAATTCAAAACATTCATTATTCAATAGAGCCCAATAGCAAAAATCAGGTTTTGAATGAAGAATCACATTTCTTGGTAGAATCATGCAGGATTGAAATTTTTGATGGTTTTTTTACTCCTCTCAACAGCCCAAACAAGTTTCTAAAAGGATGAGTTTGCAACTACTTTACTTTTGGAGAAAATTCAAAACATTCATTATTCAATAGGGCCCAAAATATCAAAAACCAGCGGTTTGAATGAACACACATTTCTTGGTAGAATCGTGCAGGACTGAAATTTTTGATGTTTTTCTACTCCTCTCATGAGCCCAAACAAGTCTCTAAAAGGATGAGTTTGCAACTACTTTACTTTTGGAGAAAATTCAAAACATTCATTATTCAATAGAGCCCAATAGCAAAAACCAGCGTTTTGAATGAAGAATCACATTTCTTGGTAGAATCATGCAGGATTGAAATTTTTGATGGTTTTTTACTCCTCTCAACAGCCCAAACAAGTTTCTAAAAGGATGAGTTTGCAACTACTTTACTTTTGGAGAAAATTCAAAACATTCATTATTCAATAGGGCCCAAACTATCAAAAACCAGCGGTTTCAATGAACACACATTTCTTGGTAGAATCATGCAGGACTGAAATTTTTGATGTTTTTCTACTCCTCTCATGAGCCCAAACAAGTCTCTAAAAGCATGAGTTTGCAACTACTTTACTTTTGGAGAAAATTCAAAACATTCATTATTCAATAGAGCCCTATAGCAAAAATCAGGTTTTGAATGAAGAATCACATTTCTTGGTAGAATCATGCAGGATTGAAATTTTTGATGGTTTTTTACTCCTCTCAACAGCCCAAACAAGTTTCTAAAAGGATGAGTTTGCAACTACTTTACTTTTGGAGAAAATTCAAAACATTCATTATTCAATAGGGCCCAAACTATCAAAAACCAGTGGTTTGAATGAACACACATTTCTTGGTAGAATCATGCAGGACTGAAATTTTTGATGTTTTTCTACTCCTCTCATGAGCCCAAACAAGTCTCTAAAAGCATGAGTTTGCAACTACTTTACTTTTGGAGAAAATTCAAAACATTCATTACTCAAAAGAGCCCAATAGCAAAAACCAGCGTTTTGAATGAAGAATCACATTTCTTGGTAGAATCATGCAGGATTGAAATTTTTGATGGTTTTTTACTCCTCTCAACAGCCCAAACAAGTTTCTAAAAGGATGAGTTTGCAACTACTTTACTTTTGGAGAAAATTCAAAACATTCATTATTCAATAGGGCCCAAACTATCAAAAAACAGCGGTTTCAATGAACACACATTTCTTGGTTGAATCATGCAGGACTGAAATTTTTGATGTTTTTCTACTCCTCTCATGAGCCCAAACAAGTCTCTAAAAGCATGAGTTTGCAACTACTTTACTTTTGGAGAAAATTCAAAACATTCACTATTCAATAGAGCCCAATAGCAAAAATCAGGTTTTGAATGAAGAATCACATTTATTGGTAAAATCATGCAGGATTGAAATTTTTGATGGTTTTTTACTCCTCTCAACAGCCCAAACAAGTTTCTAAAAGGATGAGTTTGCAACTACTTTACTTTTGGAGAAAATTCAAAACATTCATTATTCAATAGGGCCCACACTATCAAAAACCAGCGGTTTCAATGAACACACATTTCTTGGTAGAATCATGCAGGACTGAAATTTTTGATGTTTTTTTACTCCTCTCATGAGCCCAAACAAGTCTCTAAAAGCATGAGTTTGCAACTACTTTACTTTTGGAGAAAATTCAAAACATTCATTATTCAATAGAGCCCAATAGCAAAAATCAGGTTTTGAATGAAGAATCACATTTCTTGGTAGAATCATGCAGGATTGAAATTTTTGATGGTTTTTTACTCCTCTCAACAGCCCAAACAAGTTTCTAAACGGATGAGTTTGCAACTACTTTACTTTTGGAGAAAATTCAAAACATTCATTATTCAATAGGGCCCAAACTATCAAAAACCAGCGGTTTCAATGAACACACATTTCTTGGTAGAATCATGCAGGACTGAAATTTTTGATGTTTTTCTACTCCTTTCATGAGCCCAAACAAGTCTCTAAAAGCATGAGTTTGCAACTACTTTACTTTGGAGAAAATTCAAAACATTCACTATTCAATAGAGCCCAATAGCAAAAATCAGGTTTTGAATGAAGAATCACATTTCTTGGTAAAATCATGCAGGATTGAAATTTTTGATGGTTTTTTACTCCTCTCAACAGCCCAAACAAGTTTCTAAAAGGATGAGTTTGCAACTACTTTACTTTTGGAGAAAATTCAAAACATTCATTATTCAATAGGGCCCAAACTATCAAAAACCAGCGGTTTCAATGAACACACATTTCTTGGTAGAATCATGCAGGACTGAAATTTTTGATGTTTTTCTACTCCTCTCATGAGCCCAAACAAGTCTCTAAAAGCATGAGTTTGCAACTACTTTACTTTTGGAGAAAATTCAAAACATTCATTATTCAATAGAGCCCAATAGCAAAAACCAGCGTTTTGAATGAAGAATCACATTTCTTGGTAGAATCATGCAGGATTGAAATTTTTGATGGTTTTTTACTCCTCTCAACAGCTCAAACAGGTTTCTAAAAGGATGAGTTTGCAACTACTTTACTTTTGGAGAAAATTCAAAACATTCATTATTCAATAGGGCCCAAACTATCAAAAACCAGCGGTTTCAATGAACACACATTTCTTGGTAGAATCATGCAGGACTGAAATTTTTGATGTTTTTCTACTCCTCTCATGAGCCCAAACAAGTCTCTAAAAGCATGAGTTTGCAACTACTTTACTTTTGGAGAAAATTCAAAACATTCATTATTCAATAGAGCCCAATAGCAAAAATCAGGTTTTGAATGAAGAATCACATTTCTTGGTAGAATCATGCAGGATTGAAATTTTTGATGGTTTTTTACTCCTCTCAACAGCCCAAACAAGTTTCTAAAAGGATGAGTTTGCAACTACTTTACTTTTGGAGAAAATTCAAAACATTCATTATTCAATAGGGCCCAAACTATCAAAAACCAGCGGTTTGAATGAACACACATTTCTTGGTAGAATCATGCAGGACTGAAATTTTTGATTTTTTTCTACTCCTCTCTTGAGCCCAAACAAGTCTCTAAAAGCATGAGTTTGCAACTACTTTACTTTTGGAGAAAATTCAAAACATTCATTACTCAAAAGAGCCCAATAGCAAAAACCAGCGTTTTGAATGAAGAATCACATTTCTTGGTAGAATCATGCAGGATTGAAATTTTTGATGGTTTTTTACTCCTCTCAACAGCCCAAACAAGTTTCTAAAAGGATGAGTTTGCAACTACTTTACTTTTGGAGAAAATTCAAAACATTCATTATTCAATAGGGCCCAAACTATCAAAAACCAGCGGTTTCAATGAACACACATTTCTTGGTTGAATCATGCAGGACTGAAATTTTTGATGTTTTTCTACTCCTCTCATGAGCCCAAACAAGTCTCTAAAAGCATGAGTTTGCAACTACTTTACTTTTGGAGAAAATTCAAAACATTCACTATTCAATAGAGCCCAATAGCAAAAATCAGGTTTTGAATGAAGAATCACATTTATTGGTAAAATCATGCAGGATTGAAATTTTTGATGGTTTTTTACTCCTCTCAACAGCCCAAACAAGTTTCTAAAAGGATGAGTTTGCAACTACTTTACTTTTGGAGAAAATTCAAAACATTCATTATTCAATAGGGCCCAAACTATCAAAAACCAGCGGTTTCAATGAACACACATTTCTTGGTAGAATCATGCAGGACTGAAATTTTTGATGTTTTTCTACTCCTCTCATGAGCCCAAACAAGTCTCTAAAAGCATGAGTTTGCAACTACTTTACTTTTGGAGAAAATTCAAAACATTCATTACTCAAAAGAGCCCAATAGCAAAAACCAGCGTTTTGAATGAAGAATCACATTTCTTGGTAGAATCATGCAGGATTGAAATTTTTGATGGTTTTTTACTCCTCTCAACAGCCCAAACCAGTTTCTAAAAGGATGAGTTTGCAACTACTTTACTTTTGGAGAAAATTCAAAACATTCATTATTCAATAGGGCCCAAACTATCAAAAACCAGCGGTTTCAATGAACACACATTTCTTGGTAGAATCATGCAGGACTGAAATTTTTGATGTTTTTCTACTCCTCTCATGAGCTCAAACAAGTCTCTAAAAGCATGAGTTTGCAACTACTTTACTTTTGGAGAAAATTCAAAACATTCATTACTCAAAAGAGCCCAATAGCAAAAACCAGCGTTTTGAATGAAGAATCACATTTCTTGGTAGAATCATGCAGGATTGAAATTTTTGATGGTTTTTTACTCCTCTCAAGAGCCCAAACAAGTTTCTAAAAGGATGAGTTTGCAAATACTTTACTTTTGGAGAAAATTCAAAACATTCATTATTCAATAGGGCCCAAACTATCAAAAACCAGCGGTTTCAATGAACACACATTTCTTGGTAGAATCATGCAGGACTGAAATTTTTGATGTTTTTCTACTCCTCTCATGAGCCCAAACAAGTCTCTAAAAGCATGAGTTTGCAACTACTTTACTTTTGGAGAAAATTCAAAACATTCATTATTCAATAGAGCCCAATAGCAAAAATCAGGTTTTGAATGAAGAATCACATTTCTTGGTAGAATCATGCAGGATTGAAATTTTTGATGGTTTTTTACTCCTCTCAACAGCCCAAACAAGTTTCTAAAAGGATGAGTTTGCAACTACTTTACTTTTGGAGAAAATTCAAAACATTCATTATTCAATAGGGCCCAAACTATCAAAAACCAGCGGTTTCAATGAACACACATTTCTTGGTAGAATCATGCAGGACTGAAATTTTTGATGTTTTTCTACTCCTCTCATGAGCCCAAACAAGTCTCTAAAAGCATGAGTTTGCAACTACTTTACTTTTGGAGAAAATTCAAAACATTCATTATTCAATAGAGCCCAATAGCAAAAATCAGGTTTTGAATGAAGAATCACATTTCTTGGTAAAATCATGCAGGATTGAAATTTTTGATGGTTTTTTACTCCTCTCAACAGCCCAAACAAGTTTCTAAAAGGATGAGTTTGCAACTACTTTACTTTTGGAGAAAATTCAAAACATTCATTATTCAATAGGGCCCAAACTATCAAAAACCAGCGGTTTGAATGAACACACATTTCTTGGTAGAATCATGCAGGACTGAAATTTTTGATGTTTTTCTACTCCTCTCATGAGCCCAAACAAGTCTCTAAAAGCATGAGTTTGCAACTACTTTACTTTTGGAGAAAATTCAAAACATTCATTACTCAAAAGAGCCCAATAGCAAAAACCAGCGTTTTGAATGAAGAATCACATTTCTTGGTAGAATCATGCAGGATTGAAATTTTTGATGGTTTTTTACTCCTCTCAACAGCCCAAACAAGTTTCTAAAAGGATGAGTTTGCAACTACTTTACTTTTGGAGAAAATTCAAAACATTCATTATTCAATAGGGCCCAAACTATCAAAAACCAGCGGTTTCAATGAACACACATTTCTTGGTAGAATCATGCAGGACTGAAATTTTTGATGTTTTTCTACTCCTCTCATGAGCCCAAACAAGTCTCTAAAAGCATGAGTTTGCAACTACTTTACTTTTGGAGAAAATTCAAAACATTCATTATTCAATAGAGCCCAATAGCAAAAATCAGGTTTTGAATGAAGAATCACATTTCTTGGTAGAATCATGCAGGATTGAAATTTTTGATGGTTTTTTACTCCTCTCAACAGCCCAAACAAGTTTCTAAAAGGATGAGTTTGCAACTACTTTACTTTTGGAGAAAATTCAAAACATTCATTATTCAATAGGGCCCAAACTATCAAAAACCAGCGGTTTCAATGAACACACATTTCTTGGTAGAATCATGCAGAACTGAAATTTTTGATGTTTTTCTACTCCTCTCATGAGCCCAAACAAGTCTCTAAAAGCATGAGTTTGCAACTACTTTACTTTTGGAGAAAATTCAAAACATTCATTATTCAATAGAGCCCAATAGCAAAAATCAGGTTTTGAATGAAGAATCACATTTCTTGGTAGAATCATGCAGGATTGAAATTTTTGATGGTTTTTTACTCCTCTCAACAGCCCAAACAAGTTTCTAAAAGGATGAGTTTGCAACTACTTTACTTTTGGAGAAAATTCAAAACATTCATTATTCAATAGGGCCCAAACTATCAAAAACCAGCGGTTTCAATGAACACACATTTCTTGGTAGAATCATGCAGGACTGAAATTTTTGATGTTTTTCTACTCCTCTCATGAGCCCAAACAAGTCTCTAAAAGCATGAGTTTGCAACTACTTTACTTTTGGAGAAAATTCAAAACATTCATTATTCAATAGAGCCCAATAGCAAAAATCAGGTTTTGAATGAAGAATCACATTTCTTGGTAAAATCATGCAGGATTGAAATTTTTGATGGTTTTTTACTCCTCTCAACAGCCCAAACAAGTTTCTAAAAGGATGAGTTTGCAACTACTTTACTTTTGGAGAAAATTCAAAACATTCATTATTCAATAGGGCCCAAACTATCAAAAACCAGCGGTTTGAATGAACACACATTTCTTGGTAGAATCATGCAGGACTGAAATTTTTGATGTTTTTCTACTCCTCTCATGAGCCCAAACAAGTCTCTAAAAGCATGAGTTTGCAACTACTTTACTTTTGGAGAAAATTCAAAACATTCATTACTCAAAAGAGCCCAATAGCAAAAACCAGCGTTTTGAATGAAGAATCACATTTCTTGGTAGAATCATGCAGGATTGAAATTTTTGATGGTTTTTTACTCCTCTCAACAGCCCAAACAAGTTTCTAAAAGGATGAGTTTGCAACTACTTTACTTTTGGAGAAAATTCAAAACATTCATTATTCAATAGGGCCCAAACTATCAAAAACCAGCGGTTTCAATGAACACACATTTCTTGGTAGAATCATGCAGGACTGAAATTTTTGATGTTTTTCTACTCCTCTCATGAGCCCAAACAAGTCTCTAAAAGCATGAGTTTGCAACTACTTTACTTTTGGAGAAAATTCAAAACATTCATTATTCAATAGAGCCCAATAGCAAAAATCAGGTTTTGAATGAAGAATCACATTTCTTGGTAGAATCATGCAGGATTGAAATTTTTGATGGTTTTTTACTCCTCTCAACAGCCCAAACAAGTTTCTAAAAGGATGAGTTTGCAACTACTTTACTTTTGGAGAAAATTCAAAACATTCATTATTCAATAGGGCCCAAACTATCAAAAACCAGCGGTTTCAATGAACACACATTTCTTGGTAGAATCATGCAGGACTGAAATTTTTGATGTTTTTCTACTCCTTTCATGAGCCCAAACAAGTCTCTAAAAGCATGAGTTTGCAACTACTTTACTTTTGGAGAAAATTCAAAACATTCACTATTCAATAGAGCCCAATAGCAAAAATCAGGTTTTGAATGAAGAATCACATTTCTTGGTAAAATCATGCAGGATTGAAATTTTTGATGGTTTTTTACTCCTCTCAACAGCCCAAACAAGTTTCTAAAAGGATGAGTTTGCAACTACTTTACTTTTGGAGAAAATTCAAAACATTCATTATTCAATAGGGCCCAAACTATCAAAAACCAGCGGTTTCAATGAACACACATTTCTTGGTAGAATCATGTAGGACTGAAATTTTTGATGTTTTTCTACTCCTCTCATGAGCCCAAACAAGTCTCTAAAAGCATGAGTTTGCAACTACTTTACTTTTGGAGAAAATTCAAAACATTCATTATTCAATAGAGCCCAATAGCAAAAACCAGCGTTTTGAATGAAGAATCACATTTCTTGGTAGAATCATGCAGGATTGAAATTTTTGATGGTTTTTTACTCCTCTCAACAGCTCAAACAGGTTTCTAAAAGGATGAGTTTGCAACTACTTTACTTTTGGAGAAAATTAAAAACATTCATTATTCAATAGGGCCCAAACTATCAAAAACCAGCGGTTTCAGTGAACACACATTTCTTGGTAGAATCATGCAGGACTGAAATTTTTGATGTTTTTCTACTCCTCTCATGAGCCCAAACAAGTCTCTAAAAGCATGAGTTTGCAACTACTTTACTTTTGGAGAAAATTCAAAACATTCATTATTCAATAGAGCCCAATAGCAAAAATCAGGTTTTGAATGAAGAATCACATTTCTTGGTAGAATCATGCAGGATTGAAATTTTTGATGGTTTTTTACTCCTCTCAACAGCCCAAACAAGTTTCTAAAAGGATGAGTTTGCAACTACTTTACTTTTGGAGAAAATTCAAAACATTCATTATTCAATAGGGCCCAAACTATCAAAAACCAGCGGTTTCAATGAACACACATTTCTTGGTAGAATCATGCAGGACTGAAATTTTTGATGTTTTTCTACTCCTCTCATGAGCCCAAACAAGTCTCTAAAAGCATGAGTTTGCAACTACTTTACTTTTGGAGAAAATTCAAAACATTCATTATTCAATAGAGCCCAATAGCAAAAATCAGGTTTTGAATGAAGAATCACATTTCTTGGTAAAATCATGCAGGATTGAAATTTTTGATGGTTTTTTACTCCTCTCAACAGCCCAAACAAGTTTCTAAAAGGATGAGTTTGCAACTATTTTACTTTTGGAGAAAATTCAAAACATTCATTATTCAATAGGGCCCAAACTATCAAAAACCAGCGGTTTCAATGAACACACATTTCTTGGTAGAATCATGCAGGACTGAAATTTTTGATGTTTTTCTACTCCTCTCATGAGCCCAAACAAGTCTCTAAAAGCATGAGTTTGCAACTACTTTACTTTTGGAGAAAATTCAAAACATTCATTATTCAATAGAGCCAAATAGCAAAAACCAGCGTTTTGAATGAAGAATCACATTTCTTGGTAGAATCATGCAGGATTGAAATTCTTGATGGTTTTTTACTCCTCTCAACAGCCCAAACAAGTTTCTAAAAGGATGAGTTTGCAACTACTTTACTTTTGGAGAAAATTCAAAACATTCATTATTCAATAGGGCCCAAACTATCAAAAACCAGCGGTTTCAATGAACACACATTTCTTGGTAGAATCATGCAGGACTGAAATTTTTGATGTTTTTCTACTCCTCTCATGAGCCCAAACAAGTCTCTAAAAGCATGAGTTTGCAACTACTTTACTTTTGGAGAAAATTCAAAACATTCATTATTCAATAGAGCCCAATAGCAAAAATCAGGTTTTGAATGAAGAATCACATTTCTTGGTAGAATCATGCAGGATTGAAATTTTTGATGGTTTTTTTACTCCTCTCAACAGCCCAAACAAGTTTCTAAAAGGATGAGTTTGCAACTACTTTACTTTTGGAGAAAATTCAAAACATTCATTATTCAATAGGGCCCAAACTATCAAAAACCAGCGGTTTCAATGAACACACATTTCTTGGTAGAATCATGCAGGACTGACATTTTTGATGTTTTTCTACTCCTCTCATGAGCCCAAACAAGTCTCTAAAAGCATGAGTTTGCAACTACTTTACTTTTGGAGAAAATTCAAAACATTCATTATTCAATAGAGCCCTATAGCAAAAATCAGGTTTTGAATGAAGAATCACATTTCTTGGTAGAATCATGCAGGATTGAAATTTTTGATGGTTTTTTACTCCTCTCAACAGCCCAAACAAGTTTCTAAAAGGATGAGTTTGCAACTACTTTACTTTTGGAGAAAATTCAAAACATTCATTATTCAATAGGGCCCAAACTATCAAAAACCAGTGGTTTGAATGAACACACATTTCTTGGTAGAATCATGCAGGACTGAAATTTTTGATGTTTTTCTACTCCTCTCATGAGCCCAAACAAGTCTCTAAAAGCATGAGTTTGCAACTACTTTACTTTTGGAGAAAATTCAAAACATTCATTACTCAAAAGAGCCCAATAGCAAAAACCAGCGTTTTGAATGAAGAATCACATTTCTTGGTAGAATCATGCAGGATTGAAATTTTTGATGGTTTTTTACTCCTCTCAACAGCCCAAACAAGTTTCTAAAAGGATGAGTTTGCAACTACTTTACTTTTGGAGAAAATTCAAAACATTCATTATTCAATAGGGCCCAAACTATCAAAAACCAGCGGTTTCAATGAACACACATTTCTTGGTAGAATCATGCAGGACTGAAATTTTTGATGTTTTTCTACTCCTCTCATGAGCCCAAACAAGTCTCTAAAAGCATGAGTTTGCAACTACTTTACTTTTGGAGAAAATTCAAAACATTCATTATTCAATAGAGCCCAATAGCAAAAATCAGGTTTTGAATGAAGAATCACATTTCTTGGTAAAATCATGCAGGATTGAAATTTTTGATGGTTTTTTACTCCTCTCAACAGCCCAAACAAGTTTCTAAAAGGATGAGTTTGCAACTACTTTACTTTTGGAGAAAATTCAAAACATTCATTATTCAATAGGGCCCAAACTATCAAAAACCAGCGGTTTGAATGAACACACATTTCTTGGTAGAATCATGCAGGACTGAAATTTTTGATGTTTTTCTACTCCTCTCATGAGCCCAAACAAGTCTCTAAAAGCATGAGTTTGCAACTACTTTACTTTTGGAGAAAATTCAAAACATTCATTACTCAATAGAGCCCAATAGCAAAAACCAGCGTTTTGAATGAAGAATCACATTTCTTGGTAGAATCATGCAGGATTGAAATTTTTGATGGTTTTTTACTCCTCTCAACAGCCCAAACAAGTTTCTAAAAGGATGAGTTTGCAACTACTTTACTTTTGGAGAAAATTCAAAACATTCATTATTCAATAGGGCCCAAACTATCAAAAACCAGCGGTTTCAATGAACACACATTTCTTGGTAGAATCATGCAGGACTGAAATTTTTGATGTTTTTCTACTCCTCTCATGAGCCCAAACAAGTCTCTAAAAGCATGAGTTTGCAACTACTTTACTTTTGGAGAAAATTCAAAACATTCACTATTCAATAGAGCCCAATAGCAAAAATCAGGTTTTGAATGAAGAATCACATTTATTGGTAAAATCATGCAGGATTGAAATTTTTGATGGTTTTTTACTCCTCTCAACAGCCCAAACAAGTTTCTAAAAGGATGAGTTTGCAACTACTTTACTTTTGGAGAAAATTCAAAACATTCATTATTCAATAGGGCCCAAACTATCAAAAACCAGCGGTTTCAATGAACACACATTTCTTGGTAGAATCATGCAGGACTGAAATTTTTGATGTTTTTCTACTCCTCTCATGAGCCCAAACAAGTCTCTAAAAGCATGAGTTTGCAACTACTTTACTTTTGGAGAAAATTCAAAACATTCATTATTCAATAGAGCCCAATAGCAAAAACCAGCGTTTTGAATGAAGAATCACATTTCTTGGTAGAATCATGCAGGATTGAAATTTTTGATGGTTTTTTACTCCTCTCAACAGCCCAAACAAGTTTCTAAAAGGATGAGTTTGCAACTTCTTTACTTTTGGAGAAAATTCAAAACATTCATTATTCAATAGGGCCCAAACTATCAAAAACCAGCGGTTTGAATGAACACACATTTCTTGGTAGAATCATGCAGGACTGAAATTTTTGATGTTTTTCTACTCCTCTCATGAGCCCAAACAAGTCTCTAAAAGCATGAGTTTGCAACTACTTTACTTTTGTAGAAAATTCAAAACATTCATTACTCAAAAGAGCCCAATAGCAAAAACCAGCGTTTTGAATGAAGAATCACATTTCTTGGTAGAATCATGCAGGATTGAAATTTTTGATGGTTTTTTACTCCTCTCAACAGCCCAAACCAGTTTCTAAAAGGATGAGTTTGCAACTACTTTACTTTTGGAGAAAATTAAAAACATTCATTATTCAATAGGGCCCAAACTATCAAAAACCAGCGGTTTCAATGAACACACATTTCTTGGTAGAATCATGCAGGACTGAAATTTTTGATGTTTTTCTACTCCTCTCATGAGCTCAAACAAGTCTCTAAAAGCATGAGTTTGCAACTACTTTACTTTTGGAGAAAATTCAAAACATTCATTACTCAATAGAGCCCAATAGCAAAAATCAGGTTTTGAATGAAGAATCACATTTCTTGGTAGAATCATGCAGGATTGAAATTTTTGATGGTGTTTTACTCCTCTCAACAGCCCAAACAAGTTTCTAAAAGGATGAGTTTGCAACTACTTTACTTTTGGAGAAAATTCAAAACATTCATTATTCAATAGGGCCCAAACTATCAAAAACCAGCGGTTTCAATGAACACACATTTCTTGGTAGAATCATGCAGGACTGAAATTTTTGATGTTTTTCTACTCCTCTCATGAGCCCAAACAAGTCTCTAAAAGCATGAGTTTGCAACTACTTTACTTTTGGAGAAAATTCAAAACATTCATTATTCAATAGAGCCCAATAGCAAAAATCAGGTTTTGAATGAAGAATCACATTTCTTGGTAGAATCATGCAGGATTGAAATTTTTGATGGTTTTTTACTCCTCTCAACAGCCCAAACAAGTTTCTAAAAGGATGAGTTTGCAACTACTTTACTTTTGGAGAAAATTCAAAACATTCATTATTCAATAGGGCCCAAACTATCAAAAACCAGTGGTTTCAATGAACACACATTTCTTGGTAGAATCATGCAGGACTGAAATTTTTGATGTTTTTCTACTCCTCTCATGAGCCCAAACAAGTCTCTAAAAGCATGAGTTTGCAACTACTTTACTTTTGGAGAAAATTCAAAACATTCATTATTCAAAAGAGCCCAATAGCAAAAACCAGCGTTTTGAATGAAGAATCACATTTCTTGGTAGAATCATGCAGGATTGAAATTTTTGATGGTTTTTTACTCCTCTCAACAGCCCAAACAAGTTTCTAAAAGGATGAGTTTGCAACTACTTTACTTTTGGAGAAAATTCAAAACATTCATTATTCAATAGGGCCCAAAATATCAAAAACCAGCGGTTTGAATGAACACACATTTCTTGGTAGAATCGTGCAGGACTGAAATTTTTGATGTTTTTCTACTCTTCTCATGAGCCCAAACAAGTCTCTAAAAGGATGAGTTTGCAACTACTTTACTTTTGGAGAAAATTCAAAACATTCATTATTCAATAGAGCCCAATAGCAAAAACCAGCGTTTTGAATGAAGAATCACATTTCTTGGTAGAATAATGCAGGATTGAAATTTTTGATGGTTTTTTACTCCTCTCAACAGCCCAAACAAGTTTCTAAAAGGATGAGTTTGCAACTACTTTACTTTTGGAGAAAATTCAAAACATTCATTATTCAATAGGGCCCAAACTATCAAAAACCAGCGGTTTCAATGAACACACATTTCTTGGTAGAATCATGCAGGACTGAAATTTTTGATGTTTTTCTACTCCTCTCATGAACCCAAACAAGTCTCTAAAAGCATGAGTTTGCAACTACTTTACTTTTGGAGAAAATTCAAAACATTCATTATTCAATAGAGCCCAATAGCAAAAATCAGGTTTTGAATGAAGAATCACATTTCTTGGTAGAATCATGCAGGATTGAAATTTTTGATGGTTTTTTACTCCTCTCAACAGCCCAAACAAGTTTCTAAAAGGATGAGTTTGCAACTACTTTACTTTTGGAGAAAATTCAAAACATTCATTATTCAATAGGGCCCAAACTATCAAAAACCAGCGGTTTGAATGAACACACATTTCTTGGTAGAATCATGCAGGACTGAAATTTTTGATGTTTTTCTACTCCTCTCATGAGCCCAAACAAGTCTCTAAAAGCATGAGTTTGCAACTACTTTACTTTTGGAGAAAATTCAAAACATTCATTACTCAAAAGAGCCCAATAGCAAAAACCAGCGTTTTGAATGAAGAATCACATTTCTTGGTAGAATCATGCAGGATTGAAATTTTTGATGGTTTTTTACTCCTCTCAACAGCCCAAACCAGTTTCTAAAAGGATGAGTTTGCAACTACTTTACTTTTGGAGAAAATTAAAAACATTCATTATTCAATAGGGCCCAAACTATCAAAAACCAGCGGTTTCAATGAACACACATTTCTTGGTAGAATCATGCAGGACTGAAATTTTTGATGTTTTTCTACTCCTCTCATGAGCTCAAACAAGTCTCTAAATGCATGAGTTTGCAACTACTTTACTTTTGGAGAAAATTCAAAACATTCATTACTCAAAAGAGCCCAATAGCAAAAACCAGCGTTTTGAATGAAGAATCACATTTCTTGGTAGAATCATGCAGGATTGAAATTTTTGATGGTTTTTTACTCCGCTCAACAGCCCAAACAAGTTTCTAAAAGGATGAGTTTGCAACTACTTTACTTTTGGAGAAAATTCAAAACATTCATTATTCAATAGGGCCCAAACTATCAAAAACCAGCGGTTTCAATGAACACACATTTCTTGGTAGAATCATGCAGGACTGAAATTTTTGATGTTTTTCTACTCCTCTCATGAGCCCAAACAAGTCTCTAAAAGCATGAGTTTGCAACTACTTTACTTTTGGAGAAAATTCAAAACATTCATTATTCAATAGAGCCCAATAGCAAAAATCAGGTTTTGAATGAAGAATCACGTTTCTTGGTAGAATCATGCAGGATTGAAATTTTTGATGGTTTTTTACTCCTCTCAACAGCCCAAACAAGTTTCTAAAAGTATGAGTTTGCAACTACTTTACTTTTGGAGAAAATTCAAAACATTCATTATTCAATAGGGCCCAAACTATCAAAAACCAGCGGTTTCAATGAACACACATTTCTTGGTAGAATCATGCAGGACTGAAATTTTTGATGTTTTTCTACTCCTCTCATGAACCCAAACAAGTCTCTAAAAGCATGAGTTTGCAACTACTTTACTTTTGGAGAAAATTCAAAACATTCATTATTCAATAGAGCCCAATAGCAAAAATCAGGTTTTGAATGAAGAATCACATTTCTTGGTAGAATCATGCAGGATTGAAATTTTTGATGGTTTTTTACTCCTCTCAACAGCCCAAACAAGTTTCTAAAAGGATGAGTTTGCAACTACTTTACTTTTGGAGAAAATTCAAAACATTCATTATTCAATAGGGCCCAAACTATCAAAAACCAGCGGTTTGAATGAACACACATTTCTTGGTAGAATCATGCAGGACTGAAATTTTTGATGTTTTTCTACTCCTCTCATGAGCCCAAACAAGTCTCTAAAAGCATGAGTTTGCAACTACTTTACTTTTGGAGAAAATTCAAAACATTCATTACTCAAAAGAGCCCAATAGCAAAAACCAGCGTTTTGAATGAAGAATCACATTTCTTGGTAGAATCATGCAGGATTGAAATTTTTGATGGTTTTTTACTCCTCTCAACAGCCCAAACCAGTTTCTAAAAGGATGAGTTTGCAACTACTTTACTTTTGGAGAAAATTAAAAACATTCATTATTCAATAGGGCCCAAACTATCAAAAACCAGCGGTTTCAATGAACACACATTTCTTGGTAGAATCATGCAGGACTGAAATTTTTGATGTTTTTCTACTCCTCTCATGAGCTCAAACAAGTCTCTAAAAGCATGAGTTTGCAACTACTTTACTTTTGGAGAAAATTCAAAACATTCATTACTCAAAAGAGCCCAATAGCAAAAACCAGCGTTTTGAATGAAGAATCACATTTCTTGGTAGAATCATGCAGGATTGAAATTTTTGATGGTTTTTTACTCCGCTCAACAGCCCAAACAAGTTTCTAAAAGGATGAGTTTGCAACTACTTTACTTTTGGAGAAAATTCAAAACATTCATTATTCAATAGGGCCCAAACTATCAAAAACCAGCGGTTTCAATGAACACACATTTCTTGGTAGAATCATGCAGGACTGAAATTTTTGATGTTTTTCTACTCCTCTCATGAGCCCAAACAAGTCTCTAAAAGCATGAGTTTGCAACTACTTTACTTTTGGAGAAAATTCAAAACATTCATTATTCAATAGAGCCCAATAGCAAAAATCAGGTTTTGAATGAAGAATCACGTTTCTTGGTAGAATCATGCAGGATTGAAATTTTTGATGGTTTTTTACTCCTCTCAACAGCCCAAACAAGTTTCTAAAAGTATGAGTTTGCAACTACTTTACTTTTGGAGAAAATTCAAAACATTCATTATTCAATAGGGCCCAAACTATCAAAAACCAGCGGTTTCAATGAACACACATTTCTTGGTAGGATCATGCAGGACTGAAATTTTTGATGTTTTTCTACTCCTCTCATGAGCCCAAACAAGTCTCTAAAAGCATGAGTTTGCAACTACTTTACTTTTGGAGAAAATTCAAAACATTCATTATTCAATAGAGCCCAATAGCAAAAATCAGGTTTTGAATGAAGAATCACATTTCTTGGTAAAATCATGCAGGATTGAAATTTTTGATGGTTTTTTACTCCTCTCAACAGCCCAAACAAGTTTCTAAAAGGATGAGTTTGCAACTACTTTACTTTTGGAGAAAATTCAAAACATTCATTATTCAATAGGGCCCAAACTATCAAAAACCAGCGGTTTCAATGAACACACATTTCTTGGTAGAATCATGCAGGACTGAAATTTTTGATGTTTTTCTACTCCTCTCATGAGCCCAAACAAGTCTCTAAAAGCATGAGTTTGCAACTACTTTACTTTTGGAGAAAATTCAAAACATTCATTACTCAAAAGAGCCCAATAGCAAAAACCAGCGTTTTGAATGAAGAATCACATTTCTTGGTAGAATCATGCAGGATTGAAATTTTTGATGGTTTTTTACTCCTCTCAACAGCCCAAACAAGTTTCTAAAAGTATGAGTTTGCAACTACTTTACTTTTGGAGAAAATTCAAAACATTCATTATTCAATAGGGCCCAAACTATCAAAAACCAGCGGTTTCAATGAACACACATTTCTTGGTAGGATCATGCAGGACTGAAATTTTTGATGTTTTTCTACTCCTCTCATGAGCCCAAACAAGTCTCTAAAAGCATGAGTTTGCAACTACTTTACTTTTGGAGAAAATTCAAAACATTCATTATTCAATAGAGCCCAATAGCAAAAATCAGGTTTTGAATGAAGAATCACATTTCTTGGTAAAATCATGCAGGATTGAAATTTTTGATGGTTTTTTACTCCTCTCAACAGCCCAAACAAGTTTCTAAAAGGATGAGTTTGCAACTACTTTACTTTTGGAGAAAATTCAAAACATTCATTATTCAATAGGGCCCAAACTATCAAAAACCAGCGGTTTCAATGAACACACATTTCTTGGTAGAATCATGCAGGACTGAAATTTTTGATGTTTTTCTACTCCTCTCATGAGCCCAAACAAGTCTCTAAAAGCATGAGTTTGCAACTACTTTACTTTTGGAGAAAATTCAAAACATTCATTACTCAAAAGAGCCCAATAGCAAAAACCAGCGTTTTGAATGAAGAATCACATTTCTTGGTAGAATCATGCAGGATTGAAATTTTTGATGGTTTTTTACTCCTCTCAACAGCCCAAACAAGTTTCTAAAAGGATGAGTTTGCAACTACTTTACTTTTGGAGAAAATTCAAAACATTCATTATTCAATAGGGCCCAAACTATCAAAAACCAGCGGTTTCAATGAACACACATTTCTTGGTAGAATCATGCAGGACTGAAATTTTTGATGTTTTTCTACTCCTTTCATGAGCCCAAACAAGTCTCTAAAAGCATGAGTTTGCAACTACTTTACTTTTGGAGAAAATTCAGAACATTCACTATTCAATAGAGCCCAATAGCAAAAATCAGGTTTTGAATGAAGAATCACATTTCTTGGTAAAATTATGCAGGATTGAAATTTTTGATGGTTTTTTACTCCTCTCAACAGCCCAAACAAGTTTCTAAAAGGATGAGTTTGCAACTACTTTACTTTTGGAGAAAATTCAAAACATTCATTATTCAATAGGGCCCAAACTATCAAAAACCAGCGGTTTCAATGAACACACATTTCTTGGTAGAATCATGCAGGACTGAAATTTTTGATGTTTTTCTACTCCTCTCATGAGCCCAAACAAGTCTCTAAAAGCATGAGTTTGCAACTACTTTACTTTTGGAGAAAATTCAAGGGGGCGTGGTCTGGAGCTCGATGCAGCAGGTCGTGTGAGCTCTGAGCTCTTAGGAAGCCTACCTCGTTAAGCGACATAAGAAGAAAACAAGAAACATTTTACTTTCAAAATTTATTGGATTCAGGAGCTCTCCTCCCCAGGATTATTTTGAGACCTTCCTGGAGCTTCTATGTTGGATTTTTACCAAGATATGACCTTTTGAAGACTGCTGGTGGTGTGACTCAGTATTTTCCCGCGCTGGCTCTCTGCAGCAGCGGCGTGTCTGGTTAGTGAAGAAGAGTGAAGCTGCCAAGGACGATGTGAGACACCTGAGGAGGCAGCCCCGGAGTCTGGCTTGAAGAGCCGATAGCGCAGAGGAGACCAACAAAAGCAGGCTTATTAAAATCTACCGGTGAATACTCTCAGTGACGCCGGTGATTAAAAGTGAAAGGAACGATGGCCAGCGCACTTAAGTGAAGGAAGGAGGAGACGCTGAAGAAAAGGCGCGAAAATCGGCCGCAGCGCCTGAAGTGTGGAGAGGCTGCTGCGGCGGTGATCATCTGACCAGTGAGAGAGACGCTACTGGAAGTCCCGGAGCCTGGTGTGAGGATCTGTCGGCTTGGCAGGGACCAGCAGCGGCTTCAAGAGAATCGGCAGCGGTGAGGGATTACAGTGACGCAGGTGAAGCAGGAGTGATCGGGTGTGAGGAGGAAGCCAAGGGTTCCGGTGGACGCTGCAGCGGCGTCAGTGTAAAGAAACAGGAGCGGGTGGATTTAATTGCCGCGGGTTTTAAATATCAGATTTTCCCGCGCTTTTTTACTGCTGCAGAGGCGCGCCTGAGTCGGGGAGGAAGAAGGCGCTGCAGAAGGGTCGCAAAATCAGCAGGAGAGACCGCGGTCACCGGTGAGTTGAGCGGTCACTACCAACGGGTTTAACATCGCCACTTGAACATAGAGACCCCGGGAAGCAGAGGAGAGGAGATCAGGAATACCGGAGGATGCTGTAGTGGCGCCAGCTGTATGAAGCAGTCATCAAGGAGCGGCAACAAATTAGAGGGAATCTCAGAAGTGGAATCAGCGAGAGGTGAAAGAGGTGAAGATTCTCGAGCAGAGACTGGTGATTCTTTTAAGCAACAGTGAGCCCAGGATAAGGAGAGGTGATCGGCAGAGCAGCGGATGGTTGACCGGAGATCCAAGTGCGGTGTTGGTGTAGGTTTGGAGAGGTAGAGAAGCTGAAGCAGAGGTCGGTGTCTTGTCGGTGTCTTATTTCATCTCTACCTGGCAACAGCAGCATCCTAGAGAGGAAGTTTACAAGAGTATCAGCAATAGAGGAATCCACAGCGAGGAGAGGAAATTTCAGCACTAAGTGAGCAGCTTCAAGGACTATCTAGTAATGTGAGCTGATGATAGTTGGTTGTTTGGCACTTATCTTCAGATCTTTGAGTGTGTTATAAGAAGGGAAGATTCTGAAGTGCACATTATCTGGTCCTAGGTGATTCGGCCTAAGAAATCTTTTAACATTGTAAATCCAGTATATCTAACACAATTTGATTTGGTATTAATTAGTATTCAACATAAATAATTATTCTGAGGACCCTTAAGAATAATTGTAACTAATATACTATAATTCAAGGGGGGGGAAAAAAAGGGAGCAGCCAAAACATTTTACTGTTTAGCCATACTTCCATAATTTGTTTGATCCCCTTAGAAATATTTGAGATTTTGAGTAGATCAAGGTTCCTATTTGGAGTCCCTCTTCTGTGGACGCTGAGGGATCTACTGGGGTATCTTCCCCCCGTGGTTCCTCTGTATCTCAGTTGGAGTGCGAAACATTCAAATTTCTGAGCCCCTATTTTTGGAGGCCCTAAACTCTGAAGTGTGATTTATTGGACTATTATTATTAATATTATTATTATTATTATTTCCTTATTAGAGTGTCTTTCTTTACTTACTGTTATAGTACATAATCTGCAATTAGAAGATTTGATATTATAACTCCCTTGTCATATATTATAACAAGACCTGTTTATAACTTACTGGGGTTACTATATGCTGGCCCTTTCCTGTTATTCAATCTACATTTATTTTGGTATTTCACCATTTTAGGACTTACCATTTTATTTTGAGTCATAAATATTAGAAAAGGGCAATTCTTTTGTTGGCATAATGAGTCAAAGAGGTAACAGATCCAAACAGACAAAGGATAAACCTCATAAACCAGATGTAACAGAATTGGACGAAGCTATTTGTATTAGCCCTCCCACTACCCCTAAAAATACAAAATTCTCGATTGGACAGAAAGGGGATACTAATATGTTACGGGAATTAGATACTATCCAAACAGAAATGGATACCTCCATAAATAGGAAAACGAAAAGAGATGAGCTTAAATCGGGGAGTCAACCTATCCTCTCAGATGAAGAGGAATTCTATGAGGCCTCCCCCCTACAGAGTCCAGATAAAAGTAGACCTAGACTGGACTCTAGCATTGTTAGCGAGGATGCAAATTCTCTTACAGGCCTTGATGATTTTCAGGCCTCGGAGAAGGGGGCTTCTGAACAATATATCAAAGATATAATGCAAGCCCTTAATAGATCTTTAAAATTAACTTTGGATGAAAACACTAACCGCTTACAAGTTAAAATTGATGCAATTGATACCAGAATTGATAAAAATGTTGCCAAAATAGAGGTTTTGGAGAAAAAATCCGAGACCATTCAAAAACGACAATCTGACACTCAAAAGGAAATTATTTTTCTACGTAGCAAATTGGCCGACCTTGAGGACCGCAGTAGGAGAAACAACTTAAAACTGAGAGGTATTTCAGAGAAGATAAACCAAAATAGTTTACAAAATTATGTTAAGGAGATATTAATCAAAATTTTGCCATCTATACCGGAACCAGAACTTATGATTGATAGAATTCATAGACTCCCTCGTCCTGGATCTATACCATCTGATGTCCCTAGAGACACTATACTTAGATTCCATTTCTTCTCCACAAAAGAAAAATTCTTAAATTACCTTAGAACTAACAAACATCTCCCCCACCCTTATGATCATATTAAATCATTTGCAGACCTTTCGAAAGATACTATTCAGTCTAGGAAAAACTTTAATGAGGTGACCACTCTTTTAAGGAAGAAAGGTATGATGTATAGGTGGGGATTTCCTACCAAGCTTCTGATCAATCATGGTGGTAGGGTCTTTCCAATTTTGTCTCCACAGGAGGGTATGAATTTTCTTGATTCATTGGACAAGAGAGGAGAAACTCCGGGTTGAAGAAATATTTTTGTATTAGTTTCTTTTCTTTCACGTGGGAGGCTTCCTACGGAGATTCACGAACTTTCCCCATTTAGGAAGTTTATCTGCAAGTTGCAGTTGCTTCCTGTATTAGTGTTGCGGTTTATATGTTAATTGTTAATTGTTTTTAATTCATGGTTAAGATTTTATCTTTCAATGTTAGGGGTCTAAATAGTCCCATTAAGAGGTACTGGACATGGAGAGAGATCAAAAGAAGCAAAGCAGACATAGTCTGTCTCCAAGAAGTGAAATTAGCTAAATCAGGGCATCCCGGGATAGAACACAAGAATTTCCCTCATACATTTAAATCCTTAAATGAATCTAAAAAGGCTGGTGTGATCACTTTAATTAAAAATTCCATATCTTTTGAGCTACTCGAACAGTTTTCCGACTCAGAGGGTAGATACCTAATTTTAATATGCTTGATAGAAAACCAATTGACCACCCTAGTCAATGTTTACGCACCCAATGATGGGCAAATGCGCTATTTTAATAATCTAGACAAAAAAATACAAGAGGTTAAAAAAGGAACATTGATTGTGATTGGAGACTTTAATATTGTCCCTAACAGTGCATACGACTCCACTTCTCCCACCAGATCAGCTTTTCCGGAGTTGGGTAACTGGCTTATCAACCATGAGTATTTAGATATCTTTAGGTGTCTTAATACCTCTTCTTTGGAATATACTCATTACTCATCGGTCCACAAAACTTTTTCCAGAATAGATCTTTTTATTACGGATTCCCTTTCTATTTCCAAATTCAAAAAAATCGAGATCCTTCCCAGATCCTTTTCAGATCATACACCTGTTTTATGTGAAGTTCTACTAGGTAGGTCAACAGGTCATCATCCCTTATGGAGAGGTAACACTTCACTATTACACAAACCTGACTCAAAGAAAGAAATCGAATCTTCTATTACGAATTATTTTAAAGAAAATGACATAGATAGCATATGCCCATTTACAATTTGGAATGCCCATAAGGCAGTTATTAGAGGTACAATGACATACATTTCCTGTAAAAATAAAAAACAAAATATAAAAGATATAAACAAAATACAATTAGAGCTAAAAGAAAAAGAGGATACTCAGAAAAACTTACCCCAACCTTCTATGACTCTTCACTTGGAAATTATTAAACTTAGAACTAGATTGAGGGCGATTCTCTTTAATGAATATGAAAAATTTGCAAAAAGCATGAAATCAAATTTTTACTCCTCATTCAACAAGCCGACTAAAATTATGGCCCAAAAATTCAAAATGGATAGAATTAAAAAGAGAATCAACAAAATTAAACATAATGGTGAATCCCTAGTCAATCCGGCAGATATAGTTGATAAATTTGTGGACTATTACACCTCACTGTATAACCTTAAAGATGACCAAAGTACTCCGCAACCAAGTAAGCAAAAAATTGACAAATTTCTTACGCGTCTTAATTTACCCAAACTCTCTACTCAACAATTATCATCCCTTGAGGTTCCCTTTTCAGATCTAGAGGTTTTAGAAGCCATTAAAACACTCAAAACAAAGAAATCACCGGGTCCTGATGGATTTTCAAACGACTATTATTTAACTTTTGCTTCGATATTAACTCCATACTTGACCCGGGTTTTTAATAAAGCTTCTGAAACTGGGAAATTCCCTCATGAAATGCTACAGGCCATTATATCTTTAATTCCTAAGCCTAAAGGAGATCTGGAATCTGTTAGAAATTATAGGCCTATTTCATTAATTAATACTGATGTTAAGATATACTCAAAAATAATTGCTACAAGAATGAAAAAATTCCTTCCAAACATAGTTCATAGAGACCAGTTAGGCTTTATAGGCGGTAGACAAACAAGTGATGGGACTAGGAGAGTATTTAACCTAATTAATCATATCAAAACCAAAAAGATTTCATCATTACTCCTTGCTCTAGACGCTGAGAAAGCCTTTGACAGAGTCAATTGGGAATTCTTAATCGCCACTCTAAACAAATTCGGTTTTAGTTCTAAATTAATAAATACAATAATGGCACTCTATTCATCCCCTTCTGCCAATATATATGCTAATAACCACTTATCTAAACAAATTTTGATTACCAACGGTACTAGACAAGGTTGTCCCCTTTCACCCCTACTCTTTGCTTTAATTATGGAACCCCTAGCAGAAACTATTAGATCCAACGAACTTATTGAGGGTATCCAAATCGGTGAGATACAATATAAAATAGGATTATTTGCCGATGATATTATATTAAGCCTCTCAAACCCATTAGACTCGATTAAAAGTGTCCTTCCTATTTTTGAGGAATTTTCAAGGGTATCATTTTACAGAATAAATGATACGAAATCTAAGATTTTAGATTTTTTCTTATGCACTGAAACTATTTCTAGTATTAAAAACATCACCAAATTTGATTGGGAAAAAGAAGCAATTTTATATTTAGGCATTTCCATATCTAGAAATTTTGACAAAACAATCAAAGTAAATATGCAGAATCTTATTAAAAATACTCAAACGGAATTTAACACTTACTCCAAGCATGAAATTTCATGGGTAGGGAGGATAGTCCTTTTCAAGCTTCTCACCCTCCCCAAGATTCTTTACATTTTTAGGTCTCTACCCCTTTCCCTTCCCCTTAAATATATTAGACAACTGCAGACCATAGTGAACAGATTTATTTCTAACAAAAAAAAGCTAGAGTAGCATTCCTAGCTCTTACTAGAAGGAAGGATGAGGGAGGTTTGGCCCTCCCCAATTTAGTTAATTATTACTATTCGAATCTTATAACTCAGTCCTTATCATGGTTTAACCAGGTTGACTGCCCAATATGGGCAGACATAGAAAGATCATGGAACAATAACATTCCACTATCAAGACTAATTCTGGATGGGTTGGTATCTTCTAGTTGCTTAACACATCTTCCTCCAACAACCTCAGCCACATTATTAGCATGGAAATACCTAGCCAAATCTCAAATTCACACCAGTAAGGGTTCAAAGTATAAACAAATCAAAAACGTTCCTCTCAAAGTTTTTGGTTTAATTTTAGAGAGGGAAATTCCTTCTAAATGGAAACAAGCTGGTATTAAGAAGCTAGCGGATATACATGATGGTAAACAATTTACCAGCGACAATTTATTACGAACCAAATTCAATTTTACCATCAATGACTTCTACTTTTTATCTAATTTAAAAAAACTCATTAAGAAGCTTTTGAGAAAAAGAACTTTCATAACAGATTCCACTAGCTCGCTAATATGTAATCCTGGCAATAAATATTATTGGAAATCTAGAAATATATATGATTTTCTCAACTCCAATAATAATCCAGAGAAAACCACCTTTATGCTTAACTGGGAAAAGGACCTCAACGCTTCAAGAACTCAACAACAGTGGTCCAAAGCACTAAAATCAACATACTCATCTAACATCTGTGCAAATCTTCATGAGTCATATTTCAAAATCTTATCTAGATGGTATTTCACCCCCTTTAAATTAGCTAAGTTTTTTCCTGGTAGATCCCCTGAATGCTGGAGAAACTGTGGTGAAATAGGCAGCTTACTCCACATGTTCTGGGATTGTCCAAAAATCAGACCCCTGTGGTCTGAAATTTCCGATTTAATCAATCAAATCACCAAAACTAAAATTACTTTAACTCCACATAAGGCCCTGTTATCCCTTGATCTCAAGAATATTCATCCCTCATATCGCTCCATAATTATTCATCTATTCTTAATAACTAAAAATGCTATAGCACTTTTTTGGAAGGAAGACTCAGTCCCTAAAATTAGCGACATTATTGATAAAATGAATCTACATGAATCTTACGAAAAAAGCCACGCTACTGCGAATAATTACTACACAACTTATAGTAATAGATGGAAGTGTTGGACAGATTTTAACGCTTCTTAATTATCTGCTTTGGTCTCTCTCCTATTCCTAATCCAATCTGAATATCTGTATTACTGTTTACTCTAAGTAAATCCCTAACCGCATTATTGTTTGATTAAACAACGGTTAATTTTTTTGTATTAGGTATTACCTCTTATGTACTTGCAATTTTTTTTGTGACTGTACTGTTAATTTTAGATTTTATCTCAACCTATTTCATACTTGTAACATTACTGTTATATCCCCCCCTCCCCTTTCCCTCCCCCTCCTTCCCCCTCCCTCCTTCCTTCCTTGTCTATTTTAATAAAACAATAAAACTCATTCCGAATCCCCCTACCAGTATCATACCCAACTTACCCTATACCCACCCCTCCCCCCCTTCTTTATTTTATGAATGTAACATCTACATTTAAAGGTTACATTAAATATTACTGTTACCTTTTAAATTTCAATAAAGTTAATTGAAAATGGAGAAAATTCAAAACATTCATTATTCAATAGAGCCCAATAGCAAAAATCAGGTTTTGAATGAAGAATCACATTTCTTGGTAAAATCATGCAGGATTGAAATTTTTGATGGTTTTTTACTCCTCTCAACAGCCCAAACAAGTTTCTAAAAGGATGAGTTTGCAACTACTTTACTTTTGGAGAAAATTCAAAACATTCATTATTCAATAGAGCCCAAACTATCAAAAACCAGCGGTTTCAATGAACACATTTCTTGGTAGAATCATGCAGGACTGAAATTTTTGATGTTTTTCTACTCCTCTCATGAGCCCAAACAAGTCTCTAAAAGCATGAGTTTGCAACTACTTTACTTTTGGAGAAAATTCAAAACATTCATTATTCAATAGAGCCCAAGAGCAAAAATCAGGTTTTGAATGAAGAATCACATTTCTTGGTAGAATCATGCAGGATTGAAATTTTTGATGGTTTTTTACTCCTCTCAACAGCCCAAACAAGTTTCTAAAAGGATGAGTTTGCAACTACTTTACTTTTGGAGAAAATTCAAAACATTCATTATTCAATAGGGCCCAAAATATCAAAAACCAGCGGTTTGAATGAACACACATTTCTTGGTAGAATCGTGCAGGACTGAAATTTTTGATGTTTTTCTACTCCTCTCATGAGCCCAAACAAGTCTCTAAAAGGATGAGTTTGCAACTACTTTACTTTTGGAGAAAATTCAAAACATTCATTATTCAATAGAGCCCAATAGCAAAAACCAGCGTTTTGAATGAAGAATCACATTTCTTGGTAGAATCATGCAGGATTGAAATTTTTGATGGTTTTTTACTCCTCTCAACAGCCCAAACAAGTTTCTAAAAGGATGAGTTTGCAACTACTTTACTTTTGGAGAAAATTCAAAACATTCATTATTCAATAGGGCCCAAACTATCAAAAACCAGCGGTTTCAATGAACACATTTCTTGGTAGAATCATGCAGGACTGAAATTTTTCATGTTTTTCTACTCCTCTCATGAGCCCAAACAAGTCTCTAAAAGCATGAGTTTGCAACTACTTTACTTTTGGAGAAAATTCAAAACATTCATTACTCAAAAGAGCCCAATAGCAAAAACCAGCGTTTTGAATGAAGAATCACATTTCTTGGTAGAATCATGCAGGATTGAAATTTTTGATGGTTTTTTACTCCTCTCAACAGCCCAAACAAGTTTCTAAAAGGATGAGTTTGCAACTACTTTACTTTTGGAGAAAATTCAAAACATTCATTATTCAATAGGGCCCAAACTATCAAAAACCAGCGGTTTCAATGAACACACATTTCTTGGTAGAATCATGCAGGACTGAAATTTTTGATGTTTTTCTACTCCTCTCATGAGCCCAAACAAGTCTCTAAAAGAATGAGTTTGCAACTACTTTACTTTTGGAGAAAATTCAAAACATTCATTATTCAATAGAGCCCAATAGCAAAAATCAGGTTTTGAATGAAGAATCACATTTCTTGGTAGAATCATGCAGGATTGAAATTTTTGATGGTTTTTTACTCCTCTCAACAGCCCAAACAAGTTTCTAAAAGGATGAGTTTGCAACTACTTTACTTTTGGAGAAAATTCAAAACATTCATTATTCAATAGGGCCCAAACTATCAAAAACCAGCGGTTTCAATGAACACACATTTCTTGGTAGAATCATGCAGGACTGAAATTTTTGATGTTTTTCTACTCCTCTCATGAGCCCAAACAAGTCTCTAAAAGCATGAGTTTGCAACTACTTTACTTTTGGAGAAAATTCAAAACATTCATTATTCAATAGAGCCCAATAGCAAAAATCAGGTTTTGAATGAAGAATCACATTTCTTGGTAGAATCATGCAGGATTGAAATTTTTGATGGTTTTTTACTCCTCTCAACAGCCCAAACAAGTTTCTAAAAGGATGAGTTTGCAACTACTTTACTTTTGGAGAAAATTCAAAACATTCATTATTCAATAGGGCCCAAACTATCAAAAACCAGCGGTTTGAATGAACACACATTTCTTGGTAGAATCATGCAGGACTGAAATTTTTGATGTTTTTCTACTCCTCTCATGAGCCGAAACAAGTCTCTAAAAGCATGAGTTTGCAACTACTTTACTTTTGGAGAAAATTCAAAACATTCATTACTCAAAAGAGCCCAATAGCATTTCTTGGTAGAATCATGCAGGATTGAAATTTTTGATGGTTTTTTACTCCTCTCAACAGCCCAAACAAGTTTCTAAAAGGATGAGTTTGCAACTACTTTACTTTCGGAGAAAATTCAAAACATTCATTATTCAATAGGGCCCAAACTATCAAAAACCAGCGGTTTCAATGAACACACATTTCTTGGTAGAATCATGCAGGACTGAAATTTTTGATGTTTTTCTACTCCTCTCATGAGCCCAAACAAGTGTCTAAAAGCATGAGTTTGCAACTACTTTACTTTTGGAGAAAATTCAAAACATTCATTATTCAATAGAGCCCAATAGCAAAAATCAGGTTTTGAATGAAAAATCACATTTCTTGGTAAAATCATGCAGGATTGAAATTTTTGATGGTTTTTTACTCCTCTCAACAGCCCAAACAAGTTTCTAAAAGGATGAGTTTGCAACTACTTTACTTTTGGAGAAAATTCAAAACATTCATTATTCAATAGGGCCCAAACTATCAAAAACCAGCGGTTTCAATGAACACACATTTCTTGGTAGAATCATGCAGGACTGAAATTTTTGATGTTTTTCTACTCCTCTCATGAGCCCAAACAAGTCTCTAAAAGCATGAGTTTGCAACTACTTTACTTTTGGAGAAAATTCAAAACATTCATTACTCAAAAGAGCCCAATAGCAAAAACCAGCGTTTTGAATGAAGAATCACATTTCTTGGTAGAATCATGCAGGATTGAAATTTTTGATGGTTTTTTACTCCTCTCAACAGCCCAAACAAGTTTCTAAAAGGATGAGTTTGCAACTACTTTACTTTTGGAGAAAATTCAAAACATTCATTATTCAATAGGGCCCAAACTATCAAAAACCAGCGGTTTCAATGAACACACATTTCTTGGTAGAATCATGCAGGACTGAAATTTTTGATGTTTTTCTACTCCTCTCATGAGCCCAAACAAGTCTCTAAAAGCATGAGTTTGCAACTACTTTACTTTTGGAGAAAATTCAAAACATTCATTATTCAATAGAGCCCAATAGCAAAAATCAGGTTTTGAATGAAGAATCACATTTCTTGGTAAAATCATGCAGGATTGAAATTTTTGATGGTTTTTTACTCCTCTCAACAGCCCAAACAAGTTTCTAAAAGGATGAGTTTGCAACTACTTTACTTTTGGAGAAAATTCAAAACATTCATTATTCAATAGGGCCCAAACTATCAAAAACCAGCGGTTTCAATGAACACACATTTCTTGGTAGAATCATGCAGGACTGAAATTTTTGATGTTTTTCTACTCCTCTCATGAGCCCAAACAAGTCTCTAAAAGCATGAGTTTGCAACTACTTTACTTTTGGAGAAAAATCAAAACATTCACTATTCAATAGAGCCCAATAGCAAAAATCAGGTTTTGAATGAAGAATCACATTTCTTGGTAAAATCATGCAGGATTGAAATTTTTGATGGTTTTTTACTCCTCTCAACAGCCCAAACAAGTTTCTAAAAGGATGAGTTTGCAACTACTTTACTTTTGGAGAAAATTCAAAACATTCATTATTCAATAGGGCCCAAACTATCAAAAACCAGCGGTTTCAATGAACACACATTTCTTGGTAGAATCATGCAGGACTGAAATTTTTGATGTTTTTCTACTCCTCTCATGAGCCCAAACAAGTCTCTGAAAGCATGAGTTTGCAACTACTTTACTTTTGGAGAAAATTCAAAACATTCATTATTCAATAGAGCCCAATAGCAAAAACCAGCGTTTTGAATGTAGAATCACATTTCTTGGTAGAATCATGCAGGATTGAAATTTTTGATGGTTTTTTACTCCTCTCAACAGCCCAAACAAGTTTCTAAAAGGATGAGTTTGCAACTACTTTACTTTTGGAGAAAATTCAAAACATTCATTATTCAATAGGGCCCAAACTATCAAAAACCAGCGGTTTCAATGAACACACATTTCTTGGTAGAATCATGCAGGACTGAAATTTTTGATGTTTTTCTACTCCTCTCATGAGCCCAAACAAGTCTCTAAAAGCATGAGTTTGCAACTACTTTACTTTTGGAGAAAATTCAAAACATTCATTATTCAATAGAGCCCAATAGCAAAAATCAGGTTTTGAATGAAGAATCACATTTCTTGGTAGAATCATGCAGGATTGAAATTTTTGATGGTTTTTTACTCCTCTCAACAGCCCAAACAAGTTTCTAAAAGGATGAGTTTGCAACTACTTTACTTTTGGAGAAAATTCAAAACATTCATTATTCAATAGGGCCCAAACTATCAAAAACCAGCGGTTTCAATGAACACACATTTCTTGGTAGAATCATGCAGGACTGAAATTTTTGATGTTTTTCTACTCCTCTCATGAGCCCAAACAAGTCTCTAAAAGCATGAGTTTGCAACTACTTTACTTTTGGAGAAAATTCAAAACATTCATTATTCAATAGAGCCCAATAGCAAAAATCAGGTTTTGAATGAAGAATCACATTTCTTGGTAAAATCATGCAGGATTGAAATTTTTGATGGTTTTTTACTCCTCTCAACAGCCCAAACAAGTTTCTAAAAGGATGAGTTTGCAACTACTTTACTTTTGGAGAAAATTCAAAACATTCATTATTCAATAGGGCCCAAACTATCAAAAACCAGCGGTTTCAATGAACACACATTTCTTGGTAGAATCATGCAGGACTGAAATTTTTGATGTTTTTCTACTCCTCTCATGAGCCCAAACAAGTCTCTAAAAGCATGAGTTTGCAACTACTTTACTTTTGGAGAAAATTCAAAACATTCACTATTCAATAGAGCCCAATAGCAAAAATCAGGTTTTGAATGAAGAATCACATTTCTTGGTAGAATCATGCAGGATTGAAATTTTTGATGGTTTTTTACTCCTCTCAACAGCCCAAACAAGTTTCTAAAAGGATGAGTTTGCAACTACTTTACTTTTGGAGAAAATTCAAAACATTCATTATTCAATAGGGCCCAAACTATCAAAAACCAGCGGTTTCAATGAACACACATTTCTTGGTAGAATCATGCAGGACTGAAATTTTTGATGTTTTTCTACTCCTCTCATGAGCCCAAACAAGTCTCTGAAAGCATGAGTTTGCAACTACTTTACTTTTGGAGAAAATTCAAAACATTCATTATTCAATAGAGCCCAATAGCAAAAACCAGCGTTTTGAATGTAGAATCACATTTCTTGGTAGAATCATGCAGGATTGAAATTTTTGACGGTTTTTTACTCCTCTCAACAGCCCAAACAAGTTTCTAAAAGGATGAGTTTGCAACTACTTTACTTTTGGAGAAAATTCAAAACATTCATTATTCAATAGGGCCCAAACTATCAAAAACCAGCGGTTTCAATGAACACACATTTCTTGGTAGAATCATGCAGGACTGAAATTTTTGATGTTTTTCTACTCCTCTCATGAGCCCAAACAAGTCTCTAAAAGCATGAGTTTGCAACTACTTTACTTTTGGAGAAAATTCAAAACATTCATTATTCAATAGAGCCCAATAGCAAAAATCAGGTTTTGAATGAAGAATCACATTTCTTGGTAGAATCATGCAGGATTGAAATTTTTGATGGTTTTTTACTCCTCTCAACAGCCCAAACAAGTTTCTAAAAGGATGAGTTTGCAACTACTTTACTTTTGGAGAAAATTCAAAACATTCATTATTCAATAGGGCCCAAACTATCAAAAACCAGCGGTTTCAATGAACACACATTTCTTGGTAGAATCATGCAGGACTGAAATTTTTGATGTTTTTCTACTCCTCTCATGAGCCCAAACAAGTCTCTAAAAGCATGAGTTTGCAACTACTTTACTTTTGGAGAAAATTCAAAACATTCATTATTCAATAGAGCCCAATAGCAAAAATCAGGTTTTGAATGAAGAATCACATTTCTTGGTAAAATCATGCAGGATTGAAATTTTTGATGGTTTTTTACTCCTCTCAACAGCCCAAACAAGTTTCTAAAAGGATGAGTTTGCAACTACTTTACTTTTGGAGAAAATTCAAAACATTCATTATTCAATAGGGCCCAAACTATCAAAAACCAGCGGTTTCAATGAACACACATTTCTTGGTAGAATCATGCAGGACTGAAATTTTTGATGTTTTTCTACTCCTCTCATGAGCCCAAACAAGTCTCTAAAAGCATGAGTTTGCAACTACTTTACTTTTGGAGAAAAATCAAAACATTCACTATTCAATAGAGCCCAATAGCAAAAATCAGGTTTTGAATGAAGAATCACATTTCTTGGTAAAATCATGCAGGATTGAAATTTTTGATGGTTTTTTACTCCTCTCAACAGCCCAAACAAGTTTCTAAAAGGATGAGTTTGCAACTACTTTACTTTTGGAGAAAATTCAAAACATTCATTATTCAATAGGGCCCAAACTATCAAAAACCAGCGGTTTCAATGAACACACATTTCTTGGTAGAATCATGCAGGACTGAAATTTTTGATGTTTTTCTACTCCTCTCATGAGCCCAAACAAGTCTCTGAAAGCATGAGTTTGCAACTACTTTACTTTTGGAGAAAATTCAAAACATTCATTATTCAATAGAGCCCAATAGCAAAAACCAGCGTTTTGAATGTAGAATCACATTTCTTGGTAGAATCATGCAGGATTGAAATTTTTGATGGTTTTTTACTCCTCTCAACAGCCCAAACAAGTTTCTAAAAGGATGAGTTTGCAACTACTTTACTTTTGGAGAAAATTCAAAACATTCATTATTCAATAGGGCCCAAACTATCAAAAACCAGCGGTTTCAATGAACACACATTTCTTGGTAGAATCATGCAGGACTGAAATTTTTGATGTTTTTCTACTCCTCTCATGAGCCCAAACAAGTCTCTAAAAGCATGAGTTTGCAACTACTTTACTTTTGGAGAAAATTCAAAACATTCATTATTCAATAGAGCCCAATAGCAAAAATCAGGTTTTGAATGAAGAATCACATTTCTTGGTAGAATCATGCAGGATTGAAATTTTTGATGGTTTTTTACTCCTCTCAACAGCCCAAACAAGTTTCTAAAAGGATGAGTTTGCAACTACTTTACTTTTGGAGAAAATTCAAAACATTCATTATTCAATAGGGCCCAAACTATCAAAAACCAGCGGTTTCAATGAACACACATTTCTTGGTAGAATCATGCAGGACTGAAATTTTTGATGTTTTTCTACTCCTCTCATGAGCCCAAACAAGTCTCTAAAAGCATGAGTTTGCAACTACTTTACTTTTGGAGAAAAATCAAAACATTCACTATTCAATAGAGCCCAATAGCAAAAATCAGGTTTTGAATGAAGAATCACATTTCTTGGTAAAATCATGCAGGATTGAAATTTTTGATGGTTTTTTACTCCTCTCAACAGCCCAAACAAGTTTCTAAAAGGATGAGTTTGCAACTACTTTACTTTTGGAGAAAATTCAAAACATTCATTATTCAATAGGGCCCAAACTATCAAAAACCAGCGGTTTCAATGAACACACATTTCTTGGTAGAATCATGCAGGACTGAAATTTTTGATGTTTTTCTACTCCTCTCATGAGCCCAAACAAGTCTCTGAAAGCATGAGTTTGCAACTACTTTACTTTTGGAGAAAATTCAAAACATTCATTATTCAATAGAGCCCAATAGCAAAAACCAGCGTTTTGAATGTAGAATCACATTTCTTGGTAGAATCATGCAGGATTGAAATTTTTGATGGTTTTTTACTCCTCTCAACAGCCCAAACAAGTTTCTAAAAGGATGAGTTTGCAACTACTTTACTTTTGGAGAAAATTCAAAACATTCATTATTCAATAGGGCCCAAACTATCAAAAACCAGCGGTTTCAATGAACACACATTTCTTGGTAGAATCATGCAGGACTGAAATTTTTGATGTTTTTCTACTCCTCTCATGAGCCCAAACAAGTCTCTAAAAGCATGAGTTTGCAACTACTTTACTTTTGGAGAAAATTCAAAACATTCATTATTCAATAGAGCCCAATAGCAAAAATCAGGTTTTGAATGAAGAATCACATTTCTTGGTAGAATCATGCAGGATTGAAATTTTTGATGGTTTTTTACTCCTCTCAACAGCCCAAACAAGTTTCTAAAAGGATGAGTTTGCAACTACTTTACTTTTGGAGAAAATTCAAAACATTCATTATTCAATAGGGCCCAAACTATCAAAAACCAGCGGTTTCAATGAACACACATTTCTTGGTAGAATCATGCAGGACTGAAATTTTTGATGTTTTTCTACTCCTCTCATGAGCCCAAACAAGTCTCTAAAAGCATGAGTTTGCAACTACTTTACTTTTGGAGAAAATTCAAAACATTCATTATTCAATAGAGCCCAATAGCAAAAATCAGGTTTTGAATGAAGAATCACATTTCTTGGTAAAATCATGCAGGATTGAAATTTTTGATGGTTTTTTACTCCTCTCAACAGCCCAAACAAGTTTCTAAAAGGATGAGTTTGCAACTACTTTACTTTTGGAGAAAATTCAAAACATTCATTATTCAATAGGGCCCAAACTATCAAAAACCAGCGGTTTGAATGAACACACATTTCTTGGTAGAATCATGCAGGACTGAAATTTTTGATGTTTTTCTACTCCTCTCATGAGCCCAAACAAGTCTCTAAAAGCATGAGTTTGCAACTACTTTACTTTTGGAGAAAATTCAAAACATTCACTATTCAATAGAGCCCAATAGCAAAAATCAGGTTTTGAATGAAGAATCACATTTCTTGGTAGAATCATGCAGGATTGAAATTTTTGATGGTTTTTTACTCCTCTCAACAGCCCAAACAAGTTTCTAAAAGGATGAGTTTGCAACTACTTTACTTTTGGAGAAAATTCAAAACATTCATTATTCAATAGGGCCCAAACTATCAAAAACCAGCGGTTTCAATGAACACACATTTCTTGGTAGAATCATGCAGGACTGAAATTTTTGATGTTTTTCTACTCCTCTCATGAGCCCAAACAAGTCTCTGAAAGCATGAGTTTGCAACTACTTTACTTTTGGAGAAAATTCAAAACATTCATTATTCAATAGAGCCCAATAGCAAAAACCAGCGTTTTGAATGTAGAATCACATTTCTTGGTAGAATCATGCAGGATTGAAATTTTTGACGGTTTTTTACTCCTCTCAACAGCCCAAACAAGTTTCTAAAAGGATGAGTTTGCAACTACTTTACTTTTGGAGAAAATTCAAAACATTCATTATTCAATAGGGCCCAAACTATCAAAAACCAGCGGTTTCAATGAACACACATTTCTTGGTAGAATCATGCAGGACTGAAATTTTTGATGTTTTTCTACTCCTCTCATGAGCCCAAACAAGTCTCTAAAAGCATGAGTTTGCAACTACTTTACTTTTGGAGAAAATTCAAAACATTCATTATTCAATAGAGCCCAATAGCAAAAATCAGGTTTTGAATGAAGAATCACATTTCTTGGTAGAATCATGCAGGATTGAAATTTTTGATGGTTTTTTACTCCTCTCAACAGCCCAAACAAGTTTCTAAAAGGATGAGTTTGCAACTACTTTACTTTTGGAGAAAATTCAAAACATTCATTATTCAATAGGGCCCAAAATATCAAAAACCAGCAGTTTGAATGAACACACATTTCTTGGTAGAATCGTGCAGGACTGAAATTTTTGATGTTTTTTTACTCCTCTCATGAGCCCAAACAAGTCTCTAAAAGGATGAGTTTGCAACTACTTTACTTTTGGAGAAAATTCAAAACATTCATTATTCAATAGAGCCCAATAGCAAAAACCAGCGTTTTGAATGAAGAATCACATTTCTTGGTAGAATCATGCAGGATTGAAATTTTTGATGGTTTTTTACTCCTCTCAACAGCCCAAACAAGTTTCTAAAAGGATGAGTTTGCAACTACTTTACTTTTGGAGAAAATTCAAAACATTCATTATTCAATAGGGCCCAAAATATCAAAAACCAGCGGTTTGAATGAACACACATTTCTTGGTAGAATCATGCAGGACTGAAATTTTTGATGTTTTTCTACTCCTCTCATGAGCCCAAACAAGTCTCTGAAAGCATGAGTTTGCAACTACTTTACTTTTGGAGAAAATTCAAAACATTCATTATTCAATAGAGCCCAATAGCAAAAACCAGCGTTTTGAATGTAGAATCACATTTCTTGGTAGAATCATGCAGGATTGAAATTTTTGACGGTTTTTTACTCCTCTCAACAGCCCAAACAAGTTTCTAAAAGGATGAGTTTGCAACTACTTTACTTTTGGAGAAAATTCAAAACATTCATTATTCAATAGGGCCCAAACTATCAAAAACCAGCGGTTTCAATGAACACACATTTCTTGGTAGAATCATGCAGGACTGAAATTTTTGATGTTTTTCTACTCCTCTCATGAGCCCAAACAAGTCTCTAAAAGCATGAGTTTGCAACTACTTTACTTTTGGAGAAAATTCAAAACATTCATTATTCAATAGAGCCCAATAGCAAAAATCAGGTTTTGAATGAAGAATCACATTTCTTGGTAGAATCATGCAGGATTGAAATTTTTGATGGTTTTTTACTCCTCTCAACAGCCCAAACAAGTTTCTAAAAGGATGAGTTTGCAACTACTTTACTTTTGGAGAAAATTCAAAACATTCATTATTCAATAGGGCCCAAACTATCAAAAACCAGCGGTTTCAATGAACACACATTTCTTGGTAGAATCATGCAGGACTGAAATTTTTGATGTTTTTCTACTCCTCTCATGAGCCCAAACAAGTCTCTAAAAGCATGAGTTTGCAACTACTTTACTTTTGGAGAAAATTCAAAACATTCATTATTCAATAGAGCCCAATAGCAAAAATCAGGTTTTGAATGAAGAATCACATTTCTTGGTAAAATCATGCAGGATTGAAATTTTTGATGGTTTTTTACTCCTCTCAACAGCCCAAACAAGTTTCTAAAAGGATGAGTTTGCAACTACTTTACTTTTGGAGAAAATTCAAAACATTCATTATTCAATAGGGCCCAAACTATCAAAAACCAGCGGTTTCAATGAACACACATTTCTTGGTAGAATCATGCAGGACTGAAATTTTTGATGTTTTTCTACTCCTCTCATGAGCCCAAACAAGTCTCTAAAAGCATGAGTTTGCAACTACTTTACTTTTGGAGAAAAATCAAAACATTCACTATTCAATAGAGCCCAATAGCAAAAATCAGGTTTTGAATGAAGAATCACATTTCTTGGTAAAATCATGCAGGATTGAAATTTTTGATGGTTTTTTACTCCTCTCAACAGCCCAAACAAGTTTCTAAAAGGATGAGTTTGCAACTACTTTACTTTTGGAGAAAATTCAAAACATTCATTATTCAATAGGGCCCAAACTATCAAAAACCAGCGGTTTCAATGAACACACATTTCTTGGTAGAATCATGCAGGACTGAAATTTTTGATGTTTTTCTACTCCTCTCATGAGCCCAAACAAGTCTCTGAAAGCATGAGTTTGCAACTACTTTGCTTTTGGAGAAAATTCAAAACATTCATTATTCAATAGAGCCCAATAGCAAAAACCAGCGTTTTGAATGTAGAATCACATTTCTTGGTAGAATCATGCAGGATTGAAATTTTTGATGGTTTTTTACTCCTCTCAACAGCCCAAACAAGTTTCTAAAAGGATGAGTTTGCAACTACTTTACTTTTGGAGAAAATTCAAAACATTCATTATTCAATAGAGCCCAATAGCAAAAACCAGCGTTTTGAATGAAGAATCACATTTCTTGGTAGAATCATGCAGGATTGACATTTTTGATGGTTTTTTACTCCTCTCAACAGCCCAAACAAGTTTCTAAAAGGATGAGTTTGCAACTACTTTACTTTTGGAGAAAATTCAAAACATTCATTATTCAATAGGGCCCAAAATATCAAAAACCAGCGGTTTGAATGAACACACATTTCTTGGTAGAATCATGCAGGACTGAAATTTTTGATGTTTTTCTACTCCTCTCATCAGCCCAAACAAGTCTCTAAAAGGATGAGTTTGCAACTACTTTACTTTTGGAGAAAATTCAAAACATTCATTATTCAATAGAGCCCAATAGCAAAAACCAGCGTTTTGAATGAAGAATCACATTTCTTGGTAGAATCATGCAGGATTGAAATTTTTGATGGTTTTTTACTCTTCTCAACAGCCCAAACAAGTTTCTAAAATGATGAGTTTGCAACTACTTTACTTTTGGAGAAAATTCAAAACATTCATTATTCAATAGGGCCCAAAATATCAAAAAACAGCGGTTTGAATGAACACACATTTCTTGGTAGAATCGTGCAGGACTGAAATTTTTGATGTTTTTCTACTCCTCTCATGAGCCCAAACAAGTCTCTAAAAGGATGAGTTTGCAACTACTTTACTTTTGGATAAAATTCAAAACATTCATTATTCAATAGAGCCCAATAGCAAAAACCAGCGTTTTGAATGAAGAATCACATTTCTTGGTAGAATCATGCAGGATTGAAATTTTTGATGGTTTTTTACTCCTCTCAACAGCCCAAACAAGTTTCTAAAAGGATGAGTTTGCAACTACTTTACTTTTGGAGAAAATTCAAAACATTCATTATTCAATAGGGCCCAAACTATCAAAAACCAGCGGTTTCAATGAACACACATTTCTTGGTAGAATCATGCAGGACTGAAATTTTTGATGTTTTTCTACTCCTCTCATGAGCCCAAACAAGTCTCTAAAAGCATGAGTTTGCAACTACTTTACTTTTGGAGAAAATTCAAAACATTCATTATTCAATAGAGCCCAATAGCAAAAATCAGGTTTTGAATGAAGAATTACATTTCTTAGTAGAATCATGCAGGATTGAAATTTTTGATGGTTTTTTACTCCTCTCAACAGCCCAAACAAGTTTCTAAAAGGATGAGTTTGCAACTACTTTACTTTTGGAGAAAATTCAAAACATTCATTATTCAATAGGGCCCAAAATATCAAAAAACAGCGGTTTGAATGAACACACATTTCTTGGTAGAATCGTGCAGGACTGAAATTTTTGATGTTTTTCTACTCCTCTCATGAGCCCAAACAAGTCTCTAAAAGGATGTGTTTGCAACTACTTTACTTTTGGAGAAAATTCAAAACATTCATTATTCAATAGAGCCCAATAGCAAAAATCAGGTTTTGAATGAAGAATCACATTTCTTGGTAGAATCATGCAGGATTGAAATTTTTGATGGTTTTTTACTCCTCTCAACAGCCCAAACAAGTTTCTAAAAGGATGAGTTTGCAACTACTTTACTTTTGGAGAAAATTCAAAACATTCATTATTCAATAGGGCCCAAACTATCAAAAACCAGCGGTTTGAATGAACACACATTTCTTGGTAGAATCATGCAGGACTGAAATTTTTGATGTTTTTCTACTCCTCTCATGAGCCGAAACAAGTCTCTAAAAGCATGAGTTTGCAACTACTTTACTTTTGGAGAAAATTCAAAACATTCATTACTCAAAAGAGCCCAATAGCATTTCTTGGTAGAATCATGCAGGATTGAAATTTTTGATGGTTTTTTACTCCTCTCAACAGCCCAAACAAGTTTCTAAAAGGATGAGTTTGCAACTACTTTACTTTCGGAGAAAATTCAAAACATTCATTATTCAATAGGGCCCAAACTATCAAAAACCAGCGGTTTCAATGAACACACATTTCTTGGTAGAATCATGCAGGACTGAAATTTTTGATGTTTTTCTACTCCTCTCATGAGCCCAAACAAGTCTCTAAAAGCATGAGTTTGCAACTACTTTACTTTTGGAGAAAATTCAAAACATTCATTATTCAATAGAGCCCAATAGCAAAAATCAGGTTTTGAATGAAAAATCACATTTCTTGGTAAAATCATGCAGGATTGAAATTTTTGATGGTTTTTTACTCCTCTCAACAGCCCAAACAAGTTTCTAAAAGGATGAGTTTGCAACTACTTTACTTTTGGAGAAAATTCAAAACATTCATTATTCAATAGGGCCCAAACTATCAAAAACCAGCGGTTTCAATGAACACACATTTCTTGGTAGAATCATGCAGGACTGAAATTTTTGATGTTTTTCTACTCCTCTCATGAGCCCAAACAAGTCTCTAAAAGCATGAGTTTGCAACTACTTTACTTTTGGAGAAAATTCAAAACATTCATTACTCAAAAGAGCCCAATAGCAAAAACCAGCGTTTTGAATGAAGAATCACATTTCTTGGTAGAATCATGCAGGATTGAAATTTTTGATGGTTTTTTACTCCTCTCAACAGCCCAAACAAGTTTCTAAAAGGATGAGTTTGCAACTACTTTACTTTTGGAGAAAATTCAAAACATTCATTATTCAATAGGGCCCAAACTATCAAAAACCAGCGGTTTCAATGAACACACATTTCTTGGTAGAATCATGCAGGACTGAAATTTTTGATGTTTTTCTACTCCTCTCATGAGCCCAAACAAGTCTCTAAAAGCATGAGTTTGCAACTACTTTACTTTTGGAGAAAATTCAAAACATTCATTATTCAATAGAGCCCAATAGCAAAAATCAGGTTTTGAATGAAGAATCACATTTCTTGGTAGAATCATGCAGGATTGAAATTTTTGATGGTTTTTTACTCCTCTCAACAGCCCAAACAAGTTTCTAAAAGGATGAGTTTGCAACTACTTTACTTTTGGAGAAAATTCAAAACATTCATTATTCAATAGGGCCCAAACTATCAAAAACCAGCGGTTTCAATGAACACACATTTCTTGGTAGAATCATGCAGGACTGAAATTTTTGATGTTTTTCTACTCCTCTCATGAGCCCAAACAAGTCTCTAAAAGCATGAGTTTGCAACTACTTTACTTTTGGAGAAAATTCAAAACATTCATTATTCAATAGAGCCCAATAGCAAAAATCAGGTTTTGAATGAAGAATCACATTTCTTGGTAAAATCATGCAGGATTGAAATTTTTGATGGTTTTTTACTCCTCTCAACAGCCCAAACAAGTTTCTAAAAGGATGAGTTTGCAACTACTTTACTTTTGGAGAAAATTCAAAACATTCATTATTCAATAGGGCCCAAACTATCAAAAACCAGCGGTTTCAATGAACACACATTTCTTGGTAGAATCATGCAGGACTGAAATTTTTGATGTTTTTCTACTCCTCTCATGAGCCCAAACAAGTCTCTAAAAGCATGAGTTTGCAACTACTTTACTTTTGGAGAAAAATCAAAACATTCACTATTCAATAGAGCCCAATAGCAAAAATCAGGTTTTGAATGAAGAATCACATTTCTTGGTAAAATCATGCAGGATTGAAATTTTTGATGGTTTTTTACTCCTCTCAACAGCCCAAACAAGTTTCTAAAAGGATGAGTTTGCAACTACTTTACTTTTGGAGAAAATTCAAAACATTCATTATTCAATAGGGCCCAAACTATCAAAAACCAGCGGTTTCAATGAACACACATTTCTTGGTAGAATCATGCAGGACTGAAATTTTTGATGTTTTTCTACTCCTCTCATGAGCCCAAACAAGTCTCTGAAAGCATGAGTTTGCAACTACTTTGCTTTTGGAGAAAATTCAAAACATTCATTATTCAATAGAGCCCAATAGCAAAAACCAGCGTTTTGAATGTAGAATCACATTTCTTGGTAGAATCATGCAGGATTGAAATTTTTGATGGTTTTTTACTCCTCTCAACAGCCCAAACAAGTTTCTAAAAGGATGAGTTTGCAACTACTTTACTTTTGGAGAAAATTCAAAACATTCATTATTCAATAGGGCCCAAAATATCAAAAAACAGCGGTTTGAATGAACACACATTTCTTGGTAGAATCGTGCAGGACTGAAATTTTTGATGTTTTTCTACTCCTCTCATGAGCCCAAACAAGTCTCTAAAAGGATGTGTTTGCAACTACTTTACTTTTGGAGAAAATTCAAAACATTCATTATTCAATAGAGCCCAATAGCAAAAATCAGGTTTTGAATGAAGAATCACATTTCTTGGTAGAATCATGCAGGATTGAAATTTTTGATGGTTTTTTACTCCTCTCAACAGCCCAAACAAGTTTCTAAAAGGATGAGTTTGCAACTACTTTACTTTTGGAGAAAATTCAAAACATTCATTATTCAATAGGGCCCAAACTATCAAAAACCAGCGGTTTGAATGAACACACATTTCTTGGTAGAATCATGCAGGACTGAAATTTTTGATGTTTTTCTACTCCTCTCATGAGCCGAAACAAGTCTCTAAAAGCATGAGTTTGCAACTACTTTACTTTTGGAGAAAATTCAAAACATTCATTACTCAAAAGAGCCCAATAGCATTTCTTGGTAGAATCATGCAGGATTGAAATTTTTGATGGTTTTTTACTCCTCTCAACAGCCCAAACAAGTTTCTAAAAGGATGAGTTTGCAACTACTTTACTTTCGGAGAAAATTCAAAACATTCATTATTCAATAGGGCCCAAACTATCAAAAACCAGCGGTTTCAATGAACACACATTTCTTGGTAGAATCATGCAGGACTGAAATTTTTGATGTTTTTCTACTCCTCTCATGAGCCCAAACAAGTCTCTAAAAGCATGAGTTTGCAACTACTTTACTTTTGGAGAAAATTCAAAACATTCATTATTCAATAGAGCCCAATAGCAAAAATCAGGTTTTGAATGAAAAATCACATTTCTTGGTAAAATCATGCAGGATTGAAATTTTTGATGGTTTTTTACTCCTCTCAACAGCCCAAACAAGTTTCTAAAAGGATGAGTTTGCAACTACTTTACTTTTGGAGAAAATTCAAAACATTCATTATTCAATAGGGCCCAAACTATCAAAAACCAGAGGTTTCAATGAACACACATTTCTTGGTAGACTCATGCAGGACTGAAATTTTTGATGTTTTTCTACTCCTCTCATGAGCCCAAACAAGTCTATAAAAGCATGAGTTTGCAACTACTTTACTTTTGGAGAAAATTCAAAACATTCATTACTCAAAAGAGCCCAATAGCAAAAACCAGCGTTTTGAATGAAGAATCACATTTCTTGGTAGAATCATGCAGGATTGAAATTTTTGATGGTTTTTTACTCCTCTCAACAGCCCAAACAAGTTTCTAAAAGGATGAGTTTGCAACTACTTTACTTTTGGAGAAAATTCAAAACATTCATTATTCAATAGGGCCCAAACTATCAAAAACCAGCGGTTTCAATGAACACACATTTCTTGGTAGAATCATGCAGGACTGAAATTTTTGATGTTTTTCTACTCCTCTCATGAGCCCAAACAAGTCTCTAAAAGCATGAGTTTGCAACTACTTTACTTTTGGAGAAAATTCAAAACATTCATTATTCAATAGAGCCCAATAGCAAAAATCAGGTTTTGAATGAAGAATCACATTTCTTGGTAGAATCATGCAGGATTGAAATTTTTGATGGTTTTTTACTCCTCTCAACAGCCCAAACAAGTTTCTAAAAGGATGAGTTTGCAACTACTTTACTTTTGGAGAAAATTCAAAACATTCATTATTCAATAGGGCCCAAACTATCAAAAACCAGCGGTTTCAATGAACACACATTTCTTGGTAGAATCATGCAGGACTGAAATTTTTGATGTTTTTCTACTCCTCTCATGAGCCCAAACAAGTCTCTAAAAGCATGAGTTTGCAACTACTTTACTTTTGGAGAAAATTCAAAACATTCATTATTCAATAGAGCCCAATAGCAAAAATCAGGTTTTGAATGAAGAATCACATTTCTTGGTAAAATCATGCAGGATTGAAATTTTTGATGGTTTTTTACTCCTCTCAACAGCCCAAACAAGTTTCTAAAAGGATGAGTTTGCAACTACTTTACTTTTGGAGAAAATTCAAAACATTCATTATTCAATATGGCCCAAACTATCAAAAACCAGCGGTTTCAATGAACACACATTTCTTGGTAGAATCATGCAGGACTGAAATTTTTGATGTTTTTCTACTCCTCTCATGAGCCCAAACAAGTCTCTAAAAGCATGAGTTTGCAACTACTTTACTTTTGGAGAAAAATCAAAACATTCACTATTCAATAGAGCCCAATAGCAAAAATCAGGTTTTGAATGAAGAATCACATTTCTTGGTAGAATCATGCAGGATTGAAATTTTTGATGGTTTTTTACTCCTCTCAACAGCCCAAACAAGTTTCTAAAAGGATGAGTTTGCAACTACTTTACTTTTGGAGAAAATTCAAAACATTCATTATTCAATAGGGCCCAAACTATCAAAAACCAGCGGTTTCAATGAACACACATTTCTTGGTAGAATCATGCAGGACTGAAATTTTTGATGTTTTTCTACTCCTCTCATGAGCCCAAACAAGTCTCTAAAAGCATGAGTTTGCAACTACTTTACTTTTGGAGAAAATTCAAAACATTCATTATTCAATAGAGCCCAATAGCAAAAATCAGGTTTTGAATGAAGAATCACATTTCTTGGTAAAATCATGCAGGATTGAAATTTTTGATGGTTTTTTACTCCTCTCAACAGCCCAAACAAGTTTCTAAAAGGATGAGTTTGCAACTACTTTACTTTTGGAGAAAATTCAAAACATTCATTATTCAATATGGCCCAAACTATCAAAAACCAGCGGTTTCAATGAACACACATTTCTTGGTAGAATCATGCAGGACTGAAATTTTTGATGTTTTTCTACTCCTCTCATGAGCCCAAACAAGTCTCTAAAAGCATGAGTTTGCAACTACTTTACTTTTGGAGAAAAATCAAAACATTCACTATTCAATAGAGCCCAATAGCAAAAATCAGGTTTTGAATGAAGAATCACATTTCTTGGTAAAATCATGCAGGATTGAAATTTTTGATGGTTTTTTACTCCTCTCAACAGCCCAAACAAGTTTCTAAAAGGATGAGTTTGCAACTACTTTACTTTTGGAGAAAATTCAAAACATTCATTATTCAATAGGGCCCAAACTATCAAAAACCAGCGGTTTCAATGAACACACATTTCTTGGTAGAATCATGCAGGACTGAAATTTTTGATGTTTTTCTACTCCTCTCATGAGCCCAAACAAGTCTCTGAAAGCATGAGTTTGCAACTACTTTGCTTTTGGAGAAAATTCAAAACATTCATTATTCAATAGAGCCCAATAGCAAAAACCAGCGTTTTGAATGTAGAATCACATTTCTTGGTAGAATCATGCAGGATTGAAATTTTTGATGGTTTTTTACTCCTCTCAACAGCCCAAACAAGTTTCTAAAAGGATGAGTTTGCAACTACTTTACTTTTGGAGAAAATTCAAAACATTCATTATTCAATAGGGCCCAAACTATCAAAAACCAGCGGTTTCAATGAACACACATTTCTTGGTAGAATCATGCAGGACTGAAATTTTTGATGTTTTTCTACTCCTCTCATGAGCCCAAACAAGTCTCTAAAAGCATGAGTTTGCAACTACTTTACTTTTGGAGAAAATTCAAAATATTCATTATTCAATAGAGCCCAATAGCAAAAATCAGGTTTTGAATGAAGAATCACATTTCTTGGTAGAATCATGCAGGATTGAAATTTTTGATGGTTTTTTACTCCTCTCAACAGCCCAAACAAGTTTCTAAAAGGATGAGTTTGCAACTACTTTACTTTTGGAGAAAATTCAAAACATTCATTATTCAATAGGGCCCAAACTATCAAAAACCAGCGGTTTCAATGAACACACATTTCTTGGTAGAATCATGCAGGACTGAAATTTTTGATGTTTTTCTACTCCTCTCATGAGCCCAAACAAGTCTCTAAAAGCATGAGTTTGCAACTACTTTACTTTTGGAGAAAATTCAAAACATTCATTATTCAATAGAGCCCAATAGCAAAAATCAGGTTTTGAATGAAGAATCACATTTCTTGGTAAAATCATGCAGGATTGAAATTTTTGATGGTTTTTTACTCCTCTCAACAGCCCAAACAAGTTTCTAAAAGGATGAGTTTGCAACTACTTTACTTTTGGAGAAAATTCAAAACATTCATTATTCAATAGGGCCCAAACTATCAAAAACCAGCGGTTTCAATGAACACACATTTCTTGGTAGAATCATGCAGGACTGAAATTTTTGATGTTTTTCTACTCCTCTCATGAGCCCAAACAAGTCTCTAAAAGCATGAGTTTGCAACTACTTTACTTTTGGAGAAAATTCAAAACATTCACTATTCAATAGAGCCCAATAGCAAAAATCAGGTTTTGAATGAAGAATCACATTTCTTGGTAGAATCATGCAGGATTGAAATTTTTGATGGTTTTTTACTCCTCTCAACAGCCCAAACAAGTTTCTAAAAGGATGAGTTTGCAACTACTTTACTTTTGGAGAAAATTCAAAACATTCATTATTCAATAGGGCCCAAACTATCAAAAACCAGCGGTTTCAATGAACACACATTTCTTGGTAGAATCATGCAGGACTGAAATTTTTGATGTTTTTCTACTCCTCTCATGAGCCCAAACAAGTCTCTGAAAGCATGAGTTTGCAACTACTTTACTTTTGGAGAAAATTCAAAACATTCATTATTCAATAGAGCCCAATAGCAAAAACCAGCGTTTTGAATGTAGAATCACATTTCTTGGTAGAATCATGCAGGATTGAAATTTTTGACGGTTTTTTACTCCTCTCAACAGCCCAAACAAGTTTCTAAAAGGATGAGTTTGCAACTACTTTACTTTTGGAGAAAATTCAAAACATTCATTATTCAATAGGGCCCAAACTATCAAAAACCAGCGGTTTCAATGAACACACATTTCTTGGTAGAATCATGCAGGACTGAAATTTTTGATGTTTTTAAACTCCTCTCATGAGCCCAAACAAGTCTCTAAAAGCATGAGTTTGCAACTACTTTACTTTTGGAGAAAATTCAAAACATTCATTATTCAATAGAGCCCAATAGCAAAAATCAGGTTTTGAATGAAGAATCACATTTCTTGGTAGAATCATGCAGGATTGAAATTTTTGATGGTTTTTTACTCCTCTCAACAGCCCAAACAAGTTTCTAAAAGGATGAGTTTGCAACTACTTTACTTTTGGAGAAAATTCAAAACATTCATTATTCAATAGGGCCCAAAATATCAAAAACCAGCAGTTTGAATGAACACACATTTCTTGGTAGAATCGTGCAGGACTGAAATTTTTGATGTTTTTTTACTCCTCTCATGAGCCCAAACAAGTCTCTAAAAGGATGAGTTTGCAACTACTTTACTTTTGGAGAAAATTCAAAACATTCATTATTCAATAGAGCCCAATAGCAAAAATCAGGTTTTGAATGAAGAATTACATTTCTTAGTAGAATCATGCAGGATTGAAATTTTTGATGGTTTTTTACTCCTCTCAACAGCCCAAACAAGTTTCTAAAAGGATGAGTTTGCAACTACTTTACTTTTGGAGAAAATTCAAAACATTCATTATTCAATAGGGCCCAAAATATCAAAAAACAGCGGTTTGAATGAACACACATTTCTTGGTAGAATCGTGCAGGACTGAAATTTTTGATGTTTTTCTACTCCTCTCATGAGCCCAAACAAGTCTCTAAAAGGATGTGTTTGCAACTACTTTACTTTTGGAGAAAATTCAAAACATTCATTATTCAATAGAGCCCAATAGCAAAAACCAGCGTTTTGAATGAAGAATCACATTTCTTGGTAGAATCATGCAGGATTGAAATTTTTGATGGTTTTTTACTCCTCTCAACAGCCCAAACAAGTTTCTAAAAGGATGAGTTTGCAACTACTTTACTTTTGGAGAAAATTCAAAACATTCATTATTCAATAGGGCCCAAACTCAAAAACCAGCGGTTTCAATGAACACACATTTCTTGGTAGAATCATGCAGGACTGAAATTTTTGATGTTTTTCTACTCCTCTCATGAGCCCAAACAAGTCTCTAAAAGCATGAGTTTGCAACTACTTTACTTTTGAAGAAAATTCAAAACATTCATTATTCAATAGAGCCCAATAGCAAAAATCAGGTTTTGAATGAAGAATCACATTTCTTGGTAGAATCATGCAGGATTGAAATTTTTGATGGTTTTTTACTCCTCTCAACAGCCCAAACAAGTTTCTAAAAGGATGAGTTTGCAACTACTTTACTTTTGGAGAAAATTCAAAACATTCATTATTCAATAGGGCCCAAACTATCAAAAACCAGCGGTTTCAATGAACACACATTTCTTGGTAGAATCATGCAGGACTGAAATTTTTGATGTTTTTCTACTCCTCTCATGAGCCCAAACAAGTCTCTAAAAGCATGAGTTTGCAACTACTTTACTTTTGGAGAAAATTCAAAACATTCATTATTCAATAGAGCCCAATAGCAAAAATCAGGTTTTGAATGAAGAATCACATTTCTTGGTAAAATCATGCAGGATTGAAATTTTTGATGTTTTTTTACTCCTCTCAACAGCCCAAACAAGTTTCTAAAAGGATGAGTTTGCAACTACTTTACTTTTGGAGAAAATTCAAAACATTCATTATTCAATAGGGCCCAAACTATCAAAAACCAGCGGTTTCAATGAACACACATTTCTTGGTAGAATCATGCAGGACTGAAATTTTTGATGTTTTTCTACTCCTCTCATGAGCCCAAACAAGTCTCTGAAAGCATGAGTTTGCAACTACTTTACTTTTGGAGAAAATTCAAAACATTCATTATTCAATAGAGCCCAATAGCAAAAACCAGCGTTTTGAATGTAGAATCACATTTCTTGGTAGAATCATGCAGGATTGAAATTTTTGACGGTTTTTTACTCCTCTCAACAGCCCAAACAAGTTTCTAAAAGGATGAGTTTGCAACTACTTTACTTTTGGAGAAAATTCAAAACATTCATTATTCAATAGGGCCCAAACTATCAAAAACCAGCGGTTTCAATGAACACACATTTCTTGGTAGAATCATGCAGGACTGAAATTTTTGATGTTTTTCTACTCCTCTCATGAGCCCAAACAAGTCTCTAAAAGCATGAGTTTGCAACTACTTTACTTTTGGAGAAAATTCAAAACATTCATTATTCAATAGAGCCCAATAGCAAAAATCAGGTTTTGAATGAAGAATTACATTTCTTAGTAGAATCATGCAGGATTGAAATTTTTGATGGTTTTTTACTCCTCTCAACAGCCCAAACAAGTTTCTAAAAGGATGAGTTTGCAACTACTTTACTTTTGGAGAAAATTCAAAACATTCATTATTCAATAGGGCCCAAAATATCAAAAAACAGCGGTTTGAATGAACACACATTTCTTGGTAGAATCGTGCAGGACTGAAATTTTTGATGTTTTTCTACTCCTCTCATGAGCCCAAACAAGTCTCTAAAAGGATGTGTTTGCAACTACTTTACTTTTGGAGAAAATTCAAAACATTCATTATTCAATAGAGCCCAATAGCAAAAACCAGCGTTTTGAATGAAGAATCACATTTCTTGGTAGAATCATGCAGGATTGAAATTTTTGATGGTTTTTTACTCCTCTCAACAGCCCAAACAAGTTTCTAAAAGGATGAGTTTGCAACTACTTTACTTTTGGAGAAAATTCAAAACATTCATTATTCAATAGGGCCCAAACTCAAAAACCAGCGGTTTCAATGAACACACATTTCTTGGTAGAATCATGCAGGACTGAAATTTTTGATGTTTTTCTACTCCTCTCATGAGCCCAAACAAGTCTCTAAAATCATGAGTTTGCAACTACTTTACTTTTGAAGAAAATTCAAAACATTCATTATTCAATAGAGCCCAATAGCAAAAATCAGGTTTTGAATGAAGAATCACATTTCTTGGTAGAATCATGCAGGATTGAAATTTTTGATGGTTTTTTACTCCTCTCAACAGCCCAAACAAGTTTCTAAAAGGATGAGTTTGCAACTACTTTACTTTTGGAGAAAATTCAAAACATTCATTATTCAATAGGGCCCAAACTATCAAAAACCAGCGGTTTCAATGAACACACATTTCTTGGTAGAATCATGCAGGACTGAAATTTTTGATGTTTTTCTACTCCTCTCATGAGCCCAAACAAGTCTCTAAAAGCATGAGTTTGCAACTACTTTACTTTTGGAGAAAATTCAAAACATTCATTATTCAATAGAGCCCAATAGCAAAAATCAGGTTTTGAATGAAGAATCACATTTCTTGGTAAAATCATGCAGGATTGAAATTTTTGATGTTTTTTTACTCCTCTCAACAGCCCAAACAAGTTTCTAAAAGGATGAGTTTGCAACTACTTTACTTTTGGAGAAAATTCAAAACATTCATTATTCAATAGGGCCCAAACTATCAAAAACCAGCGGTTTCAATGAACACACATTTCTTGGTAGAATCATGCAGGACTGAAATTTTTGATGTTTTTCTACTCCTCTCATGAGCCCAAACAAGTCTCTGAAAGCATGAGTTTGCAACTACTTTACTTTTGGAGAAAATTCAAAACATTCATTATTCAATAGAGCCCAATAGCAAAAACCAGCGTTTTGAATGTAGAATCACATTTCTTGGTAGAATCATGCAGGATTGAAATTTTTGACGGTTTTTTACTCCTCTCAACAGCCCAAACAAGTTTCTAAAAGGATGAGTTTGCAACTACTTTACTTTTGGAGAAAATTCAAAACATTCATTATTCAATAGGGCCCAAACTATCAAAAACCAGCGGTTTCAATGAACACACATTTCTTGGTAGAATCATGCAGGACTGAAATTTTTGATGTTTTTCTACTCCTCTCATGAGCCCAAACAAGTCTCTAAAAGCATGAGTTTGCAACTACTTTACTTTTGGAGAAAATTCAAAACATTCATTATTCAATAGAGCCCAATAGCAAAAATCAGGTTTTGAATGAAGAATCACATTTCTTGGTAGAATCATGCAGGATTGAAATTTTTGATGGTTTTTTACTCCTCTCAACAGCCCAAACAAGTTTCTAAAAGGATGAGTTTGCAACTACTTTACTTTTGGAGAAAATTCAAAACATTCATTATTCAATAGGGCCCAAAATATCAAAAACCAGCAGTTTGAATGAACACACATTTCTTGGTAGAATCGTGCAGGACTGAAATTTTTGATGTTTTTCTACTCCTCTCATGAGCCCAAACAAGTCTCTAAAAGGATGAGTTTGCAACTACTTTACTTTTGGAGAAAATTCAAAACATTCATTATTCAATAGAGCCCAATAGCAAAAACCAGCGTTTTGAATGAAGAATCACATTTCTTGGTAGAATCATGCAGGATTGAAATTTTTGATGGTTTTTTACTCCTCTCAACAGCCCAAACAAGTTTCTAAAAGGATGAGTTTGCAACTACTTTACTTTTGGAGAAAATTCAAAACATTCATTATTCAATAGGGCCCAAAATATCAAAAACCAGCGGTTTGAATGAACACACATTTCTTGGTAGAATCGTGCAGGACTGAAATTTTTGATGTTTTTCTACTCCTCTCATGAGCCCAAACAAGTCTCTAAAAGGATGAGTTTGCAACTACTTTACTTTTGGAGAAAATTCAAAACATTCATTATTCAATAGAGCCCAATAGCAAAAACCAGCGTTTTGAATGAAGAATCACATTTCTTGGTAGAATCATGCAGGATTGACATTTTTGATGGTTTTTTACTCCTCTCAACAGCCCAAACAAGTTTCTAAAAGGATGAGTTTGCAACTACTTTACTTTTGGAGAAAATTCAAAACATTCAATATTCAATAGGGCCCAAAATATCTAAAACCAGCGGTTTGAATGAACACACATTTCTTGGTAGAATCGTGCAGGACTGAAATTTTTGATGTTTTTCTACTCCTCTCATCAGCCCAAACAAGTCTCTAAAAGGATGAGTTTGCAACTACTTTACTTTTGGAGAAAATTCAAAACATTCATTATTCAATAGAGCCCAATAGCAAAAACCAGCGTTTTGAATGAAGAATCACATTTCTTGGTAGAATCATGCAGGATTGAAATTTTTGATGGTTTTTTACTCCTCTCAACAGCCCAAACAAGTTTCTAAAATGATGAGTTTGCAGCTACTTTACTTTTGGAGAAAATTCAAAACATTCATTATTCAATAGGGCCCAAAATATCAAAAAACAGCGGTTTGAATGAACACACTTTTCTTGGTAGAATCGTGCAGGACTGAAATTTTTGATGTTTTTCTACTCCTCTCATGAGCCCAAACAAGTCTCTAAAAGGATGAGTTTGCAACTACTTTACTTTTGGAGAAAATTCAAAACATTCATTATTCAATAGAGCCCAATAGCAAAAACCAGCGTTTTGAATGAAGAATCACATTTCTTGGTAGAATCATGCAGGATTGAAATTTTTGACGGTTTTTTACTCCTCTCAACAGCCCAAACAAGTTTCTAAAAGGATGAGTTTGCAACTACTTTACTTTTGGAGAAAATTCAAAACATTCATTATTCAATAGGGCCCAAACTATCAAAAACCAGCGGTTTCAATGAACACACATTTCTTGGTAGAATCATGCAGGACTGAAATTTTTGATGTTTTTCTACTCCTCTCATGAGCCCAAACAAGTCTCTAAAAGCATGAGTTTGCAACTACTTTACTTTTGGAGAAAATTCAAAACATTCATTATTCAATAGAGCCCAATAGCAAAAATCAGGTTTTGAATGAAGAATCACATTTCTTGGTAGAATCATGCAGGATTGAAATTTTTGATGGTTTTTTACTCCTCTCAACAGCCCAAACAAGTTTCTAAAAGGATGAGTTTGCAACTACTTTACTTTTGGAGAAAATTCAAAACATTCATTATTCAATAGGGCCCAAAATATCAAAAACCAGCAGTTTGAATGAACACACATTTCTTGGTAGAATCGTGCAGGACTGAAATTTTTGATGTTTTTCTACTCCTCTCATGAGCCCAAACAAGTCTCTAAAAGGATGAGTTTGCAACTACTTTACTTTTGGAGAAAATTCAAAACATTCATTATTCAATAGAGCCCAATAGCAAAAACCAGCGTTTTGAATGAAGAATCACATTTCTTGGTAGAATCATGCAGGATTGAAATTTTTGATGGTTTTTTACTCCTCTCAACAGCCCAAACAAGTTTCTAAAAGGATGAGTTTGCAACTACTTTACTTTTGGAGAAAATTCAAAACATTCATTATTCAATAGGGCCCAAAATATCAAAAACCAGCGGTTTGAATGAACACACATTTCTTGGTAGAATCGTGCAGGACTGAAATTTTTGATGTTTTTCTACTCCTCTCATGAGCCCAAACAAGTCTCTAAAAGGATGAGTTTGCAACTACTTTACTTTTGGAGAAAATTCAAAACATTCATTATTCAATAGAGCCCAATAGCAAAAACCAGCGTTTTGAATGAAGAATCACATTTCTTGGTAGAATCATGCAGGATTGAAATTTTTGATGGTTTTTTACTCCTCTCAACAGCCCAAACAAGTTTCTAAAAGGATGAGTTTGCAACTACTTTACTTTTGGAGAAAATTCAAAACATTCATTATTCAATAGGGCCCAAAATATCTAAAACCAGCGGTTTGAATGAACACACATTTCTTGGTAGAATCGTGCAGGACTGAAATTTTTGATGTTTTTCTACTCCTCTCATCAGCCCAAACAAGTCTCTAAAAGGATGAGTTTGCAACTACTTTACTTTTGGAGAAAATTCAAAACATTCATTATTCAATAGAGCCCAATAGCAAAAACCAGCGTTTTGAATGAAGAATCACATTTCTTGGTAGAATCATGCAGGATTGAAATTTTTGATGGTTTTTTACTCCTCTCAACAGCCCAAACAAGTTTCTAAAATGATGAGTTTGCAGCTACTTTACTTTTGGAGAAAATTCAAAACATTCATTATTCAATAGGGCCCAAAATATCAAAAAACAGCGGTTTGAATGAACACACTTTTCTTGGTAGAATCGTGCAGGACTGAAATTTTTGATGTTTTTCTACTCCTCTCATGAGCCCAAACAAGTCTCTAAAAGGATGAGTTTGCAACTACTTTACTTTTGGAGAAAATTCAAAACATTCATTATTCAATAGAGCCCAATAGCAAAAACCAGCGTTTTGAATGAAGAATCACATTTCTTGGTAGAATCATGCAGGATTGAAATTTTTGATGGTTTTTTACTCCTCTCAACAGCCCAAACAAGTTTCTAAAAGGATGAGTTTGCAACTACTTTACTTTTGGAGAAAATTCAAAACATTCATTATTCAATAGGGCCCAAACTATCAAAAACCAGCGGTTTCAATGAACACACATTTCTTGGTAGAATCATGCAGGACTGAAATTTTTGATGTTTTTCTACTCCTCTCATGAGCCCAAACAAGTCTCTAAAAGCATGAGTTTGCAACTACTTTACTTTTGGAGAAAATTCAAAACATTCATTATTCAATAGAGCCCAATAGCAAAAATCAGGTTTTGAATGAAGAATTACATTTCTTAGTAGAATCATGCAGGATTGAAATTTTTGATGGTTTTTTACTCCTCTCAACAGCCCAAACAAGTTTCTAAAAGGATGAGTTTGCAACTACTTTACTTTTGGAGAAATTCCAAAACATTCATTATTCAATAGGGCCCAAAATATCAAAAAACAGCGGTTTGAATGAACACACATTTCTTGGTAGAATCGTGCAGGACTGAAATTTTTGATGTTTTTCTACTCCTCTCATGAGCCCAAACAAGTCTCTAAAAGGATTTGTTTGCAACTACTTTACTTTTGGAGAAAATTCAAAACATTCATTATTCAATAGAGCCCAATAGCAAAAACCAGCGTTTTGAATGAAGAATCACATTTCTTGGTAGAATCATGCAGGATTGAAATTTTTGATGGTTTTTTACTCCTCTCAACAGCCCAAACAAGTTTCTAAAAGGATGAGTTTGCAACTACTTTACTTTTGGAGAAAATTCAAAACATTCATTATTCAATAGGGCCCAAAATATCAAAAAACAGCGGTTTGAATGAACACACATTTCTTGGTAGAATCGTGCAGGACTGAAATTTTTGATGTTTTTCTACTCCTCTCATGAGCCCAAACAAGTCTCTAAAAGGATGTGTTTGCAACTACTTTACTTTTGGAGAAAATTCAAAACATTCATTACTCAATAGAGCCCAATAGCAAAAACCAGCGTTTTGAATGAAGAATCACATTTCTTGGTAGAATCATGCAGGATTGAAATTTTTGATGGTTTTTTACTCCTCTCAACAGCCCAAACAAGTTTCTAAAAGGATGAGTTTGCAACTACTTTACTTTTGGAGAAAATTCAAAACATTCATTATTCAATAGGGCCCAAACTATCAAAAACCAGCGGTTTCAATGAACACACATTTCTTGGTAGAATCATGCAGGACTGAAATTTTTGATGTTTTTCTACTCCTCTCATGAGCCCAAACAAGTCTCTAAAAGGATGAGTTTGCAACTACTTTACTTTTGGAGAAAATTCAAAACATTCATTATTCAATAGAGCCCAATAGCAAAAACCAGCGTTTTGAATGAAGAATCACATTTCTTGGTAGAATCATGCAGGATTGAAATTTTTGATGGTTTTTTACTCCTCTCAACAGCCCAAACAAGTTTCTAAAAGAATGAGTTTGCAACTACTTTACTTTTGGAGAAAATTCAAAACATTCATTGTTCAATAGGGCCCAAACTATCAAAAACCAGCGGTTTCAATGAACACACATTTCTTGGTAGAATCATGCAGGACTGAAATTTTTGATGTTTTTCTACTCCTCTCATGAGCCCAAACAAGTCTCTAAAAGGATGAGTTTGCAACTACTTTACTTTTGAAGAAAATTCAAAACATTCATTATTCAATAGAGCCCAATAGCAAAAATCAGGTTTTGAATGAAGAATCACATTTCTTGGTAGAATCATGCAGGATTGAAATTTTTGATGGTTTTTTACTCCTCTCAACAGCCCAAACAAGTTTCTAAAAGGATGAGTTTGCAACTACTTTACTTTTGGAGAAAATTCAAAACATTCATTATTCAATAGGGCCCAAACTATCAAAAACCAGCGGTTTCAATGAACACACATTTCTTGGTAGAATCATGCAGGACTGAAATTTTTGATGTTTTTCTACTCCTCTCATGAGCCCAAACAAGTCTCTAAAAGCATGAGTTTGCAACTACTTTACTTTTGGAGAAAATTCAAAACATTCATTATTCAATAGAGCCCAATAGCAAAAATCAGGTTTTGAATGAAGAATCACATTTCTTGGTAGAATCATGCAGGATTGAAATTTTTGATGGTTTTTTACTCCTCTCAACAGCCCAAACAAGTTTCTAAAAGGATGAGTTTGCAACTACTTTACTTTTGGAGAAAATTCAAAACATTCATTATTCAATAGGGCCCAAACTATCAAAAACCAGCGGTTTGAATGAACACACATTTCTTGGTAGAATCATGCAGGACTGAAATTTTTGATGTTTTTCTACTCCTCTCATGAGCCCAAACAAGTCTCTAAAAGCATGAGTTTGCAACTACTTTACTTTTGGAGAAAATTCAAAACATTCATTACTCAAAAGAGCCCAATAGCAAAAACCAGCGTTTTCAATGAAGAATCACATTTCTTGGTAGAATCATGCAGGATTGAAATTTTTGATGGTTTTTTACTCCTCTCAACAGCCCAAACAAGTTTCTAAAAGGATGAGTTTGCAACTACTTTACTTTTGGAGAAAATTCAAAACATTCATTATTCAATAGGGCCCAAAATATCAAAAACCAGCGGTTTGAATGAACACACATTTCTTGGTAGAATCGTGCAGGACTGAAATTTTTGATGTTTTTCTACTCCTCTCATGAGCCCAAACAAGTCTCTAAAAGGATGAGTTTGCAACTACTTTACTTTTGGAGAAAATTCAAAACATTCATTATTCAATAGAGCCCAATAGCAAAAACCAGCGTTTTGAATGAAGAATCACATTTCTTGGTAGAATCATGCAGGATTGAAATTTTTGATGGTTTTTTACTCCTCTCAACAGCCCAAACAAGTTTCTAAAAGGATGAGTTTGCAACTACTTTACTTTTGGAGAAAATTCAAAACATTCATTATTCAATAGGGCCCAAAATATCAAAAAACAGCGGTTTGAATGAACACACATTTCTTGGTAGAATCGTGCAGGACTGAAATTTTTGATGTTTTTCTACTCCTCTCATGAGCCCAAACAAGTCTCTAAAAGGATGTGTTTGCAACTACTTTACTTTTGGAGAAAATTCAAAACATTCATTACTCAATAGAGCCCAATAGCAAAAACCAGCGTTTTGAATGAAGAATCACATTTCTTGGTAGAATCATGCAGGATTGAAATTTTTGATGGTTTTTTACTCCTCTCAACAGCCCAAACAAGTTTCTAAAAGGATGAGTTTGCAACTACTTTACTTTTGGAGAAAATTCAAAACATTCATTATTCAATAGGGCCCAAACTATCAAAAACCAGCGGTTTCAAAGAACACACATTTCTTGGTAGAATCATGCAGGACTGAAATTTTTGATGTTTTTCTACTCCTCTCATGAGCCCAAACAAGTCTCTAAAAGGATGAGTTTGCAACTACTTTACTTTTGGAGAAAATTCAAAACATTCATTATTCAATAGAGCCCAATAGCAAAAACCAGCGTTTTGAATGAAGAATCACATTTCTTGGTAGAATCATGCAGGATTGAAATTTTTGATGGTTTTTTACTCCTCTCAACAGCCCAAACAAGTTTCTAAAAGAATGAGTTTGCAACTACTTTACTTTTGGAGAAAATTCAAAACATTCATTGTTCAATAGGGCCCAAACTATCAAAAACCAGCGGTTTCAATGAACACACATTTCTTGGTAGAATCATGCAGGACTGAAATTTTTGATGTTTTTCTACTCCTCTCATGAGCCCAAACAAGTCTCTAAAAGGATGAGTTTGCAACTACTTTACTTTTGAAGAAAATTCAAAACATTCATTATTCAATAGAGCCCAATAGCAAAAATCAGGTTTTGAATGAAGAATCACATTTCTTGGTAGAATCATGCAGGATTGAAATTTTTGATGGTTTTTTACTCCTCTCAACAGCCCAAACAAGTTTCTAAAAGGATGAGTTTGCAACTACTTTACTTTTGGAGAAAATTCAAAACATTCATTATTCAATAGGGCCCAAACTATCAAAAACCAGCGGTTTCAATGAACACACATTTCTTGGTAGAATCATGCAGGACTGAAATTTTTGATGTTTTTCTACTCCTCTCATGAGCCCAAACAAGTCTCTAAAAGCATGAGTTTGCAACTACTTTACTTTTGGAGAAAATTCAAAACATTCATTATTCAATAGAGCCCAATAGCAAAAATCAGGTTTTGAATGAAGAATCACATTTCTTGGTAGAATCATGCAGGATTGAAATTTTTGATGGTTTTTTACTCCTCTCAACAGCCCAAACAAGTTTCTAAAAGGATGAGTTTGCAACTACTTTACTTTTGGAGAAAATTCAAAACATTCATTATTCAATAGGGCCCAAACTATCAAAAACCAGCGGTTTGAATGAACACACATTTCTTGGTAGAATCATGCAGGACTGAAATTTTTGATGTTTTTCTACTCCTCTCATGAGCCCAAACAAGTCTCTAAAAGCATGAGTTTGCAACTACTTTACTTTTGGAGAAAATTCAAAACATTCATTACTCAAAAGAGCCCAATAGCAAAAACCAGCGTTTTCAATGAAGAATCACATTTCTTGGTAGAATCATGCAGGATTGAAATTTTTGATGGTTTTTTACTCCTCTCAACAGCCCAAACAAGTTTCTAAAAGGATGAGTTTGCAACTACTTTACTTTTGGAGAAAATTCAAAACATTCATTATTCAATAGGGCCCAAAATATCAAAAACCAGCGGTTTGAATGAACACACATTTCTTGGTAGAATCGTGCAGGACTGAAATTTTTGATGTTTTTCTACTCCTCTCATGAGCCCAAACAAGTCTCTAAAAGGATGAGTTTGCAACTACTTTACTTTTGGAGAAAATTCAAAACATTCATTATTCAATAGAGCCCAATAGCAAAAACCAGCGTTTTGAATGAAGAATCACATTTCTTGGTAGAATCATGCAGGATTGAAATTTTTGATGGTTTTTTACTCCTCTCAACAGCCCAAACAAGTTTCTAAAAGGATGAGTTTGCAACTACTTTACTTTTGGAGAAAATTCAAAACATTCATTATTCAATAGGGCCCAAAATATCTAAAACCAGCGGTTTGAATGAACACACATTTCTTGGTAGAATCGTGCAGGACTGAAATTTTTGATGTTTTTCTACTCCTCTCATCAGCCCAAACAAGTCTCTAAAAGGATGAGTTTGCAACTACTTTACTTTTGGAGAAAATTCAAAACATTCATTATTCAATAGAGCCCAATAGCAAAAACCAGCGTTTTGAATGAAGAATCACATTTCTTGGTAGAATCATGCAGGATTGAAATTTTTGATGGTTTTTTACTCCTCTCAACAGCCCAAACAAGTTTCTAAAATGATGAGTTTGCAGCTACTTTACTTTTGGAGAAAATTCAAAACATTCATTATTCAATAGGGCCCAAAATATCAAAAAACAGCGGTTTGAATGAACACACTTTTCTTGGTAGAATCGTGCAGGACTGAAATTTTTGATGTTTTTCTACTCCTCTCATGAGCCCAAACAAGTCTCTAAAAGGATGAGTTTGCAACTACTTTACTTTTGGAGAAAATTCAAAACATTCATTATTCAATAGAGCCCAATAGCAAAAACCAGCGTTTTGAATGAAGAATCACATTTCTTGGTAGAATCATGCAGGATTGAAATTTTTGATGGTTTTTTACTCCTCTCAACAGCCCAAACAAGTTTCTAAAAGGATGAGTTTGCAACTACTTTACTTTTGGAGAAAATTCAAAACATTCATTATTCAATAGGGCCCAAACTATCAAAAACCAGCGGTTTCAATGAACACACATTTCTTGGTAGAATCATGCAGGACTGAAATTTTTGATGTTTTTCTACTCCTCTCATGAGCCCAAACAAGTCTCTAAAAGCATGAGTTTGCAACTACTTTACTTTTGGAGAAAATTCAAAACATTCATTATTCAATAGAGCCCAATAGCAAAAATCAGGTTTTGAATGAAGAATTACATTTCTTAGTAGAATCATGCAGGATTGAAATTTTTGATGGTTTTTTACTCCTCTCAACAGCCCAAACAAGTTTCTAAAAGGATGAGTTTGCAACTACTTTACTTTTGGAGAAATTCCAAAACATTCATTATTCAATAGGGCCCAAAATATCAAAAAACAGCGGTTTGAATGAACACACATTTCTTGGTAGAATCGTGCAGGACTGAAATTTTTGATGTTTTTCTACTCCTCTCATGAGCCCAAACAAGTCTCTAAAAGGATTTGTTTGCAACTACTTTACTTTTGGAGAAAATTCAAAACATTCATTATTCAATAGAGCCCAATAGCAAAAACCAGCGTTTTGAATGAAGAATCACATTTCTTGGTAGAATCATGCAGGATTGAAATTTTTGATGGTTTTTTACTCCTCTCAACAGCCCAAACAAGTTTCTAAAAGGATGAGTTTGCAACTACTTTACTTTTGGAGAAAATTCAAAACATTCATTATTCAATAGGGCCCAAAATATCAAAAAACAGCGGTTTGAATGAACACACATTTCTTGGTAGAATCGTGCAGGACTGAAATTTTTGATGTTTTTCTACTCCTCTCATGAGCCCAAACAAGTCTCTAAAAGGATGTGTTTGCAACTACTTTACTTTTGGAGAAAATTCAAAACATTCATTACTCAATAGAGCCCAATAGCAAAAACCAGCGTTTTGAATGAAGAATCACATTTCTTGGTAGAATCATGCAGGATTGAAATTTTTGATGGTTTTTTACTCCTCTCAACAGCCCAAACAAGTTTCTAAAAGGATGAGTTTGCAACTACTTTACTTTTGGAGAAAATTCAAAACATTCATTATTCAATAGGGCCCAAACTATCAAAAACCAGCGGTTTCAATGAACACACATTTCTTGGTAGAATCATGCAGGACTGAAATTTTTGATGTTTTTCTACTCCTCTCATGAGCCCAAACAAGTCTCTAAAAGGATGAGTTTGCAACTACTTTACTTTTGGAGAAAATTCAAAACATTCATTATTCAATAGAGCCCAATAGCAAAAACCAGCGTTTTGAATGAAGAATCACATTTCTTGGTAGAATCATGCAGGATTGAAATTTTTGATGGTTTTTTACTCCTCTCAACAGCCCAAACAAGTTTCTAAAAGAATGAGTTTGCAACTACTTTACTTTTGGAGAAAATTCAAAACATTCATTGTTCAATAGGGCCCAAACTATCAAAAACCAGCGGTTTCAATGAACACACATTTCTTGGTAGAATCATGCAGGACTGAAATTTTTGATGTTTTTCTACTCCTCTCATGAGCCCAAACAAGTCTCTAAAAGGATGAGTTTGCAACTACTTTACTTTTGAAGAAAATTCAAAACATTCATTATTCAATAGAGCCCAATAGCAAAAATCAGGTTTTGAATGAAGAATCACATTTCTTGGTAGAATCATGCAGGATTGAAATTTTTGATGGTTTTTTACTCCTCTCAACAGCCCAAACAAGTTTCTAAAAGGATGAGTTTGCAACTACTTTACTTTTGGAGAAAATTCAAAACATTCATTATTCAATAGGGCCCAAACTATCAAAAACCAGCGGTTTCAATGAACACACATTTCTTGGTAGAATCATGCAGGACTGAAATTTTTGATGTTTTTCTACTCCTCTCATGAGCCCAAACAAGTCTCTAAAAGCATGAGTTTGCAACTACTTTACTTTTGGAGAAAATTCAAAACATTCATTATTCAATAGAGCCCAATAGCAAAAATCAGGTTTTGAATGAAGAATCACATTTCTTGGTAGAATCATGCAGGATTGAAATTTTTGATGGTTTTTTACTCCTCTCAACAGCCCAAACAAGTTTCTAAAAGGATGAGTTTGCAACTACTTTACTTTTGGAGAAAATTCAAAACATTCATTATTCAATAGGGCCCAAACTATCAAAAACCAGCGGTTTGAATGAACACACATTTCTTGGTAGAATCATGCAGGACTGAAATTTTTGATGTTTTTCTACTCCTCTCATGAGCCCAAACAAGTCTCTAAAAGCATGAGTTTGCAACTACTTTACTTTTGGAGAAAATTCAAAACATTCATTACTCAAAAGAGCCCAATAGCAAAAACCAGCGTTTTCAATGAAGAATCACATTTCTTGGTAGAATCATGCAGGATTGAAATTTTTGATGGTTTTTTACTCCTCTCAACAGCCCAAACAAGTTTCTAAAAGGATGAGTTTGCAACTACTTTACTTTTGGAGAAAATTCAAAACATTCATTATTCAATAGGGCCCAAAATATCAAAAACCAGCGGTTTGAATGAACACACATTTCTTGGTAGAATCGTGCAGGACTGAAATTTTTGATGTTTTTCTACTCCTCTCATGAGCCCAAACAAGTCTCTAAAAGGATGAGTTTGCAACTACTTTACTTTTGGAGAAAATTCAAAACATTCATTATTCAATAGAGCCCAATAGCAAAAACCAGCGTTTTGAATGAAGAATCACATTTCTTGGTAGAATCATGCAGGATTGAAATTTTTGATGGTTTTTTACTCCTCTCAACAGCCCAAACAAGTTTCTAAAAGGATGAGTTTGCAACTACTTTACTTTTGGAGAAAATTCAAAACATTCATTATTCAATAGGGCCCAAAATATCTAAAACCAGCGGTTTGAATGAACACACATTTCTTGGTAGAATCGTGCAGGACTGAAATTTTTGATGTTTTTCTACTCCTCTCATCAGCCCAAACAAGTCTCTAAAAGGATGAGTTTGCAACTACTTTACTTTTGGAGAAAATTCAAAACATTCATTATTCAATAGAGCCCAATAGCAAAAACCAGCGTTTTGAATGAAGAATCACATTTCTTGGTAGAATCATGCAGGATTGAAATTTTTGATGGTTTTTTACTCCTCTCAACAGCCCAAACAAGTTTCTAAAATGATGAGTTTGCAGCTACTTTACTTTTGGAGAAAATTCAAAACATTCATTATTCAATAGGGCCCAAAATATCAAAAAACAGCGGTTTGAATGAACACACTTTTCTTGGTAGAATCGTGCAGGACTGAAATTTTTGATGTTTTTCTACTCCTCTCATGAGCCCAAACAAGTCTCTAAAAGGATGAGTTTGCAACTACTTTACTTTTGGAGAAAATTCAAAACATTCATTATTCAATAGAGCCCAATAGCAAAAACCAGCGTTTTGAATGAAGAATCACATTTCTTGGTAGAATCATGCAGGATTGAAATTTTTGATGGTTTTTTACTCCTCTCAACAGCCCAAACAAGTTTCTAAAAGGATGAGTTTGCAACTACTTTACTTTTGGAGAAAATTCAAAACATTCATTATTCAATAGGGCCCAAACTATCAAAAACCAGCGGTTTCAATGAACACACATTTCTTGGTAGAATCATGCAGGACTGAAATTTTTGATGTTTTTCTACTCCTCTCATGAGCCCAAACAAGTCTCTAAAAGCATGAGTTTGCAACTACTTTACTTTTGGAGAAAATTCAAAACATTCATTATTCAATAGAGCCCAATAGCAAAAATCAGGTTTTGAATGAAGAATTACATTTCTTAGTAGAATCATGCAGGATTGAAATTTTTGATGGTTTTTTACTCCTCTCAACAGCCCAAACAAGTTTCTAAAAGGATGAGTTTGCAACTACTTTACTTTTGGAGAAATTCCAAAACATTCATTATTCAATAGGGCCCAAAATATCAAAAAACAGCGGTTTGAATGAACACACATTTCTTGGTAGAATCGTGCAGGACTGAAATTTTTGATGTTTTTCTACTCCTCTCATGAGCCCAAACAAGTCTCTAAAAGGATTTGTTTGCAACTACTTTACTTTTGGAGAAAATTCAAAACATTCATTATTCAATAGAGCCCAATAGCAAAAACCAGCGTTTTGAATGAAGAATCACATTTCTTGGTAGAATCATGCAGGATTGAAATTTTTGATGGTTTTTTACTCCTCTCAACAGCCCAAACAAGTTTCTAAAAGGATGAGTTTGCAACTACTTTACTTTTGGAGAAAATTCAAAACATTCATTATTCAATAGGGCCCAAAATATCAAAAAACAGCGGTTTGAATGAACACACATTTCTTGGTAGAATCGTGCAGGACTGAAATTTTTGATGTTTTTCTACTCCTCTCATGAGCCCAAACAAGTCTCTAAAAGGATGTGTTTGCAACTACTTTACTTTTGGAGAAAATTCAAAACATTCATTACTCAATAGAGCCCAATAGCAAAAACCAGCGTTTTGAATGAAGAATCACATTTCTTGGTAGAATCATGCAGGATTGAAATTTTTGATGGTTTTTTACTCCTCTCAACAGCCCAAACAAGTTTCTAAAAGGATGAGTTTGCAACTACTTTACTTTTGGAGAAAATTCAAAACATTCATTATTCAATAGGGCCCAAACTATCAAAAACCAGCGGTTTCAATGAACACACATTTCTTGGTAGAATCATGCAGGACTGAAATTTTTGATGTTTTTCTACTCCTCTCATGAGCCCAAACAAGTCTCTAAAAGGATGAGTTTGCAACTACTTTACTTTTGGAGAAAATTCAAAACATTCATTATTCAATAGAGCCCAATAGCAAAAACCAGCGTTTTGAATGAAGAATCACATTTCTTGGTAGAATCATGCAGGATTGAAATTTTTGATGGTTTTTTACTCCTCTCAACAGCCCAAACAAGTTTCTAAAAGAATGAGTTTGCAACTACTTTACTTTTGGAGAAAATTCAAAACATTCATTGTTCAATAGGGCCCAAACTATCAAAAACCAGCGGTTTCAATGAACACACATTTCTTGGTAGAATCATGCAGGACTGAAATTTTTGATGTTTTTCTACTCCTCTCATGAGCCCAAACAAGTCTCTAAAAGGATGAGTTTGCAACTACTTTACTTTTGAAGAAAATTCAAAACATTCATTATTCAATAGAGCCCAATAGCAAAAATCAGGTTTTGAATGAAGAATCACATTTCTTGGTAGAATCATGCAGGATTGAAATTTTTGATGGTTTTTTACTCCTCTCAACAGCCCAAACAAGTTTCTAAAAGGATGAGTTTGCAACTACTTTACTTTTGGAGAAAATTCAAAACATTCATTATTCAATAGGGCCCAAACTATCAAAAACCAGCGGTTTCAATGAACACACATTTCTTGGTAGAATCATGCAGGACTGAAATTTTTGATGTTTTTCTACTCCTCTCATGAGCCCAAACAAGTCTCTAAAAGCATGAGTTTGCAACTACTTTACTTTTGGAGAAAATTCAAAACATTCATTATTCAATAGAGCCCAATAGCAAAAATCAGGTTTTGAATGAAGAATCACATTTCTTGGTAGAATCATGCAGGATTGAAATTTTTGATGGTTTTTTACTCCTCTCAACAGCCCAAACAAGTTTCTAAAAGGATGAGTTTGCAACTACTTTACTTTTGGAGAAAATTCAAAACATTCATTATTCAATAGGGCCCAAACTATCAAAAACCAGCGGTTTGAATGAACACACATTTCTTGGTAGAATCATGCAGGACTGAAATTTTTGATGTTTTTCTACTCCTCTCATGAGCCCAAACAAGTCTCTAAAAGCATGAGTTTGCAACTACTTTACTTTTGGAGAAAATTCAAAACATTCATTACTCAAAAGAGCCCAATAGCAAAAACCAGCGTTTTCAATGAAGAATCACATTTCTTGGTAGAATCATGCAGGATTGAAATTTTTGATGGTTTTTTACTCCTCTCAACAGCCCAAACCAGTTTCTAAAAGGATGAGTTTGCAACTACTTTACTTTTGGAGAAAATTCAAAACATTCATTATTCAATAGGGCCCAAACTATCAAAAACCAGCGGTTTGAATGAACACACATTTCTTGGTAGAATCATGCAGGACTGAAATTTTTGATGTTTTTCTACTCCTCTCATGAGCCCAAACAAGTCTCTAAAAGCATGAGTTTGCAACTACTTTACTTTTGGAGAAAATTCAAAACATTCATTATTCAATAGAGCCCAATAGCAAAAATCAGGTTTTGAATGAAGAATCACATTTCTTGGTAAAATCATGCAGGATTGAAATTTTTGATGGTCTTTTACTCCTGTCAACAGCCCAAACAAGTTTCTAAAAGGATGAGTTTGCAACTACTTTACTTATGGAGAAAATTCAAAACATTCATTATTCAATAGGGCCCAAACTATCAAAAACCAGCGGTTTCAATGAACACACATTTCTTGGTAGAATCATGCAGGACTGAAATTTTTGATGTTTTTCTACTCCTCTCATGAGCCCAAACAAGTCTCTAAAAGCATGAGTTTGCAACTACTTTACTTTTGGAGAAAATTCAAAACATTCATTATTCAATAGAGCCCAATAGCAAAAACCAGCGTTTTGAATGAAGAATCACATTTCTTGGTAGAATCATGCGGGATTGAAATTTTTGATGGTTTTTTACTCCTCTCAACAGCCCAAACAAGTTTCTAAAAGGATGAGTTTGCAACTACTTTACTTTTGGAGAAAATTCAAAACATTCATTATTCAATAGGGCCCAAACTATCAAAAACCAGCGGTTTCAATGAACACACATTTCTTGGTAGAATCATGCAGGACTGAAATTTTTGATGTTTTTCTACTCCTCTCATGAGCCCAAACAAGTCTCTAAAAGCATGAGTTTGCAACTACTTTACTTTTGGAGAAAATTCAAAACATTCATTATTCAATAGAGCCCAATAGCAAAAATCAGGTTTTGAATGAAGAATCACATTTCTTGGTAGAATCATGCAGGATTGAAATTTTTGATGGTTTTTTACTCCTCTCAACAGCCCAAAAAAGTTTCTAAAAGGATGAGTTTGCAACTACTTTACTTTTGGAGAAAATTCAAAACATTCATTATTCAATAGGGCCCAAAATATCAAAAACCAGCGGTTTGAATGAACACACATTTCTTGGTAGAATCGTGCAGGACTGAAATTTTTGATGTTTTTCTACTCCTCTCATGAGCCCAAACAAGTCTCTAAAAGGATGAGTTTGCAACTACTTTACTTTTGGAGAAAATTCAAAACATTCATTATTCAATAGAGCCCAATAGCAAAAACCAGCGTTTTGAATGAAGAATCACATTTCTTGGTAGAATCATGCAGGATTGAAATTTTTGATGGTTTTTTACTCCTCTCAACAGCCCAAACAAGTTTCTAAAAGGATGAGTTTGCAACTACTTTACTTTTGGAGAAAATTCAAAACATTCATTATTCAATAGGGCCCAAACTATCAAAAACCAGCGGTTTCAATGAACACACATTTCTTGGTAGAATCATGCAGGACTGAAATTTTTGATGTTTTTCTACTCCTCTCATGAGCCCAAACAAGTCTCTAAAAGCATGAGTTTGCAACTACTTTACTTTTGGAGAAAATTCAAAACATTCATTATTCAATAGAGCCCAATAGCAAAAATCAGGTTTTGAATGAAGAATTACATTTCTTAGTAGAATCATGCAGGATTGAAATTTTTGATGGTTTTTTACTCCTCTCAACAGCCCAAACAAGTTTCTAAAAGGATGAGTTTGCAACTACTTTACTTTTGGAGAAATTCCAAAACATTCATTATTCAATAGGGCCCAAAATATCAAAAAACAGCGGTTTGAATGAACACACATTTCTTGGTAGAATCGTGCAGGACTGAAATTTTTGATGTTTTTCTACTCCTCTCATGAGCCCAAACAAGTCTCTAAAAGGATTTGTTTGCAACTACTTTACTTTTGGAGAAAATTCAAAACATTCATTATTCAATAGAGCCCAATAGCAAAAACCAGCGTTTTGAATGAAGAATCACATTTCTTGGTAGAATCATGCAGGATTGAAATTTTTGATGGTTTTTTACTCCTCTCAACAGCCCAAACAAGTTTCTAAAAGGATGAGTTTGCAACTACTTTACTTTTGGAGAAAATTCAAAACATTCATTATTCAATAGGGCCCAAAATATCAAAAAACAGCGGTTTGAATGAACACACATTTCTTGGTAGAATCGTGCAGGACTGAAATTTTTGATGTTTTTCTACTCCTCTCATGAGCCCAAACAAGTCTCTAAAAGGATGTGTTTGCAACTACTTTACTTTTGGAGAAAATTCAAAACATTCATTACTCAATAGAGCCCAATAGCAAAAACCAGCGTTTTGAATGAAGAATCACATTTCTTGGTAGAATCATGCAGGATTGAAATTTTTGATGGTTTTTTACTCCTCTCAACAGCCCAAACAAGTTTCTAAAAGGATGAGTTTGCAACTACTTTACTTTTGGAGAAAATTCAAAACATTCATTATTCAATAGGGCCCAAACTATCAAAAACCAGCGGTTTCAATGAACACACATTTCTTGGTAGAATCATGCAGGACTGAAATTTTTGATGTTTTTCTACTCCTCTCATGAGCCCAAACAAGTCTCTAAAAGGATGAGTTTGCAACTACTTTACTTTTGGAGAAAATTCAAAACATTCATTATTCAATAGAGCCCAATAGCAAAAACCAGCGTTTTGAATGAAGAATCACATTTCTTGGTAGAATCATGCAGGATTGAAATTTTTGATGGTTTTTTACTCCTCTCAACAGCCCAAACAAGTTTCTAAAAGAATGAGTTTGCAACTACTTTACTTTTGGAGAAAATTCAAAACATTCATTGTTCAATAGGGCCCAAACTATCAAAAACCAGCGGTTTCAATGAACACACATTTCTTGGTAGAATCATGCAGGACTGAAATTTTTGATGTTTTTCTACTCCTCTCATGAGCCCAAACAAGTCTCTAAAAGGATGAGTTTGCAACTACTTTACTTTTGAAGAAAATTCAAAACATTCATTATTCAATAGAGCCCAATAGCAAAAATCAGGTTTTGAATGAAGAATCACATTTCTTGGTAGAATCATGCAGGATTGAAATTTTTGATGGTTTTTTACTCCTCTCAACAGCCCAAACAAGTTTCTAAAAGGATGAGTTTGCAACTACTTTACTTTTGGGGAAAATTCAAAACATTCATTATTCAATAGGGCCCAAACTATCAAAAACCAGCGGTTTCAATGAACACACATTTCTTGGTAGAATCATGCAGGACTGAAATTTTTGATGTTTTTCTACTCCTCTCATGAGCCCAAACAAGTCTCTAAAAGCATGAGTTTGCAACTACTTTACTTTTGGAGAAAATTCAAAACATTCATTATTCAATAGAGCCCAATAGCAAAAATCAGGTTTTGAATGAAGAATCACATTTCTTGGTAGAATCATGCAGGATTGAAATTTTTGATGGTTTTTTACTCCTCTCAACAGCCCAAACAAGTTTCTAAAAGGATGAGTTTGCAACTACTTTACTTTTGGAGAAAATTCAAAACATTCATTATTCAATAGGGCCCAAACTATCAAAAACCAGCGGTTTCAATGAACACACATTTCTTGGTAGAATCATGCAGGACTGAAATTTTTGATGTTTTTCTACTCCTCTCATGAGCCCAAACAAGTCTCTAAAAGCATGAGTTTGCAACTACTTTACTTTTGGAGAAAATTCAAAACATTCATTACTCAAAAGAGCCCAATAGCAAAAACCAGCGTTTTCAATGAAGAATCACATTTCTTGGTAGAATCATGCAGGATTGAAATTTTTGATGGTTTTTTACTCCTCTCAACAGCCCAAACCAGTTTCTAAAAGGATGAGTTTGCAACTACTTTACTTTTGGAGAAAATTCAAAACATTCATTATTCAATAGGGCCCAAACTATCAAAAACCAGCGGTTTGAATGAACACACATTTCTTGGTAGAATCATGCAGGACTGAAATTTTTGATGTTTTTCTACTCCTCTCATGAGCCCAAACAAGTCTCTAAAAGCATGAGTTTGCAACTACTTTACTTTTGGAGAAAATTCAAAACATTCATTATTCAATAGAGCCCAATAGCAAAAATCAGGTTTTGAATGAAGAATCACATTTCTTGGTAAAATCATGCAGGATTGAAATTTTTGATGGTCTTTTACTCCTCTCAACAGCCCAAACAAGTTTCTAAAAGGATGAGTTTGCAACTACTTTACTTTTGGAGAAAATTCAAAACATTCATTATTCAATAGGGCCCAAACTATCAAAAACCAGCGGTTTCAATGAACACACATTTCTTGGTAGAATCATGCAGGACTGAAATTTTTGATGTTTTTCTACTCCTCTCATGAGCCCAAACAAGTCTCTAAAAGCATGAGTTTGCAACTACTTTACTTTTGGAGAAAATTCAAAACATTCATTATTCAATAGAGCCCAATAGCAAAAACCAGCGTTTTGAATGAAGAATCACATTTCTTGGTAGAATCATGCGGGATTGAAATTTTTGATGGTTTTTTACTCCTCTCAACAGCCCAAACAAGTTTCTAAAAGGATGAGTTTGCAACTACTTTACTTTTGGAGAAAATTCAAAACATTCATTATTCAATAGGGCCCAAACTATCAAAAACCAGCGGTTTCAATGAACACACATTTCTTGGTAGAATCATGCAGGACTGAAATTTTTGATGTTTTTCTACTCCTCTCATGAGCCCAAACAAGTCTCTAAAAGCATGAGTTTGCAACTACTTTACTTTTGGAGAAAATTCAAAACATTCATTATTCAATAGAGCCCAATAGCAAAAATCAGGTTTTGAATGAAGAATCACATTTCTTGGTAGAATCATGCAGGATTGAAATTTTTGATGGTTTTTTACTCCTCTCAACAGCCCAAACAAGTTTCTAAAAGGATGAGTTTGCAACTACTTTACTTTTGGAGAAAACTCAAAACATTCATTATTCAATAGGGCCCAAACTATCAAAAACCAGCGGTTTGAATGAACACACATTTCTTGGTAGAATCATGCAGGACTGAAATTTTTGATGTTTTTCTACTCCTCTCATGAGCCCAAACAAGTCTCTAAAAGCATGAGTTTGCAACTACTTTACTTTTGGAGAAAATTCAAAACATTAATTACTCAAAAGAGCCCAATAGCAAAAACCAGCGTTTTCAATGAAGAATCACATTTCTTGGTAGAATCATGCAGGATTGAAATTTTTGATGGTTTTTTACTCCTCTCAACAGCCCAAACCAGTTTCTAAAAGGATGAGTTTGCAACTACTTTACTTTTGGAGAAAATTCAAAACATTCATTATTCAATAGGGCCCAAACTATCAAAAACCAGCGGTTTCAATGAACACACATTTCTTGGTAGAATCATGCAGGACTGAAATTTTTGATGTTTTTCTACTCCTCTCATGAGCCCAAACAAGTCTCTAAAAGCATGAGTTTGCAACTACTTTACTTTTGGAGAAAATTCAAAACATTCATTATTCAATAGAGCCCAATAGCAAAAATCAGGTTTTCAATGAAGAATCACATTTCTTGGTAAAATCATGCAGGATTGAAATTTTTGATGGTTTTTTACTCCTCTCAACAGCCCAAACAAGTTTCTAAAAGGATGAGTTTGCAACTACTTTACTTTTGGAGAAAATTCAAAACATTCATTATTCAATAGGGCCCAAACTATCAAAAACCAGCGGTTTGAATGAACACACATTTCTTGGTAGAATCATGCAGGACTGAAATTTTTGATGTTTTTCTACTCCTCTCATGAGCCCAAACAAGTCTCTAAAAGCATGAGTTTGCAACTACTTTACTTTTGGAGAAAATTCAAAACATTCATTATTCAATAGAGCCCAATAGCAAAAACCAGCGTTTTGAATGAAGAATCACATTTCTTGGTAGAATCATGCAGGATTGAAATTTTTGATGGTTTTTTACTCCTCTCAACAGCCCAAACAAGTTTCTAAAAGGATGAGTTTGCAACTACTTTACTTTTGGAGAAAATTCAAAACATTCATTATTCAATAGGGCCCAAACTATCAAAAACCAGCGGTTTCAATGAACACACATTTCTTGGTAGAATCATGCAGGACTGAAATTTTTGATGTTTTTCTACTCCTCTCATGAGCCCAAACAAGTCTCTAAAAGGATGAGTTTGCAACTACTTTACTTTTGGAGAAAATTCAAAACATTCATTATTCAATAGAGCCCAATAGCAAAAACCAGCGTTTTGAATGAAGAATCACATTTCTTGGTAGAATCATGCAGGATTGAAATTTTTGATGGTTTTTTTACTCCTCTCAACAGCCCAAACAAGTTTCTAAAAGGATGAGTTTGCAACTACTTTACTTTTGGAGAAAATTCAAAACATTCATTATTCAATAGGGCCCAAACTATCAAAAACCAGCGGTTTGAATGAACACACATTTCTTGGTAGAATCGTGCAGGACTGAAATTTTTGATGTTTTTCTACTCCTCTCATGAGCCCAAACAAGTCTCTAAAAGGATGAGTTTGCAACTACTTTACTTTTGGAGAAAATTCAAAACATTCATTATTCAATAGAGCCCAATAGCAAAAACCAGCGTTTTGAATGAAGAATCACATTTCTTGGTAGAATCATGCAGGATTGAAATTTTTGATGGTTTTTTACTCCTCTCAACAGCCCAAACAAGTTTCTAAAAGGATGAGTTTGCAACTACTTTACTTTTGGAGAAAATTCAAAACATTCATTATTCAATAGGGCCCAAACTATCAAAAACCAGCGGTTTCAATGAACACACATTTCTTGGTAGAATCATGCAGGACTGAAATTTTTGATGTTTTTCTACTCCTCTCATGAGCCCAAACAAGTCTCTAAAAGCATGAGTTTGCAACTACTTTACTTTTGGAGAAAATTCAAAACATTCATTATTCAATAGAGCCCAATAGCAAAAATCAGGTTTTGAATGAAGAATCACATTTCTTGGTAGAATCATGCAGGATTGAAATTTTTGATGGTTTTTTACTCCTCTCAACAGCCCAAACAAGTTTCTAAAAGGATGAGTTTGCAACTACTTTACTTTTGGAGAAAATTCAAAACATTCATTATTCAATAGGGCCCAAACTATCAAAAACCAGCGGTTTGAATGAACACACATTTCTTGGTAGAATCATGCAGGACTGAAATTTTTGATGTTTTTCTACTCCTCTCATGAGCCCAAACAAGTCTCTAAAAGCATGAGTTTGCAACTACTTTACTTTTGGAGAAAATTCAAAACATTCATTACTCAAAAGAGCCCAATAGCAAAAACCAGCGTTTTCAATGAAGAATCACGTTTCTTGGTAGAATCATGCAGGATTGAAATTTTTGATGGTTTTTTACTCCTCTCAACAGCCCAAACCAGTTTCTAAAAGGATGAGTTTGCAACTACTTTACTTTTGGAGAAAATTCAAAACATTCATTATTCAATAGGGCCCAAACTATCAAAAACCAGCGGTTTGAATGAACACACATTTCTTGGTAGAATCATGCAGGACTGAAATTTTTGATGTTTTTCTACTCCTCTCATGAGCCCAAACAAGTCTCTAAAAGCATGAGTTTGCAACTACTTTACTTTTGGAGAAAATTCAAAACATTCATTATTCAATAGAGCCCAATAGCAAAAATCAGGTTTTGAATGAAGAATCACATTTCTTGGTAAAATCATGCAGGATTGAAAAATTTTTGATGGTCTTTTACTCCTCTCAACAGCCCAAACAAGTTTCTAAAAGGATGAGTTTGCAACTACTTTACTTATGGAGAAAATTCAAAACATTCATTATTCAATAGGGCCCAAACTATCAAAAACCAGCGGTTTCAATGAACACACATTTCTTGGTAGAATCATGCAGGACTGAAATTTTTGATGTTTTTCTACTCCTCTCATGAGCCCAAACAAGTCTCTAAAAGCATGAGTTTGCAACTACTTTACTTTTGGAGAAAATTCAAAACATTCATTATTCAATAGAGCCCAATAGCAAAAACCAGCGTTTTGAATGAAGAATCACATTTCTTGGTAGAATCATGCAGGATTGAAATTTTTGATGGTTTTTTACTCCTCTCAACAGCCCAAACAAGTTTCTAAAAGGATGAGTTTGCAACTACTTTACTTTTGGAGAAAATTCAAAACATTCATTATTCAATAGGGCCCAAACTATCAAAAACCAGCGGTTTCAATGAACACACATTTCTTGGTAGAATCATGCAGGACTGAAATTTTTGATGTTTTTCTACTCCTCTCATGAGCCCAAACAAGTCTCTAAAAGCATGAGTTTGCAACTACTTTACTTTTGGAGAAAATTCAAAACATTCATTATTCAATAGAGCCCAATAGCAAAAATCAGGTTTTGAATGAAGAATCACATTTCTTGGTAGAATCATGCAGGATTGAAATTTTTGATGGTTTTTTACTCCTCTCAACAGCCCAAACAAGTTTCTAAAAGGATGAGTTTGCAACTACTTTACTTTTGGAGAAAACTCAAAACATTCATTATTCAATAGGGCCCAAAATATCAAAAACCAGCGGTTTGAATGAACACACATTTCTTGGTCGAATCGTGCAGGACTGAAATTTTTGATGTTTTTCTACTCCTCTCATGAGCCCAAACAAGTCTCTAAAAGGATGAGTTTGCAACTACTTTACTTTTGGAGAAAATTCAAAACATTCATTATTCAATAGAGCCCAATAGCAAAAACCAGCGTTTTGAATGAAGAATCACATTTCTTGGTAGAATCATGCAGGATTGAAATTTTTGATGGTTTTTTACTCCTCTCAACAGCCCAAACAAGTTTCTAAAAGGATGAGTTTGCAACTACTTTACTTTTGGAGAAAATTCAAAACATTCATTATTCAATAGGGCCCAAACTATCAAAAACCAGCGGTTTCAATGAACACACATTTCTTGGTAGAATCATGCAGGACTGAAATTTTTGATGTTTTTCTACTCCTCTCATGAGCCCAAACAAGTCTCTAAAAGCATGAGTTTGCAACTACTTTACTTTTGGAGAAAATTCAAAACATTCATTATTCAATAGAGCCCAATAGCAAAAATCAGGTTTTGAATGAAGAATCACATTTCTTGGTAGAATCATGCAGGATTGAAATTTTTGATGGTTTTTTACTCCTCTCAACAGCCCAAACAAGTTTCTAAAAGGATGAGTTTGCAACTACTTTACTTTTGGAGAAAACTCAAAACATTCATTATTCAATAGGGCCCAAACTATCAAAAACCAGCGGTTTGAATGAACACACATTTCTTGGTAGAATCATGCAGGACTGAAATTTTTGATGTTTTTCTACTCCTCTCATGAGCCCAAACAAGTCTCTAAAAGCATGAGTTTGCAACTACTTTACTTTTGGAGAAAATTCAAAACATTCATTACTCAAAAGAGCCCAATAGCAAAAACCAGCGTTTTCAATGAAGAATCACATTTCTTGGTAGAATCATGCAGGATTGAAATTTTTGATGGTTTTTTACTCCTCTCAACAGCCCAAACCAGTTTCTAAAAGGATGAGTTTGCAACTACTTTACTTTTGGAGAAAATTCAAAACATTCATTATTCAATAGGGCCCAAACTATCAAAAACCAGCGGTTTCAATGAACACACATTTCTTGGTAGAATCATGCAGGACTGAAATTTTTGATGTTTTTCTACTCCTCTCATGAGCCCAAACAAGTCTCTAAAAGCATGAGTTTGCAACTACTTTACTTTTGGAGAAAATTCAAAACATTCATTATTCAATAGAGCCCAATAGCAAAAATCAGGTTTTGAATGAAGAATCACATTTCTTGGTAGAATCATGCAGGATTGAAATTTTTGATGGTTTTTTACTCCTCTCAACAGCCCAAACAAGTTTCTAAAAGGATGAGTTTGCAACTACTTTACTTTTGGAGAAAATTCAAAACATTCATTATTCAATAGGGCCCAAACTATCAAAAACCAGCGGTTTGAATGAACACACATTTCTTGGTAGAATCATGCAGGACTGAAATTTTTGATGTTTTTCTACTCCTCTCATGAGCCCAAACAAGTCTCTAAAAGCATGAGTTTGCAACTACTTTACTTTTGGAGAAAATTCAAAACATTCATTATTCAATAGAGCCCAATAGCAAAAACCAGCGTTTTGAATGAAGAATCACATTTCTTGGTAGAATCATGCAGGATTGAAATTTTTGATGGTTTTTTACTCCTCTCAACAGCCCAAACAAGTTTCTAAAAGGATGAGTTTGCAACTACTTTACTTTTGGAGAAAATTCAAAACATTCATTATTCAATAGGGCCCAAACTATCAAAAACCAGCGGTTTCAATGAACACACATTTCTTGGTAGAATCATGCAGGACTGAAATTTTTGATGTTTTTCTACTCCTCTCATGAGCCCAAACAAGTCTCTAAAAGGATGAGTTTGCAACTACTTTACTTTTGGAGAAAATTCAAAACATTCATTATTCAATAGAGCCCAATAGCAAAAACCAGCGTTTTGAATGAAGAATCACATTTCTTGGTAGAATCATGCAGGATTGAAATTTTTGATGGTTTTTTTACTCCTCTCAACAGCCCAAACAAGTTTCTAAAAGGATGAGTTTGCAACTACTTTACTTTTGGAGAAAATTCAAAACATTCATTATTCAATAGGGCCCAAAATATCAAAAACCAGCGGTTTGAATGAACACACATTTCTTGGTAGAATCGTGCAGGACTGAAATTTTTGATGTTTTTCTACTCCTCTCATGAGCCCAAACAAGTCTCTAAAAGGATGAGTTTGCAACTACTTTACTTTTGGAGAAAATTCAAAACATTCATTATTCAATAGAGCCCAATAGCAAAAACCAGCGTTTTGAATGAAGAATCACATTTCTTGGTAGAATCATGCAGGATTGAAATTTTTGATGGTTTTTTACTCCTCTCAACAGCCCAAACAAGTTTCTAAAAGGATGAGTCTGCAACTACTTTACTTTTGGAGAAAATTCAAAACATTCATTATTCAATAGGGCCCAAACTATCAAAAAACAGCGGTTTCAATGAACACACATTTCTTGGTAGAATCATGCAGGACTGAAATTTTTGATGTTTTTCTACTCCTCTCATGAGCCCAAACAAGTCTCTAAAAGCATGAGTTTGCAACTACTTTACTTTTGGAGAAAATTCAAAACATTCATTATTCAATAGAGCCCAATAGCAAAAATCAGGTTTTGAATGAAGAATCACATTTCTTGGTAGAATCATGCAGGATTGAAATTTTTGATGGTTTTTTACTCCTCTCAACAGCCCAAACAAGTTTCTAAAAGGATGAGTTTGCAACTACTTTACTTTTGGAGAAAATTCAAAACATTCATTATTCAATAGGGCCCAAACTATCAAAAACCAGCGGTTTGAATGAACACACATTTCTTGGTAGAATCATGCAGTACTGAAATTTTTGATGTTTTTCTACTCCTCTCATGAGCCCAAACAAGTCTCTAAAAGCATGAGTTTGCAACTACTTTACTTTTGGAGAAAATTCAAAACATTCATTATTCAATAGAACCCAATAGCAAAAATCAGGTTTTGAATGAAGAATCACATTTCTTGGTAGAATCATGCAGGATTGAAATTTTTGATGGTTTTTTACTCCTCTCAACAGCCCAAACAAGTTTCTAAAAGGATGAGTTTGCAACTACTTTACTTTTGGAGAAAATTCAAAACATTCATTATTCAATAGGGCCCAAACTATCAAAAACCAGCGGTTTCAATGAACACACATTTCTTGGTAGAATCATGCAGGACTGAAATTTTTGATGTTTTTCTACTCCTCTCATGAGCCCAAACAAGTCTCTAAAAGCATGAGTTTGCAACTACTTTACTTTTGAAGAAAATTCAAAACATTCATTATTCAATAGAGCCCAATAGCAAAAATCAGGTTTTGAATGAAGAATCACATTTCTTGGTAGAATCATGCAGGATTGAAATTTTTGATGGTTTTTTACTCCTCTCAACAGCCCAAACAAGTTTCTAAAAGGATGAGTTTGCAACTACTTTACTTTTGGAGAAAATTCAAAACATTCATTATTCAATAGGGACCAAACTATCAAAAACCAGCGTTTTCAATGAACACACATTTCTCGGTAGAATCGTGCAGGACTGAAATTTTTGATGTTTTTCTACTCCTCTCATGAGCCCAAACAAGTCTCTAAAAGCATGAGTTTGCAACTACTTTACTTTTGGAGAAAATTCAAAACATTCATTATTCAATAGAGCCCAATAGCAAAAATCAGGTTTTGAATGAAGAATCACATTTCTTGGTAGAATCATGCAGGATTGAAATTTTTGATGTTTTTTACTCCTCTCAACAGCCCAAACAAGTTTCTAAAAGGATGAGTTTGCAACTACTTTACTTTTGGAGAAAATTCAAAACATTCATTATTCAATAGGGCCCAAACTATCAAAAACCAGCGGTTTCAATGAACACACATTTCTTGGTAGAATCATGCAGGACTGAATTTTTTGATGTTTTTCTACTCCTCTCATGAGCCCAAACAAGTCTCTAAAAGCATGAGTTTGCAACTACTTTACTTTTGGAGAAAATTCAAAACATTCATTATTCAATAGAGCCCAATAGCAAAAATCAGGTTTTGAATGAAGAATCACATTTCTTGGTAGAATCATGCAGGATTGAAATTTTTGATGGTTTTTTACTCCTCTCAACAGCCCAAACAAGTTTCTAAAAGGATGAGTTTGCAACTACTTTACTTTTGGAGAAAATTCAAAACATTCATTATTCAATAGGGCCCAAAATATCAAAAACCAGCGGTTTGAATGAACACACATTTCTTGGTAGAATCGTGCAGGACTGAAATTTTTGATGTTTTTCTACTCCTCTCATGAGCCCAAACAAGTCTCTAAAAGCATGCGTTTGCAACTACTTTATTTTTGGAGAAAATTAAAAACATTCATTATTCAATAGAGCCCAATAGCAAAAACCAGCGTTTTGAATGAAGAATCACATTTCTTGGTAGAATCATGCAGGATTGAAATTTTTGATGGTTTTTTACTCCTCTCAACAGCCCAAACAAGTTTCTAAAAGGATGAGTTTGCAACTACTTTACTTTTGGAGAAAATTCAAAACATTCATTATTCAATAGGGCCCAAACTATCAAAAACCAGCGGTTTCAATGAACACACATTTCTTGGTAGAATCATGCAGGACTGAAATTTTTGATGTTTTTCTACTCCTCTCATGAGCCCAAACAAGTCTCTAAAAGCATGAGTTTGCAACTACTTTACTTTTGAAGAAAATTCAAAACATTCATTATTCAATAGAGCCCAATAACAAAAATCAGGTTTTGAATGAAGAATCACATTTCTTGGTAGAATCATGCAGGATTGAAATTTTTGATGGTTTTTTACTCCTCTCAACAGCCCAAACAAGTTTCTAAAAGGATGAGTTTGCAACTACTTTACTTTTGGAGAAAATTCAAAACATTCATTATTCAATAGGGCCCAAACTATCAAAAACCAGCGGTTTCAGTGAACACACATTTCTTGGTAGAATCATGCAGGACTAAAATTTTTGATGTTTTTCTACTCCTCTCATGAGCCCAAACAAGTCTCTAAAAGCATGAGTTTGCAACTACTTTACTTTTGGAGAAAATTCAAAACATTCATTATTCATTAGAGCCCAATAGCAAAAATCAGGTTTTGAATGAAGAATCACATTTCTTGGTAGAATCATGCAGGATTGAAATTTTTGATGGTTTTTTACTCCTCTCAACAGCCCAAACAAGTTTCTAAAAGGATGAGTTTGCAACTACTTTACTTTTGGAGAAAATTCAAAACATTCATTATTCAATAGGGCCCAAACTATCAAAAACCAGCGGTTTCAATGAACACACATTTCTTGGTAGAATCATGCAGGACTGAAATTTTTGATGTTTTTCTGCTCCTCTCATGAGCCCAAACAAGTCTCTAAAAGCATGAGTTTGCAACTACTTTACTTTTGGAGAAAATTCAAAACATTCATTATTCAATAGAGCCCAATAGCAAAAATCAGGTTTGAATGAAGAATCACATTTCTTGGTAGAATCATGCAGGATTGAAATTTTTGATGGTTTTTTACTCCTCTCAACAGCCCAAACAAGTTTCTAAAAGGATGAGTTTGCAACTACTTTACTTTTGGAGAAAATTCAAAACATTCATTATTCAATAGGGCCCAAACTATCAAAAACCAGCGGTTTGAATGAACACACATTTCTTGGTAGAATCATGCAGGACTGAAATTTTTGATGTTTTTCTACTCCTCTCATGAGCCCAAACAAGTCTCTAAAAGCATGAGTTTGGGGGGGCGTGGCCTGAGCAATGAAGGTGTGAGGACGTGTTTGCTCGGGGCTCCTGCTCAGCCACCTAATTGAAGCGACCTGGAAACGACATACAACCTTTAATCAAGAATTGATACTAATTGCAAGATTCGGGAATATCCCTGGATCATTTTGACACCAAAATCTTGAAGATTGAGCTGATAATACTGAAACTGCAGCTGCTGAGGAGAGGCGGTGGTTTTTTTCCCGCGCTTTGCAGAGGAGCAGAGCTTGTGCTGATACCCGGCTCCCTCGGCTGAAGGAGAGTCCGGGGAGAAGATTTCATTATTTCTTTGCTGCCTGGCTCTGGTGGACTTGTTGCCCAGAGGTGAGGAGCTATTTTCAGAAGAGCTGAAACGGAGGAAGTAGCGGCGCCTTTGATATTAATACCCGCCGCGGTTTTTGGGCTGCTGCGGCTGACTGCGGCTTTGGATCACGAGGGAGCCTGCTTGTCAAGATCCAGGAGCTCCCCCTGAAAAGAATAAGACCAGGCACGCCAAGATCTGAGAAGAATTGGGGGAGTTCTTAGCAAAAGTCCTTGGCGGTGAGGAGAGCTGCAGGAGCAGGGACTTGATTGACAGCCACTGCATACCGAGGCCCGCGGCTGTAGACACGCCGGAGTTTTTGGCCTGCTGCAACTACCTACCATTCTGGATCAAGGGGCAGCCTGTTTGTCATGACTCAGGAGCGCCCCCTGAAGAGAATAAGACCGGGCACGCCTGGATTGGACAAGAATTGAGGGAGTTCTTCGCTGAAATCCTCGGCGGTGAGGAGAACTACAGGAGCCGGTGGAGCCACAGCTTTGAGGAGGACTGAGGCAGAAGGTGGGAGCTCGCGGAGACCGAGGGGCAGATCGGCACCCTATTACTAAATATTGGTGAGAGGCAGGAGGGGATTCCTGGACGTGGAGCTTTGTGGGGGTGACAGTGGCTGCCGAAATTCTTACCCGCCGCGGTTTTCTGATTGCCGCGCACCCTTGCAGAGCCGGATTAATAGAAGACCGGTTCAGTAAGATCCAGGGGACCCCCCTGGATAATTGAAGACCAGGATCGCCGAGCTCCAACAAGGATCCGGGGAGATATAAGGTAATCCTTGGTGGGATCAAGAAGCAGGAGCCGGAGCAGGAACACAGCTGTCAGCTGCGGTCGGGTGTTCAGATCCGCCGCGGTTTTTGGGACTCTGCGTCTTCATATATACAGTTTTCTTTGAGGACCCTTTTCTTTAGGATTTGGGAGGTCCCACCGAGTGGCTGGATACCGGGCACGCTGGTAATTAAAAGAATTGGAGATTTCCCTGTATAAAATCATTGGCGGCGCAGGGGAAAGCAGGAGCTTGATTGACATCTGGGGCCAGGAACTTAGATTCATTGCAGCTTTTTTTTTAAATAGTTGTGTAAACCTGCGTATTTAGATCTGTGGGTACCCTGGTTGGGGAGGCTTGGGTAGATTATAATAATACATTTCTGGCAAGACAAGATATAGTTACAATAGCGGTTTAAAGGTGTTGATACGCATATCTTGAATTGTTTTTAATCTACTTTGGGGCTGATATTACAAAGGGTGAATCTTTGATGTTCACTGTTTATATTCTTATAGTTTATACTTATTTTATAGAGAAATTGTATCTAAGACGGAGTTAAAATATTTATATAATAATTATTTAATATAAGTGAAATTGACACCCTACATCCTAAGCTAATTTAATTGTCAAGATGGAGGGTGGGGGGACTAAATTTAAACCACTTTTTAAGGTTAATGAATCCTCAAATAAAAATCTAAAGGGGAAACATCCCCCAAATAGGCTGCACAATAAGCCCTCTGAGGATTCCCCTAATCTGCTAAGTCCCATCAAATCAAGGTCCCCATTGAAGAGGGATACGCAGGCTAGTCGGACATCCGCGACATCTTCATATAAACCTTCTCAATTAGAGGTAGAGGGCAAGGGCTCAGTTTCTGATCCCCATAATCCCCTTATGCAAAAGCAGACCGACTCTGAAGTAATGGACACATCTAAGTCTGTTAAAAGGAAAGGCCCTAATTCAAGAGACGCTGATAAGAAATCAATCACAGCTGAATCTGAGGATAACTCAGATTACTCTTCGCCTGATAGCAGCCCTAATAGACAACCTTCTAAAAAAGAGCGTTCTTCATCCCCACATGCTCCAAGACAAGGGTTCGCCCCTATTGATCCGGATGAACTCTTGGCTTCTGAGAAGGGAGTGACGGAGGGTTTTATGGCTAGATTCTGTAAAATGTTTAATGAATCTATTGCTCTAGGCTTCGAATCTCAGAACAAGACACTAAACGAAATAAGTAAAAATTTCTCCCAAAGATTAGAAAAGAGCGAGAATAGGATTTTGGTAGTTGAGAATAAAACAGACACCTTGTTTAAACAAAATTCTCAATTAAAAACGGAAGTGCAGACACTAAAAACTAAATTAATGGATTTGGAGGATAGGAGCAGGAGGAGCAACCTCAAAATAAGAGGTATCCCAGAGAATGTCATGCAAGATGAGCTCTCAAATTATGCAAAGGCCATTTTCAAAAAAGCTCTGCCCGACCTACCAAATTCTGAGTTTAGGATCGATAGAATCCACCGCATTCCTCGTCCGAGGAGCCTGCCTACTTACAAGCCAAGGGACACTATCTTACATATGCACTATTACCAAAGAAAAAATCTTATCTTATATTAGGGATAAAGGTAACTTTCCAGATCCCTACGCCAATATAAGAATTTTTGGAGACTTCTCTAAAGCAACCATGGACTTCAGGAAGTCTTTCAGAGAAGTTAACGCAAGCATAAAAGATCTTGGGTTGTCGTATAGGTGGGGTTTCCCGGCTAAACTTCTGGTCTGGTATAAGGGGAAGACCATCCCCTTTTTCTCACCGGAGGAAGCTATGCTCTTCGTTCAGTCTTTTCAGGAGGGTATCGGTTGAATTTACATATGAGTTTAAGGTTTTCCAAAATATTTGTGATCTTTAAATAAGAGAAATTATTAGGAATAATGGGTGGTTGAGTGGGAGTTTAACCACTTTTTTATTTTCTCCCCAAACTAGGTGAGAATCCTTCTTGCTTTGATTCCTCCAGGAGAACTCATTTGAGTTCATGTTTGTAGTTTATATATATTTAGTATATACATATTGTAGCTTTTTTTTTTTTTGTGTGTTTAAGGTCTTAGTCCTTCTCTCTGTAAGTTTAGAAAGAGTCTCGTCTGTATATACAGTATACTTTAATCTTCTTGAAATATGAAACTAAGGTTTTTTTCATTTAACGTTAGGGGTCTAAATATCCCCTATAAGAGACATATGCTCTGGAAAGAAATTGAACATAGTAAAGCAGACATCGTTTGTCTGCAGGAGGTTAAATTTGCTAAAAATAATCATCCATATTTTCAAAATAAGAGGTTTCCATTTGTGTTCCAATCCCTTAAAGAAAATAAGAAAGCAGGAGCTATTACGCTTGTTAAAAATAATATCCAATTTGAACTAATACAAGAAATAGTTGATACGCAAGGGAGGTACCATATCCTCGTCTGTCAATTAAACCATGAACCTTGCACAATAATTAATGTTTATGCCCCAAATAAAAAGATCTTATCGTACTTGAACAGATTAATGGACAAAATCAATGCAGTCAAGAAAGGAATGCTTATATTTGCTGGAGATTTCAATATAGTCCTGGATAGTAAAATGGACTCTTCGTCCTTAGTTCGCCACAAAGCACCGTCACTCGGTAATTGGTTACTTTCTAACGAACTTTTTGACATCTACCGTTGTTTAAATACTACCTCACGTGAATATACACATTATTCAGATACACACAACACATCAGCAAGAATAGACTTAATATTGACAGATGTCTTTGCCATTTCCAAGTTTAGAAGTATCAGCATTTTAGGGAAATCTATCTCAGATCATGTCCCAGTAGTAGCGGAATTTAATTTGGGATCTCACTCGACAAATACGTTCCTTTGGAAAGCTAATTCTACCCTTTTTAGGATTCCTGAGTATGAAGCAATAATCTCAGATACAATCTCTGAATATTTTAGAAATAATGATCTTGCTGACATGGATCCATTTGTCGTTTGGAATGCCCATAAGGCGGTTTTACGGGGATGCTTGATCCAACTTTCATCCAGATTCAAGAAAATTAATAGACAAAGAATCATAACCCTACAGTCCCAAATAAAATTAAAAGAAGATTTTCAAAATAATCTCTCAGTCCCATCACCAGATATCCAATCTGAACTCTTGACCTTGAGACAAGATCTGAGGTCTGCAATTATATCCGAATACGACGCGGTTATTAGAAACTCAAAATTTAATTTTTACTCTTCTGTTAATAAACCTACCGCTTTTATGATGAAAAAACTTAAACAAGAAAGAATTAACAGGAGAATAAATAAGATTAAAACTGATAAGGGAGAGATCAGGACTCATCCTTCAGACATTGCGAACGAGTTTGCAGATTTTTTTCAGGGACTATACAATTTGGCTTTAGAGTCGGATATACCACAACCTAATGATAATTCAATGAAGATGTTCTTAGACAAGCTAGCTCTTCCCAAGATTGATTCCCTAGAATTGGATAATATTAACAGACCTATCTCCGCAGAAGAAATACATGTCGCAATTAATAAGCTTAAAATTAAGAAATCACCGGGGCCCGATGGATTTATAAATGAATATTATAAAACCTTTCATCAAATTTTGATTCCCCAATTGGAGAGGATATTCAATGTGGCTTCTTGTCAGGGCTCTTTTCCGGCAGAAATGCTAGAAGCTACTATCGTTATGATACCGAAGGAGAAAGGAGACCCTGATAAGGTTCAAAGCTACAGGCCAATATCTCTCATAAACGGGGACGTTAAACTATATTCTAAAATTTGGGCCGAAAGACTTAAAAGGATTCTTCCCTCCCTGGTTAAGGACGATCAGATCGGCTTTGTTGAAGGTCGTCAGGCATCTGATGGGACCAGAAGGATTTTGAATATAATTAATGCTACAAAACTTTCTATAGATCCTTTAGTACTGGTAACGTTGGATGCCGAAAAGGCCTTTGATAGGCTAGATTGGAGTTATTTAAAAGGAACGCTTTTGAAGTTTGGATTCAATGATAAATTCTTGTCCTCAATTTTTGCCTTATATTCAGATCCTTGTGCAAAGATTTACACAAATAACCATCTGTCTAGGAAATTTCCAATATCGAATGGCACAAGACAGGGGTGCCCACTTTCACCACTACTATTTGTTCTAGCAATGGAACCCTTTGCACAAAAAATAAGATCCAACCCAAACATCCACGGCCCTGAAATTTCACAGCGATCATTTAAAATCGGTCTGTTTGCAGACGATATAGTGCTCACGCTATTAGATCCAGAGATTTCCATTAGAGCACTAGTTTTAGACTTAGAACTGTTTGCATATGTATCCTATTTTAAAGTGAACCAATCAAAATCTAAGATTCTTTTTTTTAACTTACAAGATCAGGAAGTGGAACAGCTGAAGTCTCTTACAAAGTTTTCCTGCACAGAAGAAGTTGGTTATTTGGGGCTGGTACTGACAAATAAAATCGAATCAGTTATTTCAATTAACCTTAATAATCTAATACAGAATATTACCAAAGACTTAGCAAATTTTAAACGTATTAACCTATCCTTATTTGGGAAGGTCTTGGTAATCAAATCTTTTGTTTTACCTAAAATACTCTATTTGTTTAGAACCCTCCCTACTTGCATCCCCTCTACCCAACTAACCAAAATTCAAAATTTAATAAACTCCTTTATTTGGGACAATAAAAAGCCAAGAGTGGCGTTGAGCGTTTTATATAAGAGCAAGAAAAACGGGGGTTTGGGCCTTCCAAACGTCACAGCGTATTACCAGGCCACATTGATTAAGGCTAGCGGATATTGGTTCAAACAGATTGTATCTCCCGCATGGGTTGTCTTAGAGGAAAGCCAAAGTGAAAATAACCTACTCTGTAATACTTTTTACAATAACATTATTGGTTCTCGGCCTAGGTTACCATCACATCCTATTTTTCAGGCAATACTTCTGGCCTGGAAAAGCTTTGTAAGACCGAGGAAAAATTGGAATAAATTGAGACAACTGTATAATGTTCCGCTAGTTTTGATCTCAGTTATCTACAAATTCTCAATTCCAGAAATTTGGACCACGTGTAATATAAAAAAAATGGGAGATTTGTATAATGGAGATTTTCTTACCTTCAGCGAAATTAGAGTAAAGTTTAATCTTCCTTCATCAGAATTTTTTTTTTACACCATCTTAAAAGATTACATTAAAAAATTCCTCCAAACTAAACCATTGAATTGGGATATTTTGACTCTCTTTTTGGGAAACAGAGAAAAAAAGCGTATGGAACTTAAAAAATATATATACAATTTTTAACGGAGACTCAGAAATACTGAAAAATGTTTATATGAAACGATGGGAGTCTGAATTAAATATTTCCCCCTCATTAGAACAATGGCAAGATGCTTTTAAATTTTCTCAGGCCTCAACAATTTCGATGATGTTACAAGAATCATATTATAAAATATTGGTGAGGTGGTATTATACTCCATCGAGGTTTTTCTTTATAAACCAAGATAACTCAAATTTGTGTTGGAGGGAATGTGGGAAAGTTGGGAATTTGTACCACATATTTTGGGGTTGCCCAAAAATAAAGACCTTATGGAGCGAAGTTTCTGCCCACATAAATACATTTTTAGGCAGGAACCTAGTTATTTCTCCTAGCATGGCGCTGCTTTTTTTGGGAATGGAACACTTGGATCTCTCAACCACTTTCATGATAGCTCACATCCTATTGGTGGTTAAAAATTCTTTAGCAGCAAATTGGAGGAAAACTGTTCCTCCAAAATTTGAAGACATAATCCACAACCTTAAGTAACATAGTGCATTAGAAAGGCGATTTGCCATAAATAATAATTTTTTGGACAAATACAATAAAAAATGGGGAATATGGAATAGTCTTTTTATTAGACAATTTAGTTCAACCTCGGGAAATTAGGATGAGACCTACTTTAAACTATGACAGTAGTTTTAGTTTTAGGTTTTAGGTTTTAGGCTTTAAATTTTAGATCAGCTATTAGGGTTTAGCTTACTAGATCTTAGATTTAGATCTTAGAATTTTGATTGTAAACCACATCTCATTGTTTTACATAACGTTTTCTCTTTTTCGTGTCTGGATGCGACTGGTAAACTGTGAAATGTCTCAGATAATAATATGTTTATATATGTAATGACTTTTTACTTTATGTTACTCTTTGAGTTTTCTATTGTAATACCCTTTTCCCTCCCTTGTTCCCTTCTTTGTTCCCCCCCCTTTTCCTCCTTCTCTTTGTCATTATTTTGAAAATTATAATAAAAATGATTGGAAAATAAAAGCAAGAGTTTGCAACTACTTTACTTTTGGAGAAAATTCAAAACATTCATTATTCAATAGAGCCCAATAGCAAAAATCAGGTTTTGAATGAAGAATCACATTTCTTGGTAGAATCATGCAGGATTGAAATTTTTGATGGTTTTTTACTCCTCTCAACAGCCCAAACAAGTTTCTAAAAGGATGAGTTTGCAACTACTTTACTTTTGGAGAAAATTCAAAACATTCATTATTCAATAGGGCCCAAAATATCAAAAACCAGCGGTTTGAATGAACACACATTTCTTGGTAGAATCATGCAGGACTGAAATTTTTGATGTTTTTCTACTCCTCTCATGAGCCCAAACAAGTCTCTAAAAGGATGAGTTTGCAACTACTTTACTTTTGGAGAAAATTCAAAACATTCATTATTCAATAGAGCCCAATAGCAAAAACCAGCGTTTTGAATGAAGAATCACATTTCTTGGTAGAATCATGCAGGATTGAAATTTTTGATGGTTTTTTACTCCTCTCAACAGCCCAAACAAGTTTCTAAAAGGATGAGTTTGCAACATTCAAACCGCTGTTTTTTGATATTTTGGGCCCTATTGAATAATGAATGTTTTGAATTTTCTCCAAAAGTAAAGTAGTTGCAAACTCATCCTTTTAGAAACTTGTTTGGGCTGTTGAGAGGAGTAAAAAACCATCAAAAATTTCAATCCTGCATGATTCTACCAAGAAATGTGATTCTTCATTCAAAACCTGATTTTTGCTATTGGGCTCTATTGAATAATGAATGTTTTGAATTTTCTCCAAAAGTAAAGTAGTTGCAAACTCATCCTTTTAGAAACTTGTTTGGGCTGTTGAGAGGAGTAAAAAACCATCAAAAATTTCAATCCTGCATGATTCTACCAAGAAATATGATTCTTCATTCAAAACGCTGGTTTTTGCTATTGGGCTCTATTGAATAATGAATGTTTTGAATTTTCTCCAAAAGTAAAGTAGTTGCAAACTCATGCTTTTAGAGACTTGTTTGGGCTGTTGAGAGGAGTAGAAAAACATCAAAAATTTCAGTCCTGCACGATTCTACCAAGAAATGTGTGTTCATTCAAACCGCTGGTTTTTGATATTTTGGGCCCTATTGAATAATCAATGTTTTGAATTTTCTCCAAAAGTAAAGTAGTTGCAAACTCATCCTTTCAGAAACTTGTTTGGGCTGTTGAGAGTAGTAAAAACCATCAAAAATTTCAATCCTGCATGATTCTACCAAGAAATGTGATTCTTCATTCAAAACCTGATTTTTGCTATTGGGCTCTAATGAATAATGAATGTTTTGAATTTTCTCCAAAAGTAAAGTAGTTGCAAACTCATGCTTTTAGAGACTTGTTTGGGCTCATGAGAGGAGTAGAAAAACATCAAAAATTTCAGTCCTGCATGATTCTACCAAGAAATGTGATTCTTCATTCAAAACCTGATTTTTGCTATTGGGCTCTATTGAATAATGAATGTTTTGAATTTTCTCCAAAAGTAAAGTAGTTGCAAACTCATGCTTTTAGAGACTTGTTTGGGCTCATGAGAGGAGTAGAAAAACATCAAAAATTTCAGTCCTGCATGATTCTACCAAGAAATGTGTGTTCATTGAAACTGCTGGTTTTTGATAGTTTGGGCCCTATTGAATAATGAATGTTTTGAATTTTCTCCAAAAGTAAAGTAGTTGCAAACTCATCCTTTTAGAAACTTGTTTGGGCTGTTGAGAGGAGTAAAAAACCATCAAAAATTTCAATCCTGCATGATTCTACCAAGAAATGTGATTCTTCATTCAAAACGCTGGTTTTTGCTATTGGGCTCTATTGAATAATGAATGTTTTGAATTTTCTCCAAAAGTAAAGTAGTTGCAGACTCATCCTTTTAGAGACTTGTTTGGGCTCATGAGAGGAGTAGAAAAACATCAAAAATTTCAGTCCTGCACGATTCTACCAAGAAATGTGTGTTCATTCAAACCGCTGTTTTTTGATATTTTGGGCCCTATTGAATAATAAATGTTTTGAATTTTCTCCAAAAGTAAAGTAGTTGCAAACTCATCCTTTTAGAAACTTGTTTGGGCTGTTGAGAGGAGTAAAAAACCATCAAAAATTTCAATCCTGCATGATTCTACCAAGAAATATGATTCTTCATTCAAAACCTGATTTTTGCTATTGGGCTCTATTGAATAATGAATGTTTTGAATTTTCTCCAAAAGTAAAGTAGTTGCAAACTCATGCTTTTAGAAACTTGTTTGGGCTCATGAGAGGAGTAGAAAAACATCAAAAATTTCAGTCCTGCATGATTCTACCAAGAAATGTGTGTTCATTGAAACCGCTGGTTTTTGATAGTTTGGGCCCTATTGAATAATGAGTGTTTTGAATTTTCTCCAAAAGTAAAGTAGTTGCAAACTCATCCTTTTAGAAACTTGTTTGGGCTGTTGAGCGGAGTAAAAAACCATCAAAAATTTCAATCCTGCATGATTCTACCAAGAAATGTGATTCTTCATTCAAAACGCTGGTTTTTGCTATTGGGCTCTATTGAATAATGAATGTTTTGAATTTTCTCCAAAAGTAAAGTAGTTGCAAACTCATCCTTTTAGAGACTTGTTTGGTCTCATGAGAGGAGTAGAAAAACATCAAAAATTTCAGTCCTGCACGATTCTACCAAGAAATGTGTGTTCATTCAAACCGCTGGTTTTTGATATTTTGGGCCCAATTGAATAATGAATGTTTTGAATTTTCTCCAAAAGTAAAGTAGTTGCAAACTCATCCTTTTAGAAACTTGTTTGGGCTGTTGAGAGGAGTAAAAAACCATCAAAAATTTCAATCCTGCATGATTCTACCAAGAAATGTGATTCTTCATTCAAAACGCTGGTTTTTCCTATTGGGCTCTATTGAATAATGAATGTTTTGAATTTTCTCCAAAAGTAAAGTAGTTGCAAACTCATCCTTTTAGAGACTTGTTGGGGCTGATGAGAGGAGTAGAAAAACATCAAAAATTTCAGTCCTGCACGATTCTACCAAGAAATGTGTGTTCATTCAAACCGCTGGTTTTTGATATTTTGGGCCCTATTGAATAATGAATGTTTTGAATTTTCTCCAAAAGTAAAGTAGTTGCAAACTCATCCTTTTAGAAACTTGTTTGGGCTGTTGAGGGGAAAAAAAAACCATCAAAAATTTCAATCCTGCATGATTCTACCAAGAAATGTGATTCTTCATTCAAAACCTGATTTTTGCTATTGGGCTCTATTGAATAATGAATGTTTTGAATTTTCTCCAAAAGTAAAGTAGTTGCAAACTCATGCTTTTAGAGACTTGTTTGGGCTCATGAGAGGAATTCAAAACATTCATTATTCAATAGAGCCCAATAGCAAAAATCAGGTTTTGAATGAAGAATCACTTTTCTTGGTAGAATCATGCAGGATTGAAATTTTTGATGGTTTTTTACTCCTCTCAACAGCCCAAACAAGTTTCTAAAAGGATGAGTTTGCAACTACTTTACTTTTGGAGAAAATTCAAAACATTCATTATTCAATAGGGCCCAAAATATCAAAAACCAGCGGTTTGAATGAACACACATTTCTTGGTAGAATCGTGCAGGACTGAAATTTTTGATTTTTTTCTACTCCTCTCATGAGCCCAAACAAGTCTCTAAAAGGATGAGTTTGCAACTACTTTACTTTTGGAGAAAATTCAAAACATTCATTATTCAATAGAGCCCAATAGCAAAAACCAGCGTTTTGAATGAAGAATCACATTTCTTGGTAGAATCATGCAGGATTGAAATTTTTGATGGTTTTTTACTCCTCTCAACAGCCCAAACAAGTTTCTAAAAGGATGAGTTTGCAACTACTTTACTTTTGGAGAAAATTCAAAACATTCATTATTCAATAGGGCCCAAACTATCAAAAACCAGCGGTTTCAATGAACACACATTTCTTGGTAGAATCATGCAGGACTGAAATTTTTGATGTTTTTCTACTCCTCTCATGAGCCCAAACAAGTCTCTAAAAGCATGAGTTTGCAACTACTTTACTTTTGGAGAAAATTCAAAACATTCATTATTCAATAGAGCCCAATAGCAAAAATCAGGTTTTGAATGAAGAATCACATTTCTTGGTAGAATCATGGAGGATTGAAATTTTTGATGGTTTTTTACTCCTCTCAACAGCCCAAACAAGTTTCTAAAAGGATGAGTTTGCAACTACTTTACTTTTGGAGAAAATTAAAAACATTCATTATTCAATAGGGCCCAAACTATCAAAAACCAGCGGTTTCAATGAACACACATTTCTTGGTAGAATCATGCAGGACTGAAATTTTTGATGTTTTTCTACTCCTCTCATGAGCCCAAACAAGTCTCTAAAAGCATGAGTTTGCAACTACTTTACTTTTGGAGAAAATTCAAAACATTCATTATTCAATAGAGCCCAATAGCAAAAATCAGGTTTTGAATGAAGAATCACATTTCTTGGTAGAATCATGCAGGATTGAAATTTTTGATGGTTTTTTACTCCTCTCAACAGCCCAAACAAGTTTCTAAAAGGATGAGTTTGCAACTACTTTACTTTTGGAGAAAATTCAAAACATTCATTATTCAATAGGGCCCAAAATATCAAAAACCAGCGGTTTGAATGAACACACATTTCTTGGTAGAATCGTGCAGGACTGAAATTTTTGATGTTTTTCTACTCCTCTCATGAGCCCAAACAAGTCTCTAAAAGGATGAGTTTGCAACTACTTTATTTTTGGAGAAAATTCAAATCATTCATTATTCAATAGAGCCCAATAGCAAAAACCAGCGTTTTGAATGAAGAATCACATTTCTTGGTAGAATCATGCAGGATTGAAATTTTTGATGGTTTTTTACTCCTCTCAACAGCCCAAACAAGTTTCTAAAAGGATGAGTTTGCAACTACTTTACTTTTGGAGAAAATTCAAAACATTCATTATTCAATAGGGCCCAAACTATCAAAAACCAGCGGTTTCAATGAACACACATTTCTTGGTAGAATCATGCAGGACTGAAATTTTTGATGTTTTTCTACTCCTCTCATGAGCCCAAACAAGTCTCTAAAAGCATGAGTTTGCAACTACTTTACTTTTGAAGAAAATTCAAAACATTCATTATTCAATAGAGCCCAATAACAAAAATCAGGTTTTGAATGAAGAATCACATTTCTTGGTAGAATCATGCAGGATTGAAATTTTTGATGGTTTTTTACTCCTCTCAACAGCCCAAACAAGTTTCTAAAAGGATGAGTTTGCAACTACTTTACTTTTGGAGAAAATTCAAAACATTCATTATTCAATAGGGCCCAAACTATCAAAAACCAGCGGTTTCAATGAACACACATTTCTTGGTAGAATCATGCAGGACTGAAATTTTTGATGTTTTTCTACTCCTCTCATGAGCCCAAACAAGTCTCTAAAAGCATGAGTTTGCAACTACTTTACTTTTGGAGAAAATTCAAAACATTCATTATTCAATAGAGCCCAATAGCAAAAATCAGGTTTTAAATGAAGAATCACATTTCTTGGTAGAATCATGCAGGATTGAAATTTTTGATGGTTTTTTACTCCTCTCAACAGCCCAAACAAGTTTCTAAAAGGATGAGTTTGCAACTACTTTACTTTTGGAGAAAATTCAAAACATTCATTATTCAATAGGGCCCAAAATATCAAAAACCAGCGGTTTGAATGAACACACATTTCTTGGTAGAATCGTGCAGGACTGAAATTTTTGATGTTTTTCTACTCCTCTCATGAGCCCAAGCAAGTCTCTAAAAGGATGAGTTTGCAACTACTTTATTTTTGGAGAAAATTCAAATCATTCATTATTCAATAGAGCCCAATAGCAAAAACCAGCGTTTTGAATGAATAATCACATTTCTTGGTAGAATCATGCAGGATTGAAATTTTTGATGGTTTTTTACTCCTCTCAACAGCCCAAACAAGTTTCTAAAAGGATGAGTTTGCAACTACTTTACTTTTGGAGAAAATTCAAAACATTCATTATTCAATAGGGCCCAAACTATCAAAAACCAGCGGTTTCAATGAACACACATTTCTTGGTAGAATCATGCAGGACTGAAATTTTTGATGTTTTTCTACTCCTCTCATGAGCCCAAACAAGTCTCTAAAAGCATGAGTTTGCAACTACTTTACTTTTGGAGAAAATTCAAAACATTCATTATTCAATAGAGCCCAATAGCAAAAATCAGGTTTTGAATGAAGAATCACATTTCTTGGTAGAATCATGCAGGATTGAAATTTTTGTTGGTTTTTTACTCCTCTGAACAGCCCAAACAAGTTTCTAAAAGGATGAGTTTGCAACTACTTTACTTTTGGAGAAAATTCAAAACATTCATTATTCAATAGGGCCCAAAGTATCAAAAACCAGCGGTTTGAATGAACACACATTTCTTGGTAGAATCATGCAGGACTGAAATTTTTGATGTTTTTCTACTCCTCTCATGAGCCCAAACAAGTCTCTAAAAGCATGAGTTTGCAACTACTTTACTTTTGGAGAAAATTCAAAACATTCATTATTCAATAGAGCCCAATAGCAAAAATCAGGTTTTGAATGAAGAATCACATTTCTTGGTAGAATCATGCAGGATTGAAATTTTTGATGGTTTTTTACTCCTCTCAACAGCCCAAACAAGTTTCTAAAAGGATGAGTTTGCAACTACTTTACTTTTGGAGAAAATTCAAAACATTCATTATTCAATAGGGCCCAAAATATCAAAAACCAGCGGTTTGAACGAACACACATTTCTTTGTAGAATCGTGCAGGACTGAAATTTTTGATGTTTTTCTACTCCTCTCATGAGCCCAAACAAGTCTCTAAAAGGATGAGTTTGCAACTACTTTACTTTTGGAGAAAATTCAAAACATTCATTATTCAATAGAGCCCAATAGCAAAAACCAGCGTTTTGAATGAAGAATCACATTTCTTGGTAGAATCAAGCAGGATTGAAATTTTTGATGGTTTTTTACTCCTCTCAACAGCCCAAACAAGTTTCTAAAAGGATGAGTTTGCAACTACTTTACTTTTGGAGAAAATTCAAAACATTCATTATTCAATAGGGCCCAAACTATCAAAAACCAGCGGTTTCAATGAACACACATTTCTTGGTAGAATCATGCAGGACTGAAATTTTTGATGTTTTTCTACTCCTCTCATGAGCCCAAACAAGTCTCTAAAAGCATGAGTTTGCAACTACTTTACTTTTGGAGAAAATTCAAAACATTCATTATTCAATAGAGCCCAATAGCAAAAATCAGGTTTGAATGAAGAATCACATTTCTTGGTAGAATCATGCAGGATTGAAATTTTTGATGGTTTTTTACTCCTCTCAACAGCCCAAACAAGTTTCTAAAAGGATGAGTTTGCAACTACTTTACTTTTGGAGAAAATTCAAAACATTCATTATTCAATAGGGCCCAAACTATCAAAAACCAGCAGTTTGAATGAACACACATTTCTTGGTAGAATCATGCAGGACTGAAATTTTTGATGTTTTTCTACTCCTCTCATGAGCCCAAACAAGTCTCTAAAAGCATGAGTTTGGGGGGGCGTGGCCTGAGCAATGAAGGTGTGAGGACGTGTTTGCTCGGGGCTCCTGCTCAGCCACCTAATTGAGGCGACCTGGAAACGACATACAACCTTTAATCAAGAATTGATACTAATTACAAGATTCGGGAATATCCCTGGATCATTTTGACACCAAAATCTTGAAGATTGAGCTGATAATACTGAAACTGCAGCTGCTGAGGAGAGGCGGTGGTTTTTTTCCCGCGCTTTGCAGAGGAGCAGAGCTTGTGCTGATACCCGGCTCCCTCGGCTGAAGGAGAGTCCGGGGAGAAGATTTCATTATTTCTTTGCTGCCTGGCTCTGGTGGACTTGTTGCCCAGAGGTGAGGAGCTATTTTCAGAAGAGCTGAAACGGAGGAAGTAGCGGCGCCTTTGATATTAATACCTGCCGCGGTTTTTGGGCTGCTGCGGCTGACTGCGGCTTTGGATCACGAGGGAGCCTGCTTGTCAAGATCCAGGAGCTCCCCCTGAAAAGAATAAGACCAGGCACGCCAAGATCTGAGAAGAATTGGGGGAGTTCTTAGCAAAAATCCTTGGCGGTGAGGAGAGCTGCAGGAGCAGGGACTTGATTGACAGCTGCTGCATACCGAGGCCCGCTGCGGCCCTGTAGACACGCCGGAGTTTTTGGCCTGCTGCAACTACCTACCATTCTGGATCAAGGGGCAGCCTGTTTGTCATGACTCAGAAGAGCCCCCTGAAGAGAATAAGACCGGGCACGCCTGGATTGGACAAGAATTGAGGGAGTTCTTCGCTGAAATCCTCGGCGGTGAGGAGAACTACAGGAGCCGGTGGAGCCACAGCTTTGAGGAGGACTGAGGCAGAAGGTGGGAGCTCGCGGAGACCGAGGGGCAGATCGGCACCCTATTACTAAATATTGGTGAGAGGCAGGAGGGGATTCCTGGACGTGGAGCTTTGTGGGGGTGACAGTGGCTGCCGAAATTCTTACCCGCCGCGGTTTTCTGATTGCCGCGCACCCTTGCAGAGCCGGATTAATAGAAGACCGGTTCAGTAAGATCCAGGGGACCCCCCTGGATAATTGAAGACCAGGATCGCCGAGCTCCAACAAGGATCCGGGGAGATATAAGGTAATCCTTGGTGGGATCAAGAAGCAGGAGCCGGAGCAGGAACACAGCTGTCAGCTGCGGTCGGGTGTTCAGATCCGCCGCAGTTTTTAGGACTCTGCGTCTTCATATATACAGTTTTCTTTGAGGACCCTTTTCTTTAGGATTCGGGAGGTCCCACCGAGTGGCTGGATACCGGGCACGCTGGTAATTAAAAGAATTGGAGATTTCCCTGTATAAAATCATTGGCGGTGCAGGGGAAAGCAGGAGCTTGATTGACATCTGGGGCCAGGAACTTAGATTCATTGCAGCTTTTTTTTTAAATAGTTGTGTAAACCTGCGTATTTAGATCTGTGGGTATCCTGGTTGGGGAGGCTTGGGTAGATTATAATAATACATTTCTGGCAAGACAAGATATAGTTACAATAGCGGTTTAAAGGTGTTGATACGCATATCTTGAATTGTTTTTAATCTACTTTGGGGCTGATATTACAAAGGGTGAATCTTTGATGTTCACTGTTTATATTCTTATAGTTTATACTTATTTTATAGAGAAATTGTATCTAAGACGGAGTTAAAATATTTATATAATAATTATTTAATATAAGTGAAATTGACACCCTACATCCTAAGCTAATTTAATTGTCAAGATGGAGGGTGGGGGGACTAAATTTAAACCACTTTTTAAGGTTAATGAATCCTCAAATAAAAATCTAAAGGGGAAACATCCCCCAAATAGGCTGCACAATAAGCCCTCTGAGGATTAACACCCTCTGAGCCCTAATCTGCTAAGTCCCATCAAATCAAGGTCCCCATTGAAGAGAGATACGCAGGCTAGTCGGACATCCGCGACATCTTCATATAAACCTTCTCAAATAGAGGTAGAGGGCAAGGGCTCAGTTTCTGATCCCCATAATCCCCTTATGCAAAAGCAGACCGACTCTGAAGTAATGGACACATCTAAGTCTGTTATAAGGAAAGGCCCTAATTCAAGAGACGCTGATAAGAAATCAATCACAGCTGAATCTGAGGATAACTCAGATTACTCTTCGCCTGATAGCAGCCCTAATAGACAACCTTCTAAAAAAGAGCGTTCTTCATCCCCACATGCTCCAAGACAAGGGTTCGCCCCTATTGATCCGGATGAACTCTTGGCTTCTGAGAAGGGAGTGACGGAGGGTTTTATGGCTAGATTCTGTAAAATGTTTAATGAATCTATTGCTCTAGGCTTCGAATCTCAGAACAAGACACTAAACGAAATAAGTAAAAATTTCTCCCAAAGATTAGAAAAGAGCGAGAATAGGATTTTGGTAGTTGAGAATAAAACAGACACCTTGTTTAAACAAAATTCTCAATTAAAAACGGAAGTGCAGACACTAAAAACTAAATTAATGGATTTGGAGGATAGGAGCAGGAGGAGCAACCTCAAAATAAGAGGTATCCCAGAGAATGTCATGCAAGATGAGCTCTCAAATTATGCAAAGGCCATTTTCAAAAAAGCTCTGCCCGACCTACCAAATTCTGAGTTTAGGATCGATAGAATCCACCGCATTCCTCGTCCGAGGAGCCTGCCTACTTACAAGCCAAGGGACACTATCTTACATATGCACTATTACGAAACCAAAGAAAAAATCTTATCTTATATTAGGGATAAAGGTAACTTTCCAGATCCCTACGCCAATATAAGAATTTTTGGAGACTTCTCTAAAGCAACCATGGACTTCAGGAAGTCTTTCAGAGAAGTTAACGCAAGCATAAAAGATCTTGGGTTGTCGTATAGGTGGGGTTTCCCGGCTAAACTTCTGGTCTGGTATAAGGGGAAGACCATCCCCTTTTTCTCACCGGAGGAAGCTATGCTCTTCGTTCAGTCTTTTCAGGAGGGTATCGGTTGAATTTACATATGAGTTTAAGGTTTTCCAAAATATTTGTGATCTTTAAATAAGAGAAATTATTAGGAATAATGGGTGGTTGAGTGGGAGTTTAACCACTTTTTTATTTTCTCCCCAAACTAGGTGAGAATCCTTCTTGCTTTGATTCCTCCAGGAGAACTCATTTGAGTTCATGTTTGTAGTTTATATATATTTAGTATATACATATTGTAGCTTTTTTTTTTTTTTTTAGTGTGTTTAAGGTCTTAGTCCTTCTCTCTGTAAGTTTAGAAAGAGTCTCGTCTGTATATACAGTATACTTTAATCTTCTTGAAATATGAAACTAAGGTTTTTTTCATTTAACGTTAGGGGTCTAAATATCCCCTATAAGAGACATATGCTCTGGAAAGAAATTGAACATAGTAAAGCAGACATCGTTTGTCTGCAGGAGGTTAAATTTGCTAAAAATAATCATCCATATTTTCAAAATAAGAGGTTTCCATTTGTGTTCCAATCCCTTAAAGAAAATAAGAAAGCAGGAGTTATTACGCTTATTAAAAATAATATCCAATTTGAACTAATACAAGAAATAGTTGATACGCAAGGGAGGTACCATATCCTCGTCTGTCAATTAAACCATGAACCTTGCACAATAATTAATGTTTATGCCCCAAATAAAAAGATCTTATCGTACTTGAACAGATTAATGGACAAAATCAATGCAGTCAAGAAAGGAATGCTTATATTTGCTGGAGATTTCAATATAGTCCCGGATAGTAAAATGGACTCTTCGTCCTTAGTTCGCCACAAAGCGCCGTCACTCGGTAATTGGTTACTTTCTAACAAACTTTTTGACATCTACCGTTGTTTAAATACTACCTCACGTGAATATACACATTATTCAGATACACACAACACATCAGCAAGAATAGACTTAATATTGACAGATGTCTTTGCCATTTCCAAGTTTAGAAGTATCAGCATTTTAGGGAAATCTATCTCAGATCATGTCCCAGTAGTAGCGGAATTTAATTTGGGATTTCACTCGACAAATACGTTCCTTTGGAAAGCTAATTCTACCCTTTTTAGGATTCCTGAGTATGAAGCAATAATCTCAGATACAATCTCTGAATATTTTAGAAATAATGATCTTGCTGACATGGATCCATTTGTCGTTTGGAATGCCCATAAGGCGGTTTTACGGGGATGCTTGATCCAACTTTCATCCAGATTCAAGAAAATTAATAGACAAAGAATCATAACCCTACAGTCCCAAATAAAATTAAAAGAAGATTTTCAAAATAATCTCTCAGTCCCATCACCAGATATCCAATCTGAACTCTTGACCTTGAGACAAGATCTGAGGTCTGCAATTATATCCGAATACGACGCGGTTATTAGAAACTCAAAATTTAATTTTTACTCTTCTGTTAATAAACCTACCGCTTTTATGATGAAAAAACTTAAACAAGAAAGAATTAACAGGAGAATAAATAAGATTAAAACTGATAAGGGAGAGATCAGGACTCATCCTTCAGACATTGCGAACGAGTTTGCAGATTTTTTTCAGGGACTATACAATTTGGCTTTAGAGTCGGATATACCACAACCTAATGATAATTCAATAAAGATGTTCTTAGACAAGCTAGCTCTTCCCAAGATTGATTCCCTAGAATTGGATCATATTAACAGACCTATCTCCGCAGAAGAAATACATGTCGCAATTAATAAGCTTAAAATTAAGAAATCACCGGGGCCCGATGGATTTATAAATGAATATTATAAAACCTTTCATCAAATTTTGATTCCCCAATTGGAGAGGATATTCAATGTGGCTTCTTGTCAGGGCTCTTTTCCGGCAGAAATGCTAGAAGCTACTATCGTTATGATACCGAAGGAGAAAGGAGACCCTGATAAGGTTCAAGGCTACAGGCCAATATCTCTCATAAACGGGGACGTTAAACTATATTCTAAAATTTGGGCCGAAAGACTTAAAAGGATTCTTCCCTCCCTGGTTAAGGACGATCAGATCGGCTTTGTTGAAGGTCGTCAGGCATCTGATGGGACCAGAAGGATTTTGAATATAATTAATGCTACAAAACTTTCTATAGATCCTTTAGTACTGGTAACGTTGGATGCCGAAAAGGCCTTTGATAGGCTGGATTGGAGTTATTTAAAAGGAACGCTTTTGAAGTTTGGATTCAATGATAAATTCTTGTCCTCAATTTTTGCCTTATATTCAGATCCTTGTGCAAAGATTTACACAAATAACCATCTGTCTAGGAAATTTCCAATATCGAATGGCACAAGACAGGGGTGCCCACTTTCACCACTACTATTTGTTCTAGCAATGGAACCCTTTGCACAAAAAATAAGATCCAACCCAAACATCCACGGCCCTGAAATTTCACAGCGATCATTTAAAATCGGTCTGTTTGCAGACGATATAGTGCTCACGCTATTAGATCCAGAGATTTCCATTAGAGCACTAGTTTTAGACTTAGAACTGTTTGCATATGTATCCTATTTTAAAGTGAACCAATCAAAATCTAAGATTCTTTTTTTTAACTTACAAGATCAGGAAGTGGAACAGCTGAAGTCTCTTACAAAGTTTTCCTGCACAGAAGAAGTTGGTTATTTGGGGCTGGTACTGACAAATAAAATCGAATCAGTTATTTCAATTAACCTTAATAATCTAATACAGAATATTACCAAAGACTTAGCAAATTTTAAACGTATTAACCTATCCTTATTTGGGAAGGTCTTGGTAATCAAATCTTTTGTTTTACCTAAAATACTCTATTTGTTTAGAACCCTCCCTACTTGCATCCCCTCTACCCAACTAACCAAAATTCAAAATTTAATAAACTCCTTTATTTGGGACAATAAAAAGCCAAGAGTGGCGTTGAGCGTTTTATATAAGAGCAAGAAAAACGGGGGTTTGGGCCTTCCAAACGTCACAGCGTATTACCAGGCCACATTGATTAAGGCTAGCGGATATTGGTTCAAACAGATTGTATCTCCCGCATGGGTTGTCTTAGAGGAAAGCCAAAGTGAAAGTAACCTACTCTGTAATACTTTTTACAATAACATTATTGGTTCTCGGCCTAGGTTACCATCACATCCTATTTTTCAGGCAATACTTCTGGCCTGGAAAAGCTTCGTAAGACCGAGGAAAAATTGGAATAAATTGAGACAACTGTATAATGTTCCGCTAGTTTTGATCTCAGTTATCTACAAATTCTCAATTCCAGAAATTTGGACCACGTGTAATATCAAAAAAATGGGAGATTTGTATAATGGAGATTTTCTTACCTTCAGCGAAATTAGAGTAAAGTTTAATCTTCCTTCATCAGAATTTTTTTTTTACACCATCTTAAAAGATTACATTAAAAAATTCCTCCAAACTAAACCATTGAATTGGGATATTTTGACTCTCTTTTTGGGAAACATAGAGAAAAAAAGCGTATGGAACTTAAAAAATATATATACAATTTTTAACGGAGACTCAGAAATACTGAAAAATGTTTATATGAAACAATGGGAGTCTGAATTAAATATTTCCCCCTCATTAGAACAATGGCAAGATGCTTTTAAATTTTCTCAGGCCTCAACAATTTCGATGATGTTACAAGAATCATATTATAAAATATTGGTGAGGTGGTATTATACTCCATCGAGGTTTTTCTTTATAAACCAAGATAACTCAAATTTGTGTTGGAGGGAATGTGGGAAAGTTGGGAATTTGTACCACATATTTTGGGGTTGCCCAAAAATAAAGACCTTATGGAGCGAAGTTTCTGCCCACATAAATACATTTTTAGGCAGGAACCTAGTTATTTCTCCTAGCATGGCGCTGCTTTTTTTGGGAATGGAACACTTGGATCTCTCAACCACTTTCATGATAGCCCACATCCTATTGGTGGTTAAAAATTCTTTAGCAGCAAATTGGAGGAAAACTGTTCCTCCAAAATTTGAAGACATAATCCACAACCTTAAAGTACATAGTGCATTAGAAAGGCGATTTGCCATAAATAATAATTTTTTGGACAAATACAATAAAAAATGGGGAATATGGAATAGTCTTTTTATTAGACAATTTAGTTCAACCTCGGGAAATTAGGATGAGACCTACTTTAAACTATGACAGTAGTTTTAGTTTTAGGTTTTAGGTTTTAGGCTTTAAATTTTAGATCAGCTATTAGGGTTTAGCTTACTAGATCTTAGATTTAGATCTTAGAATTTTGATTGTAAACCACATCTCATTGTTTTACATAACGTTTTCTCTTTTTCGTGTCTGGATGCGACTGGTAAACTGTGAAATGTCTCAGATAATACTATGTTTATATATGTAATGACTTTTTACTTTATGTTACTCTTTGAGTTTTCTATTGTAATACCCTTTTCCTTCCCTTGTTCCCTTCTTTGTTCCCCCCCTTTTCCTCCTTCTCTTTGTCATTATTTTGAAAATTATAATAAAAATGATTGGAAAATAAAAGCAAGAGTTTGCAACTACTTTACTTTTGGAGAAAATTCAAAACATTCATTATTCAATAGAGCCCAATAGCAAAAATCAGGTTTTGAATGAAGAATCACATTTCTTGGTAGAATCATGCAGGATTGAAATTTTTGATGGTTTTTTACTCCTCTCAACAGCCCAAACAAGTTTCTAAAAGGATGAGTTTGCAACTACTTTACTTTTGGAGAAAATTCAAAACATTCATTATTCAATAGGGCCCAAACTATCAAAAACCAGCGGTTTCAATGAACACACATTTCTTGGTAGAATCATGCAGGACTGAAATTTTTGATGTTTTTCTACTCCTCTCATGAGCCCAAACAAGTCTCTAAAAGCATGAGTTTGCAACTACTTTACTTTTGGAGAAAATTCAAAACATTCATTATTCAATAGAGCCCAATAGCAAAAATCAGGTTTGAATGAAGAATCACATTTCTTGGTAGAATCATGCAGGATTGAAATTTTTGATGGTTTTTTACTCCTCTCAACAGCCCAAACAAGTTTCTAAAAGGATGAGTTTGCAACTACTTTACTTTTGGAGAAAATTCAAAACATTCATTATTCAATAGGGCCCAAACTATCAAAAACCAGCGGTTTGAATGAACACACATTTCTTGGTAGAATCATGCAGGACTGAAATTTTTGATGTTTTTCTACTCCTCTCATGAGCCCAAACAAGTCTCTAAAAGCATGAGTTTGGGGGGGCGTGGCCTGAGCAATGAAGGTGTGAGGACGTGTTTGCTCGGGGCTCCTGCTCAGCCACCTAATTGAGGCGACCTGGAAACGACATACAACCTTTAATCAAGAATTGATACTAATTACAAGATTCGGGAATATCCCTGGATCATTTTGACACCAAAATCTTGAAGATTGAGCTGATAATACTGAAACTGCAGCTGCTGAGGAGAGGCGGTGTTTTTTTTCCCGCGCTTTGCAGAGGAGCAGAGCTTGTGCTGATACCCGGCTCCCTCGGCTGAAGGAGAGTCCGGGGAGAAGATTTCATTATTTCTTTGCTGCCTGGCTCTGGTGGACTTGTTGCCCAGAGGTGAGGAGCTATTTTCAGAAGAGCTGAAACGGAGGAAGTAGCGGCGCCTTTGATATTAATACCCGCCGCGGTTTTTGGGCTGCTGCGGCTGACTGCGGCTTTGGATCACGAGGAAGCCTGCTTGTCAAGATCCAGGAGCTCCCCCTGAAAAGAATAAGACCAGGCACGCCAAGATCTGAGAAGAATTGGGGGAGTTCTTAGCAAAAATCCTTGGCGGTGAGGAGAGCTGCAGGAGCAGGGACTTGATTGACAGCTGCTGCATACCGAGGCCCGCTGCGGCCCTGTAGACACGCCGGAGTTTTTGGCCTGCTGCAACTACCTACCATTCTGGATCAAGGGGCAGCCTGTTTGTCATGACTCAGGAGCGCCCCCTGAAGAGAATAAGACCGGGCACGCCTGGATTGGACAAGAATTGAGGGAGTTCTTCGCTGAAATCCTCGGCGGTGAGGAGAACTACAGGAGCCGGTGGAGCCACAGCTTTGAGGAGGACTGAGGCAGAAGGTGGGAGCTCGCGGAGACCGAGGGGCAGATCGGCACCCTATTACTAAATATTGGTGAGAGGCAGGAGGGGATTCCTGGACGTGGAGCTTTGTGGGGGTGACAGTGGCTGCCGAAATTCTTACCCGCCGCGGTTTTCTGATTGCCGCGCACCCTTGCAGAGCCGGATTAATAGAAGACCGGTTCAGTAAGATCCAGGGGACCCCCCTGGATAATTGAAGACCAGGATCGCCGAGCTCCAACAAGGATCCGGGGAGATATAAGGTAATCCTTGGTGGGATCAAGAAGCAGGAGCCGGAGCAGGAACACAGCTGTCAGCTGCGGTCGGGTGTTCAGATCCGCCGCAGTTTTTAGGACTCTGCGTCTTCATATATACAGTTTTCTTTGAGGACCCTTTTCTTTAGGATTCGGGAGGTCCCACCGAGTGGCTGGATACCGGGCACGCTGGTAATTAAAAGAATTGGAGATTTCCCTGTATAAAATCATTGGCGGTGCAGGGGAAAGCAGGAGCTTGATTGACATCTGGGGCCAGGAACTTAGATTCATTGCAGCTTTTTTTTTAAATAGTTGTGTAAACCTGCGTATTTAGATCTGTGGGTATCCTGGTTGGGGAGGCTTGGGTAGATTATAATAATACATTTCTGGCAAGACAAGATATAGTTACAATAGCGGTTTAAAGGTGTTGATACGCATATCTTGAATTGTTTTTAATCTACTTTGGGGCTGATATTACAAAGGGTGAATCTTTGATGTTCACTGTTTATATTCTTATAGTTTATACTTATTTTATAGAGAAATTGTATCTAAGACGGAGTTAAAATATTTATATAATAATTATTTAATATAAGTGAAATTGACACCCTACATCCTAAGCTAATTTAATTGTCAAGATGGAGGGTGGGGGGACTAAATTTAAACCACTTTTTAAGGTTAATGAATCCTCAAATAAAAATCTAAAGGGGAAACATCCCCCAAATAGGCTGCACAATAAGCCCTCTGAGGATTCCCCTAATCTGCTAAGTCCCATCAAATCAAGGTCCCCATTGAAGAGGGATACGCAGGCTAGTCGGACATCCGCGACATCTTCATATAAACCTTCTCAAATAGAGGTAGAGGGCAAGGGCTCAGTTTCTGATCCCCATAATCCCCTTATGCAAAAGCAGACCGACTCTGAAGTAATGGACACATCTAAGTCTGTTATAAGGAAAGGCCCTAATTCAAGAGACGCTGATAAGAAATCAATCACAGCTGAATCTGAGGATAACTCAGATTACTCTTCGCCTGATAGCAGCCCTAATAGACAACCTTCTAAAAAAGAGCGTTCTTCATCCCCACATGCTCCAAGACAAGGGTTCGCCCCTATTGATCCGGATGAACTCTTGGCTTCTGAGAAGGGAGTGACGGAGGGTTTTATGGCTAGATTCTGTAAAATGTTTAATGAATCTATTGCTCTAGGCTTCGAATCTCAGAACAAGACACTAAACGAAATAAGTAAAAATTTCTCCCAAAGATTAGAAAAGAGCGAGAATAGGATTTTGGTAGTTGAGAATAAAACAGACACCTTGTTTAAACAAAATTCTCAATTAAAAACGGAAGTGCAGACACTAAAAACTAAATTAATGGATTTGGAGGATAGGAGCAGGAGGAGCAACCTCAAAATAAGAGGTATCCCAGAGAATGTCATGCAAGATGAGCTCTCAAATTATGCAAAGGCCATTTTCAAAAAAGCTCTGCCCGACCTACCAAATTCTGAGTTTAGGATCGATAGAATCCACCGCATTCCTCGTCCGAGGAGCCTGCCTACTTACAAGCCAAGGGACACTATCTTACATATGCACTATTACGAAACCAAAGAAAAAATCTTATCTTATATTAGGGATAAAGGTAACTTTCCAGATCCCTACGCCAATATAAGAATTTTTGGAGACTTCTCTAAAGCAACCATGGACTTCAGGAAGTCTTTCAGAGAAGTTAACGCAAGCATAAAAGATCTTGGGTTGTCGTATAGGTGGGGTTTCCCGGCTAAACTTCTGGTCTGGTATAAGGGGAAGACCATCCCCTTTTTCTCACCGGAGGAAGCTATGCTCTTCGTTCAGTCTTTTCAGGAGGGTATCGGTTGAATTTACATATGAGTTTAAGGTTTTCCAAAATATTTGTGATCTTTAAATAAGAGAAATTATTAGGAATAATGGGTGGTTGAGTGGGAGTTTAACCACTTTTTTATTTTCTCCCCAAACTAGGTGAGAATCCTTCTTGCTTTGATTCCTCCAGGAGAACTCATTTGAGTTCATGTTTGTAGTTTATATATATTTAGTATATACATATTGTAGCTTTTTTTTTTTTTTTTTAGTGTGTTTAAGGTCTTAGTCCTTCTCTCTGTAAGTTTAGAAAGAGTCTCGTCTGTATATACAGTATACTTTAATCTTCTTGAAATATGAAACTAAGGTTTTTTTCATTTAACGTTAGGGGTCTAAATATCCCCTATAAGAGACATATGCTCTGGAAAGAAATTGAACATAGTAAAGCAGACATCGTTTGTCTGCAGGAGGTTAAATTTGCTAAAAATAATCATCCATATTTTCAAAATAAGAGGTTTCCATTTGTGTTCCAATCCCTTAAAGAAAATAAGAAAGCAGGAGTTATTACGCTTATTAAAAATAATATCCAATTTGAACTAATACAAGAAATAGTTGATACGCAAGGGAGGTACCATATCCTCGTCTGTCAATTAAACCATGAACCTTGCACAATAATTAATGTTTATGCCCCAAATAAAAAGATCTTATCGTACTTGAACAGATTAATGGACAAAATCAATGCAGTCAAGAAAGGAATGCTTATATTTGCTGGAGATTTCAATATAGTCCCGGATAGTAAAATGGACTCTTCGTCCTTAGTTCGCCACAAAGCGCCGTCACTCGGTAATTGGTTACTTTCTAACGAACTTTTTGACATCTACCGTTGTTTAAATACTACCTCACGTGAATATACACATTATTCAGATACACACAACACATCAGCAAGAATAGACTTAATATTGACAGATGTCTTTGCCATTTCCAAGTTTAGAAGTATCAGCATTTTAGGGAAATCTATCTCAGATCATGTCCCAGTAGTAGCGGAATTTAATTTGGGATCTCACTCGACAAATACGTTCCTTTGGAAAGCTAATTCTACCCTTTTTAGGATTCCTGAGTATGAAGCAATAATCTCAGATACAATCTCTGAATATTTTAGAAATAATGATCTTGCTGACATGGATCCATTTGTCGTTTGGAATGCCCATAAGGCGGTTTTACGGGGATGCTTGATCCAACTTTCATCCAGATTCAAGAAAATTAATAGACAAAGAATCATAACCCTACAGTCCCAAATAAAATTAAAAGAAGATTTTCAAAATAATCTCTCAGTCCCATCACCAGATATCCAATCTGAACTCTTGACCTTGAGACAAGATCTGAGGTCTGCAATTATATCCGAATACGACGCGGTTATTAGAAACTCAAAATTTAATTTTTACTCTTCTGTTAATAAACCTACCGCTTTTATGATGAAAAAACTTAAACAAGAAAGAATTAACAGGAGAATAAATAAGATTAAAACTGATAAGGGAGAGATCAGGACTCATCCTTCAGACATTGCGAACGAGTTTGCAGATTTTTTTCAGGGACTATACAATTTGGCTTTAGAGTCGGATATACCACAACCTAATGATAATTCAATAAAGATGTTCTTAGACAAGCTAGCTCTTCCCAAGATTGATTCCCTAGAATTGGATCATATTAACAGACCTATCTCCGCAGAAGAAATACATGTCGCAATTAATAAGCTTAAAATTAAGAAATCACCGGGGCCCGATGGATTTATAAATGAATATTATAAAACCTTTCATCAAATTTTGATTCCCCAATTGGAGAGGATATTCAATGTGGCTTCTTGTCAGGGCTCTTTTCCGGCAGAAATGCTAGAAGCTACTATCGTTATGATACCGAAGGAGAAAGGAGACCCTGATAAGGTTCAAAGCTACAGGCCAATATCTCTCATAAACGGGGACGTTAAACTATATTCTAAAATTTGGGCCGAAAGACTTAAAAGGATTCTTCCCTCCCTGGTTAAGGACGATCAGATCGGCTTTGTTGAAGGTCGTCAGGCATCTGATGGGACCAGAAGGATTTTGAATATAATTAATGCTACAAAACTTTCTATAGATCCTTTAGTACTGGTAACGTTGGATGCCGAAAAGGCCTTTGATAGGCTGGATTGGAGTTATTTAAAAGGAACGCTTTTGAAGTTTGGATTCAATGATAAATTCTTGTCCTCAATTTTTGCCTTATATTCAGATCCTTGTGCAAAGATTTACACAAATAACCATCTGTCTAGGAAATTTCCAATATCGAATGGCACAAGACAGGGGTGCCCACTTTCACCACTACTATTTGTTCTAGCAATGGAACCCTTTGCACAAAAAATAAGATCCAACCCAAACATCCACGGCCCTGAAATTTCACAGCGATCATTTAAAATCGGTCTGTTTGCAGACGATATAGTGCTCACGCTATTAGATCCAGAGATTTCCATTAGAGCACTAGTTTTAGACTTAGAACTGTTTGCATATGTATCCTATTTTAAAGTGAACCAATCAAAATCTAAGATTCTTTTTTTTAACTTACAAGATCAGGAAGTGGAACAGCTGAAGTCTCTTACAAAGTTTTCCTGCACAGAAGAAGTTGGTTATTTGGGGCTGGTACTGACAAATAAAATCGAATCAGTTATTTCAATTAACCTTAATAATCTAATACAGAATATTACCAAAGACTTAGCAAATTTTAAACGTATTAACCTATCCTTATTTGGGAAGGTCTTGGTAATCAAATCTTTTGTTTTACCTAAAATACTCTATTTGTTTAGAACCCTCCCTACTTGCATCCCCTCTACCCAACTAACCAAAATTCAAAATTTAATAAACTCCTTTATTTGGGACAATAAAAAGCCAAGAGTGGCATTGAGCATTTTATATAAGAGCAAGAAAAACGGGGGTTTGGGCCTTCCAAACGTCACAGCGTATTACCAGGCCACATTGATTAAGGCTAGCGGATATTGGTTCAAACAGATTGTATCTCCCGCATGGGTTGTCTTAGAGGAAAGCCAAAGTGAAAATAACCTACTCTGTAATACTTTTTACAATAACATTATTGGTTCTCGGCCTAGGTTACCATCACATCCTATTTTTCAGGCAATACTTCTGGCCTGGAAAAGCTTCGTAAGACCGAGGAAAAATTGGAATAAATTGAGACAACTGTATAATGTTCCGCTAGTTTTGATCTCAGTTATCTACAAATTCTCAATTCCAGAAATTTGGACCACGTGTAATATCAAAAAAATGGGAGATTTGTATAATGGAGATTTTCTTACCTTCAGCGAAATTAGAGTAAAGTTTAATCTTCCTTCATCAGAATTTTTTTTTTACACCATCTTAAAAGATTACATTAAAAAATTCCTCCAAACTAAACCATTGAATTGGGATATTTTGACTCTCTTTTTGGGAAACATAGAGAAAAAAAGCGTATGGAACTTAAAAAATATATATACAATTTTTAACGGAGACTCAGAAATACTGAAAAATGTTTATATGAAACAATGGGAGTCTGAATTAAATATTTCCCCCTCATTAGAACAATGGCAAGATGCTTTTAAATTTTCTCAGGCCTCAACAATTTCGATGATGTTACAAGAATCATATTATAAAATATTGGTGAGGTGGTATTATACTCCATCGAGGTTTTTCTTTATAAACCAAGATAACTCAAATTTGTGTTGGAGGGAATGTGGGAAAGTTGGGAATTTGTACCACATATTTTGGGGTTGCCCAAAAATAAAGACCTTATGGAGCGAAGTTTCTGCCCACATACTGTTAATACATTTTTAGGCAGGAACCTAGTTATTTCTCCTAGCATGGCGCTGCTTTTTTTGGGAATGGAACACTTGGATCTCTCAACCACTTTCATGATAGCCCACATCCTATTGGTGGTTAAAAATTCTTTAGCAGCAAATTGGAGGAAAACTGTTCCTCCAAAATTTGAAGACATAATCCACAACCTTAAAGTACATAGTGCATTAGAAAGGCGATTTGCCATAAATAATAATTTTTTGGACAAATACAATAAAAAATGGGGAATATGGAATAGTCTTTTTATTAGACAATTTAGTTCAACCTCGGGAAATTAGGATGAGACCTACTTTAAACTATGACAGTAGTTTTAGTTTTAGGTTTTAGGTTTTAGGCTTTAAATTTTAGATCAGCTATTAGGGTTTAGCTTACTAGATCTTAGATTTAGATCTTAGAATTTTGATTGTAAACCACATCTCATTGTTTTACATAACGTTTTCTCTTTTTCGTGTCTGGATGCGACTGGTAAACTGTGAAATGTCTCAGATAATACAATGTTTATATATGTAATGACTTTTTACTTTATGTTACTCTTTGAGTTTTCTATTGTAATACCCTTTTCCTTCCCTTGTTCCCTTCTTTGTTCCCCCCCCTTTTCCTCCTTCTCTTTGTCATTATTTTGAAAATTATAATAAAAATGATTGGAAAATAAAAGCAAGAGTTTGCAACTACTTTACTTTTGGAGAAAATTCAAAACATTCATTATTCAATAGAGCCCAATAGCAAAAATCAGGTTTTGAATGAAGAATCACATTTCTTGGTAGAATCATGCAGGATTGAAATTTTTGATGGTTTTTTACTCCTCTCAACAGCCCAAACAAGTTTCTAAAAGGATGAGTTTGCAACTACTTTACTTTTGGAGAAAATTCAAAACATTCATTATTCAATAGGGCCCAAAATATCAAAAACCAGCGGTTTGAATGAACACACATTTCTTGGTAGAATCGTGCAGGACTGAAATTTTTGATGTTTTTCTACTCCTCTCATGAGCCCAAACAAGTCTCTAAAAGGATGAGTTTGCAACTACTTTACTTTTGGAGAAAATTCAAAACATTCATTATTCAATAGAGCCCAATAGCAAAAACCAGCGTTTTGAATGAAGAATCACATTTCTTGGTAGAATCATGCAGGATTGAAATTTTTGATGGTTTTTTACTCCTCTCAACAGCCCAAACAAGTTTCTAAAAGGATGAGTTTGCAACTACTTTACTTTTGGAGAAAATTCAAAACATTCATTATTCAATAGGGCCCAAACTATCAAAAACCAGCGGTTTGAATGAACACACATTTCTTGGTAGAATCATGCAGGACTGAAATTTTTGATGTTTTTCTACTCCTCTCATGAGCCCAAACAAGTCTCTAAAAGCATGAGTTTGCAACTACTTTACTTTTGGAGAAAATTCAAAACATTCATTACTCAAAAGAGCCCAATAGCAAAAACCAGCGTTTTGAATGAAGAATCACATTTCTTGGTAGAATCATGCAGGATTGAAATTTTTCATGGTTTTTTACTCCTCTCAACAGCCCAAACAAGTTTCTAAAAGGATGAATTTGCAACTACTTTACTTTTGGAGAAAATTCAAAACATTCATTATTCAATAGGGCCCAAACTATCAAAAACCAGCGGTTTCAATGAACACACATTTCTTGGTAGAATCATGCAGGACTGAAATTTTTGATGTTTTTCTACTCCTCTCATGAGCCCAAACAAGTCTCTAAAAGCATGAGTTTGCAACTACTTTACTTTTGGAGAAAATTCAAAACATTCATTATTCAATAGAGCCCAATAGCAAAAATCAGGTTTTGAATGAAGAATCACATTTCTTGGTAGAATCATGCAGGATTGAAATTTTTGATGGTTTTTTACTCCTCTCAACAGCCCAAACAAGTTTCTAAAAGGATGAGTTTGCAACTACTTTACTTTTGGAGAAAATTCAAAACATTCATTATTCAATAGAGCCCAATAGCAAAAATCAGGTTTTGAATGAAGAATCACATTTCTTGGTAAAATCATGCAGGATTGAAATTTTTGATGGTTTTTTACTCCTCTCAACAGCCCAAACAAGTTTCTAAAAGGATGAGTTTGCAACTACTTTACTTTTGGAGAAAATTCAAAACATTCATTATTCAATAGGGCCCAAACTATCAAAAACCAGCGGTTTCAATGAACACACATTTCTTGGTAGAATCATGCAGGACTGAAATTTTTGATGTTTTTCTACTCCTCTCATGAGCCCAAACAAGTCTCTAAAAGCATGAGTTTGCAACTACTTTACTTTTGGAGAAAATTCAAAACATTCACTATTCAATAGAGCCCAATAGCAAAAATCAGGTTTTGAATGAAGAATCACATTTCTTGGTAGAATCATGCAGGATTGAAATTTTTGATGGTTTTTTACTCCTCTCAACAGCCCAAACAAGTTTCTAAAAGGATGAGTTTGCAACTACTTTACTTTTGGAGAAAATTCAAAACATTCATTATTCAATAGGGCCCAAACTATCAAAAACCAGCGGTTTCAATGAACACACATTTCTTGGTAGAATCATGCAGGACTGAAATTTTTGATGTTTTTCTACTCCTCTCATGAGCCCAAACAAGTCTCTAAAAGCATGAGTTTGCAACTACTTTACTTTTGGAGAAAATTCAAAACATTCATTATTCAATAGAGCCCAATAGCAAAAATCAGGTTTTGAATGAAGAATCACATTTCTTGGTAAAATCATGCAGGATTGAAATTTTTGATGGTTTTTTACTCCTCTCAACAGCCCAAACAAGTTTCTAAAAGGATGAGTTTGCAACTACTTTACTTTTGGAGAAAATTCAAAACATTCATTATTCAATAGGGCCCAAACTATCAAAAACCAGCGGTTTCAATGAACACACATTTCTTGGTAGAATCATGCAGGACTGAAATTTTTGATGTTTTTCTACTCCTCTCATGAGCCCAAACAAGTCTCTAAAAGCATGAGTTTGCAATTACTTTACTTTTGGAGAAAATTCAAAACATTCACTATTCAATAAAGCCCAATAGCAAAAAACAGGTTTTGAATGAAGAATCACATTTCTTGGTAAAATCATGCAGGATTGAAATTTTTGATGGTTTTTTACTCCTCTCAACAGCCCAAACAAGTTTCTAAAAGGATGAGTTTGCAACTACTTTACTTTTGGAGAAAATTCAAAACATTCATTATTCAATAGGGCCCAAACTATCAAAAACCAGCGGTTTCAATGAACACACATTTCTTGGTAGAATCATGCAGGACTGAAATTTTTGATGTTTTTCTACTCCTCTCATGAGCCCAAACAAGTCTCTAAAAGCATGAGTTTGCAACTACTTTACTTTTGGAGAAAATTCAAAACATTCATTATTCAATAGAGCCCAATAGCAAAAACCAGCGTTTTGAATTAAGAATCACATTTCTTGGTAGAATCATGCAGGATTGAAATTTTTGATGGTTTTTTACTCCTCTCAACAGCCCAAACAAGTTTCTAAAAGGATGAGTTTGCAACTACTTTACTTTTGGAGAAAATTCAAAACATTCATTATTCAATAGGGCCCAAACTATCAAAAACCAGCGGTTTCAATGAACACACATTTCTTGGTAGAATCATGCAGGACTGAAATTTTTGATGTTTTTCTACTCCTCTCATGAGCCCAAACAAGTCTCTAAAAGCATGAGTTTGCAACTACTTTACTTTTGGAGAAAATTCAAAACATTCATTATTCAATAGAGCCCAATAGCAAAAATCAGGTTTTGAATGAAGAATCACATTTCTTGGTAAAATCATGCAGGATTGAAATTTTTGATGGTTTTTTACTCCTCTCAACAGCCCAAACAAGTTTCTAAAAGGATGAGTTTGCAACTACTTTACTTTTGGAGAAAATTCAAAACATTCATTGTTCAATAGGGCCCAAACTATCAAAAACCAGCGGTTTCAATGAACACACATTTCTTGGTAGAATCATGCAGGACTGAAATTTTTGATGTTTTTCTACTCCTCTCATGAGCCCAAACAAGTCTCTAAAAGCATGAGTTTGCAACTACTTTACTTTTGGAGAAAATTCAAAACATTCACTATTCAATAGAGCCCAATAGCAAAAATCAGGTTTTGAATGAAGAATCACATTTCTTGGTAAAATCATGCAGGATTGAAATTTTTGATGGTTTTTTACTCCTCTCAACAGCCCAAACAAGTTTCTAAAAGGATGAGTTTGCAACTACTTTACTTTTGGAGAAAATTCAAAACATTCATTATTCAATAGGGCCCAAACTATCAAAAACCAGCGGTTTCAATGAACACACATTTCTTGGTAGAATCATGCAGGACTGAAATTTTTGGTGTTTTTCTACTCCTCTCATGAGCCCAAACAAGTCTCTAAAAGCATGAGTTTGCAACTACTTTACTTTTGGAGAAAATTCAAAACATTCATTATTCAATAGAGCACAATAGCAAAAACCAGCGTTTTGAATGAAGAATCACATTTCTTGGTAGAATCATGCAGGATTGAAATTTTTGATGGTTTTTTACTCCTCTCAACAGCCCAAACAAGTTTCTAAAAGGATGAGTTTGCAACTACTTTACTTTTGGAGAAAATTCAAAACATTCATTATTCAATAGGGCCCAAACTATCAAAAACCAGCGGTTTCAATGAACACACATTTCTTGGTAGAATCATGCAGGACTGAAATTTTTGATGTTTTTCTACTCCTCTCATGAGCCCAAACAAGTCTCTAAAAGCATGAGTTTGCAACTACTTTACTTTTGGAGAAAATTCAAAACATTCATTATTCAATAGAGCACAATAGCAAAAATCAGGTTTTGAATGAAGAATCACATTTCTTGGTAGAATCATGCAGGATTGAAATTTTTGATGGTTTTTTACTCCTCTCAACAGCCCAAACAAGTTTCTAAAAGGATGAGTTTGCAACTACTTTACTTTTGGAGAAAATTCAAAACATTCATTATTCAATAGGGCCCAAAATATCAAAAACCAGCGGTTTGAATGAACACACATTTCTTGGTAGAATCGTGCAGGACTGAAATTTTTGATGTTTTTCTACTCCTCTCATGAGCCCAAACAAGTCTCTAAAAGGATGAGTTTGCAACTACTTTACTTTTGGAGAAAATTCAAAACATTCATTATTCAATAGAGCCCAATAGCAAAAACCAGCGTTTTGAATGAAGAAAAACATTTCTTGGTAGAATCATGCAGGATTGAAATTTTTGATGGTTTTTTACTCCTCTCAACAGCCCAAACAAGTTTCTAAAAGGATGAGTTTGCAACTACTTTACTTTTGGAGAAAATTCAAAACATTCATTATTCAATAGGGCCCAAACTATCAAAAACCAGCGGTTTGAATGAACACACATTTCTTGGTAGAATCATGCAGGACTGAAATTTTTGATGTTTTTCTACTCCTCTCATGAGCCCAAACAAGTCTCTAAAAGCATGAGTTTGCAACTACTTTACTTTTGGAGAAAATTCAAAACATTCATTACTCAAAAGAGCCCAATAGCAAAAACCAGCGTTTTGAATGAAGAATCACATTTCTTGGTAGAATCATGCAGGATTGAAATTTTTGATGGTTTTTTACTCCTCTCAACAGCCCAAACATGTTTCTAAAAGGATGAGTTTGCAACTACTTTACTTTTGGAGAAAATTCAAAACATTCATTATTCAATAGGGCCCAAACTATCAAAAACCAGCGGTTTCAATGAACACACATTTCTTGGTAGAATCATGCAGGACTGAAATTTTTGATGTTTTTCTACTCCTCTCATGAGCCCAAACAAGTCTCTAAAAGCATGAGTTTGCAACTACTTTACTTTTGGAGAAAATTCAAAACATTCATTATTCAATAGAGCCCAATAGCAAAAATCAGGTTTTGAATGAAGAATCACATTTCTTGGTAGAATCATGCAGGATTGAAATTTTTGATGGTTTTTTACTCCTCTCAACAGCCCAAACAAGTTTCTAAAAGGATGAGTTTGCAACTACTTTACTTTTGGAGAAAATTCAAAACATTCATTATTCAATAGAGCCCATTAGCAAAAATCAGGTTTTGAATGAAGAATCACATTTCTTGGTAAAATCATGCAGGATTGAAATTTTTGATGGTTTTTTACTCCTCTCAACAGCCCAAACAAGTTTCTAAAAGGATGAGTTTGCAACTACTTTACTTTTGGAGAAAATTCAAAACATTCATTATTCAATAGGGCCCAAACTATCAAAAACCAGCGGTTTCAATGAACACACATTTCTTGGTAGAATCATGCAGGACTGAAATTTTTGATGTTTTTCTACTCCTCTCATGAGCCCAAACAAGTCTCTAAAAGCATGAGTTTGCAACTACTTTACTTTTGGAGAAAATTCAAAACATTCACTATTCAATAGAGCCCAATAGCAAAAATCAAGTTTTGAATGAAGAATCACATTTCTTGGTAGAATCATGCAGGATTGAAATTTTTGATGGTTTTTTACTCCTCTCAACAGCCCAAACAAGTTTCTAAAAGGATGAGTTTGCAACTACTTTACTTTTGGAGAAAATTCAAAACATTCATTATTCAATAGGGCCCAAACTATCAAAAACCAGCGGTTTCAATGAACACACATTTCTTGGTAGAATCATGCAGGACTGAAATTTTTGATGTTTTTCTACTCCTCTCATGAGCCCAAACAAGTCTCTAAAAGCATGAGTTTGCAACTACTTTACTTTTGGAGAAAATTCAAAACATTCATTATTCAATAGAGCCCAATAGCAAAAATCAGGTTTTGAATGAAGAATCACATTTCTTGGTAAAATCATGCAGGATTGAAATTTTTGATGGTTTTTTACTCCTCTCAACAGCCCAAACAAGTTTCTAAAAGGATGAGTTTGCAACTACTTTACTTTTGGAGAAAATTCAAAACATTCATTATTCAATAGGGCCCAAACTATCAAAAACCAGCGGTTTCAATGAACACACATTTCTTGGTAGAATCATGCAGGACTGAAATTTTTGATGTTTTTCTACTCCTCTCATGAGCCCAAACAAGTCTCTAAAAGCATGAGTTTGCAATTACTTTACTTTTGGAGAAAATTCAAAACATTCACTATTCAATAAAGCCCAATAGCAAAAAACAGGTTTTGAATGAAGAATCACATTTCTTGGTAAAATCATGCAGGATTGAAATTTTTGATGGTTTTTTACTCCTCTCAACAGCCCAAACAAGTTTCTAAAAGGATGAGTTTGCAACTACTTTACTTTTGGAGAAAATTCAAAACATTCATTATTCAATAGGGCCCAAACTATCAAAAACCAGCGGTTTCAATGAACACACATTTCTTGGTAGAATCATGCAGGACTGAAATTTTTGATGTTTTTCTACTCCTCTCATGAGCCCAAACAAGTCTCTAAAAGCATGAGTTTGCAACTACTTTACTTTTGGAGAAAATTCAAAACATTCATTATTCAATAGAGCCCAATAGCAAAAACCAGCGTTTTGAATTAAGAATCACATTTCTTGGTAGAATCATGCAGGATTGAAATTTTTGATGGTTTTTTACTCCTCTCAACAGCCCAAACAAGTTTCTAAAAGGATGAGTTTGCAACTACTTTACTTTTGGAGAAAATTCAAAACATTCATTATTCAATAGGGCCCAAACTATCAAAAACCAGCGGTTTCAATGAACACACATTTCTTGGTAGAATCATGCAGGACTGAAATTTTTGATGTTTTTCTACTCCTCTCATGAGCCCAAACAAGTCTCTAAAAGCATGAGTTTGCAACTACTTTACTTTTGGAGAAAATTCAAAACATTCATTATTCAATAGAGCCCAATAGCAAAAATCAGGTTTTGAATGAAGAATCACATTTCTTGGTAAAATCATGCAGGATTGAAATTTTTGATGGTTTTTTACTCCTCTCAACAGCCCAAACAAGTTTCTAAAAGGATGAGTTTGCAACTACTTTACTTTTGGAGAAAATTCAAAACATTCATTGTTCAATAGGGCCCAAACTATCAAAAACCAGCGGTTTCAATGAACACACATTTCTTGGTAGAATCATGCAGGACTGAAATTTTTGATGTTTTTCTACTCCTCTCATGAGCCCAAACAAGTCTCTAAAAGCATGAGTTTGCAACTACTTTACTTTTGGAGAAAATTCAAAACATTCACTATTCAATAGAGCCCAATAGCAAAAATCAGGTTTTGAATGAAGAATCACATTTCTTGGTAAAATCATGCAGGATTGAAATTTTTGATGGTTTTTTACTCCTCTCAACAGCCCAAACAAGTTTCTAAAAGGATGAGTTTGCAACTACTTTACTTTTGGAGAAAATTCAAAACATTCATTATTCAATAGGGCCCAAACTATCAAAAACCAGCGGTTTCAATGAACACACATTTCTTGGTAGAATCATGCAGGACTGAAATTTTTGATGTTTTTCTACTCCTCTCATGAGCCCAAACAAGTCTCTAAAAGCATGAGTTTGCAACTACTTTACTTTTGGAGAAAATTCAAAACATTCATTATTCAATAGAGCACAATAGCAAAAACCAGCGTTTTGAATGAAGAATCACATTTCTTGGTAGAATCATGCAGGATTGAAATTTTTGATGGTTTTTTACTCCTCTCAACAGCCCAAACAAGTTTCTAAAAGGATGAGTTTGCAACTACTTTACTTTTGGAGAAAATTCAAAACATTCATTATTCAATAGGGCCCAAACTATCAAAAACCAGCGGTTTCAATGAACACACATTTCTTGGTAGAATCATGCAGGACTGAAATTTTTGATGTTTTTCTACTCCTCTCATGAGCCCAAACAAGTCTCTAAAAGCATGAGTTTGCAACTACTTTACTTTTGGAGAAAATTCAAAACATTCATTATTCAATAGAGCCCAATAGCAAAAATCAGGTTTTGAATGAAGAATCACATTTCTTGGTAGAATCATGCAGGATTGAAATTTTTGATGGTTTTTTACTCCTCTCAACAGCCCAAACAAGTTTCTAAAAGGATGAGTTTGCAACTACTTTACTTTTGGAGAAAATTCAAAACATTCATTATTCAATAGGGCCCAAAATATCAAAAACCAGCGGTTTGAATGAACACACATTTCTTGGTAGAATCGTGCAGGACTGAAATTTTTGATGTTTTTCTACTCCTCTCATGAGCCCAAACAAGTCTCTAAAAGGATGAGTTTGCAACTACTTTACTTTTGGAGAAAATTCAAAACATTCATTATTCAATAGAGCCCAATAGCAAAAACCAGCGTTTTGAATGAAGAAAAACATTTCTTGGTAGAATCATGCAGGATTGAAATTTTTGATGGTTTTTTACTCCTCTCAACAGCCCAAACAAGTTTCTAAAAGGATGAGTTTGCAACTACTTTACTTTTGGAGAAAATTCAAAACATTCATTATTCAATAGGGCCCAAACTATCAAAAACCAGCGGTTTGAATGAACACACATTTCTTGGTAGAATCATGCAGGACTGAAATTTTTGATGTTTTTCTACTCCTCTCATGAGCCCAAACAAGTCTCTAAAAGCATGAGTTTGCAACTACTTTACTTTTGGAGAAAATTCAAAACATTCATTACTCAAAAGAGCCCAATAGCAAAAACCAGCGTTTTGAATGAAGAATCACATTTCTTGGTAGAATCATGCAGGATTGAAATTTTTGATGGTTTTTTACTCCTCTCAACAGCCCAAACATGTTTCTAAAAGGATGAGTTTGCAACTACTTTACTTTTGGAGAAAATTCAAAACATTCATTATTCAATAGGGCCCAAACTATCAAAAACCAGCGGTTTCAATGAACACACATTTCTTGGTAGAATCATGCAGGACTGAAATTTTTGATGTTTTTCTACTCCTCTCATGAGCCCAAACAAGTCTCTAAAAGCATGAGTTTGCAACTACTTTACTTTTGGAGAAAATTCAAAACATTCATTATTCAATAGAGCCCAATAGCAAAAATCAGGTTTTGAATGAAGAATCACATTTCTTGGTAGAATCATGCAGGATTGAAATTTTTGATGGTTTTTTACTCCTCTCAACAGCCCAAACAAGTTTCTAAAAGGATGAGTTTGCAACTACTTTACTTTTGGAGAAAATTCAAAACATTCATTATTCAATAGGGCCCAAACTATCAAAAACCAGCGGTTTCAATGGACACACATTTCTTGGTAGAATCATGCAGGACTGAAATTTTTGATGTTTTTCTACTCCTCTCATGAGCCCAAACAAGTCTCTAAAAGCATGAGTTTGCAACTACTTTACTTTTGGAGAAAATTCAAAACATTCATTATTCAATAGAGCCCAATAGCAAAAACCAGTGTTTTGAATTAAGAATCACATTTCTTGGTAGAATCATGCAGGATTGAAATTTTTGATGGTTTTTTACTCCTCTCAACAGCCCAAACAAGTTTCTAAAAGGATGAGTTTGCAACTACTTTACTTTTGGAGAAAATTCAAAACATTCATTATTCAATAGGGCCCAAACTATCAAAAACCAGCGGTTTCAATGAACACACATTTCTTGGTAGAATCATGCAGGACTGAAATTTTTGATGTTTTTCTACTCCTCTCATGAGCCCAAACAAGTCTCTAAAAGCATGAGTTTGCAACTACTTTACTTTTGGAGAAAATTCAAAACATTCATTATTCAATAGAGCCCAATAGCAAAAACCAGTGTTTTGAATTAAGAATCACATTTCTTGGTAGAATCATGCAGGATTGAAATTTTTGATGGTTTTTTACTCCTCTCAACAGCCCAAACAAGTTTCTAAAAGGATGAGTTTGCAACTACTTTACTTTTGGAGAAAATTCAAAACATTCATTATTCAATAGGGCCCAAACTATCAAAAACCAGCGGTTTCAATGAACACACATTTCTTGGTAGAATCATGCAGGACTGAAATTTTTGATGTTTTTCTACTCCTCTCATGAGCCCAAACAAGTCTCTAAAAGCATGAGTTTGCAACTACTTTACTTTTGGAGAAAATTCAAAACATTCATTATTCAATAGAGCCCAATAGCAAAAATCAGGTTTTGAATGAAGAATCACATTTCTTGGTAGAATCATGCAGGATTGAAATTTTTGATGGTTTTTTACTCCTCTCAACAGCCCAAACAAGTTTCTAAAAGGATGAGTTTGCAACTACTTTACTTTTGGAGAAAATTCAAAACATTCATTATTCAATAGGGCCCAAAATATCAAAAACCAGCGGTTTGAATGAACACACATTTCTTGGTAGAATCGTGCAGGACTGAAATTTTTGATGTTTTTCTACTCCTCTCATGAGCCCAAACAAGTCTCTAAAAGGATGAGTTTGCAACTACTTTACTTTTGGAGAAAATTCAAAACATTCATTATTCAATAGAGCCCAATAGCAAAAACCAGCGTTTTGAATGAAGAATCACATTTCTTGGTAGAATCATGCAGGATTGAAATTTTTGATGGTTTTTTACTCCTCTCAACAGCCTAAACAAGTTTCTAAAAGGATGAGTTTGCAACTGCTTTACTTTTGGAGAAAATTCAAAACATTCATTATTCAATAGGGCCCAAACTATCAAAAACCAGCGGTTTGAATGAACACACATTTCTTGGTAGAATCATGCAGGACTGAAATTTTTGATGTTTTTCTACTCCTCTCATGAGCCCAAACAAGTCTCTAAAAGCATGAGTTTGCAACTACTTTACTTTTGAAGAAAATTCAAAACATTCATTACTCAAAAGAGCCCAATAGCAAAAACCAGCGTTTTGAATGAAGAATCACATTTCTTGGTAGAATCATGCAGGATTGAAATTTTTGATGGTTTTTTACTCCTCTCAACAGCCCAAACATGTTTCTAAAAGGATGAGTTTGCAACTACTTTACTTTTGGAGAAAATTCAAAACATTCATTATTCAATAGGGCCCAAACTATCAAAAACCAGCGGTTTCAATGAACACACATTTCTTGGTAGAATCATGCAGGACTGAAATTTTTGATGTTTTTCTACTCCTCTCATGAGCCCAAACAAGTCTCTAAAAGCATGAGTTTGCAACTACTTTACTTTTGGAGAAAATTCAAAACATTCATTATTCAATAGAGCCCAATAGCAAAAATCAGGTTTTGAATGAAGAATCACATTTCTTGGTAAAATCATGCAGGATTGAAATTTTTGATGGTTTTTTACTCCTCTCAACAGCCCAAACAAGTTTCTAAAAGGATGAGTTTGCAACTACTTTACTTTTGGAGAAAATTCAAAACATTCATTATTCAATAGGGCCCAAACTATCAAAAACCAGCGGTTTGAATGAACACACATTTCTTGGTAGAATCATGCAGGACTGAAATTTTTGATGTTTTTCTACTCCTCTCATGAGCCCAAACAAGTCTCTAAAAGCATGAGTTTGCAACTACTTTACTTTTGGAGAAAATTCAAAACATTCATTACTCAAAAGAGCCCAATAGCAAAAACCAGCGTTTTGAATGAAGAATCACATTTCTTGGTAGAATCATGCAGGATTGAAATTTTTGATGGTTTTTTACTCCTCTCAACAGCCCAAACAAGTTTCTAAAAGGATGAGTTTGCAACTACTTTACTTTTGGAGAAAATTCAAAACATTCATTATTCAATAGGGCCCAAACTATCAAAAACCAGCCGTTTCAATGAATACACATTTCTTGGTAGAATCATGCAGGACTGAAATTTTTGATGTTTTTCTACTCCTCTCATGAGCCCAAACAAGTCTCTAAAAGCATGAGTTTGCAACTACTTTACTTTTGGAGAAAATTCAAAACATTCATTATTCAATAGAGCCCAATAGCAAAAACCAGCGTTTTGAATTAAGAATCACATTTCTTGGTAGAATCATGCAGGATTGAAATTTTTGATGGTTTTTTACTCCTCTCAACAGCCCAAACAAGTTTCTAAAAGGATGAGTTTGCAACTACTTTACTTTTGGAGAAAATTCAAAACATTCATTATTCAATAGGGCCCAAACTATCAAAAACCAGCGGTTTCAATGAACACACATTTCTTGGTAGAATCATGCAGGACTGAAATTTTTGATGTTTTTCTACTCCTCTCATGAGCCCAAACAAGTCTCTAAAAGCATGAGTTTGCAACTACTTTACTTTTGAAGAAAATTCAAAACATTCATTATTCAATAGAGCCCAATAGCAAAAATCAGGTTTTGAATGAAGAATCACATTTCTTGGTAAAATCATGCAGGATTGAAATTTTTGATGGTTTTTTACTCCTCTCAACAGCCCAAACAAGTTTCTAAAAGGATGAGTTTGCAACTACTTTACTTTTGGAGAAAATTCAAAACATTCATTGTTCAATAGGGCCCAAACTATCAAAAACCAGCGGTTTCAATGAACACACATTTCTTGGTAGAATCATGCAGGACTGAAATTTTTGATGTTTTTCTACTCCTCTCATGAGCCCAAACAAGTCTCTAAAAGCATGAGTTTGCAACTACTTTACTTTTGGAGAAAATTCAAAACATTCACTATTCAATAGAGCCCAATAGCAAAAATCAGGTTTTGAATGAAGAATCACATTTCTTGGTAAAATCATGCAGGATTGAAATTTTTGATGGTTTTTTACTCCTCTCAACAGCCCAAACAAGTTTCTAAAAGGATGAGTTTGCAACTACTTTACTTTTGGAGAAAATTCAAAACATTCATTATTCAATAGGGCCCAAACTATCAAAAACCAGCGGTTTCAATGAACACACATTTCTTGGTAGAATCATGCAGGACTGAAATTTTTGATGTTTTTCTACTCCTCTCATGAGCCCAAACAAGTCTCTAAAAGCATGAGTTTGCAACTACTTTACTTTTGGAGAAAATTCAAAACATTCATTATTCAATAGAGCACAATAGCAAAAACCAGCGTTTTGAATGAAGAATCACATTTCTTGGTAGAATCATGCAGGATTGAAATTTTTGATGGTTTTTTACTCCTCTCAACAGCCCAAACAAGTTTCTAAAAGGATGAGTTTGCAACTACTTTACTTTTGGAGAAAATTCAAAACATTCATTATTCAATAGGGCCCAAACTATCAAAAACCAGCGGTTTCAATGAACACACATTTCTTGGTAGAATCATGCAGGACTGAAATTTTTGATGTTTTTCTACTCCTCTCATGAGCCCAAACAAGTCTCTAAAAGGATGAGTTTGCAACTACTTTACTTTTGGAGAAAATTCAAAACATTCATTATTCAATAGAGCCCAATAGCAAAAACCAGCGTTTTGAATGAAGAAAAACATTTCTTGGTAGAATCATGCAGGATTGAAATTTTTGATGGTTTTTACTCCTCTCAACAGCCCAAACAAGTTTCTAAAAGGATGAGTTTGCAACTACTTTACTTTTGGAGAAAATTCAAAACATTCATTATTCAATAGGGCCCAAACTATCAAAAACCAGCGGTTTGAATGAACACACATTTCTTGGTAGAATCATGCAGGACTGAAATTTTTGATGTTTTTCTACTCCTCTCATGAGCCCAAACAAGTCTCTAAAAGCATGAGTTTGCAACTACTTTACTTTTGGAGAAAATTCAAAACATTCATTACTCAAAAGAGCCCAATAGCAAAAACCAGCGTTTTGAATGAAGAATCACATTTCTTGGTAGAATCATGCAGGATTGAAATTTTTGATGGTTTTTTACTCCTCTCAACAGCCCAAACATGTTTCTAAAAGGATGAGTTTGCAACTACTTTACTTTTGGAGAAAATTCAAAACATTCATTATTCAATAGGGCCCAAACTATCAAAAACCAGCGGTTTCAATGAACACACATTTCTTGGTAGAATCATGCAGGACTGAAATTTTTGATGTTTTTCTACTCCTCTCATGAGCCCAAACAAGTCTCTAAAAGCATGAGTTTGCAACTACTTTACTTTTGGAGAAAATTCAAAACATTCATTATTCAATAGAGCCCAATAGCAAAAATCAGGTTTTGAATGAAGAATCACATTTCTTGGTAGAATCATGCAGGATTGAAATTTTTGATGGTTTTTTACTCCTCTCAACAGCCCAAACAAGTTTCTAAAAGGATGAGTTTGCAACTACTTTACTTTTGGAGAAAATTCAAAACATTCATTATTCAATAGGGCCCAAACTATCAAAAACCAGCGGTTTCAATGGACACACATTTCTTGGTAGAATCATGCAGGACTGAAATTTTTGATGTTTTTCTACTCCTCTCATGAGCCCAAACAAGTCTCTAAAAGCATGAGTTTGCAACTACTTTACTTTTGGAGAAAATTCAAAACATTCATTATTCAATAGAGCCCAATAGCAAAAATCAGGTTTTGAATGAAGAATCACATTTCTTGGTAAAATCATGCAGGATTGAAATTTTTGATGGTTTTTTACTCCTCTCAACAGCCCAAACAAGTTTCTAAAAGGATGAGTTTGCAACTACTTTACTTTTGGAGAAAATTCAAAACATTCATTATTCAATAGGGCCCAAACTATCAAAAACCAGCGGTTTCAATGAACACACATTTCTTGGTAGAATCATGCAGGACTGAAATTTTTGATGTTTTTCTACTCCTCTCATGAGCCCAAACAAGTCTCTAAAAGCATGAGTTTGCAACTACTTTACTTTTGGAGAAAATTCAAAACATTCACTATTCAATAGAGCCCAATAGCAAAAATCAGGTTTTGAATGAAGAATCACATTTCTTGGTAAAATCATGCAGGATTGAAATTTTTGATGGTTTTTTACTCCTCTCAACAGCCCAAACAAGTTTCTAAAAGGATGAGTTTGCAACTACTTTACTTTTGGAGAAAATTCAAAACATTCATTATTCAATAGGGCCCAAACTATCAAAAACCAGCGGTTTCAATGAACACACATTTCTTGGTAGAATCATGCAGGACTGAAATTTTTGATGTTTTTCTACTCCTCTCATGAGCCCAAACAAGTCTCTAAAAGCATGAGTTTGCAACTACTTTACTTTTGGAGAAAATTCAAAACATTCATTATTCAATAGAGCCCAATAGCAAAAATCAGGTTTTGAATGAAGAATCACATTTCTTGGTAGAATCATGCAGGATTGAAATTTTTGATGGTTTTTTACTCCTCTCAACAGCCCAAACAAGTTTCTAAAAGGATGAGTTTGCAACTACTTTACTTTTGGAGAAAATTCAAAACATTCATTATTCAATAGGGCCCAAAATATCAAAAACCAGCGGTTTGAATGAACACACATTTCTTGGTAGAATCGTGCAGGACTGAAATTTTTGATGTTTTTCTACTCCTCTCATGAGCCCAAACAAGTCTCTAAAAGGATGAGTTTGCAACTACATTACTTTTGGAGAAAATTCAAAACATTCATTATTCAATAGAGCCCAATAGCAAAAACCAGCGTTTTGAATGAAGAATCACATTTCTTGGTAGAATCATGCAGGATTGAAATTTTTGATGGTTTTTTACTCCTCTCAACAGCCTAAACAAGTTTCTAAAAGGATGAGTTTGCAACTGCTTTACTTTTGGAGAAAATTCAAAACATTCATTATTCAATAGGGCCCAAACTATCAAAAACCAGCGGTTTGAATGAACACACATTTCTTGGTAGAATCATGCAGGACTGAAATTTTTGATGTTTTTCTACTCCTCTCATGAGCCCAAACAAGTCTCTAAAAGCATGAGTTTGCAACTACTTTACTTTTGGAGAAAATTCAAAACATTCATTACTCAAAAGAGCCCAATAGCAAAAACCAGCGTTTTGAATGAAGAATCACATTTCTTGGTAGAATCATGCAGGATTGAAATTTTTGATGGTTTTTTACTCCTCTCAACAGCCCAAACATGTTTCTAAAAGGATGAGTTTGCAACTACTTTACTTTTGGAGAAAATTCAAAACATTCATTATTCAATAGGGCCCAAACTATCAAAAACCAGCGGTTTCAATGAACACACATTTCTTGGTAGAATCATGCAGGACTGAAATTTTTGATGTTTTTCTACTCCTCTCATGAGCCCAAACAAGTCTCTAAAAGCATGAGTTTGCAACTACTTTACTTTTGGAGAAAATTCAAAACATTCATTATTCAATAGAGCCCAATAGCAAAAATCAGGTTTTGAATGAAGAATCACATTTCTTGGTAAAATCATGCAGGATTGAAATTTTTGATGGTTTTTTACTCCTCTCAACAGCCCAAACAAGTTTCTAAAAGGATGAGTTTGCAACTACTTTACTTTTGGAGAAAATTCAAAACATTCATTATTCAATAGGGCCCAAACTATCAAAAACCAGCGGTTTGAATGAACACACATTTCTTGGTAGAATCATGCAGGACTGAAATTTTTGATGTTTTTCTACTCCTCTCATGAGCCCAAACAAGTCTCTAAAAGCATGAGTTTGCAACTACTTTACTTTTGGAGAAAATTCAAAACATTCATTACTCAAAAGAGCCCAATAGCAAAAACCAGCGTTTTGAATGAAGAATCACATTTCTTGGTAGAATCATGCAGGATTGAAATTTTTGATGGTTTTTTACTCCTCTCAACAGCCCAAACAAGTTTCTAAAAGGATGAGTTTGCAACTGCTTTACTTTTGGAAAAAATTCAAAACATTCATTATTCAATAGAGCCCAATAGCAAAAATCAGGTTTTGAATGAAGAATCACATTTCTTGGTAGAATCATGCAGGATTGAAATTTTTGATGGTTTTTTACTCCTCTCAACAGCCCAAACAAGTTTCTAAAAGGATGAGTTTGCAACTACTTTACTTTTGGAGAAAATTCAAAACATTCATTATTCAATAGAGCCCAATAGCAAAAATCAGGTTTTGAATGAAGAATCACATTTCTTGGTAGAATCATGCAGGATTGAAATTTTTGATGGTTTTTTACTCCTCTCAACAGCCCAAACAAGTTTCTAAAAGGATGAGTTTGCAACTACTTTACTTTTGGAGAAAATTCAAAACATTCATTATTCAATAGGGCCCAAACTATCAAAAACCAGCGGTTTCAATGAACACACATTTCTTGGTAGAATCATGCAGGACTGAAATTTTTGATGTTTTTCTACTCCTCTCATGAGCCCAAACAAGTCTCTAAAAGCATGAGTTTGCAACTACTTTACTTTTGAAGAAAATTCAAAACATTCATTATTCAATAGAGCCCAATAGCAAAAATCAGGTTTTGAATGAAGAATCACATTTCTTGGTATAATCATGCAGGATTGAAATTTTTGATGGTTTTTTACTCCTCTCAACAGCCCAAACAAGTTTCTAAAAGGATGAGTTTGCAACTACTTTACTTTTGGAAAAAATTCAAAACATTCATTATTCAATAGGGCCCAAACTATCAAAAACCAGCGGTTTCAATGAACACACATTTCTTGGTAGAATCATGCAGGACTGAAATTTTTGATGTTTTTCTACTCCTCTCATGAGCCCAAACAAGTCTCTAAAAGCATGAGTTTGCAACTACTTTACTTTTGGAGAAAATTCAAAACATTCATTATTCAATAGAGCCCAATAGCAAAAACCAGCGTTTTGAATGAAGAATCACATTTCTTGGTAGAATCATGCAGGATTATAATTTTTGATGGTTTTTTACTCCTCTCAACAGCCCAAACAAGTTTCTAAAAGGATGAGTTTGCAACTACTTTACTTTTGGAGAAAATTCAAAACATTCATTATTCAATAGGGCCCAAACTATCAAAAACCAGCGGTTTGAATGAACACACATTTCTTGGTAGAATCATGCAGGACTGAAATTTTTGATGTTTTTCTACTCCTCTCATGAGCCCAAACAAGTCTCTAAAAGCATGAGTTTGCAACTACTTTACTTTTGGAGAAAATTCAAAACATTCATTATTCAATAGAGCCCAATAGCAAAAATCAGGTTTTGAATGAAGAATCACATTTCTTGGTAGAATCATGCAGGATTGAAATTTTTGATGGTTTTTTACTCCTCTCAACAGCCCAAACAAGTTTCTAAAAGGATGAGTTTGCAACTACTTTACTTTTGGAGAAAATTCAAAACATTCATTATTCAATAGGGCCCAAAATATCAAAAACCAGCGGTTTGAATGAACACACATTTCTTGGTAGAATCGTGCAGGACTGAAATTTTTGATGTTTTTCTACTCCTCTCATGAGCCCAAACAAGTCTCTAAAAGGATGAGTTTGCAACTACATTACTTTTGGAGAAAATTCAAAACATTCATTATTCAATAGAGCCCAATAGCAAAAACCAGCGTTTTGAATGAAGAATCACATTTCTTGGTAGAATCATGCAGGATTGAAATTTTTGATGGTTTTTTACTCCTCTCAACAGCCTAAACAAGTTTCTAAAAGGATGAGTTTGCAACTGCTTTACTTTTGGAGAAAATTCAAAACATTCATTATTCAATAGGGCCCAAACTATCAAAAACCAGCGGTTTGAATGAACACACATTTCTTGGTAGAATCATGCAGGACTGAAATTTTTGATGTTTTTCTACTCCTCTCATGAGCCCAAACAAGTCTCTAAAAGCATGAGTTTGCAACTACTTTACTTTTGGAGAAAATTCAAAACATTCATTACTCAAAAGAGCCCAATAGCAAAAACCAGCGTTTTGAATGAAGAATCACATTTCTTGGTAGAATCATGCAGGATTGAAATTTTTGATGGTTTTTTACTCCTCTCAACAGCCCAAACATGTTTCTAAAAGGATGAGTTTGCAACTACTTTACTTTTGGAGAAAATTCAAAACATTCATTATTCAATAGGGCCCAAACTATCAAAAACCAGCGGTTTCAATGAACACACATTTCTTGGTAGAATCATGCAGGACTGAAATTTTTGATGTTTTTCTACTCCTCTCATGAGCCCAAACAAGTCTCTAAAAGCATGAGTTTGCAACTACTTTACTTTTGGAGAAAATTCAAAACATTCATTATTCAATAGAGCCCAATAGCAAAAATCAGGTTTTGAATGAAGAATCACATTTCTTGGTAAAATCATGCAGGATTGAAATTTTTGATGGTTTTTTACTCCTCTCAACAGCCCAAACAAGTTTCTAAAAGGATGAGTTTGCAACTACTTTACTTTTGGAGAAAATTCAAAACATTCATTATTCAATAGGGCCCAAACTATCAAAAACCAGCGGTTTGAATGAACACACATTTCTTGGTAGAATCATGCAGGACTGAAATTTTTGATGTTTTTCTACTCCTCTCATGAGCCCAAACAAGTCTCTAAAAGCATGAGTTTGCAACTACTTTACTTTTGGAGAAAATTCAAAACATTCATTACTCAAAAGAGCCCAATAGCAAAAACCAGCGTTTTGAATGAAGAATCACATTTCTTGGTAGAATCATGCAGGATTGAAATTTTTGATGGTTTTTTACTCCTCTCAACAGCCCAAACAAGTTTCTAAAAGGATGAGTTTGCAACTGCTTTACTTTTGGAAAAAATTCAAAACATTCATTATTCAATAGAGCCCAATAGCAAAAATCAGGTTTTGAATGAAGAATCACATTTCTTGGTAGAATCATGCAGGATTGAAATTTTTGATGGTTTTTTACTCCTCTCAACAGCCCAAACAAGTTTCTAAAAGGATGAGTTTGCAACTACTTTACTTTTGGAGAAAATTCAAAACATTCATTATTCAATAGAGCCCAATAGCAAAAATCAGGTTTTGAATGAAGAATCACATTTCTTGGTAGAATCATGCAGGATTGAAATTTTTGATGGTTTTTTACTCCTCTCAACAGCCCAAACAAGTTTCTAAAAGGATGAGTTTGCAACTACTTTACTTTTGGAGAAAATTCAAAACATTCATTATTCAATAGGGCCCAAACTATCAAAAACCAGCGGTTTCAATGAACACACATTTCTTGGTAGAATCATGCAGGACTGAAATTTTTGATGTTTTTCTACTCCTCTCATGAGCCCAAACAAGTCTCTAAAAGCATGAGTTTGCAACTACTTTACTTTTGAAGAAAATTCAAAACATTCATTATTCAATAGAGCCCAATAGCAAAAATCAGGTTTTGAATGAAGAATCACATTTCTTGGTATAATCATGCAGGATTGAAATTTTTGATGGTTTTTTACTCCTCTCAACAGCCCAAACAAGTTTCTAAAAGGATGAGTTTGCAACTACTTTACTTTTGGAAAAAATTCAAAACATTCATTATTCAATAGGGCCCAAACTATCAAAAACCAGCGGTTTCAATGAACACACATTTCTTGGTAGAATCATGCAGGACTGAAATTTTTGATGTTTTTCTACTCCTCTCATGAGCCCAAACAAGTCTCTAAAAGCATGAGTTTGCAACTACTTTACTTTTGGAGAAAATTCAAAACATTCATTATTCAATAGAGCCCAATAGCAAAAACCAGCGTTTTGAATGAAGAATCACATTTCTTGGTAGAATCATGCAGGATTATAATTTTTGATGGTTTTTTACTCCTCTCAACAGCCCAAACAAGTTTCTAAAAGGATGAGTTTGCAACTACTTTACTTTTGGAGAAAATTCAAAACATTCATTATTCAATAGGGCCCAAACTATCAAAAACCAGCGGTTTGAATGAACACACATTTCTTGGTAGAATCATGCAGGACTGAAATTTTTGATGTTTTTCTACTCCTCTCATGAGCCCAAACAAGTCTCTAAAAGCATGAGTTTGCAACTACTTTACTTTTGGAGAAAATTCAAAACATTCATTATTCAATAGAGCCCAATAGCAAAAATCAGGTTTTGAATGAAGAATCACATTTCTTGGTAGAATCATGCAGGATTGAAATTTTTGATGGTTTTTTACTCCTCTCAACAGCCCAAACCAGTTTCTAAAAGGATGAGTTTGCAACTACTTTACTTTTGGAGAAAATTCAAAACATTCATTATTCAATAGGGCCCAAAATATCAAAAACCAGCGGTTTGAATGAACACACATTTCTTGGTAGAATCGTGCAGGACTGAAATTTTTGATGTTTTTCTACTCCTCTCATGAGCCCAAACAAGTCTCTAAAAGGATGAGTTTGCAACTACTTTACTTTTGGAGAAAATTCAAAACATTCATTATTCAATAGAGCGCAATAGCAAAAACCAGCGTTTTGAATGAAGAATCACATTTCTTGGTAGAATCATGCAGGATTGAAATTTTTGATGGTTTTTTACTCCTCTCAACAGCCCAAACAAGTTTCTAAAAGGATGAGTTTGCAACTACTTTACTTTTGGAGAAAATTCAAAACATTCATTATTCAATAGGGCCCAAACTATCAAAAACCAGCGGTTTCAATGAACACACATTTCTTGGTAGAATCATGCAGGACTGAAATTTTTGATGTTTTTCTACTCCTCTCATGAGCCCAAACAAGTCTCTAAAAGCATGAGTTTGCAACTACTTTACTTTTGAAGAAAATTCAAAACATTCATTATTCAATAGAGCCCAATAGCAAAAATCAGGTTTTGAATGAAGAATCACATTTCTTGGTATAATCATGCAGGATTGAAATTTTTGATGGTTTTTTACTCCTCTCAACAGCCCAAACAAGTTTCTAAAAGGATGAGTTTGCAACTACTTTACTTTTGGAAAAAATTCAAAACATTCATTATTCAATAGGGCCCAAACTATCAAAAACCAGCGGTTTCAATGAACACACATTTCTTGGTAGAATCATGCAGGACTGAAATTTTTGATGTTTTTCTACTCCTCTCATGAGCCCAAACAAGTCTCTAAAAGCATGAGTTTGCAACTACTTTACTTTTGGAGAAAATTCAAAACATTCATTATTCAATAGAGCCCAATAGCAAAAACCAGCGTTTTGAATGAAGAATCACATTTCTTGGTAGAATCATGCAGGATTATAATTTTTGATGGTTTTTTACTCCTCTCAACAGCCCAAACAAGTTTCTAAAAGGATGAGTTTGCAACTACTTTACTTTTGGAGAAAATTCAAAACATTCATTATTCAATAGGGCCCAAACTATCAAAAACCAGCGGTTTGAATGAACACACATTTCTTGGTAGAATCATGCAGGACTGAAATTTTTGATGTTTTTCTACTCCTCTCATGAGCCCAAACAAGTCTCTAAAAGCATGAGTTTGCAACTACTTTACTTTTGGAGAAAATTCAAAACATTCATTATTCAATAGAGCCCAATAGCAAAAATCAGGTTTTGAATGAAGAATCACATTTCTTGGTAGAATCATGCAGGATTGAAATTTTTGATGGTTTTTTACTCCTCTCAACAGCCCAAACCAGTTTCTAAAAGGATGAGTTTGCAACTACTTTACTTTTGGAGAAAATTCAAAACATTCATTATTCAATAGGGCCCAAAATATCAAAAACCAGCGGTTTGAATGAACACACATTTCTTGGTAGAATCGTGCAGGACTGAAATTTTTGATGTTTTTCTACTCCTCTCATGAGCCCAAACAAGTCTCTAAAAGGATGAGTTTGCAACTACTTTACTTTTGGAGAAAATTCAAAACATTCATTATTCAATAGAGCGCAATAGCAAAAACCAGCGTTTTGAATGAAGAATCACATTTCTTGGTAGAATCATGCAGGATTGAAATTTTTGATGGTTTTTTACTCCTCTCAACAGCCCAAACAAGTTTCTAAAAGGATGAGTTTGCAACTACTTTACTTTTGGAGAAAATTCAAAACATTCATTATTCAATAGGGCCCAAACTATCAAAAACCAGCGGTTTGAATGAACACACATTTCTTGGTAGAATCATGCAGGACTGAAATTTTTGATGTTTTTCTACTCCTCTCATGAGCCCAAACAAGTCTCTAAAAGCATGAGTTTGCAACTACTTTACTTTTGGAGAAAATTCAAAACATTCATTACTCAAAAGAGCCCAATAGCAAAAACCAGCGTTTTGAAGGAAGAATCACATTTCTTGGTAGAATCATGCAGGATTGAAATTTTTGATGGTTTTTTACTCCTCTCAACAGCCCAAACAAGTTTCTAAAAGGATGAGTTTGCAACTGCTTTACTTTTGGAAAAAATTCAAAACATTCATTATTCAATAGAGCCCAATAGCAAAAATCAGGTTTTGAATGAAGAATCACATTTCTTGGTAGAATCATGCAGGATTGAAATTTTTGATGGTTTTTTACTCCTCTCAACAGCCCAAACAAGTTTCTAAAAGGATGAGTTTGCAACTACTTTACTTTTGGAGAAAATTCAAAACATTCATTATTCAATAGAGCCCAATAGCAAAAATCAGGTTTTGAATGAAGAATCACATTTCTTGGTAGAATCATGCAGGATTGAAATTTTTGATGGTTTTTTACTCCTCTCAACAGCCCAAACAAGTTTCTAAAAGGATGAGTTTGCAACTACTTTACTTTTGGAGAAAATTCAAAACATTCATTATTCAATAGGGCCCAAACTATCAAAAACCAGCGGTTTCAATGAACACACATTTCTTGGTAGAATCATGCAGGACTGAAATTTTTGATGTTTTTCTACTCCTCTCATGAGCCCAAACAAGTCTCTAAAAGCATGAGTTTGCAACTACTTTACTTTTGAAGAAAATTCAAAACATTCATTATTCAATAGAGCCCAATAGCAAAAATCAGGTTTTGAATGAAGAATCACATTTCTTGGTATAATCATGCAGGATTGAAATTTTTGATGGTTTTTTACTCCTCTCAACAGCCCAAACAAGTTTCTAAAAGGATGAGTTTGCAACTACTTTACTTTTGGAAAAAATTCAAAACATTCATTATTCAATAGGGCCCAAACTATCAAAAACCAGCGGTTTCAATGAACACACATTTCTTGGTAGAATCATGCAGGACTGAAATTTTTGATGTTTTTCTACTCCTCTCATGAGCCCAAACAAGTCTCTAAAAGCATGAGTTTGCAACTACTTTACTTTTGGAGAAAATTCAAAACATTCATTATTCAATAGAGCCCAATAGCAAAAACCAGCGTTTTGAATGAAGAATCACATTTCTTGGTAGAATCATGCAGGATTATAATTTTTGATGGTTTTTTACTCCTCTCAACAGCCCAAACAAGTTTCTAAAAGGATGAGTTTGCAACTACTTTACTTTTGGAGAAAATTCAAAACATTCATTATTCAATAGGGCCCAAACTATCAAAAACCAGCGGTTTGAATGAACACACATTTCTTGGTAGAATCATGCAGGACTGAAATTTTTGATGTTTTTCTACTCCTCTCATGAGCCCAAACAAGTCTCTAAAAGCATGAGTTTGCAACTACTTTACTTTTGGAGAAAATTCAAAACATTCATTATTCAATAGAGCCCAATAGCAAAAATCAGGTTTTGAATGAAGAATCACATTTCTTGGTAGAATCATGCAGGATTGAAATTTTTGATGGTTTTTTACTCCTCTCAACAGCCCAAACCAGTTTCTAAAAGGATGAGTTTGCAACTACTTTACTTTTGGAGAAAATTCAAAACATTCATTATTCAATAGGGCCCAAAATATCAAAAACCAGCGGTTTGAATGAACACACATTTCTTGGTAGAATCGTGCAGGACTGAAATTTTTGATGTTTTTCTACTCCTCTCATGAGCCCAAACAAGTCTCTAAAAGGATGAGTTTGCAACTACTTTACTTTTGGAGAAAATTCAAAACATTCATTATTCAATAGAGCGCAATAGCAAAAACCAGCGTTTTGAATGAAGAATCACATTTCTTGGTAGAATCATGCAGGATTGAAATTTTTGATGGTTTTTTACTCCTCTCAACAGCCCAAACAAGTTTCTAAAAGGATGAGTTTGCAACTACTTTACTTTTGGAGAAAATTCAAAACATTCATTATTCAATAGGGCCCAAACTATCAAAAACCAGCGGTTTGAATGAACACACAATTCTTGGTAGAATCATGCAGGACTGAAATTTTTGATGTTTTTCTACTCCTCTCATGAGCCCAAACAAGTCTCTAAAAGCATGAGTTTGCAACTACTTTACTTTTGGAGAAAATCCAAAACATTCATTACTCAAAAGAGCCCAATAGCAAAAACCAGCGTTTTGAATGAAGAATCACATTTCTTGGTAAAATCATGCAGGATTGAAATTTTTGATGGTTTTTTACTCCTCTCAACAGCCCAAACAAGTTTCTAAAAGGATGCGTTTGCAACTACTTTACTTTTGGAGAAAATTCAAAACATTCATTATTCAATAGGGCCCAAACTATCAAAAACCAGCGGTTTCAATGAACACACATTTCTTGGTAGAATCATGCAGGACTGAAATTTTTGATGTTTTTCTACTCCTCTCATGAGCCCAAACAAGTCTCTAAAAGCATGAGTTTGCAACTACTTTACTTTTGGAGAAAATTCAAAACATTCATTATTCAATAGAGCCCAATAGCAAAAATCAGGTTTTGAATGAAGAATCACATTTCTTGGTAGAATCATGCAGGATTGAAATTTTTGATGGTTTTTTACTCCTCTCAACAGCCCAAACAAGTTTCTAAAAGGATGAGTTTGCAACTGCTTTACTTTTGGAAAAAATTCAAAACATTCATTATTCAATAGAGCCCAATAGCAAAAATCAGGTTTTGAATGAAGAATCACATTTCTTGGTAGAATCATGCAGGATTGAAATTTTTGATGGTTTTTTACTCCTCTCAACAGCCCAAACAAGTTTCTAAAAGGATGAGTTTGCAACTACTTTACTTTTGGAGAAAATTCAAAACATTCATTATTCAATAGAGCCCAATAGCAAAAATCAGGTTTTGAATGAAGAATCACATTTCTTGGTAGAATCATGCAGGATTGAAATTTTTGATGGTTTTTTACTCCTCTCAACAGCCCAAACAAGTTTCTAAAAGGATGAGTTTGCAACTACTTTACTTTTGGAGAAAATTCAAAACATTCATTATTCAATAGGGCCCAAACTATCAAAAACCAGCGGTTTCAATGAACACACATTTCTTGGTAGAATCATGCAGGACTGAAATTTTTGATGTTTTTCTACTCCTCTCATGAGCCCAAACAAGTCTCTAAAAGCATGAGTTTGCAACTACTTTACTTTTGAAGAAAATTCAAAACATTCATTATTCAATAGAGCCCAATAGCAAAAATCAGGTTTTGAATGAAGAATCACATTTCTTGGTATAATCATGCAGGATTGAAATTTTTGATGGTTTTTTACTCCTCTCAACAGCCCAAACAAGTTTCTAAAAGGATGAGTTTGCAACTACTTTACTTTTGGAAAAAATTCAAAACATTCATTATTCAATAGGGCCCAAACTATCAAAAACCAGCGGTTTCAATGAACACACATTTCTTGGTAGAATCATGCAGGACTGAAATTTTTGATGTTTTTCTACTCCTCTCATGAGCCCAAACAAGTCTCTAAAAGCATGAGTTTGCAACTACTTTACTTTTGGAGAAAATTCAAAACATTCATTATTCAATAGAGCCCAATAGCAAAAACCAGCGTTTTGAATGAAGAATCACATTTCTTGGTAGAATCATGCAGGATTATAATTTTTGATGGTTTTTTACTCCTCTCAACAGCCCAAACAAGTTTCTAAAAGGATGAGTTTGCAACTACTTTACTTTTGGAGAAAATTCAAAACATTCATTATTCAATAGGGCCCAAACTATCAAAAACCAGCGGTTTGAATGAACACACATTTCTTGGTAGAATCATGCAGGACTGAAATTTTTGATGTTTTTCTACTCCTCTCATGAGCCCAAACAAGTCTCTAAAAGGATGAGTTTGCAACTACTTTACTTTTGGAGAAAATTCAAAACATTCATTATTCAATAGAGCCCAATAGCAAAAATCAGGTTTTGAATGAAGAATCACATTTCTTGGTAGAATCATGCAGGATTGAAATTTTTGATGGTTTTTTACTCCTCTCAACAGCCCAAACCAGTTTCTAAAAGGATGAGTTTGCAACTACTTTACTTTTGGAGAAAATTCAAAACATTCATTATTCAATAGGGCCCAAAATATCAAAAACCAGCGGTTTGAATGAACACACATTTCTTGGTAGAATCGTGCAGGACTGAAATTTTTGATGTTTTTCTACTCCTCTCATGAGCCCAAACAAGTCTCTAAAAGGATGAGTTTGCAACTACTTTACTTTTGGAGAAAATTCAAAACATTCATTATTCAATAGAGCGCAATAGCAAAAACCAGCGTTTTGAATGAAGAATCACATTTCTTGGTAGAATCATGCAGGATTGAAATTTTTGATGGTTTTTTACTCCTCTCAACAGCCCAAACAAGTTTCTAAAAGGATGAGTTTGCAACTACTTTACTTTTGGAGAAAATTCAAAACATTCATTATTCAATAGGGCCCAAACTATCAAAAACCAGCGGTTTGAATGAACACACATTTCTTGGTAGAATCATGCAGGACTGAAATTTTTGATGTTTTTCTACTCCTCTCATGAGCCCAAACAAGTCTCTAAAAGCATGAGTTTGCAACTACTTTACTTTTGGAGAAAATTCAAAACATTCATTACTCAAAAGAGCCCAATAGCAAAAACCAGCGTTTTGAATGAAGAATCACATTTCTTGGTAAAATCATGCAGGATTGAAATTTTTGATGGTTTTTTACTCCTCTCAACAGCCCAAACAAGTTTCTAAAAGGATGCGTTTGCAACTACTTTACTTTTGGAGAAAATTCAAAACATTCATTATTCAATAGGGCCCAAACTATCAAAAACCAGCGGTTTCAATGAACACACATTTCTTGGTAGAATCATGCAGGACTGAAATTTTTGATGTTTTTCTACTCCTCTCATGAGCCCAAACAAGTCTCTAAAAGCATGAGTTTGCAACTACTTTACTTTTGGAGAAAATTCAAAACATTCATTATTCAATAGAGCCCAATAGCAAAAATCAGGTTTTGAATGAAGAATCACATTTCTTGGTAGAATCATGCAGGATTGAAATTTTTGATGGTTTTTTACTCCTCTCAACAGCCCAAACAAGTTTCTAAAAGGATGAGTTTGCAACTGCTTTACTTTTGGAAAAAATTCAAAACATTCATTATTCAATAGAGCCCAATAGCAAAAATCAGGTTTTGAATGAAGAATCACATTTCTTGGTAGAATCATGCAGGATTGAAATTTTTGATGGTTTTTTACTCCTCTCAACAGCCCAAACAAGTTTCTAAAAGGATGAGTTTGCAACTACTTTACTTTTGGAGAAAATTCAAAACATTCATTATTCAATAGAGCCCAATAGCAAAAATCAGGTTTTGAATGAAGAATCACATTTCTTGGTAGAATCATGCAGGATTGAAATTTTTGATGGTTTTTTACTCCTCTCAACAGCCCAAACAAGTTTCTAAAAGGATGAGTTTGCAACTACTTTACTTTTGGAGAAAATTCAAAACATTCATTATTCAATAGGGCCCAAACTATCAAAAACCAGCGGTTTCAATGAACACACATTTCTTGGTAGAATCATGCAGGACTGAAATTTTTGATGTTTTTCTACTCCTCTCATGAGCCCAAACAAGTCTCTAAAAGCATGAGTTTGCAACTACTTTACTTTTGAAGAAAATTCAAAACATTCATTATTCAATAGAGCCCAATAGCAAAAATCAGGTTTTGAATGAAGAATCACATTTCTTGGTATAATCATGCAGGATTGAAATTTTTGATGGTTTTTTACTCCTCTCAACAGCCCAAACAAGTTTCTAAAAGGATGAGTTTGCAACTACTTTACTTTTGGAAAAAATTCAAAACATTCATTATTCAATAGGGCCCAAACTATCAAAAACCAGCGGTTTCAATGAACACACATTTCTTGGTAGAATCATGCAGGACTGAAATTTTTGATGTTTTTCTACTCCTCTCATGAGCCCAAACAAGTCTCTAAAAGCATGAGTTTGCAACTACTTTACTTTTGGAGAAAATTCAAAACATTCATTATTCAATAGAGCCCAATAGCAAAAACCAGCGTTTTGAATGAAGAATCACATTTCTTGGTAGAATCATGCAGGATTATAATTTTTGATGGTTTTTTACTCCTCTCAACAGCCCAAACAAGTTTCTAAAAGGATGAGTTTGCAACTACTTTACTTTTGGAGAAAATTCAAAACATTCATTATTCAATAGGGCCCAAACTATCAAAAACCAGCGGTTTGAATGAACACACATTTCTTGGTAGAATCATGCAGGACTGAAATTTTTGATGTTTTTCTACTCCTCTCATGAGCCCAAACAAGTCTCTAAAAGCATGAGTTTGCAACTACTTTACTTTTGGAGAAAATTCAAAACATTCATTATTCAATAGAGCCCAATAGCAAAAATCAGGTTTTGAATGAAGAATCACATTTCTTGGTAGAATCATGCAGGATTGAAATTTTTGATGGTTTTTTACTCCTCTCAACAGCCCAAACCAGTTTCTAAAAGGATGAGTTTGCAACTACTTTACTTTTGGAGAAAATTCAAAACATTCATTATTCAATAGGGCCCAAAATATCAAAAACCAGCGGTTTGAATGAACACACATTTCTTGGTAGAATCGTGCAGGACTGAAATTTTTGATGTTTTTCTACTCCTCTCATGAGCCCAAACAAGTCTCTAAAAGGATGAGTTTGCAACTACTTTACTTTTGGAGAAAATTCAAAACATTCATTATTCAATAGAGCGCAATAGCAAAAACCAGCGTTTTGAATGAAGAATCACATTTCTTGGTAGAATCATGCAGGATTGAAATTTTTGATGGTTTTTTACTCCTCTCAACAGCCCAAACAAGTTTCTAAAAGGATGAGTTTGCAACTACTTTACTTTTGGAGAAAATTCAAAACATTCATTATTCAATAGGGCCCAAACTATCAAAAACCAGCGGTTTCAATGAACACACATTTCTTGGTAGAATCATGCAGGACTGAAATTTTTGATGTTTTTCTACTCCTCTCATGAGCCCAAACAAGTCTCTAAAAGCATGAGTTTGCAACTACTTTACTTTTGAAGAAAATTCAAAACATTCATTATTCAATAGAGCCCAATAGCAAAAATCAGGTTTTGAATGAAGAATCACATTTCTTGGTATAATCATGCAGGATTGAAATTTTTGATGGTTTTTTACTCCTCTCAACAGCCCAAACAAGTTTCTAAAAGGATGAGTTTGCAACTACTTTACTTTTGGAAAAAATTCAAAACATTCATTATTCAATAGGGCCCAAACTATCAAAAACCAGCGGTTTCAATGAACACACATTTCTTGGTAGAATCATGCAGGACTGAAATTTTTGATGTTTTTCTACTCCTCTCATGAGCCCAAACAAGTCTCTAAAAGCATGAGTTTGCAACTACTTTACTTTTGGAGAAAATTCAAAACATTCATTATTCAATAGAGCCCAATAGCAAAAACCAGCGTTTTGAATGAAGAATCACATTTCTTGGTAGAATCATGCAGGATTATAATTTTTGATGGTTTTTTACTCCTCTCAACAGCCCAAACAAGTTTCTAAAAGGATGAGTTTGCAACTACTTTACTTTTGGAGAAAATTCAAAACATTCATTATTCAATAGGGCCCAAACTATCAAAAACCAGCGGTTTGAATGAACACACATTTCTTGGTAGAATCATGCAGGACTGAAATTTTTGATGTTTTTCTACTCCTCTCATGAGCCCAAACAAGTCTCTAAAAGCATGAGTTTGCAACTACTTTACTTTTGGAGAAAATTCAAAACATTCATTATTCAATAGAGCCCAATAGCAAAAATCAGGTTTTGAATGAAGAATCACATTTCTTGGTAGAATCATGCAGGATTGAAATTTTTGATGGTTTTTTACTCCTCTCAACAGCCCAAACCAGTTTCTAAAAGGATGAGTTTGCAACTACTTTACTTTTGGAGAAAATTCAAAACATTCATTATTCAATAGGGCCCAAAATATCAAAAACCAGCGGTTTGAATGAACACACATTTCTTGGTAGAATCGTGCAGGACTGAAATTTTTGATGTTTTTCTACTCCTCTCATGAGCCCAAACAAGTCTCTAAAAGGATGAGTTTGCAACTACTTTACTTTTGGAGAAAATTCAAAACATTCATTATTCAATAGAGCGCAATAGCAAAAACCAGCGTTTTGAATGAAGAATCACATTTCTTGGTAGAATCATGCAGGATTGAAATTTTTTATGGTTTTTTACTCCTCTCAACAGCCCAAACAAGTTTCTAAAAGGATGAGTTTGCAACTACTTTACTTTTGGAGAAAATTCAAAACATTCATTATTCAATAGGGCCCAAACTATCAAAAACCAGCGGTTTGAATGAACACACATTTCTTGGTAGAATCATGCAGGACTGAAATTTTTGATGTTTTTCTACTCCTCTCATGAGCCCAAACAAGTCTCTAAAAGCATGAGTTTGCAACTACTTTACTTTTGGAGAAAATTCAAAACATTCATTACTCAAAAGAGCCCAATAGCAAAAACCAGCGTTTTGAATGAAGAATCACATTTCTTGGTAAAATCATGCAGGATTGAAATTTTTGATGGTTTTTTACTCCTCTCAACAGCCCAAACAAGTTTCTAAAAGGATGCGTTTGCAACTACTTTACTTTTGGAGAAAATTCAAAACATTCATTATTCAATAGGGCCCAAACTATCAAAAACCAGCGGTTTCAATGAACACACATTTCTTGGTAGAATCATGCAGGACTGAAATTTTTGATGTTTTTCTACTCCTCTCATGAGCCCAAACAAGTCTCTAAAAGCATGAGTTTGCAACTACTTTACTTTTGGAGAAAATTCAAAACATTCATTATTCAATAGAGCCCAATAGCAAAAATCAGGTTTTGAATGAAGAATCACATTTCTTGGTAGAATCATGCAGGATTGAAATTTTTGATGGTTTTTTACTCCTCTCAACAGCCCAAACAAGTTTCTAAAAGGATGAGTTTGCAACTACTTTACTTTTGGAGAAAATTCAAAACATTCATTATTCAATAGGGCCCAAACTATCAAAAACCAGCGGTTTCAATGAACACACATTTCTTGGTAGAATCATGCAGGACTGAAATTTTTGATGTTTTTCTACCCTCTCATGAGCCCAAACAAGTCTCTAAAAGCATGAGTTTGCAACTACTTTCCTTTTGGAGAAAATTCAAAACATTCATTACTCAAAAGAGCCCAATAGCAAAAACCAGCGTTTTGAATGAAGAATCACATTTCTTGGTAGAATCATGCAGGATTGAAATTTTTCATGGTTTTTTACTCCTCTCAACAGCCCAAACAAGTTTCTAAAAGGATGAATTTGCAACTACTTTACTTTTGGAGAAAATTCAAAACATTCATTATTCAATAGGGCCCAAACTATCAAAAACCAGCGGTTTCAATGAACACACATTTCTTGGTAGAATCATGCAGGACTGAAATTTTTGATGTTTTTCTACTCCTCTCATGAGCCCAAACAAGTCTCTAAAAGCATGAGTTTGCAACTACTTTACTTTTGGAGAAAATTCAAAACATTCATTATTCAAAAGCGCCCAATAGCAAAAATCAGGTTTTGAATGAAGAATCACATTTCTTGGTAGAATCATGCAGGATTGAAATTTTTGATGGTTTTTTACTCCTCTCAACAGCCCAAACAAGTTTCTAAAAGGATGAGTTTGCAACTACTTTACTTTTGGAGAAAATTCAAAACATTCATTATTCAATAGGGCCCAAACTATCAAAAACCAGCGGTTTCAATGAACACACATTTCTTGGTAGAATCATGCAGGACTGAAATTTTTGATGTTTTTCTACTCCTCTCATGAGCCCAAACAAGTCTCTAAAAGCATGAGTTTGCAACTACTTTACTTTTGGAGAAAATTCAAAACATTCATTATTCAATAGAGCCCAATAGCAAAAATCAGGTTTTGAATGAAGAATCACATTTCTTGGTAAAATCATGCAGGATTGAAATTTTTGATGGTTTTTTACTCCTCTCAACAGCCCAAACAAGTTTCTAAAAGGATGAGTTTGCAACTACTTTACTTTTGGAGAAAATTCAAAACATTCATTATTCAATAGGGCCCAAACTATCAAAAACCAGCGGTTTCAATGAACACACATTTCTTGGTAGAATCATGCAGGACTGAAATTTTTGATGTTTTTCTACTCCTCTCATGAGCCCAAACAAGTCTCTAAAAGCATGAGTTTGCAACTACTTTACTTTTGGAGAAAATTCAAAACATTCATTATTCAATAGAGCCCAATAGCAAAAATCAGGTTTTGAATGAAGAATCACATTTCTTGGTAGAATCATGCAGGATTGAAATTTTTGATGGTTTTTTACTCCTCTCAACAGCCCAAACAAGTTTCTAAAAGGATGAGTTTGCAACTACTTTACTTTTGGAGAAAATTCAAAACATTCATTATTCAATAGGGCCCAAACTATCAAAAACCAGCGGTTTCAATGGACACACATTTCTTGGTAGAATCATGCAGGACTGAAATTTTTGATGTTTTTCTACTCCTCTCATGAGCCCAAACAAGTCTCTAAAAGCATGAGTTTGCAACTACTTTACTTTTGGAGAAAATTCAAAACATTCATTATTCAATAGAGCCCAATAGCAAAAACCAGCGTTTTGAATTAAGAATCACATTTCTTGGTAGAATCATGCAGGATTGAAATTTTTGATGGTTTTTTACTCCTCTCAACAGCCCAAACAAGTTTCTAAAAGGATGAGTTTGCAACTACTTTACTTTTGGAGAAAATTCAAAACATTCATTATTCAATAGGGCCCAAAGTATCAAAAACCAGCGGTTTGAATGAACACACATTTCTTGGTAGAATCATGCAGGACTGAAATTTTTGATGTTTTTCTACTCCTCTCATGAGCCCAAACAAGTCTCTAAAAGCATGAGTTTGCAACTACTTTACTTTTGAAGAAAATTCAAAACATTCATTATTCAATAGAGCCCAATAGCAAAAATCAGGTTTTGAATGAAGAATCACATTTCTTGGTAAAATCATGCAGGATTGAAATTTTTGATGGTTTTTTACTCCTCTCAACAGCCCAAACAAGTTTCTAAAAGGATGAGTTTGCAACTACTTTACTTTTGGAAAAAATTCAAAACATTCATTATTCAATAGGGCCCAAACTATCAAAAACCAGCGGTTTCAATGAACACACATTTCTTGGTAGAATCATGCAGGACTGAAATTTTTGATGTTTTTCTACTCCTCTCATGAGCCCAAACAAGTCTCTAAAAGCATGAGTTTGCAACTACTTTACTTTTGGAGAAAATTCAAAACATTCATTATTCAATAGAGCCCAATAGCAAAAACCAGCGTTTTGAATGAAGAATCACATTTCTTGGTAGAATCATGCAGGATTATAATTTTTGATGGTTTTTTACTCCTCTCAACAGCCCAAACAAGTTTCTAAAAGGATGAGTTTGCAACTACTTTACTTTTGGAGAAAATTCAAAACATTCATTATTCAATAGGGCCCAAACTATCAAAAACCAGCGGTTTGAATGAACACACATTTCTTGGTAGAATCATGCAGGACTGAAATTTTTGATGTTTTTCTACTCCTCTCATGAGCCCAAACAAGTCTCTAAAAGCATGAGTTTGCAACTACTTTACTTTTGGAGAAAATTCAAAACATTCATTATTCAATAGAGCCCAATAGCAAAAATCAGGTTTTGAATGAAGAATCACATTTCTTGGTAGAATCATGCAGGATTGAAATTTTTGATGGTTTTTTACTCCTCTCAACAGCCCAAACCAGTTTCTAAAAGGATGAGTTTGCAACTACTTTACTTTTGGAGAAAATTCAAAACATTCATTATTCAATAGGGCCCAAAATATCAAAAACCAGCGGTTTGAATGAACACACATTTCTTGGTAGAATCGTGCAGGACTGAAATTTTTGATGTTTTTCTACTCCTCTCATGAGCCCAAACAAGTCTCTAAAAGGATGAGTTTGCAACTACTTTACTTTTGGAGAAAATTCAAAACATTCATTATTCAATAGAGCGCAATAGCAAAAACCAGCGTTTTGAATGAAGAATCACATTTCTTGGTAGAATCATGCAGGATTGAAATTTTTTATGGTTTTTTACTCCTCTCAACAGCCCAAACAAGTTTCTAAAAGGATGAGTTTGCAACTACTTTACTTTTGGAGAAAATTCAAAACATTCATTATTCAATAGGGCCCAAACTATCAAAAACCAGCGGTTTGAATGAACACACATTTCTTGGTAGAATCATGCAGGACTGAAATTTTTGATGTTTTTCTACTCCTCTCATGAGCCCAAACAAGTCTCTAAAAGCATGAGTTTGCAACTACTTTACTTTTGGAGAAAATTCAAAACATTCATTACTCAAAAGAGCCCAATAGCAAAAACCAGCGTTTTGAATGAAGAATCACATTTCTTGGTAAAATCATGCAGGATTGAAATTTTTGATGGTTTTTTACTCCTCTCAACAGCCCAAACAAGTTTCTAAAAGGATGCGTTTGCAACTACTTTACTTTTGGAGAAAATTCAAAACATTCATTATTCAATAGGGCCCAAACTATCAAAAACCAGCGGTTTCAATGAACACACATTTCTTGGTAGAATCATGCAGGACTGAAATTTTTGATGTTTTTCTACTCCTCTCATGAGCCCAAACAAGTCTCTAAAAGCATGAGTTTGCAACTACTTTACTTTTGGAGAAAATTCAAAACATTCATTATTCAATAGAGCCCAATAGCAAAAATCAGGTTTTGAATGAAGAATCACATTTCTTGGTAGAATCATGCAGGATTGAAATTTTTGATGGTTTTTTACTCCTCTCAACAGCCCAAACAAGTTTCTAAAAGGATGAGTTTGCAACTACTTTACTTTTGGAGAAAATTCAAAACATTCATTATTCAATAGGGCCCAAACTATCAAAAACCAGCGGTTTCAATGAACACACATTTCTTGGTAGAATCATGCAGGACTGAAATTTTTGATGTTTTTCTACCCTCTCATGAGCCCAAACAAGTCTCTAAAAGCATGAGTTTGCAACTACTTTCCTTTTGGAGAAAATTCAAAACATTCATTACTCAAAAGAGCCCAATAGCAAAAACCAGCGTTTTGAATGAAGAATCACATTTCTTGGTAGAATCATGCAGGATTGAAATTTTTCATGGTTTTTTACTCCTCTCAACAGCCCAAACAAGTTTCTAAAAGGATGAATTTGCAACTACTTTACTTTTGGAGAAAATTCAAAACATTCATTATTCAATAGGGCCCAAACTATCAAAAACCAGCGGTTTCAATGAACACACATTTCTTGGTAGAATCATGCAGGACTGAAATTTTTGATGTTTTTCTACTCCTCTCATGAGCCCAAACAAGTCTCTAAAAGCATGAGTTTGCAACTACTTTACTTTTGGAGAAAATTCAAAACATTCATTATTCAAAAGCGCCCAATAGCAAAAATCAGGTTTTGAATGAAGAATCACATTTCTTGGTAGAATCATGCAGGATTGAAATTTTTGATGGTTTTTTACTCCTCTCAACAGCCCAAACAAGTTTCTAAAAGGATGAGTTTGCAACTACTTTACTTTTGGAGAAAATTCAAAACATTCATTATTCAATAGGGCCCAAACTATCAAAAACCAGCGGTTTCAATGAACACACATTTCTTGGTAGAATCATGCAGGACTGAAATTTTTGATGTTTTTCTACTCCTCTCATGAGCCCAAACAAGTCTCTAAAAGCATGAGTTTGCAACTACTTTACTTTTGGAGAAAATTCAAAACATTCATTATTCAATAGAGCCCAATAGCAAAAATCAGGTTTTGAATGAAGAATCACATTTCTTGGTAAAATCATGCAGGATTGAAATTTTTGATGGTTTTTTACTCCTCTCAACAGCCCAAACAAGTTTCTAAAAGGATGAGTTTGCAACTACTTTACTTTTGGAGAAAATTCAAAACATTCATTATTCAATAGGGCCCAAACTATCAAAAACCAGCGGTTTCAATGAACACACATTTCTTGGTAGAATCATGCAGGACTGAAATTTTTGATGTTTTTCTACTCCTCTCATGAGCCCAAACAAGTCTCTAAAAGCATGAGTTTGCAACTACTTTACTTTTGGAGAAAATTCAAAACATTCATTATTCAATAGAGCCCAATAGCAAAAATCAGGTTTTGAATGAAGAATCACATTTCTTGGTAGAATCATGCAGGATTGAAATTTTTGATGGTTTTTTACTCCTCTCAACAGCCCAAACAAGTTTCTAAAAGGATGAGTTTGCAACTACTTTACTTTTGGAGAAAATTCAAAACATTCATTATTCAATAGGGCCCAAACTATCAAAAACCAGCGGTTTCAATGGACACACATTTCTTGGTAGAATCATGCAGGACTGAAATTTTTGATGTTTTTCTACTCCTCTCATGAGCCCAAACAAGTCTCTAAAAGCATGAGTTTGCAACTACTTTACTTTTGGAGAAAATTCAAAACATTCATTATTCAATAGAGCCCAATAGCAAAAACCAGCGTTTTGAATTAAGAATCACATTTCTTGGTAGAATCATGCAGGATTGAAATTTTTGATGGTTTTTTACTCCTCTCAACAGCCCAAACAAGTTTCTAAAAGGATGAGTTTGCAACTACTTTACTTTTGGAGAAAATTCAAAACATTCATTATTCAATAGGGCCCAAAGTATCAAAAACCAGCGGTTTGAATGAACACACATTTCTTGGTAGAATCATGCAGGACTGAAATTTTTGATGTTTTTCTACTCCTCTCATGAGCCCAAACAAGTCTCTAAAAGCATGAGTTTGCAACTACTTTACTTTTGAAGAAAATTCAAAACATTCATTATTCAATAGAGCCCAATAGCAAAAATCAGGTTTTGAATGAAGAATCACATTTCTTGGTAAAATCATGCAGGATTGAAATTTTTGATGGTTTTTTACTCCTCTCAACAGCCCAAACAAGTTTCTAAAAGGATGAGTTTGCAACTACTTTACTTTTGGAGAAAATTCAAAACATTCATTATTCAATAGGGCCCAAACTATCAAAAACCAGCGGTTTCAATGAACACACATTTCTTGGTAGAATCATGCAGGACTGAAATTTTTGATGTTTTTCTACTCCTCTCATGAGCCCAAACAAGTCTCTAAAAGCATGAGTTTGCAACTACTTTACTTTTGGAGAAAATTCAAAACATTCACTATTCAATAGAGCCCAATAGCAAAAATCAGGTTTTGAATGAAGAATCACATTTCTTGGTAAAATCATGCAGGATTGAAATTTTTGATGGTTTTTTACTCCTCTCAACAGCCCAAACAAGTTTCTAAAAGGATGAGTTTGCAACTACTTTACTTTTGGAGAAAATTCAAAACATTCATTATTCAATAGGGCCCAAACTATCAAAAACCAGCGGTTTCAATGAACACACATTTCTTGGTAGAATCATGCAGGACTGAAATTTTTGATGTTTTTCTACTCCTCTCATGAGCCCAAACAAGTCTCTAAAAGCATGAGTTTGCAACTACTTTACTTTTGGAGAAAATTCAAAACATTCATTATTCAATAGAGCCCAATAGCAAAAACCAGCGTTTTGAATGAAGAATCACATTTCTTGGTAGAATCATGCAGGATTGAAATTTTTGATGGTTTTTTACTCCTCTCAACAGCCCAAACAAGTTTCTAAAAGGATGAGTTTGCAACTACTTTACTTTTGGAGAAAATTCAAAACATTCATTATTCAATAGGGCCCAAACTATCAAAAACCAGCGGTTTCAATGAACACACATTTCTTGGTAGAATCATGCAGGACTGAAATTTTTGATGTTTTTCTACTCCTCTCATGAGCCCAAAGAAGTCTCTAAAAGCATGAGTTTGCAACTACTTTACTTTTGGAGAAAATTCAAAACATTCATTATTCAATAGAGCCCAATAGCAAAAATCAGGTTTTGAATGAAGAATCACATTTCTTGGTAGAATCATGCAGGATTGAAATTTTTGATGGTTTTTTACTCCTCTCAACAGCCCAAACAAGTTTCTAAAAGGATGAGTTTGCAACTACTTTACTTTTGGAGAAAATTCAAAACATTCATTATTCAATAGGGCCCAAAATATCAAAAACCAGCGGTTTGAATGAACACACATTTCTTGGTAGAATCGTGCAGGACTGAAATTTTTGATGTTTTTCTACTCCTCTCATGAGCCCAAACAAGTCTCTAAAAGGATGAGTTTGCAACTACTTTACTTTTGGAGAAAATTCAAAACATTCATTATTCAATAGAGCCCAATAGCAAAAACCAGCGTTTTGAATGAAGAATCACATTTCTTGGTAGAATCATGCAGGATTGAAATTTTTGATGGTTTTTTACTCCTCTCAACAGCCTAAACAAGTTTCTAAAAGGATGAGTTTGCAACTACTTTACTTTTGGAGAAAATTCAAAACATTCATTATTCAATAGGGCCCAAACTATCAAAAACCAGCGGTTTGAATGAACACACATTTCTTGGTAGAATCATGCAGGACTGAAATTTTTGATGTTTTTCTACTCCTCTCATGAGCCCAAACAAGTCTCTAAAAGCATGAGTTTGCAACTACTTTACTTTTGGAGAAAATTCAAAACATTCATTACTCAAAAGAGCCCAATAGCAAAAACCAGCGTTTTGAATGAAGAATCACATTTCTTGGTAGAATCATGCAGGATTGAAATTTTTGATGGTTTTTTACTCCTCTCAACAGCCCAAACATGTTTCTAAAAGGATGAGTTTGCAACTACTTTACTTTTGGAGAAAATTCAAAACATTCATTATTCAATAGGGCCCAAACTATCAAAAACCAGCGGTTTCAATGAACACACATTTCTTGGTAGAATCATGCAGGACTGAAATTTTTGATGTTTTTCTACTCCTCTCATGAGCCCAAACAAGTCTCTAAAAGCATGAGTTTGCAACTACTTTACTTTTGGAGAAAATTCAAAACATTCATTATTCAATAGAGCCCAATAGCAAAAATCAGGTTTTGAATGAAGAATCACATTTCTTGGTAAAATCATGCAGGATTGAAATTTTTGATGGTTTTTTACTCCTCTCAACAGCCCAAACAAGTTTCTAAAAGGATGAGTTTGCAACTACTTTACTTTTGGAGAAAATTCAAAACATTCATTATTCAATAGGGCCCAAACTATCAAAAACCAGCGGTTTGAATGAACACACATTTCTTGGTAGAATCATGCAGGACTGAAATTTTTGATGTTTTTCTACTCCTCTCATGAGCCCAAACAAGTCTCTAAAAGCATGAGTTTGCAACTACTTTACTTTTGGAGAAAATTCAAAACATTCATTACTCAAAAGAGCCCAATAGCAAAAACCAGCATTTTGAATGAAGAATCACATTTCTTGGTAGAATCATGCAGGATTGAAATTTTTGATGGTTTTTTACTCCTCTCAACAGCCCAAACAAGTTTCTAAAAGGATGAGTTTGCAACTACTTTACTTTTGGAGAAAATTCAAAACATTCATTATTCAATAGGGCCCAAACTATCAAAAACCAGCGGTTTCAATGAACACACATTTCTTGGTAGAATCATGCAGGACTGAAATTTTTGATGTTTTTCTACTCCTCTCATGAGCCCAAACAAGTCTCTAAAAGCATGAGTTTGCAACTACTTTACTTTTGGAGAAAATTCAAAACATTCATTATTCAATAGAGCCCAATAGCAAAAATCAGGTTTTGAATGAAGAATCACATTTCTTGGTAGAATCATGCAGGATTGAAATTTTTGATGGTTTTTTACTCCTCTCAACAGCCCAAACAAGTTTCTAAAAGGATGAGTTTGCAACTACTTTACTTTTGGAGAAAATTCAAAACATTCATTATTCAATAGGGCCCAAACTATCAAAAACCAGCGGTTTCAATGAACACACATTTCTTGGTAGAATCATGCAGGACTGAAATTTTTGATGTTTTTCTACTCCTCTCATGAGCCCAAACAAGTCTCTAAAAGCATGAGTTTGCAACTACTTTACTTTTGAAGAAAATTCAAAACATTCATTATTCAATAGAGCCCAATAGCAAAAATCAGGTTTTGAATGAAGAATCACATTTCTTGGTATAATCATGCAGGATTGAAATTTTTGATGGTTTTTTACTCCTCTCAACAGCCCAAACAAGTTTCTAAAAGGATGAGTTTGCAACTACTTTACTTTTGGAAAAAATTCAAAACATTCATTATTCAATAGAGCCCAATAGCAAAAATCAGGTTTTGAATGAAGAATCACATTTCTTGGTAGAATCATGCAGGATTGAAATTTTTGATGGTTTTTTACTCCTCTCAACAGCCCAAACAAGTTTCTAAAAGGATGAGTTTGCAACTACTTTACTTTTGGAGAAAATTCAAAACATTCATTATTCAATAGAGCCCAATAGCAAAAATCAGGTTTTGAATGAAGAATCACATTTCTTGGTAGAATCATGCAGGATTGAAATTTTTGATGGTTTTTTACTCCTCTCAACAGCCCAAACAAGTTTCTAAAAGGATGAGTTTGCAACTACTTTACTTTTGGAGAAAATTCAAAACATTCATTATTCAATAGGGCCCAAACTATCAAAAACCAGCGGTTTCAATGAACACACATTTCTTGGTAGAATCATGCAGGACTGAAATTTTTGATGTTTTTCTACTCCTCTCATGAGCCCAAACAAGTCTCTAAAAGCATGAGTTTGCAACTACTTTACTTTTGAAGAAAATTCAAAACATTCATTATTCAATAGAGCCCAATAGCAAAAATCAGGTTTTGAATGAAGAATCACATTTCTTGGTATAATCATGCAGGATTGAAATTTTTGATGGTTTTTTACTCCTCTCAACAGCCCAAACAAGTTTCTAAAAGGATGAGTTTGCAACTACTTTACTTTTGGAAAAAATTCAAAACATTCATTATTCAATAGGGCCCAAACTATCAAAAACCAGCGGTTTCAATGAACACACATTTCTTGGTAGAATCATGCAGGACTGAAATTTTTGATGTTTTTCTACTCCTCTCATGAGCCCAAACAAGTCTCTAAAAGCATGAGTTTGCAACTACTTTACTTTTGGAGAAAATTCAAAACATTCATTATTCAATAGAGCCCAATAGCAAAAACCAGCGTTTTGAATGAAGAATCACATTTCTTGGTAGAATCATGCAGGATTGAAATTTTTGATGGTTTTTTACTCCTCTCAACAGCCCAAACAAGTTTCTAAAAGGATGAGTTTGCAACTACTTTACTTTTGGAGAAAATTCAAAACATTCATTATTCAATAGGGCCCAAACTATCAAAAACCAGCGGTTTGAATGAACACACATTTCTTGGTAGAATCATGCAGGACTGAAATTTTTGATGTTTTTCTACTCCTCTCATGAGCCCAAACAAGTCTCTAAAAGCATGAGTTTGCAACTACTTTACTTTTGGAGAAAATTCAAAACATTCATTATTCAATAGAGCCCAATAGCAAAAATCAGGTTTTGAATGAAGAATCACATTTCTTGGTAGAATCATGCAGGATTGAAATTTTTGATGGTTTTTTACTCCTCTCAACAGCCCAAACCAGTTTCTAAAAGGATGAGTTTGCAACTACTTTACTTTTGGAGAAAATTCAAAACATTCATTATTCAATAGGGCCCAAACTATCAAAAACCAGCGGTTTCAATGAACACACATTTCTTGGTAGAATCATGCAGGACTGAAATTTTTGATGTTTTTCTACTCCTCTCATGAGCCCAAACAAGTCTCTAAAAGCATGAGTTTGCAACTACTTTACTTTTGAAGAAAATTCAAAACATTCATTATTCAATAGAGCCCAATAGCAAAAATCAGGTTTTGAATGAAGAATCACATTTCTTGGTATAATCATGCAGGATTGAAATTTTTGATGGTTTTTTACTCCTCTCAACAGCCCAAACAAGTTTCTAAAAGGATGAGTTTGCAACTACTTTACTTTTGGAAAAAATTCAAAACATTCATTATTCAATAGAGCCCAATAGCAAAAATCAGGTTTTGAATGAAGAATCACATTTCTTGGTAGAATCATGCAGGATTGAAATTTTTGATGGTTTTTTACTCCTCTCAACAGCCCAAACAAGTTTCTAAAAGGATGAGTTTGCAACTACTTTACTTTTGGAGAAAATTCAAAACATTCATTATTCAATAGAGCCCAATAGCAAAAATCAGGTTTTGAATGAAGAATCACATTTCTTGGTAGAATCATGCAGGATTGAAATTTTTGATGGTTTTTTACTCCTCTCAACAGCCCAAACAAGTTTCTAAAAGGATGAGTTTGCAACTACTTTACTTTTGGAGAAAATTCAAAACATTCATTATTCAATAGGGCCCAAACTATCAAAAACCAGCGGTTTCAATGAACACACATTTCTTGGTAGAATCATGCAGGACTGAAATTTTTGATGTTTTTCTACTCCTCTCATGAGCCCAAACATGTCTCTAAAAGCATGAGTTTGCAACTACTTTACTTTTGAAGAAAATTCAAAACATTCATTATTCAATAGAGCCCAATAGCAAAAATCAGGTTTTGAATGAAGAATCACATTTCTTGGTATAATCATGCAGGATTGAAATTTTTGATGGTTTTTTACTCCTCTCAACAGCCCAAACAAGTTTCTAAAAGGATGAGTTTGCAACTACTTTACTTTTGGAAAAAATTCAAAACATTCATTATTCAATAGGGCCCAAACTATCAAAAACCAGCGGTTTCAATGAACACACATTTCTTGGTAGAATCATGCAGGACTGAAATTTTTGATGTTTTTCTACTCCTCTCATGAGCCCAAACAAGTCTCTAAAAGCATGAGTTTGCAACTACTTTACTTTTGGAGAAAATTCAAAACATTCATTATTCAATAGAGCCCAATAGCAAAAACCAGCGTTTTGAATGAAGAATCACATTTCTTGGTAGAATCATGCAGGATTGAAATTTTTGATGGTTTTTTACTCCTCTCAACAGCCCAAACAAGTTTCTAAAAGGATGAGTTTGCAACTACTTTACTTTTGGAGAAAATTCAAAACATTCATTATTCAATAGGGCCCAAACTATCAAAAACCAGCGGTTTGAATGAACACACATTTCTTGGTAGAATCATGCAGGACTGAAATTTTTGATGTTTTTCTACTCCTCTCATGAGCCCAAACAAGTCTCTAAAAGCATGAGTTTGCAACTACTTTACTTTTGGAGAAAATTCAAAACATTCATTATTCAATAGAGCCCAATAGCAAAAATCAGGTTTTGAATGAAGAATCACATTTCTTGGTAGAATCATGCAGGATTGAAATTTTTGATGGTTTTTTACTCCTCTCAACAGCCCAAACCAGTTTCTAAAAGGATGAGTTTGCAACTACTTTACTTTTGGAGAAAATTCAAAACATTCATTATTCAATAGGGCCCAAACTATCAAAAACCAGCGGTTTCAATGAACACACATTTCTTGGTAGAATCATGCAGGACTGAAATTTTTGATGTTTTTCTACTCCTCTCATGAGCCCAAACAAGTCTCTAAAAGCATGAGTTTGCAACTACTTTACTTTTGAAGAAAATTCAAAACATTCATTATTCAATAGAGCCCAATAGCAAAAATCAGGTTTTGAATGAAGAATCACATTTCTTGGTATAATCATGCAGGATTGAAATTTTTGATGGTTTTTTACTCCTCTCAACAGCCCAAACAAGTTTCTAAAAGGATGAGTTTGCAACTACTTTACTTTTGGAAAAAATTCAAAACATTCATTATTCAATAGAGCCCAATAGCAAAAATCAGGTTTTGAATGAAGAATCACATTTCTTGGTAGAATCATGCAGGATTGAAATTTTTGATGGTTTTTTACTCCTCTCAACAGCCCAAACAAGTTTCTAAAAGGATGAGTTTGCAACTACTTTACTTTTGGAGAAAATTCAAAACATTCATTATTCAATAGAGCCCAATAGCAAAAATCAGGTTTTGAATGAAGAATCACATTTCTTGGTAGAATCATGCAGGATTGAAATTTTTGATGGTTTTTTACTCCTCTCAACAGCCCAAACAAGTTTCTAAAAGGATGAGTTTGCAACTACTTTACTTTTGGAGAAAATTCAAAACATTCATTATTCAATAGGGCCCAAACTATCAAAAACCAGCGGTTTCAATGAACACACATTTCTTGGTAGAATCATGCAGGACTGAAATTTTTGATGTTTTTCTACTCCTCTCATGAGCCCAAACAAGTCTCTAAAAGCATGAGTTTGCAACTACTTTACTTTTGAAGAAAATTCAAAACATTCATTATTCAATAGAGCCCAATAGCAAAAATCAGGTTTTGAATGAAGAATCACATTTCTTGGTATAATCATGCAGGATTGAAATTTTTGATGGTTTTTTACTCCTCTCAACAGCCCAAACAAGTTTCTAAAAGGATGAGTTTGCAACTACTTTACTTTTGGAAAAAATTCAAAACATTCATTATTCAATAGGGCCCAAACTATCAAAAACCAGCGGTTTCAATGAACACACATTTCTTGGTAGAATCATGCAGGACTGAAATTTTTGATGTTTTTCTACTCCTCTCATGAGCCCAAACAAGTCTCTAAAAGCATGAGTTTGCAACTACTTTACTTTTGGAGAAAATTCAAAACATTCATTATTCAATAGAGCCCAATAGCAAAAACCAGCGTTTTGAATGAAGAATCACATTTCTTGGTAGAATCATGCAGGATTGAAATTTTTGATGGTTTTTTACTCCTCTCAACAGCCCAAACAAGTTTCTAAAAGGATGAGTTTGCAACTACTTTACTTTTGGAGAAAATTCAAAACATTCATTATTCAATAGGGCCCAAACTATCAAAAACCAGCGGTTTGAATGAACACACATTTCTTGGTAGAATCATGCAGGACTGAAATTTTTGATGTTTTTCTACTCCTCTCATGAGCCCAAACAAGTCTCTAAAAGCATGAGTTTGCAACTACTTTACTTTTGGAGAAAATTCAAAACATTCATTATTCAATAGAGCCCAATAGCAAAAATCAGGTTTTGAATGAAGAATCACATTTCTTGGTAGAATCATGCAGGATTGAAATTTTTGATGGTTTTTTACTCCTCTCAACAGCCCAAACCAGTTTCTAAAAGGATGAGTTTGCAACTACTTTACTTTTGGAGAAAATTCAAAACATTCATTATTCAATAGGGCCCAAACTATCAAAAACCAGCGGTTTGAATGAACACACATTTCTTGGTAGAATCGTGCAGGACTGAAATTTTTGATGTTTTTCTACTCCTCTCATGAGCCCAAACAAGTCTCTAAAAGGATGAGTTTGCAACTACTTTACTTTTGGAGAAAATTCAAAACATTCATTATTCAATAGAGCGCAATAGCAAAAACCAGCGTTTTGAATGAAGAATCACATTTCTTGGTAGAATCATGCAGGATTGAAATTTTTGATGGTTTTTTACTCCTCTCAACAGCCCAAACAAGTTTCTAAAAGGATGAGTTTGCAACTACTTTACTTTTGGAGAAAATTCAAAACATTCATTATTCAATAGGGCCCAAACTATCAAAAACCAGCGGTTTGAATGAACACACATTTCTTGGTAGAATCATGCAGGACTGAAATTTTTGATGTTTTTCTACTCCTCTCATGAGCCCAAACAAGTCTCTAAAAGCATGAGTTTGCAACTACTTTACTTTTGGAGAAAATTCAAAACATTCATTACTCAAAAGAGCCCAATAGCAAAAACCAGCGTTTTGAATGAAGAATCACATTTCTTGGTAAAATCATGCAGGATTGAAATTTTTGATGGTTTTTTACTCCTCTCAACAGCCCAAACAAGTTTCTAAAAGGATGCGTTTGCAACTACTTTACTTTTGGAGAAAATTCAAAACATTCATTATTCAATAGGGCCCAAACTATCAAAAACCAGCGGTTTCAATGAACACACATTTCTTGGTAGAATCATGCAGGACTGAAATTTTTGATGTTTTTCTACTCCTCTCATGAGCCCAAACAAGTCTCTAAAAGCATGAGTTTGCAACTACTTTACTTTTGGAGAAAATTCAAAACATTCATTATTCAATAGAGCCCAATAGCAAAAATCAGGTTTTGAATGAAGAATCACATTTCTTGGTAGAATCATGCAGGATTGAAATTTTTGATGGTTTTTTACTCCTCTCAACAGCCCAAACAAGTTTCTAAAAGGATGAGTTTGCAACTACTTTACTTTTGGAGAAAATTCAAAACATTCATTATTCAATAGGGCCCAAACTATCAAAAACCAGCGGTTTCAATGAACACACATTTCTTGGTAGAATCATGCAGGACTGAAATTTTTGATGTTTTTCTACTCCTCTCATGAGCCCAAACAAGTCTCTAAAAGCATGAGTTTGCAACTACTTTACTTTTGGAGAAAATTCAAAACATTCATTATTCAATAGAGCCCAATAGCAAAAATCAGGTTTTGAATGAAGAATCACATTTCTTGGTAGAATCATGCAGGATTGAAATTTTTGATGGTTTTTTACTCCTCTCAACAGCCCAAACAAGTTTCTAAAAGGATGAGTTTGCAACTACTTTACTTTTGGAGAAAATTCAAAACATTCATTATTCAATAGGGCCCAAACTATCAAAAACCAGCGGTTTCAATGAACACACATTTCTTGGTAGAATCATGCAGGACTGAAATTTTTGATGTTTTTCTACTCCTCTCATGAGCCCAAACAAGTCTCTAAAAGCATGAGTTTGCAACTACTTTACTTTTGAAGAAAATTCAAAACATTCATTATTCAATAGAGCCCAATAGCAAAAATCAGGTTTTGAATGAAGAATCACATTTCTTGGTATAATCATGCAGGATTGAAATTTTTGATGGTTTTTTACTCCTCTCAACAGCCCAAACAAGTTTCTAAAAGGATGAGTTTGCAACTACTTTACTTTTGGAAAAAATTCAAAACATTCATTATTCAATAGAGCCCAATAGCAAAAATCAGGTTTTGAATGAAGAATCACATTTCTTGGTAGAATCATGCAGGATTGAAATTTTTGATGGTTTTTTACTCCTCTCAACAGCCCAAACAAGTTTCTAAAAGGATGAGTTTGCAACTACTTTACTTTTGGAGAAAATTCAAAACATTCATTATTCAATAGAGCCCAATAGCAAAAATCAGGTTTTGAATGAAGAATCACATTTCTTGGTAGAATCATGCAGGATTGAAATTTTTGATGGTTTTTTACTCCTCTCAACAGCCCAAACAAGTTTCTAAAAGGATGAGTTTGCAACTACTTTACTTTTGGAGAAAATTCAAAACATTCATTATTCAATAGGGCCCAAACTATCAAAAACCAGCGGTTTCAATGAACACACATTTCTTGGTAGAATCATGCAGGACTGAAATTTTTGATGTTTTTCTACTCCTCTCATGAGCCCAAACAAGTCTCTAAAAGCATGAGTTTGCAACTACTTTACTTTTGAAGAAAATTCAAAACATTCATTATTCAATAGAGCCCAATAGCAAAAATCAGGTTTTGAATGAAGAATCACATTTCTTGGTATAATCATGCAGGATTGAAATTTTTGATGGTTTTTTACTCCTCTCAACAGCCCAAACAAGTTTCTAAAAGGATGAGTTTGCAACTACTTTACTTTTGGAAAAAATTCAAAACATTCATTATTCAATAGGGCCCAAACTATCAAAAACCAGCGGTTTCAATGAACACACATTTCTTGGTAGAATCAAGCAGGACTGAAATTTTTGATGTTTTTCTACTCCTCTCATGAGCCCAAACAAGTCTCTAAAAGCATGAGTTTGCAACTACTTTACTTTTGGAGAAAATTCAAAACATTCATTATTCAATAGAGCCCAATAGCAAAAACCAGCGTTTTGAATGAAGAATCACATTTCTTGGTAGAATCATGCAGGATTGAAATTTTTGATGGTTTTTTACTCCTCTCAACAGCCCAAACAAGTTTCTAAAAGGATGAGTTTGCAACTACTTTACTTTTGGAGAAAATTCAAAACATTCATTATTCAATAGGGCCCAAACTATCAAAAACCAGCGGTTTGAATGAACACACATTTCTTGGTAGAATCATGCAGGACTGAAATTTTTGATGTTTTTCTACTCCTCTCATGAGCCCAAACAAGTCTCTAAAAGCATGAGTTTGCAACTACTTTACTTTTGGAGAAAATTCAAAACATTCATTATTCAATAGAGCCCAATAGCAAAAATCAGGTTTTGAATGAAGAATCACATTTCTTGGTAGAATCATGCAGGATTGAAATTTTTGATGGTTTTTTACTCCTCTCAACAGCCCAAACCAGTTTCTAAAAGGATGAGTTTGCAACTACTTTACTTTTGGAGAAAATTCAAAACATTCATTATTCAATAGGGCCCAAACTATCAAAAACCAGCGGTTTCAATGAACACACATTTCTTGGTAGAATCATGCAGGACTGAAATTTTTGATGTTTTTCTACTCCTCTCATGAGCCCAAACAAGTCTCTAAAAGCATGAGTTTGCAACTACTTTACTTTTGAAGAAAATTCAAAACATTCATTATTCAATAGAGCCCAATAGCAAAAATCAGGTTTTGAATGAAGAATCACATTTCTTGGTATAATCATGCAGGATTGAAATTTTTGATGGTTTTTTACTCCTCTCAACAGCCCAAACAAGTTTCTAAAAGGATGAGTTTGCAACTACTTTACTTTTGGAAAAAATTCAAAACATTCATTATTCAATAGAGCCCAATAGCAAAAATCAGGTTTTGAATGAAGAGTCACATTTCTTGGTAGAATCATGCAGGATTGAAATTTTTGATGGTTTTTTACTCCTCTCAACAGCCCAAACAAGTTTCTAAAAGGATGAGTTTGCAACTACTTTACTTTTGGAGAAAATTCAAAACATTCATTATTCAATAGAGCCCAATAGCAAAAATCAGGTTTTGAATGAAGAATCACATTTCTTGGTAGAATCATGCAGGATTGAAATTTTTGATGGTTTTTTACTCCTCTCAACAGCCCAAACAAGTTTCTAAAAGGATGAGTTTGCAACTACTTTACTTTTGGAGAAAATTCAAAACATTCATTATTCAATAGGGCCCAAACTATCAAAAACCAGCGGTTTCAATGAACACACATTTCTTGGTAGAATCATGCAGGACTGAAATTTTTGATGTTTTTCTACTCCTCTCATGAGCCCAAACAAGTCTCTAAAAGCATGAGTTTGCAACTACTTTACTTTTGAAGAAAATTCAAAACATTCATTATTCAATAGAGCCCAATAGCAAAAATCAGGTTTTGAATGAAGAAGCACATTTCTTGGTATAATCATGCAGGATTGAAATTTTTGATGGTTTTTTACTCCTCTCAACAGCCCAAACAAGTTTCTAAAAGGATGAGTTTGCAACTACTTTACTTTTGGAAAAAATTCAAAACATTCATTATTCAATAGGGCCCAAACTATCAAAAACCAGCGGTTTCAATGAACACACATTTCTTGGTAGAATCATGCAGGACTGAAATTTTTGATGTTTTTCTACTCCTCTCATGAGCCCAAACAAGTCTCTAAAAGCATGAGTTTGCAACTACTTTACTTTTGGAGAAAATTCAAAACATTCATTATTCAATAGAGCCCAATAGCAAAAACCAGCGTTTTGAATGAAGAATCACATTTCTTGGTAGAATCATGCAGGATTGAAATTTTTGATGGTTTTTTACTCCTCTCAACAGCCCAAACAAGTTTCTAAAAGGATGAGTTTGCAACTACTTTACTTTTGGAGAAAATTCAAAACATTCATTATTCAATAGGGCCCAAACTATCAAAAACCAGCGGTTTGAATGAACACACATTTCTTGGTAGAATCATGCAGGACTGAAATTTTTGATGTTTTTCTACTCCTCTCATGAGCCCAAACAAGTCTCTAAAAGCATGAGTTTGCAACTACTTTACTTTTGGAGAAAATTCAAAACATTCATTATTCAATAGAGCCCAATAGCAAAAATCAGGTTTTGAATGAAGAATCACATTTCTTGGTAGAATCATGCAGGATTGAAATTTTTGATGGTTTTTTACTCCTCTCAACAGCCCAAACCAGTTTCTAAAAGGATGAGTTTGCAACTACTTTACTTTTGGAGAAAATTCAAAACATTCATTATTCAATAGGGCCCAAACTATCAAAAACCAGCGGTTTCAATGAACACACATTTCTTGGTAGAATCATGCAGGACTGAAATTTTTGATGTTTTTCTACTCCTCTCATGAGCCCAAACAAGTCTCTAAAAGCATGAGTTTGCAACTACTTTACTTTTGAAGAAAATTCAAAACATTCATTATTCAATAGAGCCCAATAGCAAAAATCAGGTTTTGAATGAAGAATCACATTTCTTGGTATAATCATGCAGGATTGAAATTTTTGATGGTTTTTTACTCCTCTCAACAGCCCAAACAAGTTTCTAAAAGGATGAGTTTGCAACTACTTTACTTTTGGAAAAAATTCAAAACATTCATTATTCAATAGAGCCCAATAGCAAAAATCAGGTTTTGAATGAAGAATCACATTTCTTGGTAGAATCATGCAGGATTGAAATTTTTGATGGTTTTTTACTCCTCTCAACAGCCCAAACAAGTTTCTAAAAGGATGAGTTTGCAACTACTTTACTTTTGGAGAAAATTCAAAACATTCATTATTCAATAGAGCCCAATAGCAAAAATCAGGTTTTGAATGAAGAATCACATTTCTTGGTAGAATCATGCAGGATTGAAATTTTTGATGGTTTTTTACTCCTCTCAACAGCCCAAACCAGTTTCTAAAAGGATGAGTTTGCAACTACTTTACTTTTGGAGAAAATTCAAAACATTCATTATTCAATAGGGCCCAAACTATCAAAAACCAGCGGTTTCAATGAACACACATTTCTTGGTAGAATCATGCAGGACTGAAATTTTTGATGTTTTTCTACTCCTCTCATGAGCCCAAACAAGTCTCTAAAAGCATGAGTTTGCAACTACTTTACTTTTGGAGAAAATTCAAAACATTCATTATTCAATAGAGCCCAATAGCAAAAACCAGCGTTTTGAATGAAGAATCACATTTCTTGGTAGAATCATGCAGGATTGAAATTTTTGATGGTTTTTTACTCCTCTCAACAGCCCAAACAAGTTTCTAAAAGGATGAGTTTGCAACTACTTTACTTTTGGAGAAAATTCAAAACATTCATTATTCAATAGGGCCCAAACTATCAAAAACCAGCGGTTTGAATGAACACACATTTCTTGGTAGAATCATGCAGGACTGAAATTTTTGATGTTTTTCTACTCCTCTCATGAGCCCAAACAAGTCTCTAAAAGCATGAGTTTGCAACTACTTTACTTTTGGAGAAAATTCAAAACATTCATTATTCAATAGAGCCCAATAGCAAAAATCAGGTTTTGAATGAAGAATCACATTTCTTGGTAGAATCATGCAGGATTGAAATTTTTGATGGTTTTTTACTCCTCTCAACAGCCCAAACCAGTTTCTAAAAGGATGAGTTTGCAACTACTTTACTTTTGGAGAAAATTCAAAACATTCATTATTCAATAGGGCCCAAACTATCAAAAACCAGCGGTTTCAATGAACACACATTTCTTGGTAGAATCATGCAGGACTGAAATTTTTGATGTTTTTCTACTCCTCTCATGAGCCCAAACAAGTCTCTAAAAGCATGAGTTTGCAACTACTTTACTTTTGAAGAAAATTCAAAACATTCATTATTCAATAGAGCCCAATAGCAAAAATCAGGTTTTGAATGAAGAATCACATTTCTTGGTATAATCATGCAGGATTGAAATTTTTGATGGTTTTTTACTCCTCTCAACAGCCCAAACAAGTTTCTAAAAGGATGAGTTTGCAACTACTTTACTTTTGGAAAAAATTCAAAACATTCATTATTCAATAGAGCCCAATAGCAAAAATCAGGTTTTGAATGAAGAATCACATTTCTTGGTAGAATCATGCAGGATTGAAATTTTTGATGGTTTTTTACTCCTCTCAACAGCCCAAACAAGTTTCTAAAAGGATGAGTTTGCAACTACTTTACTTTTGGAGAAAATTCAAAACATTCATTATTCAATAGAGCCCAATAGCAAAAATCAGGTTTTGAATGAAGAATCACATTTCTTGGTAGAATCATGCAGGATTGAAATTTTTGATGGTTTTTTACTCCTCTCAACAGCCCAAACCAGTTTCTAAAAGGATGAGTTTGCAACTACTTTACTTTTGGAGAAAATTCAAAACATTCATTATTCAATAGGGCCCAAACTATCAAAAACCAGCGGTTTCAATGAACACACATTTCTTGGTAGAATCATGCAGGACTGAAATTTTTGATGTTTTTCTACTCCTCTCATGAGCCCAAACAAGTCTCTAAAAGCATGAGTTTGCAACTACTTTACTTTTGAAGAAAATTCAAAACATTCATTATTCAGTAGAGCCCAATAGCAAAAATCAGGTTTTGAATGAAGAATCACATTTCTTGGTATAATCATGCAGGATTGAAATTTTTGATGGTTTTTTACTCCTCTCAACAGCCCAAACAAGTTTCTAAAAGGATGAGTTTGCAACTACTTTACTTTTGGAAAAAATTCAAAACATTCATTATTCAATAGGGCCCAAACTATCAAAAACCAGCGGTTTCAATGAACACACATTTCTTGGTAGAATCATGCAGGACTGAAATTTTTGATGTTTTTCTACTCCTCTCATGAGCCCAAACAAGTCTCTAAAAGCATGAGTTTGCAACTACTTTACTTTTGGAGAAAATTCAAAACATTCATTATTCAATAGAGCCCAATAGCAAAAACCAGCGTTTTGAATGAAGAATCACATTTCTTGGTAGAATCATGCAGGATTGAAATTTTTGATGGTTTTTTACTCCTCTCAACAGCCCAAACAAGTTTCTAAAAGGATGAGTTTGCAACTACTTTACTTTTGGAGAAAATTCAAAACATTCATTATTCAATAGGGCCCAAACTATCAAAAACCAGCGGTTTGAATGAACACACATTTCTTGGTAGAATCATGCAGGACTGAAATTTTTGATGTTTTTCTACTCCTCTCATGAGCCCAAACAAGTCTCTAAAAGCATGAGTTTGCAACTACTTTACTTTTGGAGAAAATACAAAACATTCATTATTCAATAGAGCCCAATAGCAAAAATCAGGTTTTGAATGAAGAATCACATTTCTTGGTAGAATTATGCAGGATTGAAATTTTTGATGGTTTTTTACTCCTCTCAACAGCCCAAACCAGTTTCTAAAAGGATGAGTTTGCAACTACTTTACTTTTGGAGAAAATTCAAAACATTCATTATTCAATAGGGCCCAAACTATCAAAAACCAGCGGTTTGAATGAACACACATTTCTTGGTAGAATCGTGCAGGACTGAAATTTTTGATGTTTTTCTACTCCTCTCATGAGCCCAAACAAGTCTCTAAAAGGATGAGTTTGCAACTACTTTACTTTTGGAGAAAATTCAAAACATTCATTATTCAATAGAGCGCAATAGCAAAAACCAGCGTTTTGAATGAAGAATCACATTTCTTGGTAGAATCATGCAGGATTGAAATTTTTGATGGTTTTTTACTCCTCTCAACAGCCCAAACAAGTTTCTAAAAGGATGAGTTTGCAACTACTTTACTTTTGGAGAAAATTCAAAACATTCATTATTCAATAGGGCCCAAACTATCAAAAACCAGCGGTTTGAATGAACACACATTTCTTGGTAGAATCATGCAGGACTGAAATTTTTGATGTTTTTCTACTCCTCTCATGAGCCCAAACAAGTCTCTAAAAGCATGAGTTTGCAACTACTTTACTTTTGGAGAAAATTCAAAACATTCATTATTCAATAGAGCCCAATAGCAAAAACCAGCGTTTTGAATGAAGAATCACATTTCTTGGTAGAATCATGCAGGATTGAAATTTTTGATGGTTTTTTACTCCTCTCAACAGCCCAAACAAGTTTCTAAAAGGATGAGTTTGCAACTACTTTACTTTTGGAGAAAATTCAAAACATTCATTATTCAATAGGGCCCAAACTATCAAAAACCAGCGGTTTGAATGAACACACATTTCTTGGTAGAATCATGCAGGACTGAAATTTTTGATGTTTTTCTACTCCTCTCATGAGCCCAAACAAGTCTCTAAAAGCATGAGTTTGCAACTACTTTACTTTTGGAGAAAATACAAAACATTCATTATTCAATAGAGCCCAATAGCAAAAATCAGGTTTTGAATGAAGAATCACATTTCTTGGTAGAATCATGCAGGATTGAAATTTTTGATGGTTTTTTACTCCTCTCAACAGCCCAAACCAGTTTCTAAAAGGATGAGTTTGCAACTACTTTACTTTTGGAGAAAATTCAAAACATTCATTATTCAATAGGGCCCAAACTATCAAAAACCAGCGGTTTGAATGAACACACATTTCTTGGTAGAATCGTGCAGGACTGAAATTTTTGATGTTTTTCTACTCCTCTCATGAGCCCAAACAAGTCTCTAAAAGGATGAGTTTGCAACTACTTTACTTTTGGAGAAAATTCAAAACATTCATTATTCAATAGAGCGCAATAGCAAAAACCAGCGTTTTGAATGAAGAATCACATTTCTTGGTAGAATCATGCAGGATTGAAATTTTTGATGGTTTTTTACTCCTCTCAACAGCCCAAACAAGTTTCTAAAAGGATGAGTTTGCAACTACTTTACTTTTGGAGAAAATTCAAAACATTCATTATTCAATAGGGCCCAAACTATCAAAAACCAGCGGTTTGAATGAACACACATTTCTTGGTAGAATCATGCAGGACTGAAATTTTTGATGTTTTTCTACTCCTCTCATGAGCCCAAACAAGTCTCTAAAAGCATGAGTTTGCAACTACTTTACTTTTGGAGAAAATTCAAAACATTCATTACTCAAAAGAGCCCAATACCAAAAACCAGCGTTTTGAATGAAGAATCACATTTCTTGGTAAAATCATGCAGGATTGAAATTTTTGATGGTTTTTTACTCCTCTCAACAGCCCAAACAAGTTTCTAAAAGGATGCGTTTGCAACTACTTTACTTTTGGAGAAAATTCAAAACATTCATTATTCAATAGGGCCCAAACTATCAAAAACCAGCGGTTTCAATGAACACACATTTCTTGGTAGAATCATGCAGGACTGAAATTTTTGATGTTTTTCTACTCCTCTCATGAGCCCAAACAAGTCTCTAAAAGCATGAGTTTGCAACTACTTTACTTTTGGAGAAAATTCAAAACATTCATTATTCAATAGAGCCCAATAGCAAAAATCAGGTTTTGAATGAAGAATCACATTTCTTGGTAGAATCATGCAGGATTGAAATTTTTGATGGTTTTTTACTCCTCTCAACAGCCCAAACAAGTTTCTAAAAGGATGAGTTTGCAACTACTTTACTTTTGGAGAAAATTCAAAACATTCATTATTCAATAGGGCCCAAACTATCAAAAACCAGCGGTTTCAATGAACACACATTTCTTGGTAGAATCATGAAGGACTGAAATTTTTGATGTTTTTCTACTCCTCTCATGAGCCCAAACAAGTCTCTAAAAGCATGAGTTTGCAACTACTTTACTTTTGGAGAAAATTCAAAACATTCATTATTCAATAGAGCCCAATAGCAAAAATCAGGTTTTGAATGAAGAATCACATTTCTAGGTAAAATCATGCAGGATTGAAATTTTTGATGGTTTTTTACTCCTCTCAACAGCCCAAACAAGTTTCTAAAAGGATGGGTTTGCAACTACTTTAATTTTGGAGAAAATTCAAAACATTCATTATTCAATAGGGCCCAAACTATCAAAAACCAGCAGTTTCAATGAACACACATTTCTTGGTAGAATCATGCAGGACTGAAATTTTTGATGTTTTTCTACTCCTCTCATGAGCCCAAACAAGTCTCTAAAAGCATGAGTTTGCAACTACTTTACTTTTGGAGAAAATTCAAAACATTCACTATTCAATAAAGCCCAATAGCAAAAAACAGGTTTTGAATGAAGAATCACATTTCTTGGTAAAATCATGCAGGATTAAAATTTTTGATGGTTTTTTACTCCTCTCAACAGCCCAAACAAGTTTCTAAAAGGATGAGTTTGCAACTACTTTACTTTTGGAGAAAATTCAAAACATTCATTATTCAATAGGGCCCAAACTATCAAAAACCAGCAGTTTCAATGAACACACATTTCTTGGTAGAATCATGCAGGACTGAAATTTTTGATGTTTTTCTACTCCTCTCATGAGCCCAAACAAGTCTCTAAAAGCATGAGTTTGCAACTACTTTACTTTTGGAGAAAATTCAAAACATTCACTATTCAATAAAGCCCAATAGCAAAAAACAGGTTTTGAATGAAGAATCACATTTCTTGGTAAAATCATGCAGGATTAAAATTTTTGATGGTTTTTTACTCCTCTCAACAGCCCAAACAAGTTTCTAAAAGGATGAGTTTGCAACTACTTTACTTTTGGAGAAAATTCAAAACATTCATTATTCAATAGGGCCCAAACTATCAAAAACCAGCGGTTTCAATGAACACACATTTCTTGGTAGAATCATGCAGGACTGAAATTTTTGATGTTTTTCTACTCCTCTCATGAGCCCAAACAAGTCTCTAAAAGCATGAGTTTGCAACTACTTTACTTTTGGAGAAAATTCAAAACATTCATTATTCAATAGAGCCCAATAGCAAAAACCAGCGTTTTGAATGAAGAATCACATTTCTTGGTAGAATCATGCAGGATTGAAATTTTTGATGGTTTTTTACTCCTCTCAACAGCCCAAACAAGTTTCTAAAAGGATGAGTTTGCAACTACTTTACTTTTGGAGAAAATTCAAAACATTCATTATTCAATAGGGCCCAAACTATCAAAAAACAGCGGTTTCAATGAACACACATTTCTTGGTAGAATCATGCAGGACTGAAATTTTTGATGTTTTTCTACTCCTCTCATGAGCCCAAACAAGTCTCTAAAAGCATGAGTTTGCAACTACTTTACTTTTGGAGAAAATTCAAAACATTCATTATTCAATAGAGCCCAATAGCAAAAATCAGGTTTTGAATGAAGAATCACATTTCTTGGTAAAATCATGCAGGATTGAAATTTTTGATGGTTTTTTACTCCTCTCAACAGCCCAAACAAGTTTCTAAAAGGATGAGTTTGCAACTACTTTACTTTTGGAGAAAATTCAAAACATTCATTATTCAATAGGGCCCAAACTATCAAAAACCAGCGGTTTGAATGAACACACATTTCTTGGTAGAATCATGCAGGACTGAAATTTTTGATGTTTTTCTACTCCTCTCATGAGCCCAAACAAGTCTCTAAAAGCATGAGTTTGCAACTACTTTACTTTTGGAGAAAATTCAAAACATTCACTATTCAATAGAGCCCAAAAGCAAAAATCAGGTTTTGAATGAAGAATCACATTTCTTGGTAAAATCATGCAGGATTGAAATTTTTGATGGTTTTTTACTCCTCTCAACAGCCCAAACAAGTTTCTAAAAGGATGAGTTTGCAACTACTTTACTTTTGGAGAAAATTCAAAACATTCATTATTCAATAGGGCCCAAACTATCAAAAACCAGCGGTTTCAATGAACACACATTTCTTGGTAGAATCATGCAGGACTGAAATTTTTGATGTTTTTCTACTCCTCTCATGAGCCCAAACAAGTCTCTAAAAGCATGAGTTTGCAACTACTTTACTTTTGGAGAAAATTCAAAACATTCATTATTCAATAGAGCACAATAGCAAAAACCAGCGTTTTGAATGAAGAATCACATTTCTTGGTAGAATCATGCAGGATTGAAATTTTTGATGGTTTTTTTACTCCTCTCAACAGCCCAAACAAGTTTCTAAAAGGATGAGTTTGCAACTACTTTACTTTTGGAGAAAATTCAAAACATTCATTATTCAATAGGGCCCAAACTATCAAAAACCAGCGGTTTCAATGAACACACATTTCTTGGTAGAATCATGCAGGACTGAAATTTTTGATGTTTTTCTACTCCTCTCATGAGCCCAAACAAGTCTCTAAAAGCATGAGTTTGCAACTACTTTACTTTTGGAGAAAATTCAAAACATTCATTATTCAATAGAGCCCAATAGCAAAAATCAGGTTTTGAATGAAGAATCACATTTCTTGGTAGAATCATGCAGGATTGAAATTTTTGATGGTTTTTTACTCCTCTCAACAGCCCAAACAAGTTTCTAAAAGGATGAGTTTGCAACTACTTTACTTTTGGAGAAAATTCAAAACATTCATTATTCAATAGGGCCCAAACTATCAAAAACCAGCGGTTTCAATGGACACACATTTCTTGGTAGAATCATGCAGGACTGAAATTTTTGATGTTTTTCTACTCCTCTCATGAGCCCAAACAAGTCTCTAAAAGCATGAGTTTGTAACTACTTTACTTTTGGAGAAAATTCAAAACATTCATTATTCAATAGAGCCCAATAGCAAAAATCAGGTTTTGAATGAAGAATCACATTCCTTGGTAAAATCATGCAGGATTGAAATTTTTGATGGTTTTTTACTCCTCTCAACAGCCCAAACAAGTTTCTAAAAGGATGAGTTTGCAACTACTTTACTTTTGGAGAAAATTCAAAACATTCATTATTCAATAGGGCCCAAACTATCAAAAACCAGCGGTTTGAATGAACACACATTTCTTGGTAGAATCATGCAGGACTGAAATTTTTGATGTTTTTCTACTCCTCTCATGAGCCCAAACAAGTCTCTAAAAGCATGAGTTTGCAACTACTTTACTTTTGGAGAAAATTCAAAACATTCATTACTCAAAAGAGCCCAATAGCAAAAACCAGCGTTTTGAATGAAGAATCACATTTCTTGGTAGAATCATGCAGGATTGAAATTTTTGATGGTTTTTTACTCCTCTCAACAGCCCAAACAAGTTTCTAAAAGGATGAGTTTGCAACTACTTTACTTTTGGAGAAAATTCAAAACATTCATTATTCAATAGGGCCCAAACTATCAAAAACCAGCGGTTTCAATGAAAACACATTTCTTGGTAGAATCATGCAAGACTGAAATTTTTGATGTTTTTCTACTCCTCTCATGAGCCCAAACAAGTCTCTAAAAGCATGAGTTTGCAACTACTTTACTTTTGGAGAAAATTCAAAACATTCATTATTCAATAGATCCCAATAGCAAAAATCAGGTTTTGAATGAAGAATCACATTTCTTGGTAAAATCATGCAGGATTGAAATTTTTGATGGTTTTTTACTCCTCTCAACAGCCCAAACAAGTTTCTAAAAGGATGAGTTTGCAACCACTTTACTTTTGGAGAAAATTCAAAACATTCATTATTCAATAGGGCCCAAACTATCAAAAACCAGCGGTTTCAATGAACACACATTTCTTGGTAGAATCATGCAGGACTGACATTTTTGATGTTTTTCTACTCCTCTCATGACCCCAAACAAGTCTCTAAAAGCATGAGTTTGCAACTACTTTACTTTTGAAGAAAATTCAAAACATTCATTATTCAATAGAGCCCAATAGCAAAAATCAGGTTTTGAATGAAGAATCACATTTCTTGGTAAAATCATGCAGGATTGAAATTTTTGATGGTTTTTTACTCCTCTCAACAGCCCAAACAAGTTTCTAAAAGGATGAGTTTGCAACTACTTTACTTTTGGAGAAAATTCAAAACATTCATTATTCAATATGGACCAAACTATCAAAAACCAGCGGTTTCAATGAACACACATTTCTTGGTAGAATCATGCAGGACTGAAATTTTTGATGTTTTTCTACTCCTCTCATGAGCCCAAATAAGTCTCTAAAAGCATGAGTTTGCAACTACTTTACTTTTGAAGAAAATTCAAAACATTCATTATTCAATAGAGCCCAATAGCAAAAATCAGGTTTTGAATGAAGAATCACATTTCTTGGTATAATCATGCAGGATTGAAATTTTTGATGGTTTTTTACTCCTCTCAACAGCCCAAACAAGTTTCTAAAAGGATGAGTTTGCAACTACTTTACTTTTGGAAAAAATTCAAAACATTCATTATTCAATAGGGCCCAAACTATCAAAAACCAGCGGTTTCAATGAACACACATTTCTTGGTAGAATCATGCAGGACTGACATTTTTGATGTTTTTCTACTCCTCTCATGACCCCAAACAAGTCTCTAAAAGCATGAGTTTGCAACTACTTTACTTTTGAAGAAAATTCAAAACATTCATTATTCAATAGAGCCCAATAGCAAAAATCAGGTTTTGAATGAAGAATCACATTTCTTGGTAGAATCATGCAGGATTGAAATTTTTGATGGTTTTTTACTCCTCTCAACAGCCCAAACAAGTTTCTAAAAGGATGAGTTTGCAACTACTTTACTTTTGGAGAAAATTCAAAACATTCATTATTCAATATGGACCAAACTATCAAAAACCAGCGGTTTCAATGAACACACATTTCTTGGTAGAATCATGCAGGACTGAAATTTTTGATGTTTTTCTACTCCTCTCATGAGCCCAAACAAGTCTCTAAAAGCATGAGTTTGCAACTACTTTACTTTTGAAGAAAATTCAAAACATTCATTATTCAATAGAGCCCAATAGCAAAAATCAGGTTTTGAATGAAGAATCACATTTCTTGGTATAATCATGCAGGATTGAAATTTTTGATGGTTTTTTACTCCTCTCAACAGCCCAAACAAGTTTCTAAAAGGATGAGTTTGCAACTACTTTACTTTTGGAAAAAATTCAAAACATTCATTATTCAATAGGGCCCAAACTATCAAAAACCAGCGGTTTCAATGAACACACATTTCTTGGTAGAATCATGCAGGACTGAAATTTTTGATGTTTTTCTACTCCTCTCATGAGCCCAAACAAGTCTCTAAAAGCATGAGTTTGCAACTACTTTACTTTTGGAGAAAATTCAAAACATTCATTATTCAATAGAGCCCAATAGCAAAAACCAGCGTTTTGAATGAAGAATCACATTTCTTGGTAGAATCATGCAGGATTGAAATTTTTGATGGTTTTTTACTCCTCTCAACAGCCCAAACAAGTATCTAAAAGGATGAGTTTGCAACTACTTTACTTTTGGAGAAAATTCAAAACATTCATTATTCAATAGGGCCCAAACTATCAAAAACCAGCGGTTTGAATGAACACACATTTCTTGGTAGAATCATGCAGGACTGAAATTTTTGATGTTTTTCTACTCCTCTCATGAGCCCAAACAAGTCTCTAAAAGCATGAGTTTGCAACTACTTTACTTTTGGAGAAAATTCAAAACATTCATTATTCAATAGAGCCCAATAGCAAAAATCAGGTTTTGAATGAAGAATCACATTTCTTGGTAGAATCATGCAGGATTGAAATTTTTGATGGTTTTTTACTCCTCTCAACAGCCCAAACCAGTTTCTAAAAGGATGAGTTTGCAACTACTTTACTTTTGGAGAAAATTCAAAACATTCATTATTCAATAGGGCCCAAACTATCAAAAACCAGCGGTTTGAATGAACACACATTTCTTGGTAGAATCGTGCAGGACTGAAATTTTTGATGTTTTTCTACTCCTCTCATGAGCCCAAACAAGTCTCTAAAAGGATGAGTTTGCAACTACTTTACTTTTGGAGAAAATTCAAAACATTCATTATTCAATAGAGCGCAATAGCAAAAACCAGCGTTTTGAATGAAGAATCACATTTCTTGGTAGAATCATGCAGGATTGAAATTTTTGATGGTTTTTTACTCCTCTCAACAGCCCAAACAAGTTTGTAAAAGGATGAGTTTGCAACTACTTTACTTTTGGAGAAAATTCAAAACATTCATTATTCAATAGGGCCCAAACTATCAAAAACCAGCGGTTTGAATGAACACACATTTCTTGGTAGAATCATGCAGGACTGAAATTTTTGATGTTTTTCTACTCCTCTCATGAGCTCAAACAAGTCTCTAAAAGCATGAGTTTGCAACTACTTTACTTTTGGAGAAAATTCAAAACATTCATTACTCAAAAGAGCCCAATAGCAAAAACCAGCGTTTTGAATGAAGAATCACATTTCTTGGTAAAATCATGCAGGATTGAAATTTTTGATGGTTTTTTACTCCTCTCAACAGCCCAAACAAGTTTCTAAAAGGATGCGTTTGCAACTACTTTACTTTTGGAGAAAATTCAAAACATTCATTATTCAATAGGGCCCAAACTATCAAAAACCAGCGGTTTCAATGAACACACATTTCTTGGTAGAATCATGCAGGACTGAAATTTTTGATGTTTTTCTACTCCTCTCATGAGCCCAAACAAGTCTCTAAAAGCATGAGTTTGCAACTACTTTACTTTTGGAGAAAATTCAAAACATTCATTATTCAATAGAGCCCAATAGCAAAAATCAGGTTTTGAATGAAGAATCACATTTCTTGGTAGAATCATGCAGGATTGAAATTTTTGATGGTTTTTTACTCCTCTCAACAGCCCAAACAAGTTTCTAAAAGGATGAGTTTGCAACTACTTTACTTTTGGAGAAAATTCAAAACATTCATTATTCAATAGAGCCCAATAGCAAAAATCAGGTTTTGAATGAAGAATCACATTTCTTGGTAGAATCATGCAGGATTGAAATTTTTGATGGTTTTTTACTCCTCTCAACAGCCCAAACAAGTCTCTAAAAGCATGAGTTTGCAACTACTTTACTTTTGAAGAAAATTCAAAACATTCATTATTCAATAGAGCCCAATAGCAAAAATCAGGTTTTGAATGAAGAATCACATTTCTTGGTATAATCATGCAGGATTGAAATTTTTGATGGTTTTTTACTCCTATCAACAGCCCAAACAAGTTTCTAAAAGGATGAGTTTGCAACTACTTTACTTTTGGAAAAAATTCAAAACATTCATTATTCAATAGAGCCCAATAGCAAAAATCAGGTTTTGAATGAAGAATCACATTTCTTGGTAGAATCATGCAGGATTGAAATTTTTGATGGTTTTTTACTCCTCTCAACAGCCCAAACAAGTTTCTAAAAGGATGAGTTTGCAACTACTTTATTTTTGGCGAAAATTCAAAACATTCATTATTCAATAGAGCCCAATAGCAAAAATCAGGTTTTGAATGAAGAATCACATTTCTTGGTAGAATCATGCAGGATTGAAATTTTTGATGGTTTTTTACTCCTCTCAACAGCCCAAACAAGTTTCTAAAAGGATGAGTTTGCAACTACTTTATTTTTGGAGAAAATTCAAAACATTCATTATTCAATAGAGCCCAATAGCAAAAATCAGGTTTTGAATGAAGAATCACATTTCTTGGTAGAATCATGCAGGATTGAAATTTTTGATGGTTTTTTACTCCTCTCAACAGCCCAAACAAGTTTCTAAAAGGATGAGTTTGCAACTACTTTACTTTTGGAGAAAATTCAAAACATTCATTATTCAATAGGGCCCAAACTATCAAAAACCAGCGGTTTCAATGAACACACATTTCTTGGTAGAATCATGCAGGACTGAAATTTTTGATGTTTTTCTACTCCTCTCATGAGCCCAAACAAGTCTCTAAAAGCATGAGTTTGCAACTACTTTACTTTTGAAGAAAATTCAAAACATTCATTATTCAATAGAGCCCAATAGCAAAAATCAGGTTTTGAATGAAGAATCACATTTCTTGGTATAATCATGCAGGATTGAAATTTTTGATGGTTTTTTACTCCTCTCAACAGCCCAAACAAGTTTCTAAAAGGATGAGTTTGCAACTACTTTACTTTTGGAAAAAATTCAAAACATTCATTATTCAATAGGGCCCAAACTATCAAAAACCAGCGGTTTCAATGAACACACATTTCTTGGTAGAATCATGCAGGACTGAAATTTTTGATGTTTTTCTACTCCTCTCATGAGCCCAAACAAGTCTCTAAAAGCATGAGTTTGCAACTACTTTACTTTTGGAGAAAATTCAAAACATTCATTATTCAATAGAGCCCAATAGCAAAAACCAGCGTTTTGAATGAAGAATCACATTTCTTGGTAGAATCATGCAGGATTGAAATTTTTGATGGTTTTTTACTCCTCTCAACAGCCCAAACAAGTTTCTAAATGGATGAGTTTGCAACTACTTTACTTTTGGAGAAAGTTCAAAACATTCATTATTCAATAGGGCCCAAACTATCAAAAACCAGCGGTTTGAATGAACACACATTTCTTGGTAGAATCATGCAGGACTGAAATTTTTGATGTTTTTCTACTCCTCTCATGAGCCCAAACAAGTCTCTAAAAGCATGAGTTTGCAACTACTTTACTTTTGGAGAAAATTCAAAACATTCATTACTCAAAAGAGCCCAATAGCAAAAACCAGCGTTTTGAATGAAGAATCACATTTCTTGGTAAAATCATGCAGGATTGAAATTTTTGATGGTTTTTTACTCCTCTCAACAGCCCAAACAAGTTTCTAAAAGGATGCGTTTGCAACTACTTTACTTTTGGAGAAAATTCAAAACATTCATTATTCAATAGGGCCCAAACTATCAAAAACCAGCGGTTTCAATGAACACACATTTCTTGGTAGAATCATGCAGGACTGAAATTTTTGATGTTTTTCTACTCCTCTCATGAGCCCAAACAAGTCTCTAAAAGCATGAGTTTGCAACTACTTTACTTTTGGAGAAAATTCAAAACATTCATTATTCAATAGAGCCCAATAGCAAAAATCAGGTTTTGAATGAAGAATCACATTTCTTGGTAGAATCATGCAGGATTGAAATTTTTGATGGTTTTTTACTCCTCTCAACAGCCCAAACAAGTTTCTAAAAGGATGAGTTTGCAACTACTTTACTTTTGGAGAAAATTCAAAACATTCATTATTCAATAGGGCCCAAACTATCAAAAACCAGCGGTTTCAATGAACACACATTTCTTGGTAGAATCATGCAGGACTGAAATTTTTGATGTTTTTCTACTCCTCTCATGAGCCCAAACAAGTCTCTAAAAGCATGAGTTTGCAACTACTTTACTTTTGGAGAAAATTCAAAACATTCATTACTCAAAAGAGCCCAATAGCAAAAACCAGCGTTTTGAATGAAGAATCACATTTCTTGGTAGAATCATGCAGGATTGAAATTTTTCATGGTTTTTTACTCCTCTCAACAGCCCAAACAAGTTTCTAAAAGGATGAATTTGCAACTACTTTACTTTTGGAGAAAATTCAAAACATTCATTATTCAATAGGGCCCAAACTATCAAAAACCAGCGGTTTCAATGAACACACATTTCTTGGTAGAATCATGCAGGACTGAAATTTTTGATGTTTTTCTACTCCTCTCATGAGCCCAAACAAGTCTCTAAAAGCATGAGTTTGCAACTACTTTACTTTTGGAGAAAATTCAAAACATTCATTATTCAATAGCGCCCAATAGCAAAAATCAGGTTTTGAATGAAGAATCACATTTCTTGGTAGAATCATGCAGGATTGAAATTTTTGATGGTTTTTTACTCCTCTCAACAGCCCAAACAAGTTTCTAAAAGGATGAGTTTGCAACTACTTTACTTTTGGAGAAAATTCAAAACATTCATTATTCAATAGGGCCCAAACTATCAAAAACCAGCGGTTTCAATGAACACACATTTCTTGGTAGAATCATGAAGGACTGAAATTTTTGATGTTTTTCTACTCCTCTCATGAGCCCAAACAAGTCTCTAAAAGCATGAGTTTGCAACTACTTTACTTTTGGAGAAAATTCAAAACATTCATTATTCAATAGAGCCCAATAGCAAAAATCAGGTTTTGAATGAAGAATCACATTTCTTGGTAAAATCATGCAGGATTGAAATTTTTGATGGTTTTTTACTCCTCTCAACAGCCCAAACAAGTTTCTAAAAGGATGGGTTTGCAACTACTTTAATTTTGGAGAAAATTCAAAACATTCATTATTCAATAGGGCCCAAACTATCAAAAACCAGCAGTTTCAATGAACACACATTTCTTGGTAGAATCATGCAGGACTGAAATTTTTGATGTTTTTCTACTCCTCTCATGAGCCCAAACAAGTCTCTAAAAGCATGAGTTTGCAACTACTTTACTTTTGGAGAAAATTCAAAACATTCACTATTCAATAAAGCCCAATAGCAAAAAACAGGTTTTGAATGAAGAATCACATTTCTTGGTAAAATCATGCAGGATTAAAATTTTTGATGGTTTTTTACTCCTCTCAACAGCCCAAACAAGTTTCTAAAAGGATGAGTTTGCAACTACTTTACTTTTGGAGAAAATTCAAAACATTCATTATTCAATAGGGCCCAAACTATCAAAAACCAGCGGTTTCAATGAACACACATTTCTTGGTAGAATCATGCAGGACTGAAATTTTTGATGTTTTTCTACTCCTCTCATGAGCCCAAACAAGTCTCTAAAAGCATGAGTTTGCAACTACTTTACTTTTGGAGAAAATTCAAAACATTCATTATTCAATAGAGCCCAATAGCAAAAACCAGCGTTTTGAATTAAGAATCACATTTCTTGGTAGAATCATGCAGGATTGAAATTTTTGATGGTTTTTTACTCCTCTCAACAGCCCAAACAAGTTTCTAAAAGGATGAGTTTGCAACTACTTTACTTTTGGAGAAAATTCAAAACATTCATTATTCAATAGGGCCCAAACTATCAAAAAACAGCGGTTTCAATGAACACACATTTCTTGGTAGAATCATGCAGGACTGAAATTTTTGATGTTTTTCTACTCCTCTCATGAGCCCAAACAAGTCTCTAAAAGCATGAGTTTGCAACTACTTTACTTTTGGAGAAAATTCAAAACATTCATTATTCAATAGAGCCCAATAGCAAAAATCAGGTTTTGAATGAAGAATCACATTTCTTGGTAAAATCATGCAGGATTGAAATTTTTGATGGTTTTTTACTCCTCTCAACAGCCCAAACAAGTTTCTAAAAGGATGAGTTTGCAACTACTTTACTTTTGGAGAAAATTCAAAACATTCATTATTCAATAGGGCCCAAACTATCAAAAACCAGCGGTTTGAATGAACACACATTTCTTGGTAGAATCATGCAGGACTGAAATTTTTGATGTTTTTCTACTCCTCTCATGAGCCCAAACAAGTCTCTAAAAGCATGAGTTTGCAACTACTTTACTTTTGGAGAAAATTCAAAACATTCACTATTCAATAGAGCCCAAAAGCAAAAATCAGGTTTTGAATGAAGAATCACATTTCTTGGTAAAATCATGCAGGATTGAAATTTTTGATGGTTTTTTACTCCTCTCAACAGCCCAAACAAGTTTCTAAAAGGATGAGTTTGCAACTACTTTACTTTTGGAGAAAATTCAAAACATTCATTATTCAATAGGGCCCAAACTATCAAAAACCAGCGGTTTCAATGAACACTAGTGTTGAGCATTCCGATACCGCAAGTATCGGGTATCGGCCGATATCAGCGGTATCGGAATTCCGATACTTAATTCCGATACTTTTTTCATATCGGATTCCGGGATCGGAATCGGAATAGGAAGTTCCCATCATGCTATGAGCCTGCTTGCTTTGATTAAGCCAATGGGAATCCTCCGAAGTGTGGGCACATCCTGTTAGGCATGTAGGCATGTTAACTATTGGCATGGCTGTGATTGGCTGCCGAAATGATGTCATGATGCACTATAAAAGCCACCGCAGCCGCCATTTCTGGTCACTCTGCTGTGAATTCAGTTAGGGACAGGCTGCTGTAGAAGACTGTGAGGGACAGTTAGAAATAGCGATTCTAAAAACAATATTGTGCTTTATCCAGGCTACATAAACCACCACTGTAGCTTGCTTTTCCCTAGCAGCGCTGTTTTCACAGCTGTCTGCAAGGGCTGTGTGAGTGCAGCTCACGCTGTGGAGTGGGTCCTGCAGCCACGTCAGGCTGTAGGCCACCCAGTGTGATCACTGCTGCCTCATACATCTTTTATTTTTTGAACTGCATTTTTTAAATAATTTCAATCTAGTGTGCTTCCATCCGTATCCATATACGTTGGTTGCAAACACTAGTAGTAGACAGCGGAGCCTTTCTGCAGCCTTTCAGTGCTAGTGTCCACTTTGCTGCACTGTTCACGGCTGTCAGAGAGGTCTCTGACTGTGTGTGAGTGCAGCTCACGCTGAGTAGTGTGTCCTGCAGCTACGTCTGGCTGTAGGACGCTCAGCGTGCGTCACTGCCTCACACATATTTTTATTTGAGTGCAGCTCATTTTTTCTTCTATTAGTGTGCATCCATCCGTCTCCATCTACGGTGGTTGCAAACACTATATAGGAGTACACAGCGGAGCCTTTCTGCAGCCTGTCAGTGCCAGTGCCCACTTAGCTGCACTGTTGACGGCTGTCTGAGAGGTCTCTGACTGTGTGTGAGTGCAGCTCACGCTGAGTAGAGTGTCCTGCAGCTACGTCTGGTTGTAGGACGCTCAACGTGCGTCACTGCCTCACACATATTTGTCTCTGAGTGCAGCTCATTTTTTCTTCTCCTATTAGTGTGCATCCATCCGTATCCATCAACATTGGTTGGTTGCAAACACTATATAGGAGTAGATAGAGGAGCCTTTTTTTCTGGCTTGTGCCCTGCCGGCGCAGCCAGATTAGTATTACCCAATTTTTTTGGAGCCTCATCTTTTGCATTGTAGGTTACCTGCCTGCATTGTAATAGCTCCAAAAAGTTGGTGATACTATCAGTTTCAATTCTTTGTTCTCATACTTTGAGTTTGTTTCAAACAAAGAAACCACATAAAAAGTTCACCAAACACTACATTTTGAACTTGTGTAGGCCACATCAGCTCCTATTAAAGTCTAGTCCACACACACACACTTCATAAAATTAGTGTTTCTTGTACCTGTAACCAGCTGTTCAGGAATAAGCACACTAAGGCCCCCCTTTGTCCTTTTTTGCCTATCTTAAGCAGTCTTGCAAGATGAAGAAGGCAGGGAGTAAGGCGCGGGGGCGTGGGCGTGGGCGTGGAGTTTCAGCAGGGAGAGGACGTGGGGATTCTGCAGGGAGAGGACGTGGGGATTCTACAGGTAGAGGACGTGGGGATTCTGGGCCTGCTGCGGGCACCAGTGGATCAGCATCCCCCAGTTTTAGCAGGCAACAGTCCTTTATGCGCAGCTTTGTAGGACCTCAACGTACCCCACTGCTGCGGGAGGAGCAAATTGAAGCCGTTGTCGGATGGATGGCAGCTAACGCATCGACTTCAATTACTTCCGCATCCTCTCAGGGTCAGAGCACCGAAGAGCAACCATCTGTCTCTTCACCACCTGCCAAAGTGCCCAGGCAGTCAGAGAGACATGGACAGGAGCCATCACAATCTCTACTTCTGTTCTCGGAATCTGTTGGCTTGGAAAGAGGGGGCCAGCCAAGCAGCATTCCTGAATGTGAAGAAGAGGGAGTATGCAGTGATGCGCAACTTCTTTGTCCCTCTGAATCTGAAGAGGCGAGTGGGCCAGTGCCTATGGTCAGCACACCTCAGTACGCATCAGATGATGACGAGACTCAGTTGCCACTTTCTGGTGCGTACGGTGCTGGCGAGACAACCCCGGAGAAGCAGCTGTTTGAAGAGGGGAGGGAAGATGATGAGGTCCTTGACCCATCATGGCGTGAGCAACAGGAAGGTGGTGGGAGCAGCTCGGAGGAAGAGATTCCCCTACCGGCCAAAACAGGAGGCAGAGGGAGGGGGAAGACTTGGTTGCCTGTACCCTCCACTTCGGCACCCGTTAGGAGCATTCCTCCTTCCAAAGGCAAACCGGGCGCTCACAAGAGTTGCAGTGCGTGGTCCTTTTTTGACACAGTTGCAGATGACATTTGCTTTGTCAAATGCAAGCTGTGTCATCAGAGAGTCAAAAGAGGGAGAAATGTCAGCAACCTCAATACCACAAATATGTGGAAACATGTGCGCACCAAGCACGAGTTGGAGTTGCAGAGACACCCTCAAGACGTAGGCCAACGTACAGCACCACCTACCACCTCTTCAGTTCGTGTTGGGCCCTCTTCCTCCAGCTCACACACTGCTGGTTCGGCTTCCTCACAGGATCGCCAAGGAAGAACCTCTGCCACTGTTGTCCGGAGACCCTGTCAGATTCCACCCATAACAGCACGTTCCCATCCATCACAGCCATCGGTAGCACAGGCATGGGATAAAAGGCGCCCTTACTCGGCAAACCATCCCCGAGCACAGTCTCTGAATGCTGGCATTGCCAAACTTCTGGCAGTTGAAATGCTGTCATTCAGGCTGGTGGACACTGACACCTTCCGGGACTTAATGGCATTGGCAGTCCCCCAATACAACGTGCCCAGCCGCTTTTATTTCAGCAGGCGAGCCGTCCCTGCCCTGCAGAAACATGTTGAGGGCAAAATAAAACATGCGCTACTAAACGCCGTTAGTAGCAAGGTCCACCTGACCACCGATGCGTGGACCAGTAACCATGGACAGGGACGATACCTTTCCCTCACTGCCCACTGGGTCAATGTTGTGGAGCCGGGTACGGATCTGGAGAGTGGCGCTGTACGTGTTCTTCCAACGCCACGGATTGCAGGACTCCAGTCTGTACACATAGACTCCTCCTCCTACTCAAGTTCCTCAGAAACAGCAGAGCAGGAGCCTGTTACGACCGATATGAGCACAGCCGTGGCCAAACGTCAACAGGCTGTACTCAAATTAATTTCTTTGGGGAATCGAAGCCACACAGCGCAGGAGCTCTGGAATGCTATCAAGCTGGAGAGCGATGTGTGGTTTGGGCCAGCGAATCTCCAGCCGGGCTTGGTAGTGTGTGACAATGGCCGAAATCTGGTGGCAGCTCTTGGCCTAGGCAACCTCACACACATCCCATGTCTGGCACATGTTCTTAACTTGGTCGTGCAGAGCTTTCTGAGGGACTATCCGGATCTTGATGCACTGTTGCACAAGGTCCGCATAGAGTGCGCTCACTTGCGACGTTCCAGCACGGCAAGATCGCGCCTCGCTGCTCTGCAGCGACGATTTGGCCTTCCAGAACATCGCATCATATGTGACCTACCCACCCGGTGGAATTCAACGTTACATATGTTGGAGCGGTTGTGTGAGCAGCAGGCAGCAGTCATGGAGTACCAGCTGCATCAGGCGCAAACAAGTCGCACTGTGCGCCGTTCACACTTCAGCACCATTGAGTGGGCCTCTATGAAGGACATCTGCCTCGTTTTGCGTGCCTTCGATGAATCCACGCGGATGGCGAGTGCAGATGATGCACTAGTCAGCATGACTGTCCCCCTTATCTGCCTGCTTCAACAAACACTGCAAGCACTAAGGGATGAGGTTTCAGAAGAGGTGGAGGATGAGGAGTCCCAAATGCCATCTGCTTCTGGACAGTCTGCGCTACGTGTTTCCTCACAAAGGCCTAGGCAGGGGACACTTTGTGAGGAGGATGAGGAGGAGTCGATGGAGGAGGAAGACATCTCTCCAGAGGAGGGAGGTACACAAACCTCTACTCAGTATGTACAGCGAGGGTGGGGTGATGCAGAGCAGGTCGAGGTCACGCCTCAAACAGGGCACAGCGGTTCTTTGGCAGTTGGGAGTCTGCAGCACATGGTTGATTTCATGCTGCAGTGCCTGAGAAACGACCGCCGCATCGCCCACATTCTCGTCTCGGCTGATTATTGGGTGTACACCCTCCTAGATCCTCGCTACCGGGACAGCGTACAAAGGCTCATACCAACGTTGAACCGGGAGCGTAAAATGCGGGAGTACGAAGAGTCACTGGTGCAGTCCATAATGTTTTCCATTCCACCCGACAGCATTGTTGCAAGTGCTTTACAAAGCAGCTCTGTGCGTCGAGGCAGTGGAGGAAACTCTGCACAAAGAGGGAGCAGAGGCAGTGCCGCAGCACAAGGCAAGACCACTATGGCCCAAATGTGGCAAAGTTTTGTGTGTCCACCACAATTGTCTACACCATCAGCGACGCCTCGAGTCAGCAGGAGGCAACGCTTCCGTCAGATGGTGTCAGACTACATGTCTTGCCCTGTCGCTGTACTCCCAGATGGCTCTTCCCCCTTCAAGTTTTGGGTCTCTAAGCTGGATACATGGCCAGAGCTTAGCCAGTATGCATTGGAGGTGCTGGCTTGCCCTGCTGCCAGTGTATTATCGGAACGTGTCTTTAGTGCCGCAGGTGGTGTACTAACAGACCGTCGCACGCGACTATCTTCCGATAATGTTGACCGGCTGACTTTTCTGAAAATGAACAAGGCCTGGATCTCCAAAGACTTTGCCATTCCTCTTACAGACTAAATTAGTGGTTGGCAACTGTATCCAGGTCTGCTGGTGTGTTCATTTTTCTACCACCTGAACTATAATCCCTGTGCTTCAACACAGCCAGTTGTCGCTCAGATGTGTCGTCTGCACAGAGAAACACACTAGCTCCTGTGTTACTGGGGTTCAGTAATGCCAGCTGATCCCCTGCTGTGTGGACGGCAGAGTCACCAGCTCCATCAACATTCAAACCACTACTGATTTTTAACCGTGCCCAACTTAGGTCTCTGGCTCCACTGTCTCTACTATTTCCCCTGACCTCCAACCCCGCCATCTACATCTCTGAAGTGGCGTCAGCACAATCTACACTTGTTCCTGTGTTCCTGTGGCTCAGTCCCATCAGTTTATCCCCTGATGTGTGTCCGGCAAGGTCTCCTGCTCTGTCCACATTCCCATAACCAGTAGTGGGAATGAGGACAGAGCTGGCGAATTGCCGGACAAACATCAGGGGATCAACTGATGGGACTGAGCACCAGTAACACAGGAACAAGTGTAGATTGTGCTGACGCCACTTCAGAGATGTAGCTGGCGGGGTTGGAGGCCAGGGTAAATAGTAGAGACAGTGGAGCCAGAGGCCTAAGTGGAGCATGGTTAGAATCAGTAGTAGTCCACAACCTCCATAAAAACCGCTGCCCATTGGCCTCTGCATGCGGCATGCGTAATCCTGGGCACCAACAGCGTCAGTTGGTGTTCAGAAGTGTCGTCTCCACAGAGCCAAACACATTCGTTCAAGTGTTAGTGGGGTTCAGCACTGCCAGCTGTTCCCCTGCTGTGGAGATGGCAAGTCTCCTGCTGCCTTCACCTGCCAAAATCCAGTAGGCCCCAGCCTGCTCCTCGCCTAATCCTGGGCTCCAACAGCGTCAGTTGGTGTTCAGAAGTGTCGTCTCCACAGAACCAAACACATTCGTTCAAGTGTTAGTGGGGTTCAGCACTGCCAGCTGTTCCCCTGCTGTGGAGATGGCAAGTCTCCTGCTGCCTTCACCTGCCAAAATCCAGTAGGCCCCAGCCTGCTCCTCGCCTAATCCTGGGCTCCAACAGCGTCAGTTGGTGTTCAGAAGTGTCGTCTCCACAGAACCAAACACATTCGTTCAAGTGTTAGTGGGGTTCAGCACTGCCAGCTGTTCCCCTGCTGTGGAGATGGCAAGTCTCCTGCTGCCTTCACCTGCCAAAATCCAGTAGGCCCCAGCCTGCTCCTCGCCTAATCCTGGGCTCCAACAGCGTCAGTTGGTGTTCAGAAGTGTCGTCTCCACAGAGCCAAACACATTCGTTCAAGTGTTAGTGGGGTTCAGCACTGCCAGCTGTTCCCCTGCTGTGGAGATGGCAAGTCTCCTGCTGCCTTCACCTGCCCAAATCCAGTAGGCCCCAGCCTGCTCCTCGCCTAATCCTGGGCTCCAACAGCGTCAGTTGGTGTTCAGAAGTGTCGTCTCCACAGAGCCAAACACGTTCGTTCAAGTGTTAGTGGGGTTCAGCACTGCCAGCTGTTCCCCTGCTGTGGAGATGGCAAGTCTCCTGCTGCCTTCACCTGCCAAAATCCAGTCGGCCCCAGCCTGCTCCTCGCCTAATCCTGGGCTCCAACAGCGTCAGTTGGTGTTCAGAAGTGTCGTCTCCACAGAACCAAACACATTCGTTCAAGTGTTAGTGGGGTTCAGCACTGCCAGCTGTTCCCCTGCTGTGGAGATGGCAAGTCTCCTGCTGCCTTCACCTGCCAAAATCCAGTAGGCCCCAGCCTGCTCCTCGCCTAATCCTGGGCTCCAACAGCGTCAGTTGGTGTTCAGAAGTGTCGTCTCCACAGAGCCAAACACATTCGTTCAAGTGTTAGTGGGGTTCAGCACTGCCAGCTGTTCCCCTGCTGTGGAGATGGCAAGTCTCCTGCTGCCTTCACCTGCCCAAATCCAGTAGGCCCCAGCCTGCTCCTCGCCTAATCCTGGGCTCCAACAGCGTCAGTTGGTGTTCAGAAGTGTCATCTCCACAGAGCCAAACACATTCGTTCAAGTGTTAGTGGGGTTCAGCACTGCCAGCTGTTCCCCTGCTGTGGAGATGGCAAGTCTCCTGCTGCATTCACCTGCCAAAATCCAGTAGGCCCCAGCCTGCTCCTCGCCTAATCCTGGGCTCCAACAGCGTCAGTTGGTGTTCAGAAGTGTCGTCTCCACAGAGCCAAACACATTCGTTCAAGTGTTAGTGGGGTTCAGCACTGCCAGCTGTTCCCCTGCTGTGGAGATGGCAAGTCTCATGCTGCCTTCACCTGCCAAAATCCAGTAGGCCCCAGCCTGCTCCTCGCCTAATCCTGGGCTCCAACAGCGTCAGTTGGTGTTCAGAAGTGTCGTCTCCACAGAGCCAAACACGTTCGTTCAAGTGTTAGTGGGGTTCAGCACTGCCAGCTGTTCCCCTGCTGTGGAGATGGCAAGTCTCCTGCTGCCTTCACCTGCCAAAATCCAGTAGGCCCCAGCCTGCTCCTCGCCTAATCCTGGGCTCCAACAGCGTCAGTTGGTGTTCAGAAGTGTCGTCTCCACAGAACCAAACACATTCGTTCAAGTGTTAGTGGGGTTCAGCACTGCCAGCTGTTCCCCTGCTGTGGAGATGGCAAGTCTCCTGCTGCCTTCACCTGCCAAAATCCAGTAGGCCCCAGCCTGCTCCTCGCCTAATCCTGGGCTCCAACAGCGTCAGTTGGTGTTCAGAAGTGTCGTCTCCACAGAGCCAAACACATTCGTTCAAGTGTTAGTGGGGTTCAGCACTGCCAGCTGTTCCCCTGCTGTGGAGATGGCAAGTCTCCTGCTGCCTTCACCTGCCAAAATCCAGTAGGCCCCAGCCTGCTCCTCGCCTAATCCTGGGCTCCAACAGCGTCAGTTGGTGTTCAGAAGTGTCGTCTCCACAGAGCCAAACACATTCGTTCAAGTGTTAGTGGGGTTCAGCACTGCCAGCTGTTCCCCTGCTGTGGAGATGGCAGTCTCTCCTGCTGTCTCCGCATTACAAAGACAGTAGGCCTCTGCCTACACCCTCCTATTTCCTGGGCTTCAACACAGCCAGTTGTAGTTCGGAAGTGCCGTCCACACGGAAAGAGATACTTGCTCCCGTGTCTCAGTGGGGTTCAGTAACGTCAGCTGATCCCCTGCTGTGTGGATGGCAGTCTCTCCTGCTGTAAACTCATTCAAAATACAGTAGGCCTCTGCCTACACCCTCCTATTTCCTGGGCTTCAACACAGCCAGTTGTAGTTCGGAAGTGCCGTCCACACGGAAAGAGATACTTGCTCCCGTGTCTCAGTGGGGTTCAGTAACGTCAGCTGATCCCCTGCTGTGTGGATGGCAGTCTCTCCTGCTGTAAACTCATTCAAAATACAGTAGGCCTCTGCCTACACCCTCCTATTTCCTGGGCTTCAACACAGCCAGTTGTAGTTCGGAAGTGCCGTCCACACGGAAAGAGATACTTGCTCCCGTGTCTCAGTGGGGTTCAGTAACGTCAGCTGATCCCCTGCTGTGTGGATGGCAGTCTCTCCTGCTGTCACCTCATTCAAAATTCAGTAGGCCTCTGCCTAGACCCTCCTATTTCCTGGGCTTCAACACAGCCAGTTGTAGTTCGGAAGTGCCGTCCACACGGAAAGAGACACTTGCTCCCGTGTCTCAGTGGGGTTCAGTAACGTCAGCTGATCCCCTGCTGTGTGGATGGCAGTCTCTCCTGCTGTAAACTCATTCAAAATACAGTAGGCCTCTGCCTACACCCTCCTATTTCCTGGGCTTCAACACAGCCAGTTGTAGTTCGGAAGTGCCGTCCACACGGAAAGAGACACTTGCTCCCGTGTCTCAGTGGGGTTCAGTAACGTCAGCTGATCCCCTGCTGTGTGGATGGCAGTCTCTCCTGCTGTAAACTCATTCAAAATACAGTAGGCCTCTGCCTACACCCTCCTATTTCCTGGGCTTCAACACAGCCAGTTGTAGTTCGGAAGTGCCGTCCACACGGAAAGAGATACTTGCTCCCGTGTCTCAGTGGGGTTCAGTAACGTCAGCTGATCCCCTGCTGTGTGGATGGCAGTCTCTCCTGCTGTAAACTCATTCAAAATACAGTAGGCCTCTGCCTACACCCTCCTATTTCCTGGGCTTCAACACAGCCAGTTGTAGTTCGGAAGTGCCGTCCACACGGAAAGAGACACTTGCTCCCGTGTCTCAGTGGGGTTCAGTAACGTCAGCTGATCCCCTGCTGTGTGGATGGCAGTCTCTCCTGCTGTAAACTCATTCAAAATACAGTAGGCCTCTGCCTACACCCTCCTATTTCCTGGGCTTCAACACAGCCAGTTGTAGTTCGGAAGTGCCGTCCACACGGAAAGAGATACTTGCTCCCGTGTCTCAGTGGGGTTCAGTAACGTCAGCTGATCCCCTGCTGTGTGGATGGCAGTCTCTCCTGCTGTCACCTCATTCAAAATTCAGTAGGCCTCTGCCTACACCCTCCTATTTCCTGGGCTTCAACACAGCCAGTTGTAGTTCGGAAGTGCCGTCCACACGGAAAGAGACACTTGCTCCCGTGTCTCAGTGGGGTTCAGTAACGTCAGCTGATCCCCTGCTGTGTGGATGGCAGTCTCTCCTGCTGTAAACTCATTCAAAATACAGTAGGCCTCTGCCTACACCCTCCTATTTCCTGGGCTTCAACACAGCCAGTTGTAGTTCGGAAGTGCCGTCCACACGGAAAGAGACACTTGCTCCCGTGTCTCAGTGGGGTTCAGTAACGTCAGCTGATCCCCTGCTGTGTGGATGGCAGTCTCTCCTGCTGTCACCTCATTCAAAATTCAGTAGGCCTCTGCCTACACCCTCCTATTTCCTGGGCTTCAACACAGCCAGTTGTAGTTCGGAAGTGCCGTCCACACGGAAAGAGACACTTGCTCCCGTGTCTCAGTGGGGTTCAGTAACGTCAGCTGATCCCCTGCTGTGTGGATGGCAGTCTCTCCTGCTGTAAACTCATTCAAAATACAGTAGGCCTCTGCCTACACCCTCCTATTTCCTGGGCTTCAACACAGCCAGTTGTAGTTCGGAAGTGCCGTCCACACGGAAAGAGACACTTGCTCCCGTGTCTCAGTGGGGTTCAGTAACGTCAGCTGATCCCCTGCTGTGTGGATGGCAGTCTCTCCTGCTGTCACCTCATTCAAAATTCAGTAGGCCTCTGCCTACACCCTCCTATTTCCTGGGCTTCAACACAGCCAGTTGTAGTTCGGAAGTGCCGTCCACACGGAAAGAGACACTTGCTCCCGTGTCTCAGTGGGGTTCAGTAACGTCAGCTGATCCCCTGCTGTGTGGATGGCAGTCTCTCCTGCTGTAAACTCATTCAAAATACAGTAGGCCTCTGCCTACACCCTCCTATTTCCTGGGCTTCAACACAGCCAGTTGTAGTTCGGAAGTGCCGTCCACACGGAAAGAGATACTTGCTCCCGTGTCTCAGTGGGGTTCAGTAACGTCAGCTGATCCCCTGCTGTGTGGATGGCAGTCTCTCCTGCTGTCACCTCATTCAAAATTCAGTAGGCCTCTGCCTACACCCTCCTATTTCCTGGGCTTCAACACAGCCAGTTGTAGTTCGGAAGTGCCGTCCACACGGAAAGAGATACTTGCTCCCGTGTCTCAGTGGGGTTCAGTAACGTCAGCTGATCCCCTGCTGTGTGGATGGCAGTCTCTCCTGCTGTAAACTCATTCAAAATACAGTAGGCCTCTGCCTACACCCTCCTATTTCCTGGGCTTCAACACAGCCAGTTGTAGTTCGGAAGTGCCGTCCACACGGAAAGAGACACTTGCTCCCGTGTCTCAGTGGGGTTCAGTAACGTCAGCTGATCCCCTGCTGTGTGGATGGCAGTCTCTCCTGCTGTAAACTCATTCAAAATACAGTAGGCCTCTGCCTACACCCTCCTATTTCCTGGGCTTCAACACAGCCAGTTGTAGTTCGGAAGTGCCGTCCACACGGAAAGAGATACTTGCTCCCGTGTCTCAGTGGGGTTCAGTAATGTCAGCTGATCCCCTGCTGTGTGGATGGCAAAGTCTCCTGCTGCCTACACAGTCGTACCACTACTGATTTTTAACCGTGCTCCAATTAGGCCTGTGGCTCCACTGTCTCTCGTATTTCCCCTGTCCTCCAACCCTGCCAGTTACAGCTCCGAAGTGGCGTCTGCACAATCCACACTTGTTCCTGTGTTACAGGTGTTCAGTCCGATCAGTTAATCCCCTGATGTGTGTCCGGCAATGTCGCCTGCTCTGTCCACATTCCCATTATCGGAATGTGGACAGAGCAGGCGACATTGCCGGACACACATCAGGGGATTAACTGACCGGACTGAACACCTGTAACACAGGAACAAGTGTGGATTGTGCAGACGCCACTTCGGAGCTGTAACTGGCGGGGTTGGAGGACAGGGGAAATACGAAAATCAGTGAATCCACAGGCCTAAGTGGAGCTTGGTTCAAATTAGTAGTCTACAACCGATCTTAACCCCTTACCTACAATTGACGTAATATTCCGTCCATGTGACCATGGACCTAATTACCATGGACGGAATATTACGTCATCGCGATCAGCGGCGCCCACGTGGTGAGCGCCGCTGATCGCGGCCGAGTGTCAGCTAATTATCATAGCTGACACCCGGCACAATGTGTCAGGGGCGGTCACGGACCGCCCCTGACACGTTAACCCCTTGCACACCGCGATCAAACGCGATCGCGGTGTACCGGGGGTTAAAGGGAAGCATCGGCAGGGAGGGGGCTCCCTCCGTGCTTCCCTGAGCCCCCCACGGCAGCGCAATGTGCAGCGCTGCTGCGGGGGACTCCCTTCCTCCAGGCCCCCGAATCCAAGATGGCGACGGGGGCCTTCGGGGGCCTGAGGAAGCTGGCTTCCTCAGTGCCTGCAAAGCGCAGGCATGAGGAAGTCTGCAGCAGTGCCTGTGACAGATCGCTGATCTGTCACAGTGATCTGTGATGTGACAGATCAGCGATCTGTCACAGGACAGTGATGTCCCACCTGGGACAAGGTAATAAAGTAAAAAAAAAAAAAAAAAAAAGTGTTAAAAATAATTTAAAAAAAATCGCTAAATAAATTAGTTAAAAAAAAAAAAATATTCCCCAATAAATCCATTTTTTGAAAATAAAAAAAAAACAAAACAATAAAAGTACACATATTTGGTATCGCCGCGTCCGTAATGACCTGCCCTATAAAACTGTCCCATTAGTTAACCCCTTTAGTGAACCCCTTAAAAAATAAAAATAAAAAACGAAGCAAAAAATAATGATTTATTATCATACCACCGAACAAAAAGTGCAATAACGCGCGATCAAAAAGACGCATATAAATATCCATGGTACCGCTGAAAACGTCATCTTGTCCCGCAAAAAACGAGCCGCCATACAGCATCATCAGCGAAAAAATAAAAAAGTTATAGCTCGCAGAATAAAGCGATACAAAAATAATTATTTTTTATATAAAATTGTTTTCATTGCAAAAAACCGACAAAACATAAAAAAACGACCTAAATGAGGTATCGCTGTAACCGTACTGACCCGAAGAATAAAAACGCATTATCAATTTTACCGCACGCGGAATGGTGTAAACGCACCCCCCAAAAGAAATTCATGAAAAGCTGGTTTTTGTTCATTCTGCATCCCAAAAATCGGAATAAAAAGCGATCAAAAAATGTCACGTGCCCGAAAATGGTACCAATAAAAACGTCAACTCGTCCCGCAAAAAATAAGACCTCACATGACTCGGTGGGTCAAAATATGGAAAAATTATAGTTCACAATATGTGGTGATGCAAAAACTATTTTTACAATAAAAAGCGTCTTTTAGCGTGCGACAGCCGCCAAACATAAAAACCGCCATAAATCGTAAATCAAACCCCCCGTTATCACCCCCTTAGTTAGAGAAAAATAATAAAACTAAAAGAAAATGTATTTATTTCCATTTTCCCGCTAGGGTTAGGGTTAGGGTAGGGTTAGGGCTAGGGTTAGGGCTAGGGTTAAGGCTAGGGTTAGGGTTAGGGTTAGGGCTAGGGTTAGGGCTAGGGTTAGGGTTAGGGATAGGGTTAGGGCTAGGGCTCAGATTAGGGTTAGGGGTGTGTTGAGGTTAGGGTTGGAGTTATAATTGGGGGTTTCCACTGTTTGGGCACATCAGGTGCTCTCCAAAGGCAACATGGCGTCTGATCTCAATTCCAGCCAATTCTGCGTTGAAAAAGTCAAATGGTGCTCCTTCCCTTCCAGGCTCTGCCATGTGCCCAAACAGTGTTTTACCCCCACATGTAGGGTATCAGCCTACTCAGGACAAATTACAAAACAACTTTTGGGGTCCAATTTCTCCTGTTACCCTTAGGAAAATAAAAAATTGGGGGCAAAAATATAATTTTGCGGAAAAAAATGTTTTTTTTATTTTCACGCCCAGGCGTTATAAACTTCTGTGAAGCACTTGGGGGTTCAAAGTGCTCTCCACACATCTAGATAAGCTCCATGGGGGGTCTAGTTTCCAAAATGGGGTCACTTGTGGGGAGTTTCAATAGTTTAGGTACATCAGGGGCTCTCCAAACGCACATGACACCCGCATACCAATCCATCAAAGTCTGCATTCCAAAACGTCACTACTTCCCTTCCGAGCCCCGACGTGTGCCCATACAGTAGTTTTCTCCCACATATGAGATATCAGCGTACTCAGGACAAATTGGACAACAACTTTTGGGGTCCAATTTCTCCTGTTACCCTTGGGAAAATAAAAAAAATGGGGACTAAAAGATGATGTTTGTTGAAAAAATACGATATTTTTATTTTCACGCCCGGTCGTTATAAACTTCTGTGAAGCACTGGGGGGTTCAAAGTGCTCACCACACATCTAGATAAGTTCATTAGGGGGTCTAGTTTCCAAAATGGGGTCACTTGTGGGGGGTTTCCACTGTTTAGGTACATCAGGGGCTCTCCAAACGCAACATGACACCCGCAGACCATTCCATCAAAGTCTGCATTCCAAAACGTCAGTACTTCCCTTCCGAGCCCCGACGTGTGCCCATACAGTAGTTTTCTCCCACATATGAGGTATCAGCGTACTCAGGACAAATTGGACAACAACTTTTGGGGTCCAATTTCTCCTGTTACCCTTGGGAAAATAAAAAAATGGGGACTAAAAGATCATGTTTGTGGAAAAAATACGATTTTTTTATTTTCACGCCCGGACGTTATAAACTTCAGTGAAGCACTGGGGGGTTCAAAGTGCTCACCACACATCTAGATAAGTTCCTTGGGGGGTCTAGTTTCCAAAATGGTGTCATTTGTGGGGGGTTTCTACTGTTTTGGTACATCAGGGGCTTTCCTAATGCGACATGGTGTCCGATCTCAATTCCAGCCAAAAACGTCAAATGGCGCTGCTTCCCTTCCGAGCTCTGCCATACGCCCAAATAGTGGTTTACACCCACATGTGGGGTATCAGCGTACTCAGGATAAATTGCACAATATCTTTTAGGGTCCTGTTACTTTTGGAAAAATAAGTATTGAGGGTGAAAAGATCATTTTTGTGGAAAAAATATGATTTTTTAATTGTACTGCTGTACGTTATAAACTTCTGTGAAGCCCTTGGGGGTTCAAAGTTCTCACCACACATCTAGATAAGTTCCTTGGGGGGTCTAGATTCCAAAATGGTGTCATTTGTGGGGGGTTTCCACTGTTTTGGTACATCAGGGGTTTTCCAATCGCGACATGGTGTCCGATCTCAATTCTAGCCAAAAACGTCAAATGGCGCTGCTTCCCTTCCGAGCTCTGCTATGCGCCCAAATAGTCATTTACACCCACATATGGGGTATCAGCGTACTCAGGACAAATTGCACAATAACTTTTAGGGTCCTGTTACCCTTGGAAAAATAAAAATTGTGGGTGAAAAGATCATTTTTGTGGAAAAAATATGATTTTTTAATTGTACCGCTGTACGTTATAAACTTCTGTGAAGCCCTTGTGGGTTCAAAGTTCTCACCACATATCTAGATAAGTTCCTTGGGGGGTCTAGTTTCCAAAATGGGGTCACTTGGGGGGGTTTCCACTGTTTAGGTACATCAGGGGCTCGCCAAACGTGACATGGCGTCCGATCTGAATTCCAGCCAATTTTGCATTGAAAAAGTCAAACGGCGCTCCTTCCATTCTGAGCTCTGCCATGCGCCGAAACAGTGGTTCCCCCCCACATATCAGGTATCAGCGTAGTCAGGACAAATTGCACAATAACTTTTGCAGTCCAATTTCTCCTGTTACCCTTGGTAAAATAAAGAAAATTGAACCTGAAGTATTTTTTTTGTGAAAAAAAGTTAAATGTTCATTTTTTTTTTAATATTCAAAAAATTCCTGTGACTCACCTAAAGGGTTAATAAACTTCTTGAATGTGGTTTTAAGCACCTTGAGGGGTGCAGTTTTTAGAATGGTGTCACTTTTGGGTATTTTCTATCATATAGACCCCTCAAAGTGGCTTCAAATGTGAAGTGGTCCCTAAAAATAAAATGGTGTTGCAAAAATGAGAAATCGCTGGTCAATTTTTAACCCTTATAACTTCCTAGCAAAAAAAAATTTTGGTTGCAAAATTGTGCTGATGTAAAGTAAACATGTGGGAAATGTTATGTATTAAGTTTTTTGTGTGCCGTATCGCTGTGATTTAAGGGCATAAAAATTCAAAGTTGGAAAATTGCGAAATTTTCAAAATTTTCGCCAAATTTCCGTTTTTTTCACAAATAAACGCAAGTTATTTGAATGCAATTTTACCACTAACATGAAGTACAATATGTCACGAGAAAACAATGTCAGAATCACCAGGATCCATGAAAGCGTTCCAGAGTTATGACCTCATAAAGGGACAGTGGTCAGAATTGTAAAAATTGGCCCGGTAGTTAACGTGCAAACCACCCTTGGTAGTGAAGGGGTTAAAATTTCTTCAATGCAGCCTAAGCCTGCTCCGTGCTTGTCCCTGGGCTTCAACACAGCCAGTTGTTGCTCGGAAGTGCCGTCTTCACAGAGTAAAACACTAGCTCCTGTGTTTGTGGGGTTCAGTAACGTCAGCTGTTCCCCTGCTGTTTTGATGGCAATCTGTCCTGCTGCCTCCCAATTGACAGCACATCAGGCCTCAGCCTGCTAAGTGCTTGTCCTGGGCTCCAACATCGCCAGTTGCTGCTCATAACTGACTTTGGCACGGGTACTCCCTCCTGCCCAGCTTGGTTCCAGCCCTGCCTGCTGTTTCCGGGAAGTGTCAATGTCAGTTTGCCACCCCAAGTTGCCATGTCGTGTTGCGGTTGGGTTAGCCGAGGCTAGGGTGCCAGCAGTTTAGGTGCTTCCTATGTGGACTGCGGGTTCTGGTAAGAAAGGTTTGTTCCATAGTGCCAGTAGGACAAGCACCCCCTGTAGGACTGTGTGATTCGGTAACTGCGGCCAGCTTGCGGCATGCCAACTTTGCTTTTCAGGGGTAACTTCTGATACCCCTCCGGGTTCCAGCACCGTCAGCTGGTTCTCATCAGAGCCTTTGGCCTAGGTGCCTCCATCTCGGTATCCGAGTTCCAGCAACGTCTGCTGGTCCTTGGTAGTGCTTTGTAGCACAGGTACCTCCTGCTTAGTAACCGGGTTCCAGCACCGTCAGCTGGTCCTCGGTTGTGCCATTGGCTCTTATTCCTTCTGCTGCCCCTCCGGGTGCCAGCACTGTCAGCTGGTCCTCGCTATTTCCATTTGCTCTTGCAGCTTATGCTACCCCTCCGGGTTCCAGCACCGTCAGCTGGTTCTCGTCAGAGCCTTTGGCCTAGGTGCCTCCATCTCGGTATCCGAGTTCCGGCAACGTCTGCTGGTCCTTGGTAGTGCTTTGTAGCACAGGTACCTCCTGCTTAGTAACCGGGTTCCAGCACCGTCAGCTGGTCCTCGGTTGTGCCATTGGCTCTTATTCCTTCTGCTGCCCCTCCGGGTGCCAGCACTGTCAGCTGGTCCTCGCTATTTCCATTTGCTCTTGCAGCTTATGCTACCCCTCCGGGTTCCAGCACCGTCAGCTGGTTCTCGTCAGAGCGTTTGGCCTAGGTGCCTCCATCTCGGTATCCGAGTTCCGGCAACGTCTGCTGGTCCTTGGTAGTGCTTTGTAGCACAGGTACCTCCTGCTTAGTAACCGGGTTCCAGCACCGTCAGCTGGTCCTCGGTAGTGCCATTGGCTCTTGTTCCTTCTGCTGCCCCTCCGGGTGCCAGTACCGTCAGCTGGTTCAAGAGGACAAAGAACAGGAAGACAACCACCAAGATGCAGAACAACAAGAGAGAGAAGACAAAGAAGCATAAAAAAAACAAAGCAGAAGAACATTAAGCATAAGACTAATACTCTGAGCAAATGATATTATCTTATTTATAAGCAGAAGAAGACTAAGCAGTGTATGGGGGTGAGTCCGTTCCTCCTCGTGGTGCCCCTGGAAAAGGCCTGCTTCTGCAGGCCAAACTGAACGCGGACAAATCCTGTTGTAAATCTTTTGTGACAGGCAGAACGGAAGGTGTAAACTTCTAACTTTTCTAGATAACAACTACAGGAATGCCTGACACAAACAAGAATATGATGAAGAAGAATAGGAAGAAGATGAAGAAGCTGAATATGTAGAATAATAATTGTTGAATAAGAAGAATATGAAGAATGTAAGAAAAGGAAGAAGAAGAAGAAGAAGAAGAAGAAGAAGAAGAAGAAGAAGAAGAAGAAGAAGAAGAAGAATGTAAAAAAGGAAGTAGAAGAAGAAGAAGAAGAATGTAAAAAAAGGAATAAGAAGAAGAATGTAAAAAAAGGAAGTAGAAGAAGAAGAAGAAGAATGTAAAAAAAGGAAGTAGAAGAAGAAGAAGAAGAATGTAAAAAAAGGAAGTAGAAGAAGAAGACATACATGTCTGGCAAAATATAAATGAGGCTAACATAGTCAATATCTTTGTAACTCCTAACATCTTTAAAAAAAAAAGTTTAATTCCTGCTATTCCATTTGATTGGGCTAAACCTCTATGGCTTTAATGTCTCCTCCACCTCCCACAATACATTCTACATTATTCTTAGTTGTTTTTCTTCATGTAGAATTAACCTACAAGGAAAGAAAGGTTTTTTTTTAATTCCGATATTTTGGCCCCATTGACTTGCATTGGTTCCCGGTATCGGAATCGGCGATACCGATACTTTTTTTTAAGATCGGCCGATCCATTCCGATCCGATATTTTCAAGTATCGGCTGGTATCGCTCAACTCTAATGAACACACATTTCTTGGTAGAATCATGCAGGACTGAAATTTTTGATGTTTTTCTACTCCTCTCATGAGCCCAAACAAGTCTCTAAAAGCATGAGTTTGCAACTACTTTACTTTTGGAGAAAATTCAAAACATTCATTATTCAATAGAGCACAATAGCAAAAACCAGCGTTTTGAATGAAGAATCACATTTCTTGGTAGAATCATGCAGGATTGAAATTTTTGATGGTTTTTTTACTCCTCTCAACAGCCCAAACAAGTTTCTAAAAGGATGAGTTTGCAACTACTTTACTTTTGGAGAAAATTCAAAACATTCATTATTCAATAGGGCCCAAACTATCAAAAACCAGCGGTTTCAATGAACACACATTTCTTGGTAGAATCATGCAGGACTGAAATTTTTGATGTTTTTCTACTCCTCTCATGAGCCCAAACAAGTCTCTAAAAGCATGAGTTTGCAACTACTTTACTTTTGGAGAAAATTCAAAACATTCATTATTCAATAGAGCCCAATAGCAAAAATCAGGTTTTGAATGAAGAATCACATTTCTTGGTAGAATCATGCAGGATTGAAATTTTTGATGGTTTTTTACTCCTCTCAACAGCCCAAACAAGTTTCTAAAAGGATGAGTTTGCAACTACTTTACTTTTGGAGAAAATTCAAAACATTCATTATTCAATAGGGCCCAAACTATCAAAAACCAGCGGTTTCAATGGACACACATTTCTTGGTAGAATCATGCAGGACTGAAATTTTTGATGTTTTTCTACTCCTCTCATGAGCCCAAACAAGTCTCTAAAAGCATGAGTTTGTAACTACTTTACTTTTGGAGAAAATTCAAAACATTCATTATTCAATAGAGCCCAATAGCAAAAATCAGGTTTTGAATGAAGAATCACATTCCTTGGTAAAATCATGCAGGATTGAAATTTTTGATGGTTTTTTACTCCTCTCAACAGCCCAAACAAGTTTCTAAAAGGATGAGTTTGCAACTACTTTACTTTTGGAGAAAATTCAAAACATTCATTATTCAATAGGGCCCAAACTATCAAAAACCAGCGGTTTGAATGAACACACATTTCTTGGTAGAATCATGCAGGACTGAAATTTTTGATGTTTTTCTACTCCTCTCATGAGCCCAAACAAGTCTCTAAAAGCATGAGTTTGCAACTACTTTACTTTTGGAGAAAATTCAAAACATTCATTACTCAAAAGAGCCCAATAGCAAAAACCAGCGTTTTGAATGAAGAATCACATTTCTTGGTAGAATCATGCAGGATTGAAATTTTTGATGGTTTTTTACTCCTCTCAACAGCCCAAACAAGTTTCTAAAAGGATGAGTTTGCAACTACTTTACTTTTGGAGAAAATTCAAAACATTCATTATTCAATAGGGCCCAAACTATCAAAAACCAGCGGTTTCAATGAAAACACATTTCTTGGTAGAATCATGCAAGACTGAAATTTTTGATGTTTTTCTACTCCTCTCATGAGCCCAAACAAGTCTCTAAAAGCATGAGTTTGCAACTACTTTACTTTTGGAGAAAATTCAAAACATTCATTATTCAATAGATCCCAATAGCAAAAATCAGGTTTTGAATGAAGAATCACATTTCTTGGTAAAATCATGCAGGATTGAAATTTTTGATGGTTTTTTACTCCTCTCAACAGCCCAAACAAGTTTCTAAAAGGATGAGTTTGCAACTACTTTACTTTTGGAGAAAATTCAAAACATTCATTATTCAATAGGGCCCAAACTATCAAAAACCAGCGGTTTCAATGAACACACATTTCTTGGTAGAATCATGCAGGACTGACATTTTTGATGTTTTTCTACTCCTCTCATGACCCCAAACAAGTCTCTAAAAGCATGAGTTTGCAACTACTTTACTTTTGAAGAAAATTCAAAACATTCATTATTCAATAGAGCCCAATAGCAAAAATCAGGTTTTGAATGAAGAATCACATTTCTTGGTAAAATCATGCAGGATTGAAATTTTTGATGGTTTTTTACTCCTCTCAACAGCCCAAACAAGTTTCTAAAAGGATGAGTTTGCAACTACTTTACTTTTGGAGAAAATTCAAAACATTCATTATTCAATATGGACCAAACTATCAAAAACCAGCGGTTTCAATGAACACACATTTCTTGGTAGAATCATGCAGGACTGAAATTTTTGATGTTTTTCTACTCCTCTCATGAGCCCAAACAAGTCTCTAAAAGCATGAGTTTGCAACTACTTTACTTTTGGAGAAAATTCAAAACATTCACTATTCAATAGAGCCCAATAGCAAAAATCAGGTTTTGAATGAAGAATCACATTTCTTGGTAAAATCATGCAGGATTGAAATTTTTGATGGTTTTTTACTCCTCTCAACAGCCCAAACAAGTTTCTAAAAGGATGAGTTTGCAACTACTTTACTTTTGGAGAAAATTCAAAACATTCATTATTCAATAGGGCCCAAACTATCAAAAACCAGCGGTTTCAATGAACACACATTTCTTGGTAGAATCATGCAGGACTGAAATTTTTGATGTTTTTCTACTCCTCTCATGAGCCCAAACAAGTCTCTAAAAGCATGAGTTTGCAACTACTTTACTTTTGGAGAAAATTCAAAACATTCATTATTCAATAGAGCCCAATAGCAAAAATCAGGTTTTGAATGAAGAATCACATTTCTTGGTAGAATCATGCAGGATTGAAATTTTTGATGGTTTTTTACTCCTCTCAACAGCCCAAACAAGTTTCTAAAAGGATGAGTTTGCAACTACTTTACTTTTGGAGAAAATTCAAAACATTCATTATTCAATAGGGCCCAAAATATCAAAAACCAGCGGTTTGAATGAACACACATTTCTTAGTAGGATCGTGCAGGACTGAAATTTTTGATGTTTTTCTACTCCTCTCATGAGCCCAAACAAGTCTCTAAAAGGATGAGTTTGCAACTACTTTACTTTTGGAGAAAATTCAAAACATTCATTATTCAATAGAGCCCAATAGCAAAAACCAGCGTTTTGAATGAAGAATCACATTTCTTGGTAGAATCATGCAGGATTGAAATTTTTGATGGTTTTTTACTCCTCTCAACAGCCCAAACAAGTTTCTAAAAGGATGAGTTTGCAACTACTTTACTTTTGGAGAAAATTCAAAACATTCATTATTCAATAGGGCCCAAACTATCAAAAACCAGCGGTTTGAATGAACACACATTTATTGGAAGAATCATGCAGGACTGAAATTTTTGATGTTTTTCTACTCCTCTCATGAGCCCAAACAAGTTTCTAAAAGCATGAGTTTGCAACTACTTTACTTTTGGAGAAAATTCAAAACATTCATTACTCAAAAGAGCCCAATAGCAAAAACCAGCGCTTTGAATGAAGAATCACATTTCTTGGTAGAATCATGCAGGATTGAAATTTTTGATGATTTTTTACTCCTCTCAACAGCCCAAACAAGTTTCTAAAAGGATGAGTTTGCAACTACTTTACTTTTGGAGAAAATTCAAAACATTCATTATTCAATAGGGCCCAAACTATCAAAAACCAGCGGTTTGAATGAACACACATTTCTTGGTAGAATCATGCAGGACTGAAATTTTTGATGTTTTTCTACTCCTCTCATGATCCCAAACAAGTCTCTAAAAGCATGAGTTTGCAACTACTTTACTTTTGGAGAAAATTCAAAACATTCATTACTCAAAAGAGCCCAATAGCAAAAACCAGCGTTTTGAATGAAGAATCACATTTCTTGGTAGAATCATGCAGGATTGAAATTTTTGATGGTTTTTTACTCCTCTCAACAGCCCAAACAAGTTTCTAAAAGGATGAGTTTGCAACTACTTTACTTTTGGAGAAAATTCAAAACATTCATTATTCAATAGAGCCCAATAGCAAAAACCAGCGTTTTGAATGAAGAATCACATTTCTTGGTAGAATCATGCAGGATTGAAATTTTTGATGGTTTTTTACTCCTCTCAACAGCCCAAACAAGTTTCTAAAAGGATGAGTTTGCAACTACTTTACTTTTGGAGAAAATTCAAAACATTCATTATTCAATAGGGCCCAAACTATCAAAAACCAGCGGTTTCAATGAACACACATTTCTTGGTAGAATCATGCAGGACTGAAATTTTTGATGTTTTTCTACTCCTCTCATGAGCCCAAACAAGTCTCTAAAAGCATGAGTTTGCAACTACTTTACTTTTGGAGAAAATTCAAAACATTCATTACTCAAAAGAGCCCAATAGCAAAAACCAGCGTTTTGAATGAAGAATCACATTTCTTGTTAGAATCATGCAGGATTGAAATTTTTGATGGTTTTTTACTCCTCTCAACAGCCCAAACAAGTTTCTAAAAGGATGAGTTTGCAACTACTTTACTTTTGGAGAAAATTCAAAACATTCATTATTCAATAGGGCCCAAACTATCAAAAACCAGCGGTTTCAATGAACACACATTTCTTGGTAGAATCATGCAGGACTGAAATTTTTGATGTTTTTCTACTCCTCTCATGAGCCCAAAGAAGTCTCTAAAAGCATGAGTTTGCAACTACTTTACTTTTGGAGAAAATTCAAAACATTCATTATTCAATAGAGCCCAATAGCAAAAATCAGGTTTTGAATGAAGAATCACATTTCTTGGTAGAATCATGCAGGATTGAAATTTTTGATGATTTTTTACTTCTCTCAACAGCCCAAACAAGTTTCTGAAAGGATGAGTTTGCAACTACTTTACTTTTGGAGAAAATTCAAAACATTCATTATTCAATAGGGCCCAAACTATCAAAAACCAGCGGTTTGAATGAACACACATTTCTTGGTAGAATCATGCAGGACTGAAATTTTTGATGTTTTTCTACTCCTCTCATGAGCCCAAACAAGTCTCTAAAAGCATGAGTTTGCAACTACTTTACTTTTGGAGAAAATTCAAAACATTCATTACTCAAAAGAGCCCAATAGCAAAAACCAGCGTTTTGAATGAAGAATCACATTTCTTGGTAGAATCATGCAGGATTGAAATTTTTGATGGTTTTTTACTCCTCTCAACAGCCCAAACAAGTTTCTAAAAGGATGAGTTTGCAACTACTTTACTTTTGGAGAAAATTCAAAACATTCATTATTCAATAGAGCCCAATAGCAAAAACCAGCGTTTTGAATGAAGAATCACATTTCATGGTAGAATCATGCAGGATTGAAATTTTTGATGGTTTTTTACTCCTCTCAACAGCCCAAACAAGTTTCTAAAAGGATGAGTTTGCAACTACTTTACTTTTGGAGAAAATTCAAAACATTCATTATTCAATAGGGCCCAAACTATCAAAAACCAGCGGTTTGAATGAACACACATTTCTTGGTAGAATCATGCAGGTCTGAAATTTTTGATGTTTTTCTACTCCTCTCATGAGCCCAAACAAGTATCTAAAAGCATGAGTTTGCAACTACTTTACTTTTGGAGAAAATTCAAAACATTCATTACTCAAAAGAGCCCAATAGCAAAAATCAGGTTTTGAATGAAGAATCACATTTCTTGTTAGAATCATGCAGGATTGAAATTTTTGATGGTTTTTTACTCCTCTCAACAGCCCAAACAAGTTTCTAAAAGGATGAGTTTGCAACTACTTTACTTTTGGAGAAAATTCAAAACATTCATTATTCAATAGGGCCCAAACTATCAAAAACCAGCGGTTTCAATGAACACACATTTCTTGGTAGAATCATGCAGGACTGAAATTTTTGAAGTTTTTCTACTCCTCTCATGAGCCCAAACAAGTCTCTAAAAGCATGAGTTTGCAACTACTTTACTTTTGGAGAAAATTCAAAACATTCATTATTCAATAGAGCCCAATAGCAAAAACCAGCATTTTGAATGAAGAATCACATTTCTTGGTAGAATCATGCAGGATTGAAATTTTTGATGGTTTTTTACTCCTCTCAACAGCCCAAACAAGTTTCTAAAAGGATGAGTTTGCAACTACTTTACTTTTGGAGAAAATTCAAAACATTCATTATTCAATAGGGCCCAAACTATCAAAAACCAGCGGTTTGAATGAACACACATTTCTTGGTAGAATCATGCAGGACTGAAATTTTTGATGTTTTTCTACTCCTCTCATGAGCCCAAACAAGTCTCTAAAAGCATGAGTTTGCAACTACTTTACTTTTGGAGAAAATTCAAAACATTCATTACTCAAAAGAGCCCAATAGCAAAAACCAGCGTTTTGAATGAAGAATCACATTTCTTGGTAGAATCATGCAGGATTGAAATTTTTGATGGTTTTTTACTCCTCTCAACAGCCCAAACAAGTTTCTAAAAGGATGAGTTTGCAACTACTTTACTTTTGGAGAAAATTCAAAACATTCATTATTCAATAGGGCCCAAACTATCAAAAACCAGCGGTTTCAATGAACACACATTTCTTGGTAGAATCATGCAGGACTGAAATTTTTGATGTTTTTCTACTCCTCTCATGAGCCCAAACAAGTCTCTAAAAGCATGAGTTTGCAACTACTTTACTTTTGGAGAAAATTCAAAACATTCACTATTCAATAGAGCCCAATAGCAAAAATCAGGTTTTGAATGAAGAATCACATTTCTTGGTAAAATCATGCAGGATTGAAATTTTTGATGGTTTTTTACTCCTCTCAACAGCCCAAACAAGTTTCTAAAAGGATGAGTTTGCAGCTACTTTACTTTTGGAGAAAATTCAAAACATTCATTATTCAATAGGGCCCAAACTATCAAAAACCAGCGGTTTCAATGAACACACATTTCTTGGTAGAATCATGCAGGACTGAAATTTTTGATGTTTTTCTACTCCTCTCATGAGCCCAAACAAGTCTCTAAAAGCATGAGTTTGCAACTACTTTACTTTTGAAGAAAATTCAAAACATTCATTATTCAATAGAGCCCAATAGCAAAAATCAGGTTTTGAATGAAGAATCACATTTCTTGGTAGAATCATGCAGGATTGAAATTTTTGATGGTTTTTTACTCCTCTCAACAGCCCAAACAAGTTTCTAAAAGGATGAGTTTGCAACTACTTTACTTTTGGAGAAAATTCAAAACATTCATTATTCAATAGGGCCCAAAATATCAAAAACCAGCGGTTTGAATGAACACTCATTTCTTGGTAGGATCGTGCAGGACTGAAATTTTTGATGTTTTTCTACTCCTCTCATGAGCCCAAACAAGTCTCTAAAAGGATGAGTTTGCAACTACTTTACTTTTGGAGAAAATTCAAAACATTCATTATTCAATAGAGCCCAATAGCAAAAACCAGCGTTTTGAATGAAGAATCACATTTCTTGGTAGAATCATGCAGGATTGAAATTTTTGATGGTTTTTTACTCCTCTCAACAGCCCAAACAAGTTTCTAAAAGGATGAGTTTGCAACTACTTTACTTTTGGAGAAAATTCAAAACATTCATTATTCAATAGGGCCCAAACTATCAAAAACCAGCGGTTTGAATGAACACACATTTCTTGGTAGAATCATGCAGGACTGAAATTTTTGATGTTTTTCTGCTCCTCTCATGAGCCCAAACAAGTCTCTAAAAGCATGAGTTTGCAACTACTTTACTTTTGGAGAAAATTCAAAACATTCATTACTCAAAAGAGACCAATAGCAAAAACCAGCGTTTTGAATGAAGAATCACATTTCTTGGTAGAATCATGCAGGATTGAAATTTTTGATGATTTTTTACTCCTCTCAACAGCCCAAACAAGTTTCTAAAAGGATGAGTTTGCAACTACTTTACTTTTGGAGAAAATTCAAAACATTCATTATTCAATAGGGCCCAAACTATCAAAAACCAGCGGTTTGAATGAACACACATTTCTTGGTAGAATCATGCAGGACTGAAATTTTTGATGTTTTTCTACTCCTCTCATGAGCCCAAACAAGTCTCTAAAAGCATGAGTTTGCAACTACTTTACTTTTGGAGAAAATTCAAAACATTCATTACTCAAAAGAGCCCAATAGCAAAAACCAGCGTTTTGAATGAAGAATCACATTTCTTGGTAGAATCATGCAGGATTGAAATTTTTGATGGTTTTTTACTCCTCTCAACAGCCCAAACAAGTTTCTAAAAGGATGAGTTTGCAACTACTTTACTTTTGGAGAAAATTCAAAACATTCATTATTCAATAGAGCCCAATAGCAAAAACCAGCGTTTTGAAAGAAGAATCACATTTCTTGGTAGAATCATGCAGGATTGAAATTTTTGATGGTTTTTTACTCCTCTCAACAGCCCAAACAAGTTTCTAAAAGGATGAGTTTGCAACTACTTTACTTTTGGAGAAAATTCAAAACATTCATTATTCAATAGGGCCCAAACTATCAAAAACCAGCGGTTTGAATGAACACACATTTCTTGGTAGAATCATGCAGGATTGAAATTTTTGATGTTTTTCTACTCCTCTCATGAGCCCAAACAAGTCTCTAAAAGCATGAGTTTGCAACTACTTTACTTTTGGAGAAAATTCAAAACATTCATTACTCAAAAGAGCCCAATAGCAAAAACCAGCGTTTTGAATGAAGAATCACATTTCTTGTTAGAATCATGCAGGATTGAAATTTTTGATGGTTTTTTACTCCTCTCAACAGCCCAAACAAGTTTCTAAAAGGATGAGTTTGCAACTACTTTACTTTTGGAGAAAATTCAAAACATTCATTATTCAATAGGGCCCAAACTATCAAAAACCAGCGGTTTCAATGAACACACATTTCTTGGTAGAATCATGCAGGACTGAAATTTTTGATGTTTTTCTACTCCTCTCATGAGCCCAAACAAGTCTCTAAAAGCATGAGTTTGCAACTACTTTACTTTTGGAGAAAATTCAAAACATTCATTATTCAATAGAGCCCAATAGCAAAAACCAGCGTTTTGAATGAAGAATCACATTTCTTGGTAGAATCATGCAGGATTGAAATTTTTGATGGTTTTTTACTACTCTCAACAGCCCAAACAAGTTTCTAAAAGGATGAGTTTGCAACTACTTTACTTTTGGAGAAAATTCAAAACATTCATTATTCAATAGGGCCCAAACTATCAAAAACCAGCGGTTTGAATGAACACACTTTTCTTGGTAGAATCATGCAGGACTGAAATTTTTGATGTTTTTCTACTCCTCTCATGAGCCCAAACAAGTCTCTAAAAGCATGAGTTTGCAACTACTTTACTTTTGGAGAAAATTCAAAACATTCATTATACAATAGAGCCCAATAGCAAAAATCAGGTTTTGAATGAAGAATCACATTTCTTGGTAGAATCATGCAGGATTGAAATTTTTGATGGTTTTTTACTCCTCTCAACAGCCCAAACAAGTTTCTAAAAGGATGAGTTTGCAACTACTTTACTTTTGGAGAAAATTCAAAACATTCATTATTCAATAGGGCCCAAACTATCAAAAACCAGCGGTTTCAATGAACACACATTTCTTGGTAGAATCATGCAGGACTGAAATTTTTGATGTTTTTCTACTCCTCTCATGAGCCCAAACAAGTCTCTAAAAGCATGAGTTTGCAACTACTTTACTTTTGGAGAAAATTCAAAACATTCACTATTCAATAGAGCCCAATAGCAAAAATCAGGTTTTGAATGAAGAATCACATTTCTTGGTAAAATCATGCAGGATTGAAATTTTTGATGGTTTTTTACTCCTCTCAACAGCCCAAACAAGTTTCTAAAAGGATGAGTTTGCAACTACTTTACTTTTGGAGAAAATTCAAAACATTCATTATTCAATAGGGCCCAAACTATCAAAAACCAGCGGTTTCAATGAACACACATTTCTTGGTAGAATCATGCAGGACTGAAATTTTTGATGTTTTTCTACTCCTCTCATGAGCCCAAACAAGTCTCTAAAAGCATGAGTTTGCAACTACTTTACTTTTGGAGAAAATTCAAAACATTCATTATTCAATAGAGCCCAATTGCAAAAATCAGGTTTTGAATGAAGAATCACATTTCTTGATAGAATCATGCAGGATTGAAATTTTTGATGTTTTTTTACTCCTCTCAACAGCCCAAACAAGTTTCTAAAAGGATGAGTTTGCAACTACTTTACTTTTGGAGAAAATTCAAAACATTCATTATTCAATAGGGCCCAAACTATCAAAAACCAGCGGTTTCAATGAACACACATTTCTTGGTAGAATCATGCAGGACTGAAATTTTTGATGTTTTTCTACTCCTCTCATGAGCCCAAACAAGTCTCTAAAAGGATGAGTTTGCAACTACTTTACTTTTGGAGAAAATTCAAAACATTCATTATTCAATAGAGCCCAATAGCAAAAACCAGCGTTTTGAATGAAGAATCACATTTCTTGGTAGAATCATGCAGGATTGAAATTTTTGATGGTTTTTTACTCCTCTCAACAGCCCAAACAAGTTTCTAAAAGGATGAGTTTGCAACTACTTTACTTTTGGAGAAAATTCAAAACATTCATTATTCAATAGGGCCCAAACTATCAAAAACCAGCGGTTTGAATGAACACACATTTCTTGGTAGAATCATGCAGGACTGAAATTTTTGATGTTTTTCTACTCCTCTCATGAGCCCAAACAAGTCTCTAAAAGCATGAGTTTGCAACTACTTTACTTTTGGAGAAAATTCAAAACATTCATTACTCAAAAGAGCCCAATAGCAAAAACCAGCGTTTTGAATGAAGAATCACATTTCTTGGTAGAAACATGCAGGATTGAAATTTTTGATGGTTTTTTACTCCTCTCAACAGCCCAAACAAGTTTCTAAAAGGATGAGTTTGCAACTACTTTACTTTTGGAGAAAATTCAAAACATTCATTATTCAATAGGGCCCAAACCATCAAAAACCAGCGGTTTGAATGAACACACATTTCTTGGTAGAATCATGCAGGACTGAAATTTTTGATGTTTTTCTACTCCTCTCATGAGCCCAAACAAGTCTCTAAAAGCATGAGTTTGCAACTACTTTACTTTTGGAGAAAATTCAAAACATTCATTACTCAAAAGAGCCCAATAGCAAAAACCAGCGTTTTGAATGAAGAATCACATTTCTTGGTAGAATCATGCAGGATTGAAATTTTTGATGGTTTTTTACTCCTCTCAACAGCCCAAACAAGTTTCTAAAAGGATGAGTTTGCAACTACTTTACTTTTGGAGAAAATTCAAAACATTCATTATTCAATAGAGTCCAATAGCAAAAATCAGGTTTTGAATGAAGAATCACATTTCATGGTAAAATCATGCAGGATTGAAATTTTTGATGGTTTTTTACTCCTCTCAACAGCCCAAACAAGTTTCTAAAAGGATGAGTTTGCAACTACTTTACTTTTGGAGAAAATTCAAAACATTCATTATTCAATATGGCCCAAACTATCAAAAACCAGCGGTTTCAATGAACACACATTTCTTGGTAGAATCATGCAGGACTGAAATTTTTGATGTTTTTCTACTCCTCTCATGAGCCCAAACAAGTCTCTAAAAGCATGAGTTTGCAACTACTTTACTTTTGGAGAAAATTCAAAACATTCATTATACAATAGAGCCCAATAGCAAAAATCAGGTTTTGAATGAAGAATCACATTTCTTGGTAGAATCATGCAGGATTGAAATTTTTGATGGTTTTTTACTCCTCTCAACAGCCCAAACAAGTTTCTAAAAGGATGAGTTTGCAACTACTTTACTTTTGGAGAAAATTCAAAACATTCATTATTCAATAGGGCCCAAACTATCAAAAACCAGCGGTTTCAATGAACACACATTTCTTGGTAGAATCATGCAGGACTGAAATTTTTGATGTTTTTCTACTCCTCTCATGAGCCCAAACAAGTCTCTAAAAGCATGAGTTTGCAACTACTTTACTTTTGGAGAAAATTCAAAACATTCACTATTCAATAGAGCCCAATAGCAAAAATCAGGTTTTGAATGAAGAATCACATTTCTTGGTAAAATCATGCAGGATTGAAATTTTTGATGGTTTTTTACTCCTCTCAACAGCCCAAACAAGTTTCTAAAAGGATGAGTTTGCAACTACTTTACTTTTGGAGAAAATTCAAAACATTCATTATTCAATAGGGCCCAAACTATCAAAAACCAGCGGTTTCAATGAACACACATTTCTTGGTAGAATCATGCAGGACTGAAATTTTTGATGTTTTTCTACTCCTCTCATGAGCCCAAACAAGTCTCTAAAAGCATGAGTTTGCTACTTTACTTTTGGAGAAAATTCAAAACATTCATTATTCAATAGAGCCCAATAGCAAAAATCAGGTTTTGAATGAAGAATCACATTTATTGGTAGAATCATGCAGGATTGAAATTTTTGATGGTTTTTTACTCCTCTCAACAGCCCAAACAAGTTTCTAAAAGGATGAGTTTGCAACTACTTTACTTTTGGAGAAAATTCAAAACATTCATTATTCAATAGGGCCCAAAATATCAAAAACCAGCGGTTTGAATGAACACACATTTCTTGGTAGGATTGTGCAGGACTGAAATTTTTGATGTTTTTCTACTCCTCTCATGAGCCCAAACAAGTCTCTAAAAGGATGAGTTTGCAACTACTTTACTTTTGGAGAAAATTCAAAACATTCATTATTCAATAGAGCCCAATAGCAAAAACCAGCGTTTTGAATGAAGAATCACATTTCTTGGTAGAATCATGCAGGATTGAAATATTTGATGGTTTTTTACTCCTCTCAACAGCCCAAACAAGTTTCTAAAAGGATGAGTTTGCAACTACTTTACTTTTGGAGAAAATTCAAAACATTCATTATTCAATAGGGCCCAAACTATCAAAAACCAGCGGTTTGAATGAACACACATTTCTTGGTAGAATCATGCAGGACTGAAATTTTTGATGTTTTTCTACTCCTCTCATGAGCCCAAACAAGTCTCTAAAAGCATGAGTTTGCAACTACTTTACTTTTGGAGAAAATTCAAAACATTCATTACTCAAAAGAGACCAATAGCAAAAACCAGCGTTTTGAATGAAGAATCACATTTCTTGGTAGAATCATGCAGGATTGAAATTTTTGATGATTTTTTACTCCTCTCAACAGCCCAAACAAGTTTCTAAAAGGATGAGTTTGCAACTACTTTACTTTTGGAGAAAATTCAAAACATTCATTATTCAATAGGGCCCAAACTATCAAAAACCAGCGGTTTCAATGAACACACATTTCTTGGTAGAATCATGCAGGACTGAAATTTTTGATGTTTTTCTACTCCTCTCATGAGCCCAAACAAGTCTCTAAAAGCATGAGTTTGCTACTTTACTTTTGGAGAAAATTCAAAACATTCATTATTCAATAGAGCCCAATAGCAAAAATCAGGTTTTGAATGAAGAATCACATTTCTTGGTAGAATCATGCAGGATTGAAATTTTTGATGGTTTTTTACTCCTCTCAACAGCCCAAACAAGTTTCTAAAAGGATGAGTTTGCAACTACTTTACTTTTGGAGAAAATTCAAAACATTCATTATTCAATAGGGCCCAAAATATCAAAAACCAGCGGTTTGAATGAACACACATTTCTTGGTAGGATTGTGCAGGACTGAAATTTTTGATGTTTTTCTACTCCTCTCATGAGCCCAAACAAGTCTCTAAAAGGATGAGTTTGCAACTACTTTACTTTTGGAGAAAATTCAAAACATTCATTATTCAATAGAGCCCAATAGCAAAAACCAGCGTTTTGAATGAAGAATCACATTTCTTGGTAGAATCATGCAGGATTGAAATATTTGATGGTTTTTTACTCCTCTCAACAGCCCAAACAAGTTTCTAAAAGGATGAGTTTGCAACTACTTTACTTTTGGAGAAAATTCAAAACATTCATTATTCAATAGGGCCCAAACTATCAAAAACCAGCGGTTTGAATGAACACACATTTCTTGGTAGAATCATGCAGGACTGAAATTTTTGATGTTTTTCTACTCCTCTCATGAGCCCAAACAAGTCTCTAAAAGCATGAGTTTGCAACTACTTTACTTTTGGAGAAAATTCAAAACATTCATTACTCAAAAGAGCCCAATAGCAAAAACCAGCGTTTTGAATGAAGAATCACATTTCTTGGTAGAATCATGCAGGATTGAAATTTTTGATGGTTTTTTACTCCTCTCAACAGCCCAAACAAGTTTCTAAAAGGATGAGTTTGCAACTACTTTACTTTTGGAGAAAATTCAAAACATTCATTATTCAATAGAGCCCAATAGCAAAAACCAGCGTTTTGAAAGAAGAATCACATTTCTTGGTAGAATCATGCAGGATTGAAATTTTTGATGGTTTTTTACTCCTCTCAACAGCCCAAACAAGTTTCTAAAAGGATGAGTTTGCAACTACTTTACTTTTGGAGAAAATTCAAAACATTCATTATTCAATAGGGCCCAAACTATCAAAAACCAGCGGTTTGAATGAACACACATTTCTTGGTAGAATCATGCAGGATTGAAATTTTTGATGTTTTTCTACTCCTCTCATGAGCCCAAACAAGTCTCTAAAAGCATGAGTTTGCAACTACTTTACTTTTGGAGAAAATTCAAAACATTCATTACTCAAAAGAGCCCAATAGCAAAAACCAGCGTTTTGAATGAAGAATCACATTTCTTGTTAGAATCATGCAGGATTGAAATTTTTGATGGTTTTTTACTCCTCTCAACAGCCCAAACAAGTTTCTAAAAGGATGAGTTTGCAACTACTTTACTTTTGGAGAAAATTCAAAACATTCATTATTCAATAGGGCCCAAACTATCAAAAACCAGCGGTTTCAATGAACACACATTTCTTGGTAGAATCATGCAGGACTGAAATTTTTGATGTTTTTCTACTCCTCTCATGAGCCCAAACAAGTCTCTAAAAGCATGAGTTTGCAACTACTTTACTTTTGGAGAAAATTCAAAACATTCATTATTCAATAGAGCCCAATAGCAAAAACCAGCGTTTTGAATGAAGAATCACATTTCTTGGTAGAATCATGCAGGATTGAAATTTTTGATGGTTTTTTACTACTCTCAACAGCCCAAACAAGTTTCTAAAAGGATGAGTGTGCAACTACTTTACTTTTGGAGAAAATTCAAAACATTCATTATTCAATAGGGCCCAAACTATCAAAAACCAGCGGTTTGAATGAACACACTTTTCTTGGTAGAATCATGCAGGACTGAAATTTTTGATGTTTTTCTACTCCTCTCATGAGCCCAAACAAGTCTCTAAAAGCATGAGTTTGCAACTACTTTACTTTTGGAGAAAATTCAAAACATTCATTATACAATAGAGCCCAATAGCAAAAATCAGGTTTTGAATGAAGAATCACATTTCTTGGTAGAATCATGCAGGATTGAAATTTTTGATGGTTTTTTACTCCTCTCAACAGCCCAAACAAGTTTCTAAAAGGATGAGTTTGCAACTACTTTACTTTTGGAGAAAATTCAAAACATTCATTATTCAATAGGGCCCAAACTATCAAAAACCAGCGGTTTCAATGAACACACATTTCTTGGTAGAATCATGCAGGACTGAAATTTTTGATGTTTTTCTACTCCTCTCATGAGCCCAAACAAGTCTCTAAAAGCATGAGTTTGCAACTACTTTACTTTTGGAGAAAATTCAAAACATTCATTATACAATAGAGCCCAATAGCAAAAATCAGGTTTTGAATGAAGAATCACATTTCTTGGTAGAATCATGCAGGATTGAAATTTTTGATGGTTTTTTACTCCTCTCAACAGCCCAAACAAGTTTCTAAAAGGATGAGTTTGCAACTACTTTACTTTTGGAGAAAATTCAAAACATTCATTATTCAATAGGGCCCAAACTATCAAAAACCAGCGGTTTCAATGAACACACATTTCTTGGTAGAATCATGCAGGACTGAAATTTTTGATGTTTTTCTACTCCTCTCATGAGCCCAAACAAGTCTCTAAAAGCATGAGTTTGCAACTACTTTACTTTTCGAGAAAATTCAAAACATTCACTATTCAATAGAGCCCAATAGCAAAAATCAGGTTTTGAATGAAGAATCACATTTCTTGGTAAAATCATGCAGGATTGAAATTTTTGATGGTTTTTTACTCCTCTCAACAGCCCAAACAAGTTTCTAAAAGGATGAGTTTGCAACTACTTTACTTTTGGAGAAAATTCAAAACATTCATTATTCAATAGGGCCCAAACTATCAAAAACCAGCGGTTTCAATGAACACACATTTCTTGGTAGAATCATGCAGGACTGAAATTTTTGATGTTTTTCTACTCCTCTCATGAGCCCAAACAAGTCTCTAAAAGCATGAGTTTGCAACTACTTTACTTTTGGAGAAAATTCAAAACATTCATTATTCAATAGAGCCCAATAGCAAAAATCAGGTTTTGAATGAAGAATCACATTTCTTGGTAGAATCATGCAGGATTGAAATTTTTGATGGTTTTTTACTCCTCTCAACAGCCCAAACAAGTTTCTAAAAGGATGAGTTTGCAACTACTTTACTTTTGGAGAAAATTCAAAACATTCATTATTCAATAGGGCCCAAAATATCAAAAACCAGCGGTTTGAATGAACACACATTTCTTGGTAGGATTGTGCAGGACTGAAATTTTTGATGTTTTTCTACTCCTCTCATGAGCCCAAACAAGTCTCTAAAAGGATGAGTTTGCAACTACTTTACTTTTGGAGAAAATTCAAAACATTCATTATTCAATAGAGCCCAATAGCAAAAACCAGCGTTTTGAATGAAGAATCACATTTCTTGGTAGAATCATGCAGGATTGAAATTTTTGATGGTTTTTTACTCCTCTCAACAGCCCAAACAAGTTTCTAAAAGGATGAGTTTGCAACTACTTTACTTTTGGAGAAAATTCAAAACATTCATTATTCAATAGGGCCCAAACTATCAAAAACCAGCGGTTTCAATGAACACACATTTCTTGGTAGAATCATGCAGGACTGAAATTTTTGATGTTTTTCTACTCCTCTCATGAGCCCAAACAAGTCTCTAAAAGCATGAGTTTGCAACTACTTTACTTTTGGAGAAAATTCAAAACATTCATTATTCAATAGAGCCCAATAGCAAAAACCAGCGTTTTGAATGAAGAATCACATTTCTTGGTAGAATCATGCAGGATTGAAATTTTTGATGGTTTTTTACTACTCTCAACAGCCCAAACAAGTTTCTAAAAGGATGAGTTTGCAACTACTTTACTTTTGGAGAAAATTCAAAACATTCATTATTCAATAGGGCCCAAACTATCAAAAACCAGCGGTTTGAATGAACACACTTTTCTTGGTAGAATCATGCAGGACTGAAATTTTTGATGTTTTTCTACTCCTCTCATGAGCCCAAACAAGTCTCTAAAAGCATGAGTTTGCAACTACTTTACTTTTGGAGAAAATTCAAAACATTCATTATACAATAGAGCCCAATAGCAAAAATCAGGTTTTGAATGAAGAATCACATTTCTTGGTAGAATCATGCAGGATTGAAATTTTTGATGGTTTTTTACTCCTCTCAACAGCCCAAACAAGTTTCTAAAAGGATGAGTTTGCAACTACTTTACTTTTGGAGAAAATTCAAAACATTCATTATTCAATAGGGCCCAAACTATCAAAAACCAGCGGTTTCAATGAACACACATTTCTTGGTAGAATCATGCAGGACTGAAATTTTTGATGTTTTTCTACTCCTCTCATGAGCCCAAACAAGTCTCTAAAAGCATGAGTTTGCAACTACTTTACTTTTGGAGAAAATTCAAAACATTCACTATTCAATAGAGCCCAATAGCAAAAATCAGGTTTTGAATGAAGAATCACATTTCTTGGTAAAATCATGCAGGATTGAAATTTTTGATGGTTTTTTACTCCTCTCAACAGCCCAAACAAGTTTCTAAAAGGATGAGTTTGCAACTACTTTACTTTTGGAGAAAATTCAAAACATTCATTATTCAATAGGGCCCAAACTATCAAAAACCAGCGGTTTGAATGAACACACATTTCTTGGTAGAATCATGCAGGACTGAAATTTTTGATGTTTTTCTACTCCTCTCATGAGCCCAAACAAGTCTCTAAAAGCATGAGTTTGCAACTACTTTACTTTTGGAGAAAATTCAAAACATTCATTATTCAATAGAGCCCAATAGCAAAAATCAGGTTTTGAATGAAGAATCACATTTCTTGGTAGAATCATGCAGGATTGAAATTTTTGATGGTTTTTTACTCCTCTCAACAGCCCAAACAAGTTTCTAAAAGGATGAGTTTGCAACTACTTTACTTTTGGAGAAAATTCAAAACATTCATTATTCAATAGGGCGCAAAATATCAAAAACCAGCGGTTTGAATGAACACACATTTCTTGGTAGGATCGTGCAGGACTGAAATTTTTGATGTTTTTCTACTCCTCTCATGAGCCCAAACAAGTCTCTAAAAGGATGAGTTTGCAACTACTTTACTTTTGGAGAAAATTCAAAACATTCATTATTCAATAGAGCCCAATAGCAAAAACCAGCGTTTTGAATGAAGAATCACATTTCTTGGTAGAATCATGCAGGATTGAAATTTTTGATGGTTTTTTACTCCTCTCAACAGCCCAAACAAGTTTCTAAAAGGATGAGTTTGCAACTACTTTACTTTTGGAGAAAATTCAAAACATTCATTATTCAATAGGGCCCAAACTATCAAAAACCAGCGGTTTGAATGAACACACATTTCTTGGTAGAATCATGCAGGACTGAAATTTTTGATGTTTTTCTACTCCTCTCATGAGCCCAAACAAGTCTCTAAAAGCATGAGTTTGCAACTACTTTACTTTTGGAGAAAATTCAAAACATTCATTACTCAAAAGAGCCCAATAGCAAAAACCAGCGTTTTGAATGAAGAATCACATTTCTTGGTAGAATCATGCAGGATTGAAATTTTTGATGGTTTTTTACTCCTCTCAACAGCCCAAACAAGTTTCTAAAAGGATGAGTTTGCAACTACTTTACTTTTGGAGAAAATTCAAAACATTCATTATTCAATAGGGCCCAAACTATCAAAAACCAGCGGTTTGAATGAACACACATTTCTTGGTAGAATCATGCAGGACTGAAATTTTTGATGTTTTTCTACTCCTCTCATGAGCCCAAACAAGTCTCTAAAAGCATGAGTTTGCAACTACTTTACTTTTGGAGAAAATTCAAAACATTCATTACTCAAAAGAGCCCAATAGCAAAAACCAGCGTTTTGAATGAAGAATCACATTTCTTGGTAGAATCATGCAGGATTGAAATTTTTGATGGTTTTTTACTCCTCTCAACAGCCCAAACAAGTTTCTAAAAGGATGAGTTTGCAACTACTTTACTTTTGGAGAAAATTCAAAACATTCATTATTCAATAGAGTCCAATAGCAAAAATCAGGTTTTGAATGAAGAATCACATTTCATGGTAAAATCATGCAGGATTGAAATTTTTGATGGTTTTTTACTCCTCTCAACAGCCCAAACAAGTTTCTAAAAGGATGAGTTTGCAACTACTTAACTTTTGGAGAAAATTCAAAACATTCATTATTCAATATGGCCCAAACTATCAAAAACCAGCGGTTTCAATGAACACACATTTCTTGGTAGAATCATGCAGGACTGAAATTTTTGATGTTTTTCTACTCCTCTCATGAGCCCAAACAAGTCTCTAAAAGCATGAGTTTGCAACTACTTTACTTTTGGAGAAAATTCAAAACATTCATTATACAATAGAGCCCAATAGCAAAAATCAGGTTTTGAATGAAGAATCACATTTCTTGGTAGAATCATGCAGGATTGAAATTTTTGATGGTTTTTTACTCCTCTCAACAGCCCAAACAAGTTTCTAAAAGGATGAGTTTGCAACTACTTTACTTTTGGAGAAAATTCAAAACATTCATTATTCAATAGGGCCCAAACTATCAAAAACCAGCGGTTTCAATGAACACACATTTCTTGGTAGAATCATGCAGGACTGAAATTTTTGATGTTTTTCTACTCCTCTCATGAGCCCAAACAAGTCTCTAAAAGCATGAGTTTGCAACTACTTTACTTTTGGAGAAAATTCAAAACATTCACTATTCAATAGAGCCCAATAGGAAAAATCAGGTTTTGAATGAAGAATCACATTTCTTGGTAAAATCATGCAGGATTGAAATTTTTGATGGTTTTTTACTCCTCTCAACAGCCCAAACAAGTTTCTAAAAGGATGAGTTTGCAACTACTTTACTTTTGGAGAAAATTCAAAACATTCATTATTCAATAGGGCCCAAACTATCAAAAACCAGCGGTTTCAATGAACACACATTTCTTGGTAGAATCATGCAGGACTGAAATTTTTGATGTTTTTCTACTCCTCTCATGAGCCCAAACAAGTCTCTAAAAGCATGAGTTTGCAACTACTTTACTTTTGGAGAAAATTCAAAACATTCATTTCTCAATAGAGCCCAATAGCAAAAACCAGCGTTTTGAATGAAGAATCACATTTCTTGGTAGAATCATGCAGGATTTAAATTTTTGATGGTTTTTTACTACTCTCAACAGCCCAAACAAGTTTCTAAAAGGATGAGTTTGCAACTACTTTACTTTTGGAGAAAATTCAAAACATTCATTATTCAATAGGGCCCAAACTATCAAAAACCAGCGGTTTGAATGAACACACTTTTCTTGGTAGAATCATGCAGGACTGAAATTTTTGATGTTTTTCTACTCCTCTCATGAGCCCAAACAAGTCTCTAAAAGCATGAGTTTGCAACTACTTTACTTTTGGAGAAAATTCAAAACATTCATTATACAATAGAGCCCAATAGCAAAAATCAGGTTTTGAATGAAGAATCACATTTCTTGGTAGAATCATGCAGGATTGAAATTTTTGATGGTTTTTTACTCCTCTCAACAGCCCAAACAAGTTTCTAAAAGGATGAGTTTGCAACTACTTTACTTTTGGAGAAAATTCAAAACATTCATTATTCAATAGGGCCCAAACTATCAAAAACCAGCGGTTTCAATGAACACACATTTCTTGGTAGAATCATGCAGGACTGAAATTTTTGATGTTTTTCTACTCCTCTCATGAGCCCAAACAAGTCTCTAAAAGCATGAGTTTGCAACTACTTTACTTTTGGAGAAAATTCAAAACATTCACTATTCAATAGAGCCCAATAGCAAAAATCAGCTTTTGAATGAAGAATCACATTTCTTGGTAAAATCATGCAGGATTGAAATTTTTGATGGTTTTTTACTCCTCTCAACAGCCCAAACAAGTTTCTAAAAGGATGAGTTTGCAACTACTTTACTTTTGGAGAAAATTCAAAACATTCATTATTCAATAGGGCCCAAACTATCAAAAACCAGCGGTTTGAATGAACACACATTTCTTGGTAGAATCATGCAGGACTGAAATTTTTGATGTTTTTCTACTCCTCTCATGAGCCCAAACAAGTCTCTAAAAGCATGAGTTTGCAACTACTTTACTTTTGGAGAAAATTCAAAACATTCATTATTCAATAGAGCCCAATAGCAAAAATCAGGTTTTGAATGAAGAATCACATTTCTTGGTAGAATCATGCAGGATTGAAATTTTTGATGGTTTTTTACTCCTCTCAACAGCCCAAACAAGTTTCTAAAAGGATGAGTTTGCAACTACTTTACTTTTGGAGAAAATTCAAAACATTCATTATTCAATAGGGCCCAAACTATCAAAAACCAGCGGTTTGAATGAACACACATTTCTTGGTAGAATCATGCAGGACTGAAATTTTTGATGTTTTTCTACTCCTCTCATGAGCCCAAACAAGTCTCTAAAAGCATGAGTTTGCAACTACTTTACTTTTGGAGAAAATTCAAAACATTCATTATTCAATAGAGCCCAATAGCAAAAATCAGGTTTTGAATGAAGAATCACATTTCTTGGTAGAATCATGCAGGATTGAAATTTTTGATGGTTTTTTACTCCTCTCAACAGCCCAAGCAAGTTTCTAAAAGGATGAGTTTGCAACTACTTTACTTTTGGAGAAAATTCAAAACATTCATTATTCAATAGGGCGCAAAATATCAAAAACCAGCGGTTTGAATGAACACACATTTCTTGGTAGGATCGTGCAGGACTGAAATTTTTGATGTTTTTCTACTCCTCTCATGAGCCCAAACAAGTCTCTAAAAGGATGAGTTTGCAACTACTTTACTTTTGGAGAAAATTCAAAACATTCATTATTCAATAGAGCCCAATAGCAAAAACCAGCGTTTTGAATGAAGAATCACATTTCTTGGTAGAATCATGCAGGATTGAAATATTTGATGGTTTTTTACTCCTCTCAACAGCCCAAACAAGTTTCTAAAAGGATGAGTTTGCAACTACTTTACTTTTGGAGAAAATTCAAAACATTCATTATTCAATAGGGCCCAAACTATCAAAAACCAGCGGTTTGAATGAACACACATTTCTTGGTAGAATCATGCAGGACTGAAATTTTTGATGTTTTTCTACTCCTCTCATGAGCCCAAACAAGTCTCTAAAAGCATGAGTTTGCAACTACTTTACTTTTGGAGAAAATTCAAAACATTCATTACTCAAAAGAGACCAATAGCAAAAACCAGCGTTTTGAATGAAGAATCACATTTCTTGGTAGAATCATGCAGGATTGAAATTTTTGATGATTTTTTACTCCTCTCAACAGCCCAAACAAGTTTCTAAAAGGATGAGTTTGCAACTACTTTACTTTTGGAGAAAATTCAAAACATTCATTATTCAATAGGGCCCAAACTATCAAAAACCAGCGGTTTGAATGAACACACATTTCTTGGTAGAATCATGCAGGACTGAAATTTTTGATGTTTTTCTACTCCTCTCATGAGCCCAAACAAGTCTCTAAAAGCATGAGTTTGCAACTACTTTACTTTTGGAGAAAATTCAAAACATTCATTACTCAAAAGAGCCCAATAGCAAAAACCAGCGTTTTGAATGAAGAATCACATTTCTTGGTAGAATCATGCAGGATTGAAATTTTTGATGGTTTTTTACTCCTCTCAACAGCCCAAACAAGTTTCTAAAAGGATGAGTTTGCAACTACTTTACTTTTGGAGAAAATTCAAAACATTCATTATTCAATAGAGCCCAATAGCAAAAACCAGCGTTTTGAAAGAAGAATCACATTTCTTGGTAGAATCATGCAGGATTGAAATTTTTGATGGTTTTTTACTCCTCTCAACAGCCCAAACAAGTTTCTAAAAGGATGAGTTTGCAACTACTTTACTTTTGGAGAAAATTCAAAACATTCATTATTCAATAGGGCCCAAACTATCAAAAACCAGCGGTTTGAATGAACACACATTTCTTGGTAGAATCATGCAGGATTGAAATTTTTGATGTTTTTCTACTCCTCTCATGAGCCCAAACAAGTCTCTAAAAGCATGAGTTTGCAACTACTTTACTTTTGGAGAAAATTCAAAACATTCATTACTCAAAAGAGCCCAATAGCAAAAACCAGCGTTTTGAATGAAGAATCACATTTCTTGTTAGAATCATGCAGGATTGAAATTTTTGATGGTTTTTTACTCCTCTCAACAGCCCAAACAAGTTTCTAAAAGGATGAGTTTGCAACTACTTTACTTTTGGAGAAAATTCAAAACATTCATTATTCAATAGGGCCCAAACTATCAAAAACCAGCGGTTTCAATGAACACACATTTCTTGGTAGAATCATGCAGGACTGAAATTTTTGATGTTTTTCTACTCCTCTCATGAGCCCAAACAAGTCTCTAAAAGCATGAGTTTGCAACTACTTTACTTTTGGAGAAAATTCAAAACATTCATTATTCAATAGAGCCCAATAGCAAAAACCAGCGTTTTGAATGAAGAATCACATTTCTTGGTAGAATCATGCAGGATTGAAATTTTTGATGGTTTTTTACTACTCTCAACAGCCCAAACAAGTTTCTAAAAGGATGAGTTTGCAACTACTTTACTTTTGGAGAAAATTCAAAACATTCATTATTCAATAGGGCCCAAACTATCAAAAACCAGCGGTTTGAATGAACACACTTTTCTTGGTAGAATCATGCAGGACTGAAATTTTTGATGTTTTTCTACTCCTCTCATGAGCCCAAACAAGTCTCTAAAAGCATGAGTTTGCAACTACTTTACTTTTGGAGAAAATTCAAAACATTCATTATACAATAGAGCCCAATAGCAAAAATCAGGTTTTGAATGAAGAATCACATTTCTTGGTAGAATCATGCAGGATTGAAATTTTTGATGGTTTTTTACTCCTCTCAACAGCCCAAACAAGTTTCTAAAAGGATGAGTTTGCAACTACTTTACTTTTGGAGAAAATTCAAAACATTCATTATTCAATAGGGCCCAAACTATCAAAAACCAGCGGTTTCAATGAACACACATTTCTTGGTAGAATCATGCAGGACTGAAATTTTTGATGTTTTTCTACTCCTCTCATGAGCCCAAACAAGTCTCTAAAAGCATGAGTTTGCAACTACTTTACTTTTGGAGAAAATTCAAAACATTCACTATTCAATAGAGCCCAATAGCAAAAATCAGGTTTTGAATGAAGAATCACATTTCTTGGTAAAATCATGCAGGATTGAAATTTTTGATGGTTTTTTACTCCTCTCAACAGCCCAAACAAGTTTCTAAAAGGATGAGTTTGCAACTACTTTACTTTTGGAGAAAATTCAAAACATTCATTATTCAATAGGGCCCAAACTATCAAAAACCAGCGGTTTCAATGAACACACATTTCTTGGTAGAATCATGCAGGACTGAAATTTTTGATGTTTTTCTACTCCTCTCATGAGCCCAAACAAGTCTCTAAAAGCATGAGTTTGCAACTACTTTACTTTTGGAGAAAATTCAAAACATTCATTATTCAATAGGGCCCAAACTATCAAAAACCAGCGGTTTGAATGAACACACATTTCTTGGTAGAATAATGCAGGACTGAAATTTTTGATGTTTTTCTACTCCTCTCATGAGCCCAAACAAGTCTCTAAAAGCATGAGTTTGCAACTACTTTACTTTTGGAGAAAATTCAAAACATTCATTACTCAAAAGAGCCCAATAGCAAAAACCAGCGTTTTGAATGAAGAATCACATTTCTTGGTAGAATCATGCAGGATTGAAATTTTTGATGGTTTTTTACTCCTCTCAACAGCCCAAACAAGTTTCTAAAAGGATGAGTTTGCAACTACTTTACTTTTGGAGAAAATTCAAAACATTCATTATTCAATAGAGTCCAATAGCAAAAATCAGGTTTTGAATGAAGAATCACATTTCATGGTAAAATCATGCAGGATTGAAATTTTTGATGGTTTTTTACTCCTCTCAACAGCCCAAACAAGTTTCTAAAAGGATGAGTTTGCAACTACTTTACTTTTGGAGAAAATTCAAAACATTCATTATTCAATATGGCCCAAACTATCAAAAACCAGCGGTTTCAATGAACACACATTTCTTGGTAGAATCATGCAGGACTGAAATTTTTGATGTTTTTCTACTCCTCTCATGAGCCCAAACAAGTCTCTAAAAGCATGAGTTTGCAACTACTTTACTTTTGGAGAAAATTCAAAACATTCATTATACAATAGAGCCCAATAGCAAAAATCAGGTTTTGAATGAAGAATCACATTTCTTGGTAGAATCATGCAGGATTGAAATTTTTGATGGTTTTTTACTCCTCTCAACAGCCCAAACAAGTTTCTAAAAGGATGAGTTTGCAACTACTTTACTTTTGGAGAAAATTCAAAACATTCATTATTCAATAGGGCCCAAACTATCAAAAACCAGCGGTTTCAATGAACACACATTTCTTGGTAGAATCATGCAGGACTGAAATTTTTGATGTTTTTCTACTCCTCTCATGAGCCCAAACAAGTCTCTAAAAGCATGAGTTTGCAACTACTTTACTTTTGGAGAAAATTCAAAACATTCACTATTCAATAGAGCCCAATAGCAAAAATCAGGTTTTGAATGAAGAATCACATTTCTTGGTAAAATCATGCAGGATTGAAATTTTTGATGGTTTTTTACTCCTCTCAACAGCCCAAACAAGTTTCTAAAAGGATGAGTTTGCAACTACTTTACTTTTGGAGAAAATTCAAAACATTCATTATTCAATAGGGCCCAAACTATCAAAAACCAGCGGTTTCAATGAACACACATTTCTTGGTAGAATCATGCAGGACTGAAATTTTTGATGTTTTTCTACTCCTCTCATGAGCCCAAACAAGTCTCTAAAAGCATGAGTTTGCAACTACTTTACTTTTGGAGAAAATTCAAAACATTCATTATTCAATAGAGCCCAATAGCAAAAATCAGGTTTTGAATGAAGAATCACATTTCTTGGTAGAATCATGCAGGATTGAAATTTTTGATGGTTTTTTACTCCTCTCAACAGCCCAAACAAGTTTCTAAAAGGATGAGTTTGCAACTACTTTACTTTTGGAGAAAATTCAAAACATTCATTATTCAATAGGGCCCAAAATATCAAAAACCAGCGGTTTGAATGAACACACATTTCTTGGTAGGATTGTGCAGGACTGAAATTTTTGATGTTTTTCTACTCCTCTCATGAGCCCAAACAAGTCTCTAAAAGGATGAGTTTGCAACTACTTTACTTTTGGAGAAAATTCAAAACATTCATTATTCAATAGAGCCCAATAGCAAAAACCAGCGTTTTGAATGAAGAATCACATTTCTTGGTAGAATCATGCAGGATTGAAATTTTTGATGGTTTTTTACTCCTCTCAACAGCCCAAACAAGTTTCTAAAAGGATGAGTTTGCAACTACTTTACTTTTGGAGAAAATTCAAAACATTCATTATTCAATAGGGCCCAAACTATCAAAAACCAGCGGTTTGAATGAACACACATTTCTTGGTAGAATCATGCAGGACTGAAATTTTTGATGTTTTTCTACTCCTCTCATGAGCCCAAACAAGTTTCTAAAAGCATGAGTTTGCAACTACTTTACTTTTGGAGTAAATTCAAAACATTCATTACTCAAAAGAGCCCAATCGCAAAAACCAGCGTTTTGAATGAAGAATCACATTTCTTGGTAGAATCATGCAGGATTGAAATTTTTGATGATTTTTTACTCCTCTCAACAGCCCAAACAAGTTTCTAAAAGGATGAGTTTGCAACTACTTTACTTTTGGAGAAAATTCAAAACATTCATTATTCAATAGGGCCCAAACTATCAAAAACCAGCGGTTTCAATGAACACACATTTCTTGGTAGAATCATGCAGGACTGAAATTTTTGATGTTTTTCTACTCCTCTCATGAGCCCAAACAAGTCTCTAAAAGCATGAGTTTGCAACTACTTTACTTTTGGAGAAAATTCAAAACATTCATTATTCAATAGAGCCCAATAGCAAAAACCAGCGTTTTGAATGAAGAATCACATTTCTTGGTAGAATCATGCAGGATTGAAATTTTTGACGGTTTTTTACTACTCTCAACAGCCCAAACAAGTTTCTAAAAGGATGAGTTTGCAACTACTTTACTTTTGGAGAAAATTCAAAACATTCATTATTCAATAGGGCCCAAACTATCAAAAACCAGCGGTTTGAATGAACACACTTTTCTTGGTAGAATCATGCAGGACTGAAATTTTTGATGTTTTTCTACTCCTCTCATGAGCCCAAACAAGTCTCTAAAAGCATGAGTTTGCAACTACTTTACTTTTGGAGAAAATTCAAAACATTCATTATACAATAGAGCCCAATAGCAAAAATCAGGTTTTGAATGAAGAATCACATTTCTTGGTAGAATCATGCAGGATTGAAATTTTTGATGGTTTTTTACTCCTCTCAACAGCCCAAACAAGTTTCTAAAAGGATGAGTTTGCAACTACTTTACTTTTGGAGAAAATTCAAAACATTCATTATTCAATAGGGCCCAAACTATCAAAAACCAGCGGTTTCAATGAACACACATTTCTTGGTAGAATCATGCAGGACTGAAATTTTTGATGTTTTTCTACTCCTCTCATGAGCCCAAACAAGTATCTAAAAGCATGAGTTTGCAACTACTTTACTTTTGGAGAAAATTCAAAACATTCATTATTCAATAGAGCCCAATAGCAAAAATCAGGTTTTGAATGAAGAATCACATTTCTTGGTAGAATCATGCAGGATTGAAATTTTTGATGGTTTTTTACTCCTCTCAACAGCCCAAACAAGTTTCTAAAAGGATGAGTTTGCAACTACTTTACTTTTGGAGAAAATTCAAAACATTCATTATTCAATAGGGCGCAAAATATCAAAAACCAGCGGTTTGAATGAACACACATTTCTTGGTAGGATCGTGCAGGACTGAAATTTTTGATGTTTTTCTACTCCTCTCATGAGCCCAAACAAGTCTCTAAAAGGATGAGTTTGCAACTACTTTACTTTTGGAGAAAATTCAAAACATTCATTATTCAATAGAGCCCAATAGCAAAAACCAGCGTTTTGAATGAAGAATCACATTTCTTGGTAGAATCATGCAGGATTGAAATTTTTGATGGTTTTTTACTCCTCTCAACAGCCCAAACAAGTTTCTAAAAGGATGAGTTTGCAACTACTTTACTTTTGGAGAAAATTCAAAACATTCATTATTCAATAGGGCCCAAACTATCAAAAACCAGCGGTTTGAATGAACACACATTTCTTGGTAGAATCATGCAGGACTGAAATTTTTGATGTTTTTCTACTCCTCTCATGAGCCCAAACAAGTCTCTAAAAGCATGAGTTTGCAACTACTTTACTTTTGGAGAAAATTCAAAACATTCATTACTCAAAAGAGCCCAATAGCAAAAACCAGCGTTTTGAATGAAGAATCACATTTCTTGGTAGAATCATGCAGGATTGAAATTTTTGATGGTTTTTTACTCCTCTCAACAGCCCAAACAAGTTTCTAAAAGGATGAGTTTGCAACTACTTTACTTTTGGAGAAAATTCAAAACATTCATTATTCAATAGGGCCCAAACTATCAAAAACCAGCGGTTTGAATGAACACACATTTCTTGGTAGAATCATGCAGGACTGAAATTTTTGATGTTTTTCTACTCCTCTCATGAGCCCAAACAAGTCTCTAAAAGCATGAGTTTGCAACTACTTTACTTTTGGAGAAAATTCAAAACATTCATTACTCAAAAGAGCCCAATAGCAAAAACCAGCGTTTTGAATGAAGAATCACATTTCTTGGTAGAATCATGCAGGATTGAAATTTTTGATGGTTTTTTACTCCTCTCAACAGCCCAAACAAGTTTCTAAAAGGATGAGTTTGCAACTACTTTACTTTTGGAGAAAATTCAAAACATTCATTATTCAATAGAGTCCAATAGCAAAAATCAGGTTTTGAATGAAGAATCACATTTCATGGTAAAATCATGCAGGATTGAAATTTTTGATGGTTTTTTACTCCTCTCAACAGCCCAAACAAGTTTCTAAAAGGATGAGTTTGCAACTACTTTACTTTTGGAGAAAATTCAAAACATTCATTATTCAATATGGCCCAAACTATCAAAAACCAGCGGTTTCAATGAACACACATTTCTTGGTAGAATCATGCAGGACTGAAATTTTTGATGTTTTTCTACTCCTCTCATGAGCCCAAACAAGTCTCTAAAAGCATGAGTTTGCAACTACTTTACTTTTGGAGAAAATTCAAAACATTCATTATACAATTGAGCCCAATAGCAAAAATCAGGTTTTGAATGAAGAATCACATTTCTTGGGAGAATCATGCAGGATTGAAATTTTTGATGGTTTTTTACTCCTCTCAACAGCCCAAACAAGTTTCTAAAAGGATGAGTTTGCAACTACTTTACTTTTGGAGAAAATTCAAAACATTCATTATTCAATAGGGCCCAAACTATCAAAAACCAGCGGTTTCAATGAACACACATTTCTTGGTAGAATCATGCAGGACTGAAATTTTTGATGTTTTTCTACTCCTCTCATGAGCCCAAACAAGTCTCTAAAAGCATGAGTTTGCAACTACTTTACTTTTGGAGAAAATTCAAAACATTCACTATTCAATAGAGCCCAATAGGAAAAATCAGGTTTTGAATGAAGAATCACATTTCTTGGTAAAATCATGCAGGATTGAAATTTTTGATGGTTTTTTACTCCTCTCAACAGCCCAAACAAGTTTCTAAAAGGATGAGTTTGCAACTACTTTACTTTTGGAGAAAATTCAAAACATTCATTATTCAATAGGGCCCAAACTATCAAAAACCAGCGGTTTCAATGAACACACATTTCTTGGTAGAATCATGCAGGACTGAAATTTTTGATGTTTTTCTACTCCTCTCATGAGCCCAAACAAGTCTCTAAAAGCATGAGTTTGCAACTACTTTACTTTTGGAGAAAATTCAAAACATTCATTATTCAATAGAGCCCAATAGCAAAAATCAGGTTTTGAATGAAGAATCACATTTCTTGGTAGAATCATGCAGGATTGAAATTTTTGATGGTTTTTTACTCCTCTCAACAGCCCAAACAAGTTTCTAAAAGGATGAGTTTGCAACTACTTTACTTTTGGAGAAAATTCAAAACATTCATTATTCAATAGGGCCCAAAATATCAAAAACCAGCGGTTTGAATGAACACACATTTCTTGGTAGGATTGTGCAGGACTGAAATTTTTGATGTTTTTCTACTCCTCTCATGAGCCCAAACAAGTCTCTAAAAGGATGAGTTTGCAACTACTTTACTTTTGGAGAAAATTCAAAACATTCATTATTCAATAGAGCCCAATAGCAAAAACCAGCGTTTTGAATGAAGAATCACATTTCTTGGTAGAATCATGCAGGATTGAAATTTTTGATGGTTTTTTACTCCTCTCAACAGCCCAAACAAGTTTCTAAAAGGATGAGTTTGCAACTACTTTACTTTTGGAGAAAATTCAAAACATTCATTATTCAATAGGGCCCAAACTATCAAAAACCAGCGGTTTGAATGAACACACATTTCTTGGTAGAATCATGCAGGACTGAAATTTTTGATGTTTTTCTACTCCTCTCATGAGCCCAAACAAGTTTCTAAAAGCATGAGTTTGCAACTACTTTACTTTTGGAGTAAATTCAAAACATTCATTACTCAAAAGAGCCCAATCGCAAAAACCAGCGTTTTGAATGAAGAATCACATTTCTTGGTAGAATCATGCAGGATTGAAATTTTTGATGATTTTTTACTCCTCTCAACAGCCCAAACAAGTTTCTAAAAGGATGAGTTTGCAACTACTTTACTTTTGGAGAAAATTCAAAACATTCATTATTCAATAGAGCCCAATAGCAAAAATCAGGTTTTGAATGAAGAATCACATTTCTTGGTAGAATCATGCAGGATTGAAATTTTTGATGGTTTTTTACTCCTCTCAACAGCCCAAACAAGTTTCTAAAAGGATGAGTTTGCAACTACTTTACTTTTGGAGAAAATTCAAAACATTCATTATTCAATAGAGCCCAATAGCAAAAACCAGCGTTTTGAATGAAGAATCACATTTCTTGGTAGAATCATGCAGGATTGAAATTTTTGATGGTTTTTTACTACTCTCAACAGCCCAAACAAGTTTCTAAAAGGATGAGTTTGCAACTACTTTACTTTTGGAGAAAATTCAAAACATTCATTATTCAATAGGGCCCAAACTATCAAAAACCAGCGGTTTGAATGAACACACTTTTCTTGGTAGAATCATGCAGGACTGAAATTTTTGATGTTTTTCTACTCCTCTCATGAGCCCAAACAAGTCTCTAAAAGCATGAGTTTGCAACTACTTTACTTTTGGAGAAAATTCAAAACATTCATTATACAATAGAGCCCAATAGCAAAAATCAGGTTTTGAATGAAGAATCACATTTCTTGGTAGAATCATGCAGGATTGAAATTTTTGATGGTTTTTTACTCCTCTCAACAGCCCAAACAAGTTTCTAAAAGGATGAGTTTGCAACTACTTTACTTTTGGAGAAAATTCAAAACATTCATTATTCAATAGGGCCCAAACTATCAAAAACCAGCGGTTTCAATGAACACACATTTCTTGGTAGAATCATGCAGGACTGAAATTTTTGATGTTTTTCTACTCCTCTCATGAGCCCAAACAAGTCTCTAAAAGCATGAGTTTGCAACTACTTTACTTTTGGAGAAAATTCAAAACATTCACTATTCAATAGAGCCCAATAGCAAAAATCAGGTTTTGAATGAAGAATCACATTTCTTGGTAAAATCATGCAGGATTGAAATTTTTGATGGTTTTTTACTCCTCTCAACAGCCCAAACAAGTTTCTAAAAGGATGAGTTTGCAACTACTTTACTTTTGGAGAAAATTCAAAACATTCATTATTCAATAGGGCCCAAACTATCAAAAACCAGCGGTTTGAATGAACACACATTTCTTGGTAGAATCATGCAGGACTGAAATTTTTGATGTTTTTCTACTCCTCTCATGAGCCCAAACAAGTCTCTAAAAGCATGAGTTTGCAACTACTTTACTTTTGGAGAAAATTCAAAACATTCATTATTCAATAGAGCCCAATAGCAAAAATCAGGTTTTGAATGAAGAATCACATTTCTTGGTAGAATCATGCAGGATTGAAATTTTTGATGGTTTTTTACTCCTCTCAACAGCCCAAACAAGTTTCTAAAAGGATGAGTTTGCAACTACTTTACTTTTGGAGAAAATTCAAAACATTCATTATTCAATAGGGCGCAAAATATCAAAAACCAGCGGTTTGAATGAACACACATTTCTTGGTAGGATCGTGCAGGACTGAAATTTTTGATGTTTTTCTACTCCTCTCATGAGCCCAAACAAGTCTCTAAAAGGATGAGTTTGCAACTACTTTACTTTTGGAGAAAATTCAAAACATTCATTATTCAATAGAGCCCAATAGCAAAAACCAGCGTTTTGAATGAAGAATCACATTTCTTGGTAGAATCATGCAGGATTGAAATTTTTGATGGTTTTTTACTCCTCTCAACAGCCCAAACAAGTTTCTAAAAGGATGAGTTTGCAACTACTTTACTTTTGGAGAAAATTCAAAACATTCATTATTCAATAGGGCCCAAACTATCAAAAACCAGCGGTTTGAATGAACACACATTTCTTGGTAGAATCATGCAGGACTGAAATTTTTGATGTTTTTCTACTCCTCTCATGAGCCCAAACAAGTCTCTAAAAGCATGAGTTTGCAACTACTTTACTTTTGGAGAAAATTCAAAACATTCATTACTCAAAAGAGCCCAATATCAAAAACCAGCGTTTTGAATGAAGAATCACATTTCTTGGTAGAATCATGCAGGATTGAAATTTTTGATGGTTTTTTACTCCTCTCAACAGCCCAAACAAGTTTCTAAAAGGATGAGTTTGCAACTACTTTACTTTTGGAGAAAATTCAAAACATTCATTATTCAATAGGGCCCAAACTATCAAAAACCAGCGGTTTGAATGAACACACATTTCTTGGTAGAATCATGCAGGACTGAAATTTTTGATGTTTTTCTACTCCTCTCATGAGCCCAAACAAGTCTCTAAAAGCATGAGTTTGCAACTACTTTACTTTTGGAGAAAATTCAAAACATTCATTACTCAAAAGAGCCCAATAGCAAAAACCAGCGTTTTGAATGAAGAATCACATTTCTTGGTAGAATCATGCAGGATTGAAATTTTTGATGGTTTTTTACTCCTCTCAACAGCCCAAGCAAGTTTCTAAAAGGATGAGTTTGCAACTACTTTACTTTTGGAGAAAATTCAAAACATTCATTATTCAATAGAGTCCAAAAGCAAAAATCAGGTTTTGAATGAAGAATCACATTTCATGGTAAAATCATGCAGGATTGAAATTTTTGATGGTTTTTTACTCCTCTCAACAGCCCAAACAAGTTTCTAAAAGGATGAGTTTGCAACTACTTTACTTTTGGAGAAAATTCAAAACATTCATTATTCAATATGGCCCAAACTATCAAAAACCAGCGGTTTCAATGAACACACATTTCTTGGTAGAATCATGCAGGACTGAAATTTTTGATGTTTTTCTACTCCTCTCTTGAGCCCAAACAAGTCTCTAAAAGCATGAGTTTGCAACTACTTTACTTTTGGAGAAAATTCAAAACATTCATTATACAATAGAGCCCAATAGCAAAAATCAGGTTTTGAATGAAGAATCACATTTCTTGGTAGAATCATGCAGGATTGAAATTTTTGATGGTTTTTTACTCCTCTCAACAGCCCAAACAAGTTTCTAAAAGGATGAGTTTGCAACTACTTTACTTTTGGAGAAAATTCAAAACATTCATTATTCAATAGGGCCCAAACTATCAAAAACCAGCGGTTTCAATGAACACACATTTCTTGGTAGAATCATGCAGGACTGAAATTTTTGATGTTTTTCTACTCCTCTCATGAGCCCAAACAAGTCTCTAAAAGCATGAGTTTGCAACTACTTTACTTTTGGAGAAAATTCAAAACATTCACTATTCAATAGAGCCCAATAGCAAAAATCAGGTTTTGAATGAAGAATCACATTTCTTGGTAAAATCATGCAGGATTGAAATTTTTGATGGTTTTTTACTCCTCTCAACAGCCCAAACAAGTTTCTAAAAGGATGAGTTTGCAACTACTTTACTTTTGGAGAAAATTCAAAACATTCATTATTCAATAGGGCCCAAACTATCAAAAACCAGCGGTTTCAATGAACACACATTTCTTGGTAGAATCATGCAGGACTGAAATTTTTGATGTTTTTCTACTCCTCTCATGAGCCCAAACAAGTCTCTAAAAGCATGAGTTTGCAACTACTTTACTTTTGGAGAAAATTCAAAACATTCATTATTCAATAGAGCCCAATAGCAAAAATCAGGTTTTGAATGAAGAATCACATTTCTTGGTAGAATCATGCAGGATTGAAATTTTTGATGGTTTTTTACTCCTCTCAACAGCCCAAACAAGTTTCTAAAAGGATGAGTTTGCAACTACTTTACTTTTGGAGAAAATTCAAAACATTCATTATTCAATAGGGCCCAAAATATCAAAAACCAGCGGTTTGAATGAACACACATTTCTTGGTAGGATCGTGCAGGACTGAAATTTTTGATGTTTTTCTACTCCTCTCATGAGCCCAAACAAGTCTCTAAAAGGATGAGTTTGCAACTACTTTACTTTTGGAGAAAATTCAAAACATTCATTATTCAATAGAGCCCAATAGCAAAAACCAGCGTTTTGAATGAAGAATCACATTTCTTGGTAGAATCATGCAGGATTGAAATTTTTGATGGCTTTTTACTCCTCTCAACAGCCCAAACAAGTTTCTAAAAGGATGAGTTTGCAACTACTTTACTTTTGGAGAAAATTCAAAACATTCATTATTCAATAGGGCCCAAACTATCAAAAACCAGCGGTTTGAATGAACACACATTTCTTGGTAGAATCATGCAGGACTGAAATTTTTGATGTTTTTCTACTCCTCTCATGAGCCCAAACAAGTTTCTAAAAGCATGAGTTTGCAACTACTTTACTTTTGGAGTAAATTCAAAACATTCATTACTCAAAAGAGCCCAATCGCAAAAACCAGCGTTTTGAATGAAGAATCACATTTCTTGGTAGAATCATGCAGGATTGAAATTGTTGATGATTTTTTACTCCTCTCAACAGCCCAAACAAGTTTCTAAAAGGATGAGTTTGCAACTACTTTACTTTTGGAGAAAATTCAAAACATTCATTATTCAATAGGGCCCAAACTATCAAAAACCAGCGGTTTGAATGAACACACATTTCTTGGTAGAATCATGCAGGACTGAAATTTTTGATGTTTTTCTACTCCTCTCATGAGCCCAAACAAGTCTCTAAAAGCATGAGTTTGCAACTACTTTACTTTTGGAGAAAATTCAAAACATTCATTACTCAAAAGAGCCCAATAGCAAAAACCAGCGTTTTGAATGAAGAATCACATTTCTTGTTAGAATCATGCAGGATTGAAATTTTTGATGGTTTTTTACTCCTCTCAACAGCCCAAACAAGTTTCTAAAAGGATGAGTTTGCAACTACTTTACTTTTGGAGAAAATTCAAAACATTCATTATTCAATAGGGCCCAAACTATCAAAAACCAGCGGTTTCAATGAACACACATTTCTTGGTAGAATCATGCAGGACTGAAATTTTTGATGTTTTTCTACTCCTCTCATGAGCCCAAACAAGTCTCTAAAAGCATGAGTTTGCAACTACTTTACTTTTGGAGAAAATTCAAAACATTCATTATTCAATAGAGCCCAATAGCAAAAATCAGGTTTTGAATGAAGAATCACATTTCTTGGTAGAATCATGCAGGATTGAAATTTTTGATGGTTTTTTACTCCTCTCAACAGCCCAAACAAGGTTCTAAAAGGATGAGTTTGTAACTACTTTACTTTTGGAGAAAATTAAAAACATTCATTATTCAATAGGGCCCAAACTATCAAAAACCAGCGGTTTCAATGAACACACATTTCTTGGTAGAATCATGCAGGACTGAAATTTTTGATGTTTTTCTACTCCTCTCATGAGCCCAAACAAGTCTCTAAAAGCATGAGTTTGCAACTACTTTACTTTTGGAGAAAATTCAAAACATTCATTATTCAATAGAGCCCAATAGCAAAAACCAGCGTTTTGAATGAAGAATCACATTTCTTGGTAGAATCATGCAGGATTGAAATTTTTGATGGTTTTTTACTACTCTCAACAGCCCAAACAAGTTTCTAAAAGGATGAGTTTGCAACTACTTTACTTTTGGAGAAAATTCAAAACATTCATTATTCAATAGGGCCCAAACTATCAAAAACCAGCGGTTTCAATGAACACACATTTCTTGGTAGAATCATGCAGGACTGAAATTTTTGATGTTTTTCTACTCCTCTCATGAGCCCAAACAAGTCTCTAAAAGCATGAGTTTGCAACTACTTTACTTTTGGAGAAAATTCAAAACATTCATTATACAATAGAGCCCAATAGCAAAAATCAGGTTTTGAATGAAGAATCACATTTCTTGGTAGAATCATGCAGGATTGAAATTTTTGATGGTTTTTTACTCCTCTCAACAGCCCAAACAAGTTTCTAAAAGGATGAGTTTGCAACTACTTTACTTTTGGAGAAAATTCAAAACATTCATTATTCAATAGAGCCCAATAGCAAAAACCAGCGTTTTGAATGAAGAATCACATTTCTTGGTAGAATCATGCAGGATTGAAATTTTTGATGGTTTTTTACTCCTCTCAACAGCCCAAACAAGTTTCTAAAAGGATGAGTTTGCAACTACTTTACTTTTGGAGAAAATTCAAAACATTCATTATTCAATAGGGCCCAAACTATCAAAAACCAGCGGTTTGAATGAACACACATTTCTTGGTAGAATCATGCAGGACTGAAATTTTTGATGTTTTTCTACTCCTCTCATGAGCCCAAACAAGTCTCTAAAAGCATGAGTTTGCAACTACTTTACTTTTGGAGAAAATTCAAAACATTCATTACTCAAAAGAGCCCAATAGCAAAAACCAGCGTTTTGAATGAAGAATCACATTTCTTGGTAGAATCATGCAGGATTGAAATTTTTGATGGTTTTTTACTCCTCTCAACAGCCCAAACAAGTTTCTAAAAGGATGAGTTTGCAACTACTTTACTTTTGGAGAAAATTCAAAACATTCATTATTCAATAGGGCCCAAACTATCAAAAACCAGCGGTTTCAATGAACACACATTTCTTGGTAGAATCATGCAGGACTGAAATTTTTGATGTTTTTCTACTCCTCTCATGAGCCCAAACAAGTCTCTAAAAGCATGAGTTTGCAACTACTTTACTTTTGGAGAAAATTCAAAACATTCATTATTCAATAGAGCCCAATAGCAAAAATCAGGTTTTGAATGAAGAATCACATTTCTTGGTAGAATCATGCAGGATTGAAATTTTTGATGGTTTTTTACTCCTCTCAACAGCCCAAACAAGTTTCTAAAAGGATGAGTTTGTAACTACTTTACTTTTGGAGAAAATTCAAAACATTCATTATTCAATAGGGCCCAAACTATCAAAAACCAGCGGTTTCAATGAACACACATTTCTTGGTAGAATCATGCAGGACTGAAATTTTTGATGTTTTTCTACTCCTCTCATGAGCCCAAACAAGTCTCTAAAAGCATGAGTTTGCAACTACTTTACTTTTGGAGAAAATTCAAAACATTCATTATTCAATAGAGCCCAATAGCAAAAACCAGCGTTTTGAATGAAGAATCACATTTCTTGGTAGAATCATGCAGGATTGAAATTTTTGATGGTTTTTTACTACTCTCAACAGCCCAAACAAGTTTCTAAAAGGATGAGTTTGCAACTACTTTACTTTTGGAGAAAATTCAAAACATTCATTATTCAATAGGGCCCAAACTATCAAAAACCAGCGGTTTCAATGAACACACATTTCTTGGTAGAATCATGCAGGACTGAAATTTTTGATGTTTTTCTACTCCTCTCATGAGCCCAAACAAGTCTCTAAAAGCATGAGTTTGCAACTACTTTACTTTTGGAGAAATTTCAAAACATTCATTATTCAATAGAGCCCAATAGCAAAAATCAGGTTTTGAATGAAGAATCACATTTCTTGGTAGAATCATGCAGGATTGAAATTTTTGATGGTTTTTTACTCCTCTCAACAGCCCAAACAAGTTTCTAAAAGGATGAGTTTGTAACTACTTTACTTTTGGAGAAAATTCAAAACATTCATTATTCAATAGGGCCCAAACTATCAAAAACCAGCGGTTTCAATGAACACACATTTCTTGGTAGAATCATGCAGGACTGAAATTTTTGATGTTTTTCTACTCCTCTCATGAGCCCAAACAAGTCTCTAAAAGCATGAGTTTGCAACTACTTTACTTTTGGAGAAAATTCAAAACATTCATTATTCAATAGAGCCCAATAGCAAAAACCAGCGTTTTGAATGAAGAATCACATTTCTTGGTAGAATCATGCAGGATTGAAATTTTTGATGGTTTTTTACTACTCTCAACAGCCCAAACAAGTTTCTAAAAGGATGAGTTTGCAACTACTTTACTTTTGGAGAAAATTCAAAACATTCATTATTCAATAGGGCCCAAACTATCAAAAACCAGCGGTTTCAATGAACACACATTTCTTGGTAGAATCATGCAGGACTGAAATTTTTGATGTTTTTCTACTCCTCTCATGAGCCCAAACAAGTCTCTAAAAGCATGAGTTTGCAACTACTTTACTTTTGGAGAAAATTCAAAACATTCATTATTCAATAGAGCCCAATAGCAAAAACCAGCGTTTTGAATGAAGAATCACATTTCTTGGTAGAATCATGCAGGATTGAAATTTTTGATGGTTTTTTACTACTCTCAACAGCCCAAACAAGTTTCTAAAAGGATGAGTTTGCAACTACTTTACTTTTGGAGAAAATTCAAAACATTCATTATTCAATAGGGCCCAAACTATCAAAAACCAGCGGTTTCAATGAACACACATTTCTTGGTAGAATCATGCAGGACTGAAATTTTTGATGTTTTTCTACTCCTCTCATGAGCCCAAACAAGTCTCTAAAAGCATGAGTTTGCAACTACTTTACTTTTGGAGAAAATTCAAAACATTCATTATACAATAGAGCCCAATAGCAAAAATCAGGTTTTGAATGAAGAATCACATTTCTTGGTAGAATCATGCAGGATTGAAATTTTTGATGGTTTTTTACTCCTCTCAACAGCCCAAACAAGTTTCTAAAAGGATGAGTTTGCAACTACTTTACTTTTGGAGAAAATTCAAAACATTCATTATTCAATAGGGCCCAAACTATCAAAAACCAGCGGTTTCAATGAACACACATTTCTTGGTAGAATCATGCAGGACTGAAATTTTTGATGTTTTTCTACTCCTCTCATGAGCCCAAACAAGTCTCTAAAAGCATGAGTTTGCAACTACTTTACTTTTGGAGAAAATTCAAAACATTCACTATTCAATAGAGCCCAATAGCAAAAATCAGGTTTTGAATGAAGAATCACATTTCTTGGTAAAATCATGCAGGATTGAAATTTTTGATGGTTTTTTACTCCTCTCAACAGCCCAAACAAGTTTCTAAAAGGATGAGTTTGCAACTACTTTACTTTTGGAGAAAATTCAAAACATTCATTATTCAATAGGGCCCAAACTATCAAAAACCAGCGGTTTCAATGAACACACATTTCTAGGTAGAATCATGCAGGACTGAAATTTTTGATGTTTTTCTACTCCTCTCATGAGCCCAAACAAGTCTCTAAAAGCATGAGTTTGCAACTACTTTACTTTTGGAGAAAATTCAAAACATTCATTATTCAATAGAGCCCAATAGCAAAAATCAGGTTTTGAATGAAGAATCACATTTCTTGGTAGAATCATGCAGGATTGAAATTTTTGATGGTTTTTTACTCCTCTCAACAGCCCAAACAAGGTTCTAAAAGGATGAGTTTGTAACTACTTTACTTTTGGAGAAAATTCAAAACATTCATTATTCAATAGGGCCCAAACTATCAAAAACCAGCGGTTTCAATGAACACACATTTCTTGGTAGAATCATGCAGGACTGAAATTTTTGATGTTTTTCTACTCCTCTCATGAGCCCAAACAAGTCTCTAAAAGCATGAGTTTGCAACTACTTTACTTTTGGAGAAAATTCAAAACATTCATTATTCAATAGAGCCCAATAGCAAAAACCAGCGTTTTGAATGAAGAATCACATTTCTTGGTAGAATCATGCAGGATTGAAATTTTTGATGGCTTTTTACTACTCTCAACAGCCCAAACAAGTTTCTAAAAGGATGAGTTTGCAACTACTTTACTTTTGGAGAAAATTCAAAACATTCATTATTCAATAGGGCCCAAACTATCAAAAACCAGCGGTTTCAATGAACACACATTTCTTGGTAGAATCATGCAGGACTGAAATTTTTGATGTTTTTCTACTCCTCTCATGAGCCCAAACAAGTCTCTAAAAGCATGAGTTTGCAACTACTTTACTTTTGGAGAAAATTCAAAACATTCATTATACAATAGAGCCCAATAGCAAAAATCAGGTTTTGAATGAAGAATCACATTTCTTGGTAGAATCATGCAGGATTGAAATTTTTGATGGTTTTTTACTCCTCTCAACAGCCCAAACAAGTTTCTAAAAGGATGAGTTTGCAACTACTTTACTTTTGGAGAAAATTCAAAACATTCATTATTCAATAGGGCCCAAACTATCAAAAACCAGCGGTTTGAATGAACACACATTTCTTGGTAGAATCATGCAGGACTGAAATTTTTGATGTTTTTCTACTCCTCTCATGAGCCCAAACAAGTCTCTAAAAGCATGAGTTTGCAACTACTTTACTTTTGGAGAAAATTCAAAACATTCATTACTCAAAAGAGCCCAATAGCAAAAACCAGCGTTTTGAATGAAGAATCACATTTCTTGGTAGAATCATGCAGGATTGAAATTTTTGATGGTTTTTTACTCCTCTCAACAGCCCAAACAAGTTTCTAAAAGGATGAGTTTGCAACTACTTTACTTTTGGAGAAAATTCAAAACATTCATTATTCAATAGAGCCCAATAGCAAAAACCAGCGTTTTGAATGAAGAATCACATTTCTTGGTAGAATCATGCAGGATTGAAATTTTTGATGGTTTTTTACTCCTCTCAACAGCCCAAACAAGTTTCTAAAAGGATGAGTTTGCAACTACTTTACTTTTGGAGAAAATTCAAAACATTCATTATTCAATAGGGCCCAAACTATCAAAAACCAGCGGTTTGAATGAACACACATTTCTTGGTAGAATCATGCAGGACTGAAATTTTTGATGTTTTTCTACTCCTCTCATGAGCCCAAACAAGTCTCTAAAAGCATGAGTTTGCAACTACTTTACTTTTGGAGAAAATTCAAAACATTCATTACTCAAAAGAGCCCAATAGCAAAAACCAGCGTTTTGAATGAAGAATCACATTTCTTGTTAGAATCATGCAGGATTGAAATTTTTGATGGTTTTTTACTCCTCTCAACAGCCCAAACAAGTTTCTAAAAGGATGAGTTTGCAACTACTTTACTTTTGGAGAAAATTCAAAACATTCATTATTCAATAGGGCCCAAACTATCAAAAACCAGCGGTTTCAATGAACACACATTTCTTGGTAGAATCATGCAGGACTGAAATTTTTGATGTTTTTCTACTCCTCTCATGAGCCCAAACAAGTCTCTAAAAGCATGAGTTTGCAACTACTTTACTTTTGGAGAAATTTCAAAACATTCATTATTCAATAGAGCCCAATAGCAAAAATCAGGTTTTGAATGAAGAATCACATTTCTTGGTAGAATCATGCAGGATTGAAATTTTTGATGGTTTTTTACTCCTCTCAACAGCCCAAACAAGTTTCTAAAAGGATGAGTTTGTAACTACTTTACTTTTGGAGAAAATTCAAAACATTCATTATTCAATAGGGCCCAAACTATCAAAAACCAGCGGTTTCAATGAACACACATTTCTTGGTAGAATCATGCAGGACTGAAATTTTTGATGTTTTTCTACTCCTCTCATGAGCCCAAACAAGTCTCTAAAAGCATGAGTTTGCAACTACTTTACTTTTGGAGAAAATTCAAAACATTCATTATTCAATAGAGCCCAATAGCAAAAACCAGCGTTTTGAATGAAGAATCACATTTCTTGGTAGAATCATGCAGGATTGAAATTTTTGATGGTTTTTTACTACTCTCAACAGCCCAAACAAGTTTCTAAAAGGATGAGTTTGCAACTACTTTACTTTTGGAGAAAATTCAAAACATTCATTATTCAATAGGGCCCAAACTATCAAAAACCAGCGGTTTCAATGAACACACATTTCTTGGTAGAATCATGCAGGACTGAAATTTTTGATGTTTTTCTACTCCTCTCATGAGCCCAAACAAGTCTCTAAAAGCATGAGTTTGCAACTACTTTACTTTTGGAGAAAATTCAAAACATTCATTATACAATAGAGCCCAATAGCAAAAATCAGGTTTTGAATGAAGAATCACATTTCTTGGTAGAATCATGCAGGATTGAAATTTTTGATGGTTTTTTACTCCTCTCAACAGCCCAAACAAGTTTCTAAAAGGATGAGTTTGCAACTACTTTACTTTTGGAGAAAATTCAAAACATTCATTATTCAATAGGGCCCAAACTATCAAAAACCAGCGGTTTCAATGAACACACATTTCTTGGTAGAATCATGCAGGACTGAAATTTTTGATGTTTTTCTACTCCTCTCATGAGCCCAAACAAGTCTCTAAAAGCATGAGTTTGCAACTACTTTACTTTTGGAGAAAATTCAAAACATTCACTATTCAATAGAGCCCAATAGCAAAAATCAGGTTTTGAATGAAGAATCACATTTCTTGGTAAAATCATGCAGGATTGAAATTTTTGATGGTTTTTTACTCCTCTCAACAGCCCAAACAAGTTTCTAAAAGGATGAGTTTGCAACTACTTTACTTTTGGAGAAAATTCAAAACATTCATTATTCAATAGGGCCCAAACTATCAAAAACCAGCGGTTTCAATGAACACACATTTCTTGGTAGAATCATGCAGGACTGAAATTTTTGATGTTTTTCTACTCCTCTCATGAGCCCAAACAAGTCTCTAAAAGCATGAGTTTGCAACTACTTTACTTTTGGAGAAAATTCAAAACATTCATTATTCAATAGAGCCCAATAGCAAAAATCAGGTTTTGAATGAAGAATCACATTTCTTGGTAGAATCATGCAGGATTGAAATTTTTGATGGTTTTTTACTCCTCTCAACAGCCCAAACAAGTTTCTAAAAGGATGAGTTTGCAACTACTTTACTTTTGGAGAAAATTCAAAACATTCATTATTCAATAGGGCCCAAAATATCAAAAACCAGCGGTTTGAATGAACACACATTTCTTGGTAGGATCGTGCAGGACTGAAATTTTTGATGTTTTTCTACTCCTCTCATGAGCCCAAACAAGTCTCTAAAAGGATGAGTTTGCAACTACTTTACTTTTGGAGAAAATTCAAAACATTCATTATTCAATAGAGCCCAATAGCAAAAACCAGCGTTTTGAATGAAGAATCACATTTCTTGGTAGAATCATGCAGGATTGAAATTTTTGATGGTTTTTTACTCCTCTCAACAGCCCAAACAAGTTTCTAAAAGGATGAGTTTGCAACTACTTTACTTTTGGAGAAAATTCAAAACATTTATTATTCAATAGGGCCCAAACTATCAAAAACCAGCGGTTTGAATGAACACACATTTCTTGGTAGAATCATGCAGGACTGAAATTTTTGATGTTTTTCTACTCCTCTCATGAGCCCAAACAAGTCTCTAAATGCATGAGTTTGCAACTACTTTACTTTTGGAGAAAATTCAAAACATTCATTACTCAAAAGAGCCCAATAGCAAAAACCAGCGTTTTGAATGAAGAATCACATTTCTTGGTAGAATCATGCAGGATTGAAATTTTTGATGATTTTTTACTCCTCTCAACAGCCCAAACAAGTTTCTAAAAGGATGAGTTTGCAACTACTTTACTTTTGGAGAAAATTCAAAACATTCATTATTCAATAGGGCCCAAACTATCAAAAACCAGCGGTTTGAATGAACACACATTTCTTGGTAGAATCATGCAGGACTGAAATTTTTGATGTTTTTCTACTCCTCTCATGAGCCCAAACAAGTCTCTAAAAGCATGAGTTTGCAACTACTTTACTTTTGGAGAAAATTCAAAACATTCATTACTCAAAAGAGCCCAATAGCAAAAACCAGCGTTTTGAATGAAGAATCACATTTCTTGGTAGAATCATGCAGGATTGAAATTTTTGATGGTTTTTTACTCCTCTCAACAGCCCAAACAAGTTTCTAAAAGGATGAGTTTGCAACTACTTTACTTTTGGAGAAAATTCAAAACATTCATTATTCAATAGGGCCCAAACTATCAAAAACCAGCGGTTTCAATGAACACACATTTCTTGGTAGAATCATGCAGGACTGAAATTTTTGATGTTTTTCTACTCCTCTCATGAGCCCAAACAAGTCTCTAAAAGCATGAGTTTGCAACTACTTTACTTTTGGAGAAAATTCAAAACATTCATTATTCAATAGAGCCCAATAGCAAAAATCAGGTTTTGAATGAAGAATCACATTTCTTGGTAGAATCATGCAGGATTGAAATTTTTGATGGTTTTTTACTCCTCTCAACAGCCCAAACAAGGTTCTAAAAGGATGAGTTTGTAACTACTTTACTTTTGGAGAAAATTCAAAACATTCATTATTCAATAGGGCCCAAACTATCAAAAACCAGCGGTTTCAATGAACACACATTTCTTGGTAGAATCATGCAGGACTGAAATTTTTGATGTTTTTCTACTCCTCTCATGAGCCCAAACAAGTCTCTAAAAGCATGAGTTTGCAACTACTTTACTTTTGGAGAAAATTCAAAACATTCATTATTCAATAGAGCCCAATAGCAAAAACCAGCGTTTTGAATGAAGAATCACATTTCTTGGTAGAATCATGCAGGATTGAAATTTTTGATGGTTTTTTACTACTCTCAACAGCCCAAACAAGTTTCTAAAAGGATGAGTTTGCAACTACTTTACTTTTGGAGAAAATTCAAAACATTCATTATTCAATAGGGCCCAAACTATCAAAAACCAGCGGTTTCAATGAACACACATTTCTTGGTAGAATCATGAAGGACTGAAATTTTTGATGTTTTTCTACTCCTCTCATGAGCCCAAACAAGTCTCTAAAAGCATGAGTTTGCAACTACTTTACTTTTGGAGAAAATTCAAAACATTCATTATACAATAGAGCCCAATAGCAAAAATCAGGTTTTGAATGAAGAATCACATTTCTTGGTAGAATCATGCAGGATTGAAATTTTTGATGGTTTTTTACTCCTCTCAACAGCCCAAACAAGTTTCTAAAAGGATGAGTTTGCAACTACTTTACTTTTGGAGAAAATTCAAAACATTCATTATTCAATAGGGCCCAAACTATCAAAAACCAGCGGTTTGAATGAACACACATTTCTTGGTAGAATCATGCAGGACTGAAATTTTTGATGTTTTTCTACTCCTCTCATGAGCCCAAACAAGTCTCTAAAAGCATGAGTTTGCAACTACTTTACTTTTGGAGAAAATTCAAAACATTCATTACTCAAAAGAGCCCAATAGCAAAAACCAGCGTTTTGAATGAAGAATCACATTTCTTGGTAGAATCATGCAGGATTGAAATTTTTGATGGTTTTTTACTCCTCTCAACAGCCCAAACAAGTTTCTAAAAGGATGAGTTTGCAACTACTTTACTTTTGGAGAAAATTCAAAACATTCATTATTCAATAGAGCCCAATAGCAAAAACCAGCGTTTTGAATGAAGAATCACATTTCTTGGTAGAATCATGCAGGATTGAAATTTTTGATGGTTTTTTACTCCTCTCAACAGCCCAAACAAGTTTCTAAAAGGATGAGTTTGCAACTACTTTACTTTTGGAGAAAATTCAAAACATTCATTATTCAATAGGGCCCAAACTATCAAAAACCAGCGGTTTGAATGAACACACATTTCTTGGTAGAATCATGCAGGACTTAAATTTTTGATGTTTTTCTACTCCTCTCATGAGCCCAAACAAGTCTCTAAAAGCATGAGTTTGCAACTACTTTACTTTTGGAGAAAATTCAAAACATTCATTACTCAAAAGAGCCCAATAGCAAAAACCAGCGTTTTGAATGAAGAATCACATTTCTTGTTAGAATCATGCAGGATTGAAATTTTTGATGGTTTTTTACTCCTCTCAACAGCCCAAACAAGTTTCTAAAAGGATGAGTTTGCAACTACTTTACTTTTGGAGAAAATTCAAAACATTCATTATTCAATAGGGCCCAAACTATCAAAAACCAGCGGTTTCAATGAACACACATTTCTTGGTAGAATCATGCAGGACTGAAATTTTTGATGTTTTTCTACTCCTCTCATGAGCCCAAACAAGTCTCTAAAAGCATGAGTTTGCAACTACTTTACTTTTGGAGAAAATTCAAAACATTCATTATTCAATAGAGCCCAATAGCAAAAATCAGGTTTTGAATGAAGAATCACATTTCTTGGTAGAATCATGCAGGATTGAAATTTTTGATGGTTTTTTACTCCTCTCAACAGCCCAAACAAGTTTCTAAAAGGATGAGTTTGTAACTACTTTACTTTTGGAGAAAATTCAAAACATTCATTATTCAATAGGGCCCAAACTATCAAAAACCAGCGGTTTGAATGAACACACATTTCTTGGTAGAATCATGCAGGACTGAAATTTTTGATGTTTTTCTACTCCTCTCATGAGCCCAAACAAGTCTCTAAAAGCATGAGTTTGCAACTACTTTACTTTTGGAGAAAATTCAAAACATTCATTATTCAATAGAGCCCAATAGCAAAAACCAGCGTTTTGAATGAAGAATCACATTTCTTGGTAGAATCATGCAGGATTGAAATTTTTGATGGTTTTTTACTACTCTCAACAGCCCAAACAAGTTTCTAAAAGGATGAGTTTGCAACTACTTTACTTTTGGAGAAAATTCAAAACATTCATTATTCAATAGGGCCCAAACTATCAAAAACCAGCGGTTTCAATGAACACACATTTCTTGGTAGAATCATGCAGGACTGAAATTTTTGATGTTTTTCTACTCCTCTCATGAGCCCAAACAAGTCTCTAAAAGCATGAGTTTGCAACTACTTTACTTTTGGAGAAAATTCAAAACATTCATTATACAATAGAGCCCAATAGCAAAAATCAGGTTTTGAATGAAGAATCACATTTCTTGGTAGAATCATGCAGGATTGAAATTTTTGATGGTTTTTTACTCCTCTCAACAGCCCAAACAAGTTTCTAAAAGGATGAGTTTGCAACTACTTTACTTTTGGAGAAAATTCAAAACATTCATTATTCAATAGGGCCCAAACTATCAAAAACCAGCGGTTTCAATGAACACACATTTCTTGGTAGAATCATGCAGGACTGAAATTTTTGATGTTTTTCTACTCCTCTCATGAGCCCAAACAAGTCTCTAAAAGCATGAGTTTGCAACTACTTTACTTTTGGAGAAAATTCAAAACATTCACTATTCAATAGAGCCCAATAGCAAAAATCAGGTTTTGAATGAAGAATCACATTTCTTGGTAAAATCATGCAGGATTGAAATTTTTGATGGTTTTTTACTCCTCTCAACAGCCCAAACAAGTTTCTAAAAGGATGAGTTTGCAACTACTTTACTTTTGGAGAAAATTCAAAACATTCATTATTCAATAGGGCCCAAACTATCAAAAACCAGCGGTTTCAATGAACACACATTTCTTGGTAGAATCATGCAGGACTGAAATTTTTGATGTTTTTCTACTCCTCTCATGAGCCCAAACAAGTCTCTAAAAGCATGAGTTTGCAACTACTTTACTTTTGGAGAAAATTCAAAACATTCATTATTCAATAGAGCCCAATAGCAAAAATCAGGTTTTGAATGAAGAATCACATTTCTTGGTAGAATCATGCAGGATTGAAATTTTTGATGGTTTTTTACTCCTCTCAACAGCCCAAACAAGGTTCTAAAAGGATGAGTTTGTAACTACTTTACTTTTGGAGAAAATTCAAAACATTCATTATTCAATAGGGCCCAAACTATCAAAAACCAGCGGTTTCAATGAACACACATTTCTTGGTAGAATCATGCAGGACTGAAATTTTTGATGTTTTTCTACTCCTCTCATGAGCCCAAACAAGTCTCTAAAAGCATGAGTTTGCAACTACTTTACTTTTGGAGAAAATTCAAAACATTCATTATTCAATAGAGCCCAATAGCAAAAACCAGCGTTTTGAATGAAGAATCACATTTCTTGGTAGAATCATGCAGGATTGAAATTTTTGATGGCTTTTTACTACTCTCAACAGCCCAAACAAGTTTCTAAAAGGATGAGTTTGCAACTACTTTACTTTTGGAGAAAATTCAAAACATTCATTATTCAATAGGGCCCAAACTATCAAAAACCAGCGGTTTCAATGAACACACATTTCTTGGTAGAATCATGCAGGACTGAAATTTTTGATGTTTTTCTACTCCTCTCATGAGCCCAAACAAGTCTCTAAAAGCATGAGTTTGCAACTACTTTACTTTTGGAGAAAATTCAAAACATTCATTATACAATAGAGCCCAATAGCAAAAATCAGGTTTTGAATGAAGAATCACATTTCTTGGTAGAATCATGCAGGATTGAAATTTTTGATGGTTTTTTACTCCTCTCAACAGCCCAAACAAGTTTCTAAAAGGATGAGTTTGCAACTACTTTACTTTTGGAGAAAATTCAAAACATTCATTATTCAATAGGGCCCAAACTATCAAAAACCAGCGGTTTGAATGAACACACATTTCTTGGTAGAATCATGCAGGACTGAAATTTTTGATGTTTTTCTACTCCTCTCATGAGCCCAAACAAGTCTCTAAAAGCATGAGTTTGCAACTACTTTACTTTTGGAGAAAATTCAAAACATTCATTACTCAAAAGAGCCCAATAGCAAAAACCAGCGTTTTGAATGAAGAATCACATTTCTTGGTAGAATCATGCAGGATTGAAATTTTTGATGGTTTTTTACTCCTCTCAACAGCCCAAACAAGTTTCTAAAAGGATGAGTTTGCAACTACTTTACTTTTGGAGAAAATTCAAAACATTCATTATTCAATAGAGCCCAATAGCAAAAACCAGCGTTTTGAATGAAGAATCACATTTCTTGGTAGAATCATGCAGGATTGAAATTTTTGATGGTTTTTTACTCCTCTCAACAGCCCAAACAAGTTTCTAAAAGGATGAGTTTGCAACTACTTTACTTTTGGAGAAAATTCAAAACATTCATTATTCAATAGGGCCCAAACTATCAAAAACCAGCGGTTTGAATGAACACACATTTCTTGGTAGAATCATGCAGGACTGAAATTTTTGATGTTTTTCTACTCCTCTCATGAGCCCAAACAAGTCTCTAAAAGCATGAGTTTGCAACTACTTTACTTTTGGAGAAAATTCAAAACATTCATTACTCAAAAGAGCCCAATAGCAAAAACCAGCGTTTTGAATGAAGAATCACATTTCTTGTTAGAATCATGCAGGATTGAAATTTTTGATGGTTTTTTACTCCTCTCAACAGCCCAAACAAGTTTCTAAAAGGATGAGTTTGCAACTACTTTACTTTTGGAGAAAATTCAAAACATTCATTATTCAATAGGGCCCAAACTATCAAAAACCAGCGGTTTCAATGAACACACATTTCTTGGTAGAATCATGCAGGACTGAAATTTTTGATGTTTTTCTACTCCTCTCATGAGCCCAAACAAGTCTCTAAAAGCATGAGTTTGCAACTACTTTACTTTTGGAGAAAATTCAAAACATTCACTATTCAATAGAGCCCAATAGCAAAAATCAGGTTTTGAATGAAGAATCACATTTCTTGGTAAAATCATGCAGGATTGAAATTTTTGATGGTTTTTTACTCCTCTCAACAGCCCAAACAAGTTTCTAAAAGGATGAGTTTGCAACTACTTTACTTTTGGAGAAAATTCAAAACATTCATTATTCAATAGGGCCCAAACTATCAAAAACCAGCGGTTTCAATGAACATACTTTCTTGGTAGAATCATGCAGGACTGAAATTTTTGATGTTTTTCTACTCCTCTCATGAGCCCAAACAAGTCTCTAAAAGCATGAGTTTGCAACTACTTTACTTTTGGAGAAAATTCAAAACATTCATTATTCAATAGAGCCCAATAGCAAAAATCAGGTTTTGAATGAAGAATCACATTTCTTGGTAGAATCATGCAGGATTGAAATTTTTGATGGTTTTTTACTCCTCTCAACAGCCCAAACAAGTTTCTAAAAGGATGAGTTTGCAACTACTTTACTTTTGGAGAAAATTCAAAACATTCATTATTCAATAGGGCCCAAAATATCAAAAACCAGCGGTTTGAATGAACACACATTTCTTGGTAGGATCGTGCAGGACTGAAATTTTTGATGTTTTTCTACTCCTCTCATGAGCCCAAACAAGTCTCTAAAAGGATGAGTTTGCAACTACTTTACTTTTGGAGAAAATTCAAAACATTCATTATTCAATAGAGCCCAATAGCAAAAACCAGCGTTTTGAATGAAGAATCACATTTCTTGGTAGAATCATGCAGGATTGAAATTTTTGATGGTTTTTTACTCCTCTCAACAGCCCAAACAAGTTTCTAAAAGGATGAGTTTGCAACTACTTTACTTTTGGAGAAAATTCAAAACATTTATTATTCAATAGGGCCCAAACTATCAAAAACCAGCGGTTTGAATGAACACACATTTCTTGGTAGAATCATGCAGGACTGAAATTTTTGATGTTTTTCTACTCCTCTCATGAGCCCAAACAAGTCTCTAAATGCATGAGTTTGCAACTACTTTACTTTTGGAGAAAATTCAAAACATTCATTACTCAAAAGAGCCCAATAGCAAAAACCAGCATTTTGAATGAAGAATCACATTTCTTGGTAGAATCATGCAGGATTGAAATTTTTGATGATTTTTTACTCCTCTCAACAGCCCAAACAAGTTTCTAAAAGGATGAGTTTGCAACTACTTTACTTTTGGAGAAAATTCAAAACATTCATTATTCAATAGGGCCCAAACTATCAAAAACCAGCGGTTTGAATGAACACACATTTCTTGGTAGAATCATGCAGGACTGAAATTTTTGATGTTTTTCTACTCCTCTCATGAGCCCAAACAAGTCTCTAAAAGCATGAGTTTGCAACTACTTTACTTTTGGAGAAAATTCAAAACATTCATTACTCAAAAGAGCCCAATAGCAAAAACCAGCGTTTTGAATGAAGAATCACATTTCTTGGTAGAATCATGCAGGATTGAAATTTTTGATGGTTTTTTACTCCTCTCAACAGCCCAAACAAGTTTCTAAAAGGATGAGTTTGTAACTACTTTACTTTTGGAGAAAATTCAAAACATTCATTATTCAATAGGGCCCAAACTATCAAAAACCAGCGGTTTCAATGAACACACATTTCTTGGTAGAATCATGCAGGACTGAAATTTTTGATGTTTTTCTACTCCTCTCATGAGCCCAAAGAAGTCTCTAAAAGCATGAGTTTGCAACTACTTTACTTTTGGAGAAAATTCAAAACATTCATTATTCAATAGATCCCAATAGCAAAAATCAGGTTTTGAATGAAGAATCACATTTCTTGGTAAAATCATGCAGGATTGAAATTTTTGATGTTTTTTTACTCCTCTCAACAGCCCAAACAAGTTTCTAAAAGGATGAGTTTGCAACTACTTTACTTTTGGAGAAAATTCAAAACATTCATTATTCAATAGGGCCCAAACTATCAAAAACCAGCGGTTTGAATGAACACACATTTCTTGCTAGAATCATGCAGGACTGAAATTTTTGATGTTTTTCTACTCCTCTCATGAGCCCAAACAAGTCTCTAAAAGCATGAGTTTGCAACTACTTTACTTTTGGAGAAAATTCAAAACATTCATTACTCAAAAGAGCCCAATAGCAAAATCCAGCGTTTTGAATGAAGAATCACATTTCTTGGTAGAATCATGCAGGATTGAAATTTTTGATGTTTTTTTACTCCTCTCAACAGCCCAAACAAGTATCTAAAAGGATGAGTTTGCAACTACTTTACTTTTGGAGAAAATTCAAAACATTCATTATTCAATAGGGCCCAAACTATCAAAAACCAGCGGTTTCAATGAACACACATTTCTTGGTAGAATCATGCAGGACTGAAATTTTTGATGTTTTTCTACTCCTCTCATGAGCCCAAACAAGTCTCTAAAAGCATGAGTTTGCAACTACTTTACTTTTGGAGAAAATTCAAAACATTCATTATTCAATAGAGCCCAATAGCAAAAATCAGGTTTTGAATGAAGAATCACATTTCTTGGTAGAATCATGCAGGATTGAAATTTTTGATGGTTTTTTACTCCTCTCAACAGCCCAAACAAGTTTCTAAAAGGATGAGTTTGTAACTACTTTACTTTTGGAGAAAATTCAAAACATTCATTATTCAATAGGGCCCAAACTATCAAAAACTAGCGGTTTCAATGAACACACATTTCTTGGTAGAATCATGCAGGACTGAAATTTTTGATGTTTTTCTACTCCTCTCATGAGCCCAAGCAAGTCTCTAAAAGCATGAGTTTGCAACTACTTTACTTTTGGAGAAAATTCAAAACATTCATTATTCAATAGAGCCCAATAGCAAAAATCAGGTTTTGAATGAAGAATCACATTTCTTGGTAAAATCATGCAGGATTGAAATTTTTGATGGTTTTTTACTCCTCTCAACAGCCCAAACAAGTTTCTAAAAGGATGAGTTTGCAACTACTTTACTTTTGGAGAAAATTCAAAACATTCATTATTCAATAGGGCCCAAACTATCAAAAACCAGCGGTTTGAATGAACACACATTTCTTGGTAGAATCATGCAGGACTGAAATTTTTGATGTTTTTCTACTCCTCTCATGAGCCCAAACAAGTCTCTAAAAGCATGAGTTTGCAACTACTTTACTTTTGGAGAAAATTCAAAACATTCATTACTCAAAAGAGCCCAATAGCAAAAACCAGAGTTTTGAATGAAGAATCACATTTCTTGGTAGAATCATGCAGGATTGAAATTTTTGATGGTTTTTTACTCCTCTCAACAGCCCAAACAAGTTTCTAAAAGGATGAGTTTGCAACTACTTTACTTTTGGAGAAAATTCAAAACATTCATTATTCAATAGGGCCCAAACTATCAAAAACCAGCGGTTTCAATGAACACACATTTCTTGGTAGAATCATGCAGGACTGAAATTGTTGATGTTTTTCTACTCCTCTCATGAGCCCAAACAAGTCTCTAAAAGCATGAGTTTGCAACTACTTTACTTTTGGAGAAAATTCAAAACATTCATTATTCAATAGAGCCCAATAGCAAAAATCAGGTTTTGAATGAAGAATCACATTTCTTGGTAGAATCATGCAGGATTGAAATTTTTGATGGTTTTTTACTCCTCTCAACAGCCCAAACAAGTTTCTAAAAGGATGAGTTTGTAACTACTTTACTTTTGGAGAAAATTCAAAACATTCATTATTCAATAGGGCCCAAACTATCAAAAACCAGCGGTTTCAATGAACACACATTTCTTGGTAGAATCATGCAGGACTGAAATTTTTGATGTTTTTCTACTCCTCTCATGAGCCCAAACAAGTCTCTAAAAGCATGAGTTTGCAACTACTTTACTTTTGGAGAAAATTCAAAACATTCATTACTCAAAAGAGCCCAATAGCAAAAACCAGCGTTTTGAATGAAGAATCACATTTCTTGGTAGAATCATGCAGGATTGAAATTTTTGATGGTTTTTTACTCCTCTCAACAGCCCAAACAAGTTTCTAAAAGGATGAGTTTGCAACTACTTTACTTTTGGAGAAAATTCAAAACATTCATTATTCAATAGGGCCCAAACTATCAAAAACCAGCGGTTTCAATGAACACACATTTCTTGGTAGAATCATGCAGGACTGAAATTTTTGATGTTTTTCTACTCCTCTCATGAGCCCAAACAAGTCTCTAAAAGCATGAGTTTGCAACTACTTTACTTTTGGAGAAAATTAAAAACATTCATTATTCAATAGAGCCCAATAGCAAAAATCAGGTTTTGAATGAAGAATCACATTTCTTGGTAGAATCATGCAGGATTGAAATTTTTGATGGTTTTTTACTCCTCTCAACAGCCCAAACAAGTTTCTAAAAGGATGAGTTTGCAACTACTTTACTTTTGGAGAAAATTCAAAACATTCATTATTCAATAGGGCCCAAACTATCAAAAACCAGCGGTTTCAATGAACACACATTTCTTGGTAGAATCATGCAGGACTGAAATTTTTGATGTTTTTCTACTCCTCTCATGAGCCCAAACAAGTCTCTAAAAGCATGAGTTTGCAACTACTTTACTTTTGGAGAAAATTCAAAACATTCATTATTCAATAGAGCCCAATAGCAAAAATCAGGTTTTGAATGAAGAATCACATTTCTTGGTAAAATCATGCAGGATTGAAATTTTTGATGGTTTTTTACTCCTCTCAACAGCCCAAACAAGTTTCTAAAAGGATGAGTTTGCAACTACTTTACTTTTGGAGAAAATTCAAAACATTCATTATTCAATAGGGCCCAAACTATCAAAAACCAGCGGTTTCAATGAACACACATTTCTTGGTAGAATCATGCAGGACTGAAATTGTTGATGTTTTTCTACTCCTTTCATGAGCCCAAACAAGTCTCTAAAAGCATGAGTTTGCAACTACTTTACTTTTGGAGAAAATTCAAAACATTCATTATTCAATAGAGCCCAATAGCAAAAATCAGGTTTTGAATGAAGAATCACATTTCTTGGTAGAATCATGCAGGATTGAAATTTTTGATGGTTTTTTACTCCTCTCAACAGCCCAAACAAGTTTCTAAAAGGATGAGTTTGTAACTACTTTACTTTTGGAGAAAATTCAAAACATTCATTATTCAATAGGGCCCAAACTATCAAAAACCAGCGGTTTCAATGAACACACATTTCTTGGTAGAATCATGCAGGACTGAAATTTTTGATGTTTTTCTACTCCTCTCATGAGCCCAAACAAGTCTCTAAAAGCATGAGTTTGCAACTACTTTACTTTTGGAGAAAATTCAAAACATTCATTACTCAAAAGAGCCCAATAGCAAAAACCAGCGTTTTGAATGAAGAATCACATTTCTTGGTAGAATCATGCAGGATTGAAATTTTTGATGGTTTTTTACTCCTCTCAACAGCCCAAACAAGTTTCTAAAAGGATGAGTTTGCAACTACTTTACTTTTGGAGAAAATTCAAAACATTCATTATTCAATAGGGCCCAAACTATCAAAAACCAGCGGTTTCAATGAACACACATTTCTTGGTAGAATCATGCAGGACTGAAATTTTTGATGTTTTTCTACTCCTCTCATGAGCCCAAACAAGTCTCTAAAAGCATGAGTTTGCAACTACTTTACTTTTGGAGAAAATTCAAAACATTCATTATTCAATAGAGCCCAATAGCAAAAATCAGGTTTTGAATGAAGAATCACATTTCTTGGTAGAATCATGCATGATTGAAATTTTTGATGGTTTTTTACTCCTCTCAACAGCCCAAACAAGTTTCTAAAAGGATGAGTTTGCAACTACTTTACTTTTGGAGAAAATTCAAAACATTCATTATTCAATAGGGCCCAAACTATCAAAAACCAGCGGTTTCAATGAACACACATTTCTTGGTAGAATCATGCAGGACTGAAATTTTTGATGTTTTTCTACTCCTCTCATGAGCCCAAACAAGTCTCTAAAAGCATGAGTTTGCAACTACTTTACTTTTGGAGAAAATTCAAAACATTCATTATTCAATAGAGCCCAATAGCAAAAATCAGGTTTTGAATGAAGAATCACATTTCTTGGTAAAATCATGCAGGATTGAAATTTTTGATGGTTTTTTACTCCTCTCAACAGCCCAAACAAGTTTCTAAAAGGATGAGTTTGCAACTACTTTACTTTTGGAGAAAATTCAAAACATTCATTATTCAATAGGGCCCAAACTATCAAAAACCAGCGGTTTCAATGAACACACATTTCTTGCTAGAATCATGCAGGACTGAAATTTTTGATGTTTTTCTACTCCTCTCATGAGCCCAAACAAGTCTCTAAAAGCATGAGTTTGCAACTACTTTACTTTTGGAGAAAATTCAAAACATTCATTATTCAATAGAGCCCAATAGCAAAAATCAGGTTTTGAATGAAGAATCACATTTCTTGGTAGAATCATGCAGGATTGAAATTTTTGATGGTTTTTTACTCCTCTCAACAGCCCAAACAAGTTTCTAAAAGGATGAGTTTGCAACTACTTTACTTTTGGAGAAAATTCAAAACATTCATTATTCAATAGGGCCCAAACTATCAAAAACCAGCGGTTTCAATGAACACACATTTCTTGGTAGAATCATGCAGGACTGAAATTTTTGATGTTTTTCTACTCCTCTCATGAGCCCAAACAAGTCTCTAAAAGCATGAGTTTGCAACTACTTTACTTTTGGAGAAAATTCAAAACATTCACTATTCAATAGAGCCCAATAGCAAAAATCAGGTTTTGAATGAAGAATCACATTTCTTGGTAAAATCATGCAGGATTGAAATTTTTGATGGTTTTTTACTCCTCTCAACAGCCCAAACAAGTTTCTAAAAGGATGAGTTTGCAACTACTTTACTTTTGGAGAAAATTCAAAACATTCATTATTCAATAGGGCCCAAACTATCAAAAACCAGCGGTTTCAATGAACACACATTTCTTGGTAGAATCATGCAGGACTGAAATTTTTGATGTTTTTCTACTCCTCTCATGAGCCCAAACAAGTCTCTAAAAGCATGAGTTTGCAACTACTTTACTTTTGGAGAAAATTCAAAACATTCATTATTCAATAGAGCCCAATAGCAAAAATCAGGTTTTGAATGAAGAATCACATTTCTTGGTAGAATCATGCAGGATTGAAATTTTTGATGGTTTTTTACTCCTCTCAACAGCCCAAACAAGTTTCTAAAAGGATGAGTTTGCAACTACTTTACTTTTGGAGAAAATTCAAAACATTCATTATTCAATAGGGCCCAAACTATCAAAAACCAGCGGTTTCAATGAACACACATTTCTTGGTAGAATCATGCAGGACTGAAATTTTTGATGTTTTTCTACTCCTCTCATGAGCCCAAACAAGTCTCTAAAAGCATGAGTTTGCAACTACTTTACTTTTGGAGAAAATTCAAAACATTCACTATTCAATAGAGCCCAATAGCAAAAATCAGGTTTTGAATGAAGAATCACATTTCTTGGTAAAATCATGCAGGATTGAAATTTTTGATGGTTTTTTACTCCTCTCAACAGCCCAAACAAGTTTCTAAAAGGATGAGTTTGCAACTACTTTACTTTTGGAGAAAATTCAAAACATTCATTATTCAATAGGGCCCAAACTATCAAAAACCAGCGGTTTCAATGAACACACATTTCTTGGTAGAATCATGCAGGACTGAAATTTTTGATGTTTTTCTACTCCTCTCATGAGCCCAAACAAGTCTCTAAAAGCATGAGTTTGCAACTACTTTACTTTTGGAGAAAATTCAAAACATTCATTATTCAATAGAGCCCAATAGCAAAAATCAGGTTTTGAATGAAGAATCACATTTCTTGGTAGAATCATGCAGGATTGAAATTTTTGATGGTTTTTTACTCCTCTCAACAGCCCAAACAAGTTTCTAAAAGGATGAGTTTGCAACTACTTTACTTTTGGAGAAAATTCAAAACATTCATTATTCAATAGGGCCCAAAATATCAAAAACCAGCGGTTTGAATGAACACACATTTCTTGGTAGGATCGTGCAGGACTGAAATTTTTGATGTTTTTCTACTCCTCTCATGAGCCCAAACAAGTCTCTAAAAGGATGAGTTTGCAACTACTTTACTTTTGGAGAAAATTAAACATTCATTATTCAATAGAGCCCAATAGCAAAAACTAGCGTTTTGAATGAAGAATCACATTTCTTGGTAGAATCATGCAGGATTGAAATTTTTGATGGTTTTTTACTCCTCTCAACAGCCCAAACAAGTTTCTAAAAGGATGAGTTTGCAACTACTTTACTTTTGGAGAAAATTCAAAACATTCATTATTCAATAGGGCCCAAACTATCAAAAACCAGCGGTTTGAATGAACACACATTTCTTGGTAGAATCATGCAGGACTGAAATTTTTGATGTTTTTCTACTCTCATGAGCCCAAACAAGTTTCTAAAAGCATGAGTTTGCAACTACTTTACTTTTGGAGAAAATTCAAAACATTCATTACTCAAAAGAGCCCAATAGCAAAAACCAGCGTTTTGAATGAAGAATCACATTTCTTGGTAGAATCATGCAGGATTGAAATTTTTGATGATTTTTTACTCCTCTCAACAGCCCAAACAAGTTTCTAAAAGGATGAGTTTGCAACTACTTTACTTTTGGAGAAAATTCAAAACATTCATTATTCAATAGGGCCCAAACTATCAAAAACCAGCGGTTTCAATGAACACACATTTCTTGGTAGAATCATGCAGGACTGAAATTTTTGATGTTTTTCTACTCCTCTCATGAGCCCAAACAAGTCTCTAAAAGCATGAGTTTGCAACTACTTTACTTTTGGAGAAAATTCAAAACATTCATTACTCAAAAGAGCCCAATAGCAAAAAACAGCGTTTTGAATGAAGAATCACATTTCTTGGTAGAATCATGCAGGATTGAAATTTTTGATGGTTTTTTACTCCTCTCAACAGCCCAAACAAGTTTCTAAAAGGATGAGTTTGCAACTACTTTACTTTTGGAGAAAATTCAAAACATTCATTATTCAATAGAGCCCAATAGCAAAAACCAGCGTTTTGAATGAAGAATCACATTTCTTGGTAGAATCATGCAGGATTGAAATTTTTGATGGTTTTTTACTCCTCTCAACAGCCCAAACAAGTTTCTAAAAGGATGAGTTTGCAACTACTTTACTTTTGGAGAAAATTCAAAACATTCATTATTCAATAGGGCCCAAACTATCAAAAACCAGCGGTTTGAATGAACACACATTTCTTGGTAGAATCATGCAGGACTGAAATTTTTGATGTTTTTCTACTCCTCTCATGAGCCCAAACAAGTCTCTAAAAGCATGAGTTTGCAACTACTTTACTTTTGGAGAAAATTCAAAACATTCATTACTCAAAAGAGCCCAATAGCAAAAACCAGAGTTTTGAATGAAGAATCACATTTCTTGGTAGAATCATGCAGGATTGAAATTTTTGATGGTTTTTTACTCCTCTCAACAGCCCAAACAAGTTTCTAAAAGGATGAGTTTGCAACTACTTTACTTTTGGAGAAAATTCAAAACATTCATTATTCAATAGGGCCCAAACTATCAAAAACCAGCGGTTTCAATGAACACACATTTCTTGGTAGAATCATGAAGGACTGAAATTGTTGATGTTTTTCTACTCCTCTCATGAGCCCAAACAAGTCTCTAAAAGCATGAGTTTGCAACTACTTTACTTTTGGAGAAAATTCAAAACATTCATTATTCAATAGAGCCCAATAGCAAAAATCAGGTTTTGAATGAAGAATCACATTTCTTGGTAGAATCATGCAGGATTGAAATTTTTGATGGTTTTTTACTCCTCTCAACAGCCCAAACAAGTTTCTAAAAGGATGAGTTTGTAACTACTTTACTTTTGGAGAAAATTCAAAACATTCATTATTCAATAGGGCCCAAACTATCAAAAACCAGCGGTTTCAATGAACACACATTTCTTGGTAGAATCATGCAGGACTGAAATTTTTGATGTTTTTCTACTCCTCTCATGAGCCCAAACAAGTCTCTAAAAGCATGAGTTTGCAACTACTTTACTTTTGGAGAAAATTCAAAACATTCATTACTCAAAAGAGCCCAATAGCAAAAACCAGCGTTTTGAATGAAGAATCACATTTCTTGGTAGAATCATGCAGGATTGAAATTTTTGATGGTTTTTTACTCCTCTCAACAGCCCAAACAAGTTTCTAAAAGGATGAGTTTGCAACTACTTTACTTTTGGAGAAAATTCAAAACATTCATTATTCAATAGGGCCCAAACTATCAAAAACCAGCGGTTTCAATGAACACACATTTCTTGGTAGAATCATGCAGGACTGAAATTTTTGATGTTTTTCTACTCCTCTCATGAGCCCAAACAAGTCTCTAAAAGCATGAGTTTGCAACTACTTTACTTTTGGAGAAAATTCAAAACATTCATTATTCAATAGAGCCCAATAGCAAAAATCAGGTTTTGAATGAAGAATCACATTTCTTGGTAAAATCATGCAGGATTGAAATTTTTGATGGTTTTTTACTCCTCTCAACAGCCCAAACAAGTTTCTAAAAGGATGAGTTTGCAACTACTTTACTTTTGGAGAAAATTCAAAACATTCATTATTCAATAGGGCCCAAACTATCAAAAACCAGCGGTTTCAATGAACACACATTTCTTGGTAGAATCATGCAGGACTGAAATTGTTGATGTTTTTCTACTCCTTTCATGAGCCCAAACAAGTCTCTAAAAGCATGAGTTTGCAACTACTTTACTTTTGGAGAAAATTCAAAACATTCATTATTCAATAGAGCCCAATAGCAAAAATCAGGTTTTGAATGAAGAATCACATTTCTTGGTAGAATCATGCAGGATTGAAATTTTTGATGGTTTTTTACTCCTCTCAACAGCCCAAACAAGTTTCTAAAAGGATGAGTTTGTAACTACTTTACTTTTGGAGAAAATTCAAAACATTCATTATTCAATAGGGCCCAAACTATCAAAAACCAGCGGTTTCAATGAACACACATTTCTTGGTAGAATCATGCAGGACTGACATTTTTGATGTTTTTCTACTCCTCTCATGAGCCCAAACAAGTCTCTAAAAGCATGAGTTTGCAACTACTTTACTTTTGGAGAAAATTCAAAACATTCATTACTCAAAAGAGCCCAATAGCAAAAACCAGCGTTTTGAATGAAGAATCACATTTCTTGGTAGAATCATGCAGGATTGAAATTTTTGATGGTTTTTTACTCCTCTCAACAGCCCAAACAAGTTTCTAAAAGGATGAGTTTGCAACTACTTTACTTTTGGAGAAAATTCAAAACATTCATTATTCAATAGGGCCCAAACTATCAAAAACCAGCGGTTTCAATGAACACACATTTCTTGGTAGAATCATGCAGGACTGAAATTTTTGATGTTTTTCTACTCCTCTCATGAGCCCAAACAAGTCTCTAAAAGCATGAGTTTGCAACTACTTTACTTTTGGAGAAAATTAAAAACATTCATTATTCAATAGAGCCCAATAGCAAAAATCAGGTTTTGAATGAAGAATCACATTTCTTGGTAGAATCATGCAGGATTGAAATTTTTGATGGTTTTTTACTCCTCTCAACAGCCCAAACAAGTTTCTAAAAGGATGAGTTTGCAACTACTTTACTTTTGGAGAAAATTCAAAACATTCATTATTCAATAGGGCCCAAACTATCAAAAACCAGCGGTTTCAATGAACACACATTTCTTGGTAGAATCATGCAGGACTGAAATTTTTGATGTTTTTCTACTCCTCTCATGAGCCCAAACAAGTCTCTAAAAGCATGAGTTTGCAACTACTTTACTTTTGGAGAAAATTCAAAACATTCATTATTCAATAGAGCCCAATAGCAAAAATCAGGTTTTGAATGAAGAATCACATTTCTTGGTAAAATCATGCAGGATTGAAATTTTTGATGGTTTTTTACTCCTCTCAACAGCCCAAACAAGTTTCTAAAAGGATGAGTTTGCAACTACTTTACTTTTGGAGAAAATTCAAAACATTCATTATTCAATAGGGCCCAAACTATCAAAAACCAGCGGTTTCAATGAACACACATTTCTTGCTAGAATCATGCAGGACTGAAATTTTTGATGTTTTTCTACTCCTCTCATGAGCCCAAACAAGTCTCTAAAAGCATGAGTTTGCAACTACTTTACTTTTGGAGAAAATTCAAAACATTCATTATTCAATAGAGCCCAATAGCAAAAATCAGGTTTTGAATGAAGAATCACATTTCTTGGTAGAATCATGCAGGATTGAAATTTTTGATGGTTTTTTACTCCTCTCAACAGCCCAAACAAGTTTCTAAAAGGATGAGTTTGCAACTACTTTACTTTTGGAGAAAATTCAAAACATTCATTATTCAATAGGGCCCAAACTATCAAAAACCAGCGGTTTCAATGAACACACATTTCTTGGTAGAATCATGCAGGACTGAAATTTTTGATGTTTTTCTACTCCTCTCATGAGCCCAAACAAGTCTCTAAAAGCATGAGTTTGCAACTACTTTACTTTTGGAGAAAATTCAAAACATTCACTATTCAATAGAGCCCAATAGCAAAAATCAGGTTTTGAATGAAGAATCACATTTCTTGGTAAAATCATGCAGGATTGAAATTTTTGATGGTTTTTTACTCCTCTCAACAGCCCAAACAAGTTTCTAAAAGGATGAGTTTGCAACTACTTTACTTTTGGAGAAAATTCAAAACATTCATTATTCAATAGGGCCCAAACTATCAAAAACCAGCGGTTTCAATGAACACACATTTCTTGGTAGAATCATGCAGGACTGAAATTTTTGATGTTTTTCTACTCCTCTCATGAGCCCAAACAAGTCTCTAAAAGCATGAGTTTGCAACTACTTTACTTTTGGAGAAAATTCAAAACATTCACTATTCAATAGAGCCCAATAGCAAAAATCAGGTTTTGAATGAAGAATCACATTTCTTGGTAAAATCATGCAGGATTGAAATTTTTGATGGTTTTTTACTCCTCTCAACAGCCCAAACAAGTTTCTAAAAGGATGAGTTTGCAACTACTTTACTTTTGGAGAAAATTCAAAACATTCATTATTCAATAGGGCCCAAACTATCAAAAACCAGCGGTTTCAATGAACACACATTTCTTGGTAGAATCATGCAGGACTGAAATTTTTGATGTTTTTCTACTCCTCTCATGAGCCCAAACAAGTCTCTAAAAGCATGAGTTTGCAACTACTTTACTTTTGGAGAAAATTCAAAACATTCATTATTCAATAGAGCCCAATAGCAAAAATCAGGTTTTGAATGAAGAATCACATTTCTTGGTAGAATCATGCAGGATTGAAATTTTTGATGGTTTTTTACTCCTCTCAACAGCCCAAACAAGTTTCTAAAAGGATGAGTTTGCAACTACTTTACTTTTGGAGAAAATTCAAAACATTCATTATTCAATAGGGCCCAAAATATCAAAAACCAGCGGTTTGAATGAACACACATTTCTTGGTAGGATCGTGCAGGACTGAAATTTTTGATGTTTTTCTACTCCTCTCATGAGCCCAAACAAGTCTCTAAAAGGATGAGTTTGCAACTACTTTACTTTTGGAGAAAATTAAACATTCATTATTCAATAGAGCCCAATAGCAAAAACCAGCGTTTTGAATGAAGAATCACATTTCTTGGTAGAATCATGCAGGATTGAAATTTTTGATGGTTTTTTACTCCTCTCAACAGCCCAAACAAGTTTCTAAAAGGATGAGTTTGCAACTACTTTACTTTTGGAGAAAATTCAAAACATTCATTATTCAATAGGGCCCAAACTATCAAAAACCAGCGGTTTGAATGAACACACATTTCTTGGTAGAATCATGCAGGACTGAAATTTTTGATGTTTTTCTACTCTCATGAGCCCAAACAAGTTTCTAAAAGCATGAGTTTGCAACTACTTTACTTTTGGAGAAAATTCAAAACATTCATTACTCAAAAGAGCCCAATAGCAAAAACCAGCGTTTTGAATGAAGAATCACATTTCTTGGTAGAATCATGCAGGATTGAAATTTTTGATGATTTTTTACTCCTCTCAACAGCCCAAACAAGTTTCTAAAAGGATGAGTTTGCAACTACTTTACTTTTGGAGAAAATTCAAAACATTCATTATTCAATAGGGCCCAAAATATCAAAAACCAGCGGTTTCAATGAACACACATTTCTTGGTAGAATCATGCAGGACTGAAATTTTTGATGTTTTTCTACTCCTCTCATGAGCCCAAACAAGTCTCTAAAAGCATGAGTTTGCAACTACTTTACTTTTGGAGAAAATTCAAAACATTCATTACTCAAAAGAGCCCAATAGCAAAAAACAGCGTTTTGAATGAAGAATCACATTTCTTGGTAGAATCATGCAGGATTGAAATTTTTGATGGTTTTTTACTCCTCTCAACAGCCCAAACAAGTTTCTAAAAGGATGAGTTTGCAACTACTTTACTTTTGGAGAAAATTCAAAACATTCATTATTCAATAGAGCCCAATAGCAAAAACCAGCGTTTTGAATGAAGAATCACATTTCTTGGTAGAATCATGCAGGATTGAAATTTTTGATGGTTTTTTACTCCTCTCAACAGCCCAAACAAGTTTCTAAAAGGATGAGTTTGCAACTACTTTACTTTTGGAGAAAATTCAAAACATTCATTATTCAATAGGGCCCAAACTATCAAAAACCAGCGGTTTGAATGAACACACATTTCTTGGTAGAATCATGCAGGATTGAAATTTTTGATGTTTTTCTACTCCTCTCATGAGCCCAAACAAGTCTCTAAAAGCATGAGTTTGCAACTACTTTACTTTTGGAGAAAATTCAAAACATTCATTACTCAAAAGAGCCCAATAGCAAAAACCAGCGTTTTGAATGAAGAATCACATTTCTTAGTAGAATCATGCAGGATTGAAATTTTTGATGGTTTTTTACTCCTCTCAACAGCCCAAACGAGTTTCTAAAAGGATGAGTTTGCAACTACTTTACTTTTGGAGAAAATTCAAAACATTCATTATTCAATAGGGCCCAAACTATCAAAAACCAGCGGTTTTAATGAACACACATTTCTTGGTAGAATCATGCAGGACTGAAATTTTTGATGTTTTTCTTCTCCTCTCATGAGCCCAAACAAGTCTCTAAAAGCATGAGTTTGCAACTACTTTACTTTTGGAGAAAATTCAAAACATTCATTATTCAATAGAGCCCAATAGCAAAAATCAGGTTTTGAATGAAGAATCACATTTCTTGGTAGAATCATGCAGGATTGAAATTTTTGATGGTTTTTTACTCCTCTCAACAGCCCAAACAAGTTTCTAAAAGGATGAGTTTGCAACTACTTTACTTTTGGAGAAAATTCAAAACATTCATTATTCAATAGGGCCCAAACTATCAAAAACCAGCGGTTTCAATGAACACACATTTCTTGGTAGAATCATGCAGGACTGAAATTTTTGATGTTTTTCTACTCCTCTCATGAGCCCAAACAAGTCTCTAAAAGCATGAGTTTGCAACTACTTTACTTTTGGAGAAAATTCAAAACATTCATTATTCAATAGAGCCCAATAGCAAAAATCAGGTTTTGAATGAAGAATCACATTTCTTGGTAAAATCATGCAGGATTGAAATTTTTGATGGTTTTTTACTCCTCTCAACAGCCCAAACAAGTTTCTAAAAGGATGAGTTTGCAACTACTTTACTTTTGGAGAAAATTCAAAACATTCATTATTCAATAGGGCCCAAACTATCAAAAACCAGCGGTTTCAATGAACACACATTTCTTGCTAGAATCATGCAGGACTGAAATTTTTGATGTTTTTCTACTCCTCTCATGAGCCCAAACAAGTCTCTAAAAGCATGAGTTTGCAACTACTTTACTTTTGGAGAAAATTCAAAACATTCATTATTCAATAGAGCCCAATAGCAAAAATCAGGTTTTGAATGAAGAATCACATTTCTTGGTAGAATCATGCAGGATTGAAATTTTTGATGGTTTTTTACTCCTCTCAACAGCCCAAACAAGTTTCTAAAAGTATGAGTTTGCAACTACTTTACTTTTGGAGAAAATTCAAAACATTCATTATTCAATAGGGCCCAAACTATCAAAAACCAGCGGTTTCAATGAACACACATTTCTTGGTAGAATCATGCAGGACTGAAATTTTTGATGTTTTTCTACTCCTCTCATGAGCCCAAACAAGTCTCTAAAAGCATGAGTTTGCAACTACTTTACTTTTGGAGAAAATTCAAAACATTCACTATTCAATAGAGCCCAATAGCAAAAATCAGGTTTTGAATGAAGAATCACATTTCTTGGTAAAATCATGCAGGATTGAAATTTTTGATGGTTTTTTACTCCTCTCAACAGCCCAAACAAGTTTCTAAAAGGATGAGTTTGCAACTACTTTACTTTTGGAGAAAATTCAAAACATTCATTATTCAATAGGGCCCAAACTATCAAAAACCAGCGGTTTCAATGAACACACATTTCTTGGTAGAATCATGCAGGACTGAAATTTTTGATGTTTTTCTACTCCACTCATGAGCCCAAACAAGTCTCTAAAAGCATGAGTTTGCAACTACTTTACTTTTGGAGAAAATTCAAAACATTCATTATTCAATAGAGCCCAATAGCAAAAATCAGGTTTTGAATGAAGAATCACATTTCTTGGTAGAATCATGCAGGATTGAAATTTTTGATGGTTTTTTACTCCTCTCAACAGCCCAAACAAGTTTCTAAAAGGATGAGTTTGCAACTACTTTACTTTTGGAGAAAATTCAAAACATTCATTATTCAATAGGGCCCAAAATATCAAAAACCAGCGGTTTGAATGAACACACATTTCTTGGTAGGATCGTGTAGGACTGAAATTTTTGATGTTTTTCTACTCCTCTCATGAGCCCAAACAAGTCTCTAAAAGGATGAGTTTGCAACTACTTTACTTTTGGAGAAAATTAAACATTCATTATTCAATAGAGCCCAATAGCAAAAACCAGCGTTTTGAATGAAGAATCACATTTCTTGGTAGAATCATGCAGGATTGAAATTTTTGATGGTTTTTTACTCCTCTCAACAGCCCAAACAAGTTTCTAAAAGGATGAGTTTGCAACTACTTTACTTTTGGAGAAAATTCAAAACATTCATTATTCAATAGGGCCCAAACTATCAAAAACCAGCGGTTTGAATGAACACACATTTCTTGGTAGAATCATGCAGGACTGAAATTTTTGATGTTTTTCTACTCTCATGAGCCCAAACAAGTTTCTAAAAGCATGAGTTTGCAACTACTTTACTTTTGGAGAAAATTCAAAACATTCATTACTCAAAAGAGCCCAATAGCAAAAACCAGCGTTTTGAATGAAGAATCACATTTCTTGGTAGAATCATGCAGGATTGAAATTTTTGATGATTTTTTACTCCTCTCAACAGCCCAAACAAGTTTCTAAAAGGATGAGTTTGCAACTACTTTACTTTTGGAGAAAATTCAAAACATTCATTATTCAATAGGGCCCAAACTATCAAAAACCAGCGGTTTTAATGAACACACATTTCTTGGTAGAATCATGCAGGACTGAAATTTTTGATGTTTTTCTACTTCTCTCATGAGCCCAAACAAGTCTCTAAAAGCATGAGTTTGCAACTACTTTACTTTTGGAGAAAATTCAAAACATTCATTACTCAAAAGAACCCAATAGCAAAAACCAGCGTTTTGAATGAAGAATCACATTTCTTGGTAGAATCATGCAGGATTGAAATTTTTGATGGTTTTTTACTCCTCTCAACAGCCCAAACAAGTTTCTAAAAGGATGAGTTTGCAACTACTTTACTTTTGGAGAAAATTCAAAACATTCATTATTCAATAGAGCCCAATAGCAAAAACCAGCGTTTTGAATGAAGAATCACATTTCTTGGTAGAATCATGCAGGATTGAAATTTTTGATGGTTTTTTACTCCTCTCAACAGCCCAAACAAGTTTCTAAAAGGATGAGTTTGCAACTACTTTACTTTTGGAGAAAATTCAAAACATTCATTATTCAATAGGGCCCAAACTATCAAAAACCAGCGGTTTGAATGAACACACATTTCTTGATAGAATCATGCAGGACTGAAATTTTTGATGTTTTTCTACTCCTCTCATGAGCCCAAACAAGTCTCTAAAAGCATGAGTTTGCAACTACTTTACTTTTGGAGAAAATTCAAAACATTCATTACTCAAAAGAGCCCAATAGCAAAAACCAGCGTTTTGAATGAAGAATCACATTTCTTGTTAGAATCATGCAGGATTGAAATTTTTGATGGTTTTTTACTCCTCTCAACAGCCCAAACAAGTTTCTAAAAGGATGAGTTTGCAACTACTTTACTTTTGGAGAAAATTCAAAACATTCATTATTCAATAGGGCCCAAACTATCAAAAACCAGCGGTTTCAATGAACACACATTTCTTGCTAGAATCATGCAGGACTGAAATTTTTGATGTTTTTCTACTCCTCTCATGAGCCCAAACAAGTCTCTAAAAGCATGAGTTTGCAACTACTTTACTTTTGGAGAAAATTCAAAACATTCATTATTCAATAGAGCCCAATAGCAAAAATCAGGTTTTGAATGAAGAATCACATTTCTTGGTAGAATCATGCAGGATTGAAATTTTTGATGGTTTTTTACTCCTCTCAACAGCCCAAACAAGTTTCTAAAAGGATGAGTTTGTAACTACTTTACTTTTGGAGAAAATTCAAAACATTCATTATTCAATAGGGCCCAAACTATCAAAAACCAGCGGTTTCAATGAACACACATTTCTTGGTAGAATCATGCAGGACTGAAATTTTTGATGTTTTTCTACTCCTCTCATGAGCCCAAACAAGTCTCTAAAAGCATGAGTTTGCAACTACTTTACTTTTGGAGAAAATTCAAAACATTCATTATTCAATAGAGCCCAATAGCAAAAACCAGCGTTTTGAATGAAGAATCACATTTCTTGGTAGAATCATGCAGGATTGAAATTTTTGATGGTTTTTTACTACTCTCAACAGCCCAAACAAGTTTCTAAAAGGATGAGTTTGCAACTACTTTACTTTTGGAGAAAATTCAAAACATTCATTATTCAATAGGGCCCAAACTATCAAAAACCAGCGGTTTGAATGAACACACATTTCTTGGTAGAATCATGCAGGACTGAAATTTTTGATGTTTTTCTACTCCTCTCATGAGCCCAAACAAGTCTCTAAAAGCATGAGTTTGCAACTACTTTACTTTTGGAGAAAATTCAAAACATTCATTATACAATAGAGCCCAATAGCAAAAATCAGGTTTTGAATGAAGAATCACATTTCTTGGTAGAATCATGCAGGATTGAAATTTTTGATGGTTTTTTACTCCTCTCAACAGCCCAAACAAGTTTCTAAAAGTATGAGTTTGCAACTACTTTACTTTTGGAGAAAATTCAAAACATTCATTATTCAATAGGGCCCAAACTATCAAAAACCAGCGGTTTCAATGAACACACATTTCTTGGTAGAATCATGCAGGACTGAAATTTTTGATGTTTTTCTACTCCTCTCATGAGCCCAAACAAGTCTCTAAAAGCATGAGTTTGCAACTACTTTACTTTTGGAGAAAATTCAAAACATTCACTATTCAATAGAGCCCAATAGCAAAAATCAGGTTTTGAATGAAGAATCACATTTCTTGGTAAAATCATGCAGGATTGAAATTTTTGATGGTTTTTACTCCTCTCAACAGCCCAAACAAGTTTCTAAAAGGATGAGTTTGCAACTACTTTACTTTTGGAGAAAATTCAAAACATTCATTATTCAATAGGGCCCAAACTATCAAAAACCAGCGGTTTCAATGAACACACATTTCTTGGTAGAATCATGCAGGACTGAAATTTTTGATGTTTTTCTACTCCTCTCATGAGCCCAAACAAGTCTCTAAAAGCATGAGTTTGCAACTACTTTACTTTTGGAGAAAATTCAAAACATTCATTATTCAATAGAGCCCAATAGCAAAAATCAGGTTTTGAATGAAGAATCACATTTCTTGGTAGAATCATGCAGGATTGAAATTTTTGATGGTTTTTTACTCCTCTCAACAGCCCAAACAAGTTTCTAAAAGGATGAGTTTGCAACTACTTTACTTTTGGAGAAAATTCAAAACATTCATTATTCAATAGGGCCCAAAATATCAAAAACCAGCGGTTTGAATGAACACACATTTCTTGGTAGGATCGTGCAGGACTGAAATTTTTGATGTTTTTCTACTCCTCTCATGAGCCCAAACAAGTCTCTAAAAGGATGAGTTTGCAACTACTTTACTTTTGGAGAAAATTCAAAACATTCATTATTCAATAGAGCCCAATAGCAAAAACCAGCGTTGTGAATGAAGAATCACATTTCTTGGTAGAATCATGCAGGATTGAAATTTTTGATGGTTTTTTACTCCTCTCAACAGCCCAAACAAGTTTCTAAAAGGATGAGTTTGCAACTACTTTACTTTTGGAGAAAATTCAAAACATTCATTATTCAATAGGGCCCAAACTATCAAAAACCAGCGGTTTGAATGAACACACATTTCTTGGTAGAATCATGCAGGACTGAAATTTTTGATGTTTTTCTACTCCTCTCATGAGCCCAAACAAGTCTCTAAATGCATGAGTTTGTAACTACTTTACTTTTGGAGAAAATTCAAAACATTCATTACTCAAAAGAGCCCAATAGCAAAAACCAACGTTTTGAATGAAGAATCACATTTCTTGGTAGAATCATGCAGGATTGAAATTTTTGATGATTTTTTACTCCTCTCAACAGCCCAAACAAGTTTCTAAAAGGAAGAGTTTGCAACTACTTTACTTTTGGAGAAAATTCAAAACATTCATTATTCAATAGGGCCCAAACTATCAAAAACCAGCGGTTTGAATGAACACACATTTCTTGGTAGAATCATGCAGGACTGAAATTTTTGATGTTTTTCTACTCCTCTCATGAGCCCAAACAAGTCTCTAAAAGCATGAGTTTGCAACTACTTTACTTTTGGAGAAAATTCAAAACATTCATTACTCAAAAGATCCCAATACAAAAACCAGCGTTTTGAATGAAGAGTCACATTTCTTGGTAGAATCATGCAGGATTGAAATTTTTGATGGTTTTTTACTCCTCTCAACAGCCCAAACAAGTTTCTAAAAGGATGAGTTTGCAACTACTTTACTTTTGGAGAAAATTCAAAACATTCATTATTCAATAGAGCCCAATAGCAAAAACCAGCGTTTTGAATGAAGAATCACATTTCTTGGTAGAATCATGCAGGATTGAAATTTTTGATGGTTTTTTACTCCTCTCAACAGCCCAAACAAGTTTCTAAAAGGATGAGTTTGCAACTACTTTACTTTTGGAGAAAATTCAAAACATTCATTATTCAATAGGGCCCAAACTATCAAAAACCAGCGGTTTGAATGAACACACATTTCTTGGTAGAATCATGCAGGACTGAAATTTTTGATGTTTTTCTACTCCTCTCATGAGCCCAAACAAGTCTCTAAAAGCATGAGTTTGCAACTACTTTACTTTTGGAGAAAATTCAAAACATTCATTACTCAAAAGAGCCCAATAGCAAAAACCAGCGTTTTGAATGAAGAATCACATTTCTTGTTAGAATCATGCAGGATTGAAATTTTTGATGGTTTTTTACTCTTCTCAACAGCCCAAACAAGTTTCTAAAAGGATGAGTTTGCAACTACTTTACTTTTGGAGAAAATTCAAAACATTCATTATTCAATAGGGCCCAAACTATCAAAAACCAGCGGTTTCAATGAACACACATTTCTTGGTAGAATCATGCAGGACTGAAATTTTTGATGTTTTTCTACTCCTCTCATGAGCCCAAACAAGTCTCTAAAAGCATGAGTTTGCAACTACTTTACTTTTGGAGAAAATTCAAAACATTCATTATTCAATAGAGCCCAACAGCAAAAATCAGGTTTTGAATGAAGAATCACATTTCTTGGTAGAATCATGCAGGATTGAAATTTTTGATGGTTTTTTACTCCTCTCAACAGCCCAAACAAGTTTCTAAAAGGATGAGTTTGTAACTACTTTACTTTTGGAGAAAATTCAAAACATTCATTATTCAATAGGGCCCAAACTATCAAAAACCAGCGGTTTCAATGAACACACATTTCTTGGTAGAATCATGCAGGACTGAAATTTTTGATGTTTTTCTACTCCTCTCATGAGCCCAAACAAGTCTCTAAAAGCATGAGTTTGCAACTACTTTACTTTTGGAGAAAATTCAAAACATTCACTATTCAATAGAGCCCAATAGCAAAAATCAGGTTTTGAATGAAGAATCACATTTCTTGGTAAAATCATGCAGGATTGAAATTTTTGATGGTTTTTACTCCTCTCAACAGCCCAAACAAGTTTCTAAAAGGATGAGTTTGCAACTACTTTACTTTTGGAGAAAATTCAAAACATTCATTATTCAATAGGGCCCAAACTATCAAAAACCAGCGGTTTCAATGAACACACATTTCTTGGTAGAATCATGCAGGACTGAAATTTTTGATGTTTTTCTACTCCTCTCATGAGCCCAAACAAGTCTCTAAAAGCATGAGTTTGCAACTACTTTACTTTTGGAGAAAATTCAAAACATTCATTATTCAATAGAGCCCAATAGCAAAAATCAGGTTTTGAATGAAGAATCACATTTCTTGGTAGAATCATGCAGGATTGAAATTTTTGATGGTTTTTTACTCCTCTCAACAGCCCAAACAAGTTTCTAAAAGGATGAGTTTGCAACTACTTTACTTTTGGAGAAAATTCAAAACATTCATTATTCAATAGGGCCCAAAATATCAAAAACCAGCGGTTTGAATGAACACACATTTCTTGGTAGGATCGTGCAGGACTGAAATTTTTGATGTTTTTCTACTCCTCTCATGAGCCCAAACAAGTCTCTAAAAGGATGAGTTTGCAACTACTTTACTTTTGGAGAAAATTCAAAACATTCATTATTCAATAGAGCCCAATAGCAAAAACCAGCGTTGTGAATGAAGAATCACATTTCTTGGTAGAATCATGCAGGATTGAAATTTTTGATGGTTTTTTACTCCTCTCAACAGCCCAAACAAGTTTCTAAAAGGATGAGTTTGCAACTACTTTACTTTTGGAGAAAATTCAAAACATTCATTATTCAATAGGGCCCAAACTATCAAAAACCAGCGGTTTGAATGAACACACATTTCTTGGTAGAATCATGCAGGACTGAAATTTTTGATGTTTTTCTACTCCTCTCATGAGCCCAAACAAGTCTCTAAATGCATGAGTTTGCAACTACTTTACTTTTGGAGAAAATTCAAAACATTCATTACTCAAAAGAGCCCAATAGCAAAAACCAACGTTTTGAATGAAGAATCACATTTCTTGGTAGAATCATGCAGGATTGAAATTTTTGATGATTTTTTACTCCTCTCAACAGCCCAAACAAGTTTCTAAAAGGAAGAGTTTGCAACTACTTTACTTTTGGAGAAAATTCAAAACATTCATTATTCAATAGGGCCCAAACTATCAAAAACCAGCGGTTTGAATGAACACACATTTCTTGGTAGAATCATGCAGGACTGAAATTTTTGATGTTTTTCTACTCCTCTCATGAGCCCAAACAAGTCTCTAAAAGCATGAGTTTGCAACTACTTTACTTTTGGAGAAAATTCAAAACATTCATTACTCAAAAGATCCCAATAGCAAAAACCAGCGTTTTGAATGAAGAGTCACATTTCTTGGTAGAATCATGCAGGATTGAAATTTTTGATGGTTTTTTACTCCTCTCAACAGCCCAAACAAGTTTCTAAAAGGATGAGTTTGCAACTACTTTACTTTTGGAGAAAATTCAAAACATTCATTATTCAATAGAGCCCAATAGCAAAAACCAGCGTTTTGAATGAAGAATCACATTTCTTGGTAGAATCATGCAGGATTGAAATTTTTGATGGTTTTTTACTCCTCTCAACAGCCCAAACAAGTTTCTAAAAGGATGAGTTTGCAACTACTTTACTTTTGGAGAAAATTCAAAACATTCATTATTCAATAGGGCCCAAACTATCAAAAACCAGCGGTTTGAATGAACACACATTTCTTGGTAGAATCATGCAGGACTGAAATTTTTGATGTTTTTCTACTCCTCTCATGAGCCCAAACAAGTCTCTAAAAGCATGAGTTTGCAACTACTTTACTTTTGGAGAAAATTCAAAACATTCATTACTCAAAAGAGCCCAATAGCAAAAACCAGCGTTTTGAATGAAGAATCACATTTCTTGTTAGAATCATGCAGGATTGAAATTTTTGATGGTTTTTTACTCTTCTCAACAGCCCAAACAAGTTTCTAAAAGGATGAGTTTGCAACTACTTTACTTTTGGAGAAAATTCAAAACATTCATTATTCAATAGGGCCCAAACTATCAAAAACCAGCGGTTTCAATGAACACACATTTCTTGGTAGAATCATGCAGGACTGAAATTTTTGATGTTTTTCTACTCCTCTCATGAGCCCAAACAAGTCTCTAAAAGCATGAGTTTGCAACTACTTTACTTTTGGAGAAAATTCAAAACATTCATTATTCAATAGAGCCCAACAGCAAAAATCAGGTTTTGAATGAAGAATCACATTTCTTGGTAGAATCATGCAGGATTGAAATTTTTGATGGTTTTTTACTCCTCTCAACAGCCCAAACAAGTTTCTAAAAGGATGAGTTTGTAACTACTTTACTTTTGGAGAAAATTCAAAACATTCATTATTCAATAGGGCCCAAACTATCAAAAACCAGCGGTTTCAATGAACACACATTTCTTGGTAGAATCATGCAGGACTGAAATTTTTGATGTTTTTCTACTCCTCTCATGAGCCCAAACAAGTCTCTAAAAGCATGAGTTTGCAACTACTTTACATTTGGAGAAAATTCAAAACATTCATTATTCAATAGAGCCCAATAGCAAAAATCAGGTTTTGAATGAAGAATCACATTTCTTGGTAAAATCATGCAGGATTGAAATTTTTGAAGGTTTTTTACTCCTCTCAACAGCCCAAACAAGTTTCTAAAAGGATGAGTTTGCAACTACTTTACTTTTGGAGAAAATTCAAAACATTCATTATTCAATAGGGCCCAAACTATCAAAAACCAGCGGTTTGAATGAACACACATTTCTTGGTAGAATCATGCAGGACTGAAATTTTTGATGTTTTTCTACTCCTCTCATGAGCCCAAACAAGTCTCTAAAAGCATGAGTTTGCAACTACTTTACTTTTGGAGAAAATGCAAAACATTCATTACTCAAAAGAGCCCAATAGCAAAAACCAGCGTTTTGAATGAAGAATCACATTTCTTGGTAGAATCATGCAGGATTGAAATTTTTGATGGTTTTTTACTCCTCTCAACAGCCCAAACAAGTTTCTAAAAGGATGAGTTTGCAACTACTTTACTTTTGGAGAAAATTCAAAACATTCATTATTCAATAGGGCCCAAACTATCAAAAACCAGCGGTTTCAATGAACACACATTTCTTGCTAGAATCATGCAGGACTGAAATTTTTGATGTTTTTCTACTCCTCTCATGAGCCCAAACAAGTGTCTAAAAGCATGAGTTTGCAACTACTTTACTTTTGGAGAAAATTCAAAACATTCATTATTCAATAGAGCCCAATAGCAAAAATCAGGTTTTGAATGAAGAATCACATTTCTTGGTAGAATCATGCAGGATTGAAATTTTTGATGGTTTTTTACTCCTCTCAACAGCCCAAACAAGTTTCTAAAAGGATGAGTTTGTAACTACTTTACTTTTGGAGAAAATTCAAAACATTCATTATTCAATAGGGCCCAAACTATCAAAAACTAGCGGTTTCAATGAACACACATTTCTTGGTAGAATCATGCAGGACTGAAATTTTTGATGTTTTTCTACTCCTCTCATGAGCCCAAACAAGTCTCTAAAAGCATGAGTTTGCAACTACTTTACTTTTGGAGAAAATTCAAAACATTCACTATTCAATAGAGCCCAATAGCAAAAATCAGGTTTTGAATGAAGAATCACATTTCTTGGTAAAATCATGCAGGATTGAAATTTTTGATGGTTTTTTACTCCTCTCAACAGCCCAAACAAGTTTCTAAAAGGATGAGTTTGCAACTACTTTACTTTTGGAGAAAATTCAAAACATTCATTATTCAATAGGGCCCAAACTATCAAAAACCAGCGGTTTCAATGAACACACATTTCTTGGTAGAATCATGCAGGACTGAAATTTTTGATGTTTTTCTACTCCTCTCATGAGCCCAAACAAGTCTCTAAAAGCATGAGTTTGCAACTACTTTACTTTTGGAGAAAATTCAAAACATTCATTATTCAATAGAGCCCAATAGCAAAAATCAGGTTTTGAATGAAGAATCACATTTCTTGGTAGAATCATGCAGGATTGAAATTTTTGATGGTTTTTTACTCCTCTCAACAGCCCAAACAAGTTTCTAAAAGGATGAGTTTGTAACTACTTTACTTTTGGAGAAAATTCAAAACATTCATTATTCAATAGGGCCCAAACTATCAAAAACCAGCGGTTTCAATGAACACACATTTCTTGGTAGAATCATGCAGGACTGAAATTTTTGATGTTTTTCTACTCCTCTCATGAGCCCAAACAAGTCTCTAAAAGCATGAGTTTGCAACTACTTTACATTTGGAGAAAATTCAAAACATTCATTATTCAATAGAGCCCAATAGCAAAAATCAGGTTTTGAATGAAGAATCACATTTCTTGGTAAAATCATGCAGGATTGAAATTTTTGAAGGTTTTTTACTCCTCTCAACAGCCCAAACAAGTTTCTAAAAGGATGAGTTTGCAACTACTTTACTTTTGGAGAAAATTCAAAACATTCATTATTCAATAGGGCCCAAACTATCAAAAACCAGCGGTTTGAATGAACACACATTTCTTGGTAGAATCATGCAGGACTGAAATTTTTGATGTTTTTCTACTCCTCTCATGAGCCCAAACAAGTCTCTAAAAGCATGAGTTTGCAACTACTTTACTTTTGGAGAAAATGCAAAACATTCATTACTCAAAAGAGCCCAATAGCAAAAACCAGCGTTTTGAATGAAGAATCACATTTCTTGGTAGAATCATGCAGGATTGAAATTTTTGATGGTTTTTTACTCCTCTCAACAGCCCAAACAAGTTTCTAAAAGGATGAGTTTGCAACTACTTTACTTTTGGAGAAAATTCAAAACATTCATTATTCAATAGGGCCCAAACTATCAAAAACCAGCGGTTTCAATGAACACACATTTCTTGCTAGAATCATGCAGGACTGAAATTTTTGATGTTTTTCTACTCCTCTCATGAGCCCAAACAAGTCTCTAAAAGCATGAGTTTGCAACTACTTTACTTTTGGAGAAAATTCAAAACATTCATTATTCAATAGAGCCCAATAGCAAAAATCAGGTTTTGAATGAAGAATCACATTTCTTGGTAGAATCATGCAGGATTGAAATATTTGATGGTTTTTTACTCCTCTCAACAGCCCAAACAAGTTTCTAAAAGGATGAGTTTGCAACTACTTTACTTTTGGAGAAAATTCAAAACATTCATTATTCAATAGGGCCCAAACTATCAAAAACCAGCGGTTTGAATGAACACACATTTCTTGGTAGAATCATGCAGGACTGAAATTTTTGATGTTTTTCTACTCCTCTCATGAGCCCAAACAAGTCTCTAAAAGCATGAGTTTGCAACTACTTTACTTTTGGAGAAAATTCAAAACATTCATTATTCAATAGAGCCCAATAGCAAAAATCAGGTTTTGAATGAAGAATCACATTTCTTGGTAGAATCATGCAGGATTGAAATTTTTGATGGTTTTTTACTCCTCTCAACAGCCCAAACAAGTTTCTAAAAGGATGAGTTTGCAACTACTTTACTTTTGGAGAAAATTCAAAACATTCATTATTCAATAGGGCCCAAAATATCAAAAACCAGCGGTTTCAATGAACACACATTTCTTGGTAGGATCGTGCAGGACTGAAATTTTTGATGTTTTTCTACTCCTCTCATGAGCCCAAACAAGTCTCTAAAAGGATGAGTTTGCAACTACTTTACTTTTAGAGAAAATTCAAAACATTCATTATTCAATAGAGCCCAATAGCAAAAACCAGCGTTTTGAATGAAGAATCACATTTCTTGGTAGAATCATGCAGGATTGAAATTTTTGATGGTTTTTTACTCCTCTCAACAGCCCAAACAAGTTTCTAAAAGGATGAGTTTGCAACTACTTTACTTTTGGAGAAAATTCAAAACATTCATTATTCAATAGGGCCCAAACTATCAAAAACCAGCGGTTTGAATGTACACACATTTCTTGGTAGAATCATGCAGGACTGAAATTTTTGATGTTTTTCTACTCCTCTCATGAGCCCAAACAAGTTTCTAAAAGCATGAGTTTGCAAGTACTTTACTTTTGGAGTAAATTCAAAACATTCATTACTCAAAAGAGCCAAATCGCAAAAACCAGCGTTTTGAATGAAGAATCACATTTCTTGGTAGAATCATGCAGGATTGAAATTGTTGATGATTTTTTACTCCTCTCAACAGCCCAAACAAGTTTCTAAAAGGATGAGTTTGCAACTACTTTACTTTTGGAGAAAATTCAAAACATTCATTATTCAATAGGGCCCAAACTATCAAAAACCAGCGGTTTGAATGAACACACATTTCTTGGTAGAATCATGCAGGACTGAAATTTTTGATGTTTTTCTACTCCTCTCATGAGCCCAAACAAGTCTCTAAAAGCATGAGTTTGCAACTACTTTACTTTTGGAGAAAATTCAAAACATTCATTACTCAAAAGAGCCCAATAGCAAAAACCAGCGTTTTGAATGATGAATCACATTTCTTGTTAGAATCATGCAGGATTGAAATTTTTGATGGTTTTTTACTCCACTCAACAGCCCAAACAAGTTTCTAAAAGGATGAGTTTGCAACTACTTTACTTTTGGAGAAAATTCAAAACATTCATTATTCAATAGGGCCCAAACTATCAAAAACCAGCGGTTTCAATGAACACACATTTCTTGGTAGAATCATGCAGGACTGAAATTTTTGATGTTTTTCTACTCCTCTCATGAGCCCAAACAAGTCTCTAAAAGCATGAGTTTGCAACTACTTTACTTTTGGAGAAAATTCAAAACATTCATTATTCAATAGAGCCCAATAGCAAAAATCAGGTTTTGAATGAAGAATCACATTTCTTGGTAGAATCATGCAGGATTGAAATTTTTGATGGTTTTTTACTCCTCTCAACAGCCCAAACAAGGTTCTAAAAGGATGAGTTTGTAACTACTTTACTTTTGGAGAAAATTCAAAACATTCATTATTCAATAGGGCCCAAACTATCAAAAACCAGCGGTTTCAATGAACACACTTTTTTTGGTAGAATCATGCAGGACTGAAATTTTTGATGTTTTTCTACTCCTCTCATGAGCCCAAACAAGTCTCTAAAAGCATGAGTTTGCAACTACTTTACTTTTGGAGAAAATTCAAAACATTCATTATTCAATAGAGCCCAATAGCAAAAACCAGCGTTTTGAATGAAGAATCACATTTCTTGGTAGAATCATGCAGGATTGAAATTTTTGATGGTTTTTTACTACTCTCAACAGCCCAAACAAGTTTCTAAAAGGATGAGTTTGCAACTACTTTACTTTTGGAGAAAATTCAAAACATTCATTATTCAATAGGGCCCAAACTATCAAAAACCAGCGGTTTCAATGAACACACATTTCTTGGTAGAATCATGCAGGACTGAAATTTTTGATGTTTTTCTACTCCTCTCATGAGCCCAAACAAGTCTCTAAAAGCATGAGTTTGCAACTACTTTACTTTTGGAGAAAATTCAAAACATTCATTATACAATAGAGCCCAATAGCAAAAATCAGGTTTTGAATGAAGAATCACATTTCTTGGTAGAATCATGCAGGATTGAAATTTTTGATGGTTTTTTACTCCTCTCAACAGCCCAAACAAGTTTCTAAAAGGATGAGTTTGCAACTACTTTACTTTTGGAGAAAATTCAAAACATTCATTATTCAATAGGGCCCAAACTATCAAAAACCAGCGGTTTGAATGAACACACATTTCTTGGTAGAATCATGCAGGACTGAAATTTTTGATGTTTTTCTACTCCTCTCATGAGCCCAAACAAGTCTCTAAAAGCATGAGTTTGCAACTACTTTACTTTTGGAGAAAATTCAAAACATTCATTACTCAAAAGAGCCCAATAGCAAAAACCAGCGTTTTGAATGAAGAATCACATTTCTTGGTAGAATCATGCAGGATTGAAATTTTTGATGGTTTTTTACTCCTCTCAAAAGCCCAAACAAGTTTCTAAAAGGATGAGTTTGCAACTACTTTACTTTTGGAGAAAATTCAAAACATTCATTATTCAATAGAGCCCAATAGCAAAAACCAGCGTTTTGAATGAAGAATCACATTTCTTGGTAGAATCATGCAGGATTGAAATTTTTGATGGTTTTTTACTCCTCTCAACAGCCCAAACAAGTTTCTAAAAGGAAGAGTTTGCTACTACTTTACTTTTGGAGAAAATTCAAAACATTCATTATTCAATAGGGCCCAAACTATCAAAAACCAGCGGTTTGAATGAACACACATTTCTTGGTAGAATCATGCAGGACTGAAATTTTTGATGTTTTTCTACTCCTCTCATGAGCCCAAACAAGTCTCTAAAAGCATGAGTTTGCAACTACTTTACTTTTGGAGAAAATTCAAAACATTCATTACTCAAAAGAGCCCAATAGCAAAAACCAGCGTTTTGAATGAAGAATCACATTTCTTGTTAGAATCATGCAGGATTGAAATTTTTGATGGTTTTTTACTCCTCTCAACAGCCCAAACAAGTTTCTAAAAGGATGAGTTTGCAACTACTTTACTTTTGGAGAAAATTCAAAACATTCATTATTCAATAGGGCCCAAACTATCAAAAACCAGCAGTTTCAATGAACACACATTTCTTGGTAGAATCATGCAGGACTGAAATTTTTGATGTTTTTCTACTCCACTCATGAGCCCAAACAAGTCTCTAAAAGCATGAGTTTGCAACTACTTTACTTTTGGAGAAAATTCAAAACATTCATTATTCAATAGAGCCCAATAGCAAAAATCAGGTTTTGAACCAAGAATCACATTTCTTGGTAGAATCATGCAGGATTGAAATTTTTGATGGTTTTTTACTCCTCTCAACAGCCCAAACAAGTTTCTAAAAGGATGAGTTTGTAACTACTTTACTTTTGGAGAAAATTCAAAACATTCATTATTCAATAGGGCCCAAACTATCAAAAACCAGCGGTTTCAATGAACACACATTTCTTGGTAGAATCATGCAGGACTGAAATTTTTGATGTTTTTCTACTCCTCTCATGAGCCCAAACAAGTCTCTAAAAGCATGAGTTTGCAACTACTTTACTTTTGGAGAAAATTCAAAACATTCATTATTCAATAGAGCCCAATAGCAAAAACCAGCGTTTTGAATGAAGAATCACATTTCTTGGTAGAATCATGCAGGATTGAAATTTTTGATGGTTTTTTACTACTCTCAACAGCCCAAACAAGTTTCTAAAAGGATGAGTTTGCAACTACTTTACTTTTGGAGAAAATTCAAAACATTCATTATTCAATAGGGCCCAAACTATCAAAAACCAGCGGTTTGAATGAACACACATTTCTTGGTAGAATCATGCAGGACTGAAATTTTTGATGTTTTTCTACTCCTCTCATGAGCCCAAACAAGTCTCTAAAAGCATGAGTTTGCAACTACTTTACTTTTGGAGAAAATTCAAAACATTCATTATACAATAGAGCCCAATAGCAAAAATCAGGTTTTG